>NC_139383.1:159107500-159737500 GCF_054392235.1 Sus scrofa | reverse complement strand
ACCTGCAGCCAGAGCTTCTAGAGGTGTGGTCAGGGGAGTGATGTGGGGCCCAGGTGTGGACTTTCAGAAGAAATCCAAAAAGGAAATAGATGTCTTTAGACTCATCAGGACTTTTCTACCTAAGATTTCTAGAAAGGAAAAGAAGGACTGGCGTAAGGGCCCGTATCTCTCTGGATAACCTAGAGCATCACTCGGGCCCCTGCTTTGGATCCCAGTGGAAAACAATGGGAAGAAGGCTCCAGGCCCTCTTCCATCTTTGTAGCCTCACTTATGGATGCAAATGAGGAGTGAAATCCATCCACCTGATGAATTCACTTCTCCAGGTGCCCCAGGCATCCGGGCCCGCAGTCAGCCTGAGCCCCGACTTCAGTTGCTCAATAATGCAGCAGGATTTAGCTGCACCAAAGTGTCACCTGTCTAGGTGAGTTGTGCCGCTGTCTATCTGAAGTGACAGCCATCTTTGAGCACCGACGTCGTTAACTGACTCTTCTCTCATCATTCGTGTCGGGAAGGTAACATTTTCGACAAGGTTGTTTCCTGTTCCCCGGCTTGTTTCCTGCCCCTCCCTCTCCCCTCCCCCGCCCCCTCCCTCTCCCCCCTCCCCAGCACACCTGATCAAAACACCCTCGCTGACAAAGGTTCCTCCTCCACATTAAATGAGCCCAACTAGCCTGGAAATTTTGACGAAGAAAGCCCGTGAAATGCTGATGTGCCAAGTTAATGAATCTGGTAAGAGAACATTATTGAGGCTGGATAATGTGATCTCGCGACCTCCTCCTCATGCTTCCTGTAAAGAATGGAGGGAAGTCAGTCATGTGGCGGGAGGCTAACGTCTGTCCTACCCCATCACGGCCATTTGTATAAGTAATGGAAACAGGTTAAATACTTCCATTCTAATGTTGCCAGCAGGGATGGAAATGAACATTTCAATGAAATCATCTCGACAGAGCCGAGTGGGGAGGGGGCCCGGACTGATTCATCTCCACTCCCTTCGGTGATGGGAGCCCTAATGAGAATGCTGGAATGTATAGTTTATCAGATAGAAGGGGAAGAGCACGTAAATCTCAGCGATTAGAATCGCGGCTGAACCACCAGCACGAGGCGCCGTGCCCTCCCCTGCAGACCTCTGCTAATAACACGCTCTTTTCATGCCGAGGGAGGGCCGACGGGAGACTGGGAGGGGGGCCGGGCTCTTTTCTCCTCTCTGATGGGCTGCCAGCAAGGGTTATCTTCAGCTGGTGAAACCCGGGGGTGGTCTTAGAACCCTGTCTGGAAAACTTGGAGGGAGGGGGGAGACCTTGCCTTTTCTTCATCCTCCTGTAATTAGAAATGATCCACTTTTACAGCGGCCTTCCCTCTGCCTAAAAAGTCATTTCACCGCCTTCGTTGTCCCTGCGAAGAAGAGCCATTTTGTCTGAATTGCTATTTAACCTTCTTTAAAAATGGAAACTCAATTCCTTTTCACTGTGTATTCTCTACCTGTCACCCTGCTTTTAGAAAAATCAGGTTTGCTAGCAGGAGGAATACTCCGTACACCAAGTGTCCCATAACATCCTTGTAAATTCTAGTATGTCGAGGTGGGTTATTCAACATATTTTCACACTAACTTGCTATATTCGTATGCTGCATTTTCCAGTATCACTACTTTTCTCCTGCCCCGGCTATTACTTAAAATCCAAGTGAGTTAAAAATGGAAACAATTAGTCATCTAGCCTGTTAAGTTAAATGCCAATATTTGAAGGATTCCAAATACCTAAATTTGGGGGCATGGAGAAGCTGAGTCTCTTTTATTGAGAGAGCACGTCTCAGTTTTCATCAGGATGTTTTGTCATCAAGTAGGAACAGGTATGGGGGCGGGCTGGTTACCTTGAGTGAGTGGGTCTTCTGAGTAACCGTGCTTATCTGCTAGCTGGTGAAGGGTAGATTTAAAGCTGACTTTTAGAAAGCAAATCATGTTCAGGGGAAAGCCTTTCTTCTATTGTTGCTTCCGCTCTTTCAGTGAGGCACCCACACTTTTGTTCATTGATCCGACGAACAATGATGGGGAGCAGGCAGAGTTCTGGAGCGTCCACCTCCTATGGAACGTTGAGGAAAACACCCTTATGTGGTGCATAATTGGGGCGCAGGTTAAGCTGCGGGTTTGGGGGGAAGTACAGACCTAATTGCTCAGAGCCAGTGTTGCCGAGACTCAGGGGAATTTGGAACTTTACTACATTTAGTCATTAAAAATAAATACAGCTGTCCCTTCTCCCCCTTTTTCAAATGACTATTGAATGGAGCACATCATGTTTTCTTTAAAGAAACAGAGAAGTTTTTTAAAAATGTTGGGCTGCTATTTGAGAAATATAATTTTGATCTAATTTTCTGCAGATAAGATGTGTGTGCAACTACAATTTGAGATCAGCATTTTTTTTTCAGACAATATGCATGCATTTCCACTGTAAACTGTCGGACCCACGTTGCTGGTGGCAGATTTAGCTCTAACAGGGACTGTACACTTTGCCTTCTGTCCATTTGCGTCAGGATGCCCAGGGTTTTACACGGTTCAGGATGACAGCACATCTTTGGGGACACACCGGCATCCAGAAAGCACATGCTATGGCAAAAGATATTAACAAGGTTTAATTTTTTAAAAAAGTGAAGTCTAAAAGTGAAGAACCGCTTGTCATATCCTCATTTTGGAGATGACGGGGTCTACGTGTTTTGTGTTTTTATTCACTCTCACCTGCACATGCCCACCGTGCACACGGAGGCTGGTGGCCCCTTCTCTCCTGGCATGTGCTTGTTCCACACACTCGCCCCACAGCCGCTCTGCCTGTTGTCCCACCGAAGGCAGGACACGCTACGTGCACGACTCCGGGAGGGTGGAGGGAGGGAAACATGATGGCAAAGCTGTTTTGACACAAAAGAAAAGAAATAGCAGAAATGATGATTTGAAATCTCTGTTTTATTTCATGGGGAGGAATGTCATTTATTTCTTTAAGTAATTGTAAAAGGGGAATTTTATACTGCAGTTACCCTTGCCAGGCTTACTCATTCATCAGATTTCTGTGAGGTGGAGGTGGGGAAGAGCAGAGGGGAGGTGACGGCTCGGGGTTGGGGGGGTGAGAGTTTAGCAGAGAAAACTCAACGATGTTGAGTTGATTCTGTTTTCTGTGATTCAGTAGCTGCTCTCATATAAACCTTTTCGGTGAAACAATCATACTTACTCACATCATGATGTAGTATTGTTCTCATAGTTTCATCACAGCAATAAAAAAATTCTACACACACTTTAATGTATTTTGGTACATTTGTGCCCGTATGAATTTTTAGAAAGTTGTGGCTTGTGATGGAAACAAAATATCATGACAAATAATTACTTCTGTCCAAGCTGGAAGTTTTTATGTCTCTCTCTGTCTCTGTCTCTGTCTCTCTCTCTCTGCCTCTGCCTTGGCAAAATTTTTATAAAAGCATCTCAGAGAGCAAAGATGAGAATTCACTGATAATATTAAGAATAAACCCAATTATTATGATAAAAAATGATATTTTTGGAATTCCCATTGTGGCTCAGCGGGTTACGAACCTGAGTAGTATCCATGAGAAGGCGTGTTCCATCCCTGACCTCGCTCAGTGGGTTAAGGATCCAGTGTTGCTTCAAGCTGGTATAGGTCACAGATATGGCTTGGATCTGGTGTTGCTGTGGCTGTGGTGTAAGCCGGGAGCTGCAACCCTGATTTGCCCCCTAACCCGGGAACTTCCATATGTTGTAGGTGCAGCCCTAAAAAAAAAAATGGTATTTTCTGATATGATCATGTGGGCGTAACTGATGCAGATGCCATTATTGTTGTTAAGGGGATTTCAGGAAAGTCAGGTACATGTGACCTGTGTTAAGCTTCCAGTCCAGCACGGCAGTAGTTGCGTGGGCCCTGCCTGCTCTCCATGTATCACACTGGTACATGATGTGCATCTGTTCGTAGTGGATTTCAAGGTAAACACGCTCCCAACTTGGTGTTAACAGCTGGCAGGCCATCCATCGCTGCAGGTGTTCGCATCCCACCCCCAGCCTCCAAAGACCTGATATTCCCACCTCTCTTCTTCTGTCCTGTGCATTTGTGAGAAGAAGCTGCTGGATTTGAAGTCAGAGATATGTGTCTGACCGGAGTGGGGTTCCGAGACTATAAAACCCCTTTTCTGCCCTCGTCTGTCGCTCTTCTGTGCTCTAAGCTCCTGTGGAAGGCCTGCCGAAGTTCTTTCTTCTGCAAGGACTGGATGTCAAAATGTAGGGTGCAGCATGTACAGGGGTACGTGGACCTGGGTCTGGGGACACGTGTCCTTGGTTTCTCGCCGTGGCTCCCGTGGGTGGTGTGTCATCCACAAACAAATAGCTGCTTATCCTGAGTTATGTTTTTTTCTTCTTGTTTCCACCATTTAAAGAGCTAGTTCATGCCAAGTCTCCTCTCTAGATTTCTAAATGTCACCCATCAGGGTGAATCTTACACTAACTGATAAAAGCCTTTGCTTGTTTCAGGTGGTAGATAATATCTGGTCAAAACCTGGTTTTGGACCTAATTTGCTAATCTTAGGTCTGTAGACCCAGACTCAGCAGAATGGCGGCGGGGGGTGTGTGGCATTTATCCCTCCCCAGATGGAAAGGCAGCCCCTGGAAACAGGGGTTTCCCCTGCCTGGCATTGGCCGTGCACATCCTGGGAGTGGCTTCTTAATTTGTGGGGCAAGAGAACATTTGCATCGAATAGTAACACATAGTCTGTTGGCAGTGAAATAGCTACTATGTATTTTCCATGGTTCTTGAGTCTAGTTTTTGCTCTTCCTCTTACTTGACTCCTGTTTTAACTTTTCAAGATTCTCATCTACATTTTCTGTTCTTTTGCTGAAAATTACAGTCAGGTTTTGGTCTTTTAAAAGTGAAATTTAAGCTCTAATTTGTGCTTCCCCACTTGTTAAATTGCATTGTTGAAACTGCAACAAACTCCAGATATAAAATTAATACCTGATGTGCTCACTGGGGTAGGTTGGGGGGCAACAAGATGAGGCTACTTATTTCTCACTTAACTTGTGGTTCAATCCTGGGGCAGGGAGAAAAGGAAGACATTATATTTATTTTAAGGACATTACCTGTGGATTTGCTAATTAAAATTAGAATTGGGTAAAAACCAAAGGCCATTTTATTTATAGACTCCACAGTTCTAAAAAATGGGTTTTACATAAAGAAATAATCTTTATCAATTAGATTGTTTAGCAAACCTGACATTAGCGATTGGTACCAGGCAACTAAAATTTGCCAAAGTGATAGAAAAATTTTTGCTCTTTTTGCATCAGAGCAGAAGTAGCCTTTCAGATTTGCTTGTTAGAATGTCAACCTTCGTACAAAAGAAATCAGAACTTAGGTTTGTAAATGAACATATATCCCACTTGTATTTTAATATCCTTTCAGAGCAGGAAGCAATGAGCTATGTCTGCTTTCTCTGCATTTTTTGTTTCCAGATAACTTTCAGCAGAATCACCTGCTATCTTCATAACAGAGGTGAAGTTACTTTACCAGTGATCAGTTATAAATTTGGAAGAAAGTAGTTTGTTTTGCAAGATTTTACAATGAATCGAAGCTGTACATTTATCACTTAGGTGTGTGTAAACCCCTTTTGTGAATTGGCCCTTTGAAGTAAATATATTTTGATGTAATGGCCATCTGTTCGTGGATTATCACATTTGCCATTCTAGAACCTACTTTGATGTAGATAAACATGTAATTTGGTATGATTGCATAGTTTCACCAGGTGGCAATACAATAGCAAAGTTTGGTATTTACTGTAAGCTGGTACCCAAGCAGAGACTAAAGGCCTGGGTTTTCTAGTTGTCACTTTTGAATTTCCATTTTCCTCATTGACAGCCAGCTCTTAGTTATGCGTACTAATGAGAAAAAGAGAGCTTGGTCTGCAAAGTTCCCCAATGGATTCTAGTCATTTATTTGTTCTGCCTCCCAGCTTGAGCCTGTGGAAGAGCCTTAACCAGGACCTTCTCTGTGTTGTCCCCACCTCCCCATCCTTCCTCTGTGCCCAGCAGCAATGGTTATGATCAGGGAAATTGCAGGAAGGTAGAGGCAGGTGCTGGGGATATGCAGGAGTTAAAGAGCTAGCATCCTGAATAATCCATCCATCCAAGTCTCACCTCTGGTTGCTAAGGACACATCCACAGAGTGACAGAGGCCAGGGATGGGACCACTTTCACTGGGACGAGGGCTCATTCTTCTGTTTCTCTTGTCCCCATTTACATGATGTGAGCAGTAGCTTGTGAGACTTGAGGCTGAGCAGGGGTGCCCTCTGACAGCTGCAAGAGGACTGCCCATTGTGGGCATCTTCTCGTTCACCTTGAGGGTCTGTCTGCAGGAGTGATGAGGGGGAGAGGCCGGCAGGTAGAGAGCTGGCTTTGTGCCACGAACTTCCAGCGCTTCCTACAGCCCTGCTGCTGGGGAAAATAGGCCCTGAGGACAGAGGGAGTGTGCGGGGGTCACTGGGCCACCATCAGCCTGTCCCTTCTGTAAGTTTGTCCTCAGGTCCTAATAATGATGGGAGTCTGTCATTACAACAATGGCCCAAGAGCCTGGACCCCATGGGGAGGGGGGGCTTGGATGTCTTCTCACCCCCTGCACATGTGGGGTCACTCCTGCACTCAATCTTTGGGACAGATGTGGCCCAGGGGCAGGGAGTGAGTTTGCAAAGCACTTTGGCCCCTTTCCTCCCTGATAACAATGTGGCAAAAGCAAAGGTCTCCCTTGCCACCTGGTACCAAAGCCAGGAGCCCATTGATCTTGTTTCCAGACACTGTGGGATCTGGTCTGTGAATTTCCACCTGCTCAACCCTTGTACTGCGAGACCCAGCCTTCTCACCTGCCCTAGCCCCAAACTCTTAAAGTCAAACCCGGGAGACTCTGGATCCTTTTGAGGGGTCCAGTTCTGGGATACAAATCCTCAAATTTTTGGAAGATGGGAGCAGTTGGGGGTGACTGGGGAGGGGGTGTCTTGGGCACTCTTTTAAAGAAATTCATTGTACCCATTTGCCTCTATGGCTGGTTCATCCTCTGTGTCCTCACATGGCTATGAGCACTGCAGAGTAGGGTGACACTGACCATGCTTGGCCTGAGGGTCCCCAGAAATGGTGGCGTCAGAATAGGGAGGGATGTGCTGTGGGGTGCCTAGGGAAGTGGAAGTGATTTTACCAGGCCTAGCTTATTCCAGGAGGAGTGAGAAAACTCCTCTGGGGTTGAAAGGGCATCTAGTGGTGAACCCCTAGGACAGATGGCCCCCCAGCTGCCCCCAGGTCTGTGTTTCCTCATGCCCCTTGTAAATTAGAGTAGAAAAGTTAACTCATCAAAAAAAAAAAAAAAATAGACAAGTGAGCTAAAAGTACATGGTAGAATAGTAAAATAGCCAAAGAATATCAGCATATCAGGATTAATACAGTAGAGTAGTAGATGATAAAATAGAAGTTTTAGAAGTCGAGGACAGGCCATGGACCATGTCAATGGAAGGCTGACCTGATGGAGCACAGTGACCATTGAGCTGGTGGCTTGAAGGTCACAAGAGGGGCCCTGCTCTCTGTGGGTGGAACCCAGCAGTCCTCTTCCCCAGGGAAGGTTGCTTGGAGACCTTTCTGGGGGGCGCTGGTGAGGAATGTAGGAGCAGGGGTGGGAGGAAGATGGAGGTGGCTGATGTGCAGGCAGGCTCTCAGCCCCCCTGAAATCCTTGCTGCAGGAACCCGAATACCATCTGCACCTCTTCATTGTTCTCCCTGACTTTTACTTTTTAACATTAAAGCATATAAAAGTAACAATGAACAAAACCCTTCCCACATTCCCACCCCCAGGCTGGGCCCTACTCTTCCCAGGCTCCCAAACTCCCAGGGTCTGCCTAGGGGATGTTTCCAGCTATTTTACTCCAGAAACAATGTGAAATGGCTAATCCATGTTTGTTGAGCTGAAAACATTGAAGAAAAATTTGAAAACAGAGATATTTGTCAAGAGGCACTTCAGTCAACAAAACCATATATTCATGATCTAGGAAAAAAAAAACTATTAACACTTTTAAAAGGGTTTTTCCATTGTACCATGAATAGGTTTGTCTTCTGCTTTTTTCCATTTCACGTCTTTCCCCTTGTCATTGAAATATAGTTTTTAATGTTTGAATAGTATTGCATCATAGGAACAAACTACAAATCACTTAACTACTGATTATTGTTGAAGATTTAGATGGTGGCAAATTTTATATGGAATAATAACTGTAAAGGACATCTTTGGGCGTGAAGCTTTTCCTGTATTTTATACATCTTCTGAGGTTATACTTCCCAAAGTGAAATTATTGGGTCAAAGGGTATCAACATTTAAAAATGTCTGTCTCCTTTTGCTCTTTTTTGTGAGATTCTCTCATTTACAACAGCATGACAGGCACATAAGAGGTGTCCTACGAGTTCCTGTAGTGGCCCAGCGGAAACGAATCCGGATAGGAACCATGAGGTTGCGGGTTCAATCCCTGGCCTCCCTCAGTGGGTTAAGGATCCGGTGTTGCTGTGGCTGTGGCATAGGCTGGCACCTACAGCTCTGATTAGACCCCTAGCCTGGGAACTTCCATATGCCATGGGTGCAGCCCTAAAAAAAAAAGAGGTGTCTTAAATGCTGATGCAGAATTACTTAGGGTCAGGGAGTTCCCACTGTGGCTTAGTGGGTTACAAACCTAACTAGTATCCATGAGGATTCAGGTTTGATCCCTGGCCTTGATCAGTGGGTTAAGGATCTAGCGTTGCCTTTAGCTGTGGTGTAGATTGCAGGTGTGGCTCAGATCCACTGTTGCTGTGGCTGAGGCATAGGCTTCTGCAGCTTCACTTCAACCCCCTAGCCTGGGAACTTGCAAATGCCACAAGTGTGACCCTAAAAAGAAAAAAAAAAAATTACTTAGGGTCATTTATTCACTCACGAGCTTTTACTCCAAGTGTTTGTTGGCAGAATGGAAAGACCTGCGGCTGGGAGTCAGGTGACTTGGATTTGAACTCAGAGTCCATTGTGTATTTCCTGTGTAACCTTGGGGAAGTCGGTCAGTGGCTCCAAGCCTCAGTTTTCCCACCTTCAAAATGGGCATTTCAGGGGTGCCACCTTGAAGGATTGTAAGGATTAAGATGAGGTGAGGAAATGAAAATATCCAGCCCAGGTGGCACCAGCAATTTTAGTTGAAAGAGAGCATTCATGGTTTGACTACGAGGACAGACAGGTAAACATCTCTTAATTCTGCGGGGACTGGTGAATTCTGAGAGGGGATTAAGAGGCTTGGTGAAGATGACACCTGAGCTTCCCTTTGAGGATGAGTGCCTTTCACCAGGTGGAGAATTGGGGGAGGGGCTGCCCAGGGCCGGGGTGCCTCGGGGCTGGACACCCAGCAGAGAGAGGGGGACCTTGCGAGCCTGTCTTGGACTTAGAAATGGTTTTTGCTCAGAGGTTGCCTTGAGCAGGACCTCGGGATAGGGCAGAGGAAGAGGGTGGAGAAGCGGGGGGGAGGAGCCACGTCTGGTGAGGGGGTGGAGGGTCTGGATTAGGGCGGGGACACATTGGGTATCGGGCTGGAACCAAACTGGAGGCCCTTAGGATAACCATTGTTTTTCCTGTGTGGACAGCTTGCTTGGGGTGGTTGGGTGGGAACAGAGTTAGGAGGCTCCTAACTCAGGCCGAGGAAGCGTGCTGTTTGGGGAGGGGACCTGGAGGGGTGGGAGGAAGTCACTTGTCTGCGCATCACTGACTGGCTGCCCCTGGGACACTCATGTCGTGAGAAATTCTTTCAGAGCAGCTGGAACTCCATTGTGCCAGATGCAAGGTGGCTCGGACGCCAAGTGGAAAGGTGTCCCAAAGCCCACCCTTTCTTGACACGTGGGCGAGGCCAAGGATCTGCTACCAGCAGCTTTGCAGGTGGACGCCAATTCCATGGTAGTGGATTTAGTGGTTATGAGCGAGCCCAGAGGAGTCGTGGAAGAAGTCAAGATGGGGTGGAAGGAGGCTGCAGAAGGAAGGGTCCAGGTCAACCGGCAGGTGGATAGGGGAAGCTGGTGCCCTGACCCCAAGGATCCCTGGGGTCAGCAACCTGGAGTGTGTGGGGGGAGCTGGGGGAGGGGGCTGTGGCTCCTCAGGGGACATTGAGGAGGTGGGCACGCTGAGCCGGGAGCAGGGGGAGCCGGTGGGTCTCAGCCTTTTTCTTAGTCTGCTCCAGGGCTCCCCTCCTTTCTGATGCGTCCCCTTTCCCTGGCTGCAGCTCTGGGTCTGACAGGGGTGTGAGCTCAGGACGGCAGGCGTGTTAAGGGTCTCTCCCTTCTACCTCCCCTGGTCCTGGACAGCAGTGCGCAGGAGGCCAAGGGAGGGAACAGCTGAAACCAGTGCCTGCTTAGGAGGCCGGGGTCTGCTCTGCGTGGCTCTGCTGAGGCCCTGGGGCTGTAGGGTTGTCTCCAAGAGGGGCTTCAGCTCAACCTGGAGGATCCAGGGTGCAGACTGGCCTGTGCCGGAGGAGGAAGGTCTGGGAAGCAGCAGGGTCTGATGACACCCTGCTCTCCTGGGACAGATACGTGCACTCGGGCAGGCAAGTCGCATCTGTGCCACTTCAGGCCCTGAGATGCCACATGGAGGGGGAGGACAAGGGGCCAAACATACCCTAGAGGAATGGCAGCAAGTCCCCCTTTTTGCGTTTCCATGGTGAGGTGAAATCGGTCTATTTGTTCAGCACACACTGACGGCTGCCTGCTGTGGGTGGACGCTGTGAGCCTGGGCTCAGTCCACTGAGGGGACAGACCAGCCGACAGGCAGCCGCAGCAGCAGGCGGTGCTGGGCTCCCCAGCTGAGCCATACTGGTCCAGATAACATAGATCTGCTTTTCATAAAAGTGGATCCACTAGGTCTGCTGGGAGGCTTCCTCTCGGTGATCCCTGGATGTGGCACCACCTGAGGGCTGCTGCTGGAGCCTTGGGACAGCTCCGAGTCAGGCCACCACCCCAGGCTCTGCCCAGGATGCCCATTGGCTCATGCATTACCATCAGAATCCACAAAGGTAGACACTGTAGCCTGAGCCAGTGCCAGCCACACCAGACCCTCGGACTGAGGATCTGGGTTGTGAGGCCTCAGAACCCTGGGTCATCCTAAACCTATAGTGGTTTCAGAGAAATGAGGATCTCACTGAGCCTAGCAGTCAGTTTTTGTGAGTCACAGCCTCACCTAAAGTGCCATTCAGGTGCCCCGCCTGTGGCTAACCTGCGGTCTGAAGTGTAGATTATTTTTCATGCTTGAAGCACAGGACCTGTGGACTCTGATCCCTGATGCTCCAGCGGCCTGCGGTGCTGCCTTCAGCTGGGAAACAGACCTGGGCACGTGTTCCCGTGATACCAGATGCCACTACCCAGGGTGGGGACGGCATGTAAGGCAGCAGGGGAAGGCGTGGGTGCTGAGGGACCACGCTGTGTGCGCACTCAAGCTCAGGGTGATCCTGCCGTGCCCGGCACTGCTGGGAGCCCTCCATGTGCGGGTGTGGATGCTCATGTGGCGCCTCCTGCCTGGCATTCGACCTCCGGGCGGCGGCCACCTCCTTTCCTGTCTCTCCGTCACCGTCCCTGAAAGCGCAGTGCTCTCTGCCACGTTCCCTCAGGGTCTGGCTCTGATAATGTGATAATGAGTGATTCTACTTAATGAGACACCCTCTCAGGTCATATCAGTGCATTTTAATAGGGCCTTTCTGGAAATATCTTAACCCCAAATGTCCCAGGTAGTCGATGGAGCATTACTTGTTCCAAAAAAAGAAAGAGGGGAAGGAAGGGAAGGAAGAAGGGAGGGAAAGAAGGGAAGTACGTTGATCAAGTGAGTTAAGAGGCGCAGGTGATTGTGTCCCCTTGGGAACTGACAAGATCTGTCACGTGTTAAAGGTTCTAAAATGTCCTGTCGTAAAAAGTCAGATTTTAATCTTGTGATTTCTGTGCCCTCCATCCCTTCCATTCATGGGATAGTCATCAGTATCCTGTGTTTCTTCTGGGAGATGCTGCTTCGCAGAGAAGTCAGCCTCTGTGTGGCTGGGGCCTGTAACCGGCCATTGGAGCATATACTCTAGGCCTTGTTTAAATTGTGCTAAAATATTCACAACATAAAAGTTACTATTTTAACCGTTTTTAAGTGGTTCACTGGTACCAAGTACCTTCACACTGTGATGCAGCCATCTCCGCCATCCTCTCCAGAGCTTTTCATCTTCCCAGATTGAGACTCTGAAACCATTAAACACCAACCGTCCATTCCACACTCCCATTCACTGGACCAGGGTTCCACTTTCTGTCTCTATGAGTCTGACTGCTCTAGGTCTCTCTCTCTCTTTTTTTTTTTTTTTTTTTTGGTCTTTTTGCCTTTTTAGGGGTGCACCTGTGGCATACGGAAGTTCCCAGGCTAGGGGTTGAATCAGAGCTGTAGCCGCCAGCCTACACCACAGCCACAGCAATGCTGGATCTGAGCTGCATCTGCGACCCACACCACAGCTCATGGCAACACCGGATCCTTAACGCAGGGATCGAAATTGCAACCTCATGGTTCCTAGTCGGATTTGCCTCCACTGCGCCGCAATGGGAACTCCTGCTCTGGGTATCTCATACAAGGGGACTCCTATAGTATTTGTCCTTTTGTGCCTGGCTTACCTCACTGAGCATAATACCCTCAAGTTTGGCCATGTTGAAGTGGGTGTCAGAATTGTCTTCCTTTTAAAGGCTGAATAATATTCCATTGTGTGTATAAACCACATTTTGTTCATCCATTTATCCATCCATGGACATTTGGGCTGTTTCCACCTTTGGCTCTTGTGAATAACGCTGCTTTGTACAGCCATGCTCTTTGATACCTGTCCTGTGTCCCCTGTGGGTGACTTCTGTCCCAGGAGGGGGCTGATGGTGCTATATGTTACTTTCTTCTTTATAGTGGAGACCAGAGTATTTTTATCACTTGCCATTGAAGTACATTTTTATATAATACCGTCTGTGGAGTTCTTGCCCTGAATACTGACAGCCCAGATCCCCCCTGATGGGGAGGCTCGGGACTCTTGCTTACAAGCCTGCAGGAGGAGGGGCCAAGGTCCCCTCTCTTCCCACTCAGCTGAGATGCTAAAGCCACATCTTTAAGAAGGGCAGGTACTGCCCTTCCCTTGAAGCATACTCAGTTTGGAGGGAGAGATTGTTTTGATTGACGCCTAATCCCTGCCATGGAGCAGCAGCTTGGGGAGATACAAAAAGTGGGGGTAGCCTTGTAGCCTGGGAGCGCGGCTAAGAAACATCTTTTTAAAGATCATCTAACTGCTGGGGAGGCTGCGTCCTTGGAGATGATTTACTTCTCACCGCGTTTCATTTTTCTCTCCTAGCTTATGTTCCTGAGGAGGAATTGAAGGCGGCAGAAATAGATGAAGAAAACGGGGAGGAGGATGGGCTGCCTCTGGACCTTCAGGAAGGCGACTACGCATGCAATGAGGAGACGGAGATCAAGGAGGCCCAGAGCTACCAGAACTCGCCCGTCAGCACCGCCACTAATCAGGACGCTGGCTACGGGTCGCCCTTCAGCGAGAACAGTGACCAGCTGGCCCATCTCAAGAGCTCCTCCTCCAGAGAAGAGAAGGAGGAGCCTCCAGGTCCCGAGAGCGTGTCCTACCCCCAGGACAGCTTGGCACAAATCAAGGCCGTGTATGCAAACCTGTTCTCCGAGTCCTGCTGGTCCAGCTTGGCTCTGGACTTGAAGAAGTCCAGTTCGACCACCAGCAACAGCGATGTGGGCCAGAAGGAGGGCTCCACCCCCGCTCCCACACCCCCTACCAGTACCTCGGGGGCCACTGGGACCACCGCCAGCACCCCAAGCTCTGGCGCCGCCTCTGGCTCCGGCACCAGCACCAGCAGCAGTGGCGGAGGTGGCGGCTCGGGGTATGACTGGCATCAGGCCGCCCTGGCCAAGACGCTGCAGCAGACGTCCTCCTACGGGCTGCTACCCGAGCCCAGCCTCTTCAGCACCGTGCAGCTCTACCGGCAGAACAACAAGCTGTACGGCTCTGTCTTCACTGGCGCCAGCAAGTTCCGCTGCAAAGACTGCAGCGCTGCGTATGACACACTGGTGGAGCTGACGGTGCACATGAATGAGACGGGCCACTACCGCGATGACAACAGGGACAAGGACTCCGAGAAGACCAAGCGGTGGTCCAAGCCTAGGAAGCGCTCGCTGATGGAGATGGAGGGGAAGGAGGATGCCCAGAAAGTGCTTAAGTGCATGTACTGCGGCCACTCCTTTGAGTCCCTGCAGGACCTGAGTGTCCACATGATCAAGACAAAGCATTACCAGAAAGTGCCTCTCAAGGAGCCGGTGCCGGCCATCACCAAGCTGGTCCCTTCCACCAAGAAGCGTGCCCTGCAGGACCTGGCGGCCCCCTGCTCCCCTGAGCCGGCGGGGATCGCGGTGGAAGCTTCGCTGAGTGAGTCGGCCAAAGACCAGAAGGCGGCCAACCCATACGTGACGCCCAACAACCGCTACGGCTACCAGAATGGGGCCAGCTACACCTGGCAGTTCGAGGCCCGCAAAGCGCAGATCCTCAAGTGCATGGAGTGTGGCAGCTCCCACGACACCCTGCAGCAGCTCACCGCCCACATGATGGTCACTGGCCACTTCTTAAAAGTGACCACCTCTGCCTCCAAAAAAGGGAAGCAGCTGGTGCTGGACCCCGTGGTGGAAGAGAAGATCCAGTCCATACCTCTGCCCCCCACCACGCACACCCGGCTCCCTGCCGCCCACATCAAAAAGCAGCCTGACTCTCCTGCGGGGTCCACGACCTCAGAAGAGAAGAAGGAGCCCGAGAAGGAGAAGGCACCAGTGGTGGCGCCGGCTGGGGAGGTGGACAAGAAGATCAAGGAAGAGGGCGAGGATTCTTCTGAGAAGTTCGAGCCCACTGCCCTCTACCAGTACCTCCGTGAGGAGGACCTGGATGACAGCCCCAGGGGTGGAGTGGACATCCTCAAGTCCCTGGAGAACACAGTCTCCACGGCCATCAGCAAAGCCCAGAATGGTGCGCCCTCGTGGGGCGGCTACCCCAGCATCCACGCGGCCTACCAGCTGCCTGGCACCGTGAAGCCGCTGCCAGCCGTGCAGAGTGTGCAGATGCAGCCGTCCTATGCCAGCAGTGTGAAATCCCTGTCCTCGGAGCACAGTGCTCTTCTGCACTCCCCGGGGAGCCTCACGCCGCCGCCCCACAAGAGCAATGTGTCGGCCATGGAGGAGCTGGTGGAGAAGGTCACGGGCAAGGTCAGTGTGAAGAAGGAGGAGAGACCGGTGGAGAAGGAGAAGGGCTCACCGGCCAAGGCCGTGTCCCCTGTGGCCAAGGAAAATAAAGACTTCCCCAGAACGGAGGAGCCCAGCAATGGCAAGCCCCAGCCAAAGAAGGGCCCCGAAGCTGACGCGGGGAAGGCCAAAAAGGAGGGCGCAGGGGATGCTCACACCCCAAACGGCACGGAGCCTCTCAAGGCCAAAGTTACAAATGGCTGCAACAACCTGGGAATCATCACGGACCACTCACCCGAACCCTCCTTCATCAACCCCCTGAGCGCCCTGCAGTCCATCATGAACACCCACCTGGGCAAAGTGTCCAGGCCCGTGAGCCCCTCACTGGACCCGCTGGCCATGCTGTACAAGATCAGCACCAGCATGCTGGACAAGCCGGCCTACCCTGCCATGCCCGCCAAGCCTCCCGGCGCCCTAGACCGCTACTACTACGAGAACAGCGACCAGCCCATCGACCTGACCAAGTCCAAGAGCAAGCCCCTGGTCTCGGGCGCAGCCGACGGTGTGGCCTCGCCACTCCGGGAGAGCGCGCTCATGGACATCTCGGACATGGTGAAGAACCTCACTGGCCGGCTGACCCCCAAGTCCTCCACGCCCTCCACCGTGTCCGAGAAGTCAGATGCCGATGGCAGCAGCTTCGAGGAGGCGCTGGACGAGCTGTCGCCCGTTCACAAGAGGAAAGGGCGCCAGTCCAACTGGAACCCCCAGCACCTGCTCATCCTGCAGGCCCAGTTTGCCTCAAGCCTGCGGGAGACGCCGGAGGGTAAGTACATCATGTCAGACCTGGGCCCGCAGGAACGGGTGCACATCTCTAAGTTCACCGGGCTGTCCATGACCACCATCAGCCACTGGCTGGCCAACGTCAAGTACCAGCTGCGGAGGACAGGGGGGACCAAGTTCCTGAAGAACCTAGACACAGGGCATCCTGTTTTCTTTTGCAACGATTGTGCCTCTCAGTTCAGAACTGCTTCCACATACATCAATCACCTAGAGACACACTTAGGCTTCAGCTTGAAGGATCTCTCCAAGCTGCCCCTGAACCAGATTCAAGAGCAGCAGAATGTTTCCAAGGTCCTGGCAAACAAAGCTCTGGGCCCGGTGGGGGCCTCCGAGGAGGATCTGGGCTCCACATTCCAGTGCAAGCTCTGCAACCGGACTTTCGCGAGCAAGCACGCAGTCAAACTGCACCTTAGCAAGACACACGGCAAGTCCCCCGAGGACCACCTGATCTACGTGACAGAGCTGGAGAAACAGTAGCCCAGGGCCGTGCGGCCCTTGGCGCATTGCACTAAACGTCCTCGTACTGCACTAGGCCCGGCCTGAGCCTCCGAAATCAGCCTGCCCTTTGTTGCCGACTGCCTGTCTGGACCTTGGTTTTTCTTACACACATTTTGTAGTTATATTTATATGCTCTTCGTCCGATTGTGCATGTTCCTTTTCTTTTTCCGTGAGTCAAAGTCTGACCTTTATTTTCAACATCTGTTCTCGATGTTCAGCTCTCTTTTGTAGGAAATAGTGGGGCACACAACTCAGAGACATTTATTTAGCAGGAAAGAAAGACACAAATAACAATGATAAAAGACATCCTAAAATTACAAAGTTGCCATGACAATAAAGGTCATAGAACCTCCTAGTGTCAAATTTAACCCTTTGAGGACTGTAATCGCATTTCTGTGCCTTTCACTCAAAAAAAAAAAAAAAAAGGAAAAAAAGGCTTAAAGGCATTTCATTCAGATCAAAAGCTGTGTCAGACACAAAACTTATTTAATAATTAAAAAACAAGCTTTTATATGCAGAACTGGTTTCTGAAGGAAGCATGCATGCAGCTGTTGGAAGATAGAAAGTTGTCTAGGACTTGGGGGTTAGGAAGCCACAACTTCACACGTTTAAAACAAAAAACAAAACAAAACAAAAACTAACAACAACAACAACAAACACCCCAGTTGCCACTATGCCCAAACCCTCTGGATGCTGAAAAAAAATGCCACTTTTGGCAAAAAAAAGTATGCAAGCTATTATTTAAAAATGTGTAAAAATGCTATTTCTTTTTTCCTGTAAAATACTGCGGTTTATAGTTATTTACAAATGTAAGCTTTGGTACAAGCTGACCTTTCTATAAGCGTGCTGCATTGGTAAATGAAAAAAAAAAAAATGGGGCAAATGTTGGAGTCCTTTCCTTGTAAATTGCCAGCATCAGCTTAAAAACTCCTATATGTTACATATCGTACCATTTTAATCTATTCAACTTTCTTTGTATCTTCTGGCTGTATGCTTTCTCTTTTAACTTTTTATATTGTCATTTTATATTAAATTTCTGTGTATATAATGTAAAACCACAATTTTTGAATAAAATTTAGTTCCTGCAGCTTGATTTAAATAGAGAAATTTTACTGGCACCTGCATCTTTCCAGATGCATGTATATCAGACAAAAATAAATAAATGAAAACAAAGCAAGCAATGCACTATTAATTATACATTTTGATGTTCTATCATTAATATTGTACAGTACATTTTGGTTCACACAATTAAATCCACTGTTTTCTCAAATGTAAAATAAACCCACATGCAGTTCCTGATTTACATAGATTGTCATGTCGTCATTATTTTGCCTTTGAGATGTTATTTCAGCAGCAAGAGGTATTGCTTATGCAATCAACCAACAGAAATTCTATTCAGAGTCATCATTTCATGATTTGTGGGCCGACATGTTTCATTCAGATGATAAGTATTGCAGTTTTTTAAGTGATAATTAAAATTTTTAACTCTGCCGGGTGCTTCCTGATTACTGAGTGTAGCCTTTGTGTGATGGCTGGTTTGTACACGGAGAATCTTCATGCACTATTTTAAAATGTTTACAGTTGTCCTTCGTGTGCACCCGGGGACTGAATGGTGGGAGTCCAGGGCTAGGTCTTGCTTTAGCAGCAGAGCCTGGGGGCCTTGGAGCTGGATCTGTGTGGCTCCAAGGAGGAAAGCCTGATTTCTGCACTTTTAAAAATGGGCAGTTTTTATAAAATGAACTGCCCTCTTATCCAGGGGTCGGGATGGGTCTTACATGAGCAGGCTTCTCCAGAGCTCAGGGGGGGTCTGCTGGGGAGACCACCGGCACCCCGGGCCTGAAATTGCTGTGACCCCAACCCGGAAATCCCAGGCTCACGGCTCAGTCTGGCATCTTCACCCCGGAAGTACTTAATGACATGGGCAGGACAACTTCTTTTTCCATCTTTTGCTTACATTTTCATAAAGTGATATCCTGAGAAGGCTTAGAACTTACAGCGGTCATGCTATTTCCACGGTTTCCCCCCGTGCCTGTGCAGAGGGAGTGGCTTGTCCCCCTTGACCCCTGTGGGAGGAGGAGCAGGGCCGTGACCTGCTCTGTGCTGTCCATGCTGAGGCCACTGAGCGCCAGGGAGGTTTCCTCCATTCTCCTGACTTTCATTGGCCAAGGCCTCTGTCCTTGGAGAACTGCAGCCATTTGGACATTGTGGTTCAAGCTCTGGGTGATTGTGTGATGGGGAACAGTGACCATCAGGCCTGTGGTGGGGTCTCTTCAGGATGATCCTTCGAATTTACATTTACTACAGGCCCGCAGATGCCTGTTCTCTGACTTCACCTTACAGCCACCACAGCAGGTAAGGAAGTTCTAGCGACAAGAGAACCCTGGGACAGGGTGGGTTCGGTCCCCACGTGGGGCAGCTGGGGTGTTGGAGAGCTTGCAGCATGAGTGCCAAGCACCGGGGCCAGGGCATGGGACTCCTTTATTTTTCCTTTTCCGAATCCATCGACCACCTTGTTATCTTGTCATCGATCCTACCTAGTTCCCCAACCAGTGGATGGAAGGCTCGCTCATCTCGCTACTAGTAGTGAAGATGGCGGTCCTGGTTCCATTTATGAGCACTTGCTCCTGGCCAGGGAGTTTCTCAGTGCCTCACACATGGTAGCTCGCTTGGGCCCTGAAGCTGTTCTCCGAGGCTTCTGTTACTTCCACCTCGTTTGCTGATGGGGAAGCCTGACCTGTCCTGGATGCACACTTGCCCAAGGTCACAAGGCTCATGATTGACAGAACACTAGGCTTCACCCCTGGGCTGTGCTCTTAATCACCCCTTTCACGTGCCCTGTGGTTTGCCTCAGGTGTGACCAGCCCAAGGGGTGGCTCTCTGCTTTGGGCACAGCCACCCTGACCCCATAGCCGCTCTTCCAGTCACCTCCCTCTGCAGCTCCCCTCTGACACAAAGCTGGATAGCTCTATCTGCTGTTGGATCTGGGAAATAAGCTGCGATGATGTTGGTTAGGAGTTTGTAGTATCAGTGGAATACAGCTCTACCTGGTAGTACAGAAACTCAATTTCTATAAATACAGACAGAAACATCCAGGGAACACATGGCCTACGTCTAATTTGAGGATTTACTTGTGCGTGGTTCTTCTTCCTTTGTCGGGGTCTGAATAAACACCACTGTCCCTCTCCTTCTGGTCTTGTGCATCCACAGAATAGACTCCGCAGGTGGCACAGGGTGATCTCTGTGGCTTAGGGGACCCCTCTCTTAGTCCAGGGGGACAGGATGCATCTTCTGGAACCTGAGGGCAGATAGCCGTGAGAACCTGGAGGCCTGAAAGGAGGCAGGCATCCAGTTAACCCTGTGCACATGCAAATGTCCCCGTATTTTGCATTCATATCTGCAGCTTGAGTCTTGGGTTTAATAATGAATCACGTATTTTTTTCCTTTCAATGTGGGATTTTAAAAGGTTTGGGATATTCTTCTGAATGTGGGTCGGGTTTGGATGTTCCTTGTTATTTAGTTGCTATTTTAAGAGATGTGAAGCCTGTGAAATAATGATGGGCACTAGTTTATGGAAGAGAAGCAAACTTTGAGGCATTGTATGCAAAAAGAAGTGATTTTTTAACTTTTAAGACTGAAGTTCCTACCTTTTTGGATCTGATCAACTTTGAAAAGCTTTGAAACATTAGTCTAAAGCATGTCTTAGCTACTTCCAAATTTTCATAATCCTCTGCAAACAATGGTTTCTGTTTTTTTCCAAGGTAAAATTTCTTGTTACTTTTCTTCTGATTTTTCTGATTATGGTGGAGACCATTGAAAACCAATTATTGAATTGTAAAGTTTAAAAGATATCGAAAAGTAAGATTTGGAGAGCATTTGTAATTTTTCTGTGCTTTTTATAATAAAAGTAATACATCGTCATTGCAGAAAATGTAGCAAGAAAAATAAAGGAAATAGAAATTGACTATAGTTTTCATCTACAGAAAAAGCACTTAATATTTTAGTGCTACTTCTTTTTTTTCATGTTTCTACAAAATAGAGATGATGCTCAACATACTTTTATCCTTGTTTTTTTACTTGTTTGTAGATCATGTGCATGTTCCCATTTCATTAAATATAAAAAAATCTCTAATCTTGAGATGTACTGTAATTTATTAATCAATTCTCTATTAGAATTTTGAAAGGCAACATTTAGATTCTTCTCAAGTTTTCACTACTACAAATAATACACGAAGAATATTCCACTCAATATTTTCAGGAATATTTCAGATTATTTTCTTAGAATAAATACCTAGAATTGAAATGTCTACCTGTGCCCAAATTCCCCACAAGGAAGCTTGTACCAGCTTTCAGAGCATTAGCATGAGAACAATCATTTCTGTTCACCTTCTCTTTGTGAACATAAGGATTTTTTTTAATTTAATTTTTATTTTATATTAAGATATAGTTGATTTACAATGTTGGGTTAGTTTCAGGTAACAGAGGGATTTTTAAAAAAATTTATATTTTCACTAATTGGCCAGTGTAGCATTGATATTTTAATTAATAATATTATGTTTTGCTTTGGTTTTTGGCTGCTCCCATGTCATAAAGAAGTTCCCAGGCTCAAACCTGTGCGGTAGCAGTGACCTGAGCCACAGCGGTGACAACACTGGATCCTTAACCACCATGCCACCAAGGAACTCCTAATTAATAATATTTTTAATGTTTATTGTCCCTTGATATTATTTAAAGATGGCTTAAGAACCTGTATGATTTTGGGGGGGGACTTTCATGTGAATTATGATCTCATTTAAACTCGATGGCCAGTCTATGCATTTTACCGACTACACATAACAAAGAGAGAGAAGGGAGTTGTCGGAGGTCTGCAGCTCTCCTAAGGTTCCAGCACCAGAGCATGGCAGCCTGTCTTCTGGTCCTGTTCTCCCAGTTGAGATGGCTCATGGATGCTCCCCCAAAGACGTCAAGTATATTATCTACCAGCACTGTCTTTACATTGTGCAACTTGTAATAGGGAGAAAAGTTCTAAATTCTGGAATGTGTCTTACTCATTGACAATGAGTATTTCTTAGCCCAACACAGATCATCTCAAAATAAAGTGGACTGTCCTAGAAAGATGAGATTTGATCTCCTAGAGGGACTTCATGAAATGGAAAGGAAAAGAGAAGGACCACTTCAAAAGTCTATGTTGGAAGTACCTTCCAGGGTAGCTGCTTCCAGAGCTTGAGGTCAAAACCATCAACAGCTGAGAACCAGGTGCCTCTGACCCTGGTTTCTGATGGGAACCTGAAGGGGCCTAGAGCACAGCTGTAAAGATCAGGAGGAAGGCATGTCCCCTTCAGACCCATCAAGATCAGGAGGGTCTCAGGGGCATGTAGAGCAGTGAGGGCTTTCACCAACTACTGTTTAGAAGTTGACCCGTAACTTGCTAGTCATTATTTTTATCCCCAAATTATTTGCAACTTGATCCAACTGATGTAAAAGTTGATATGGTGATTGTGTGTCAGACCCTGTTGTAAACCCTAGTGATTCAGAGTGAATGCAAGAGAAATATCCTGCTATCAAGAAGTGTAATGTAGACGAAACATAAGTAAATTCTTTAGTACACTAGAAAGTATTCACACTATAAATGCAGTGGGATAAAAGGGAAAAAAAAAAAAAAAAAAAAAAAGAGGGAGTTCCTTTCGTGGTTCAGCGGTTAACGAACCTGACTTGGATCCATGAGGATTCGGGTTCGATCCCTGGCCTTGCTCAGTGGGTTAAAGATCTGTCGTTGCTGTGAGCTGTGAAGGTCACAGATGTGGCTTGGATCCCGTGTTGCTGTGGCTGTGGTGTAGGCTGACGGCTATAGTTCCAATTCGACCCCTAGCTGGGAACTTCCATATGCTGCAGGTGCAGCTGTAAAAAGGAAAAAAAAAATTGGTGATGTGTTCCAGGGTAATTCACTTCTACCAGTTAAACAGATAGGAGAAGCAGTGGACTCACATCTGTCCTCATATTTTGTTAAAATATTTGAGATACAGAGATCCCAGTTGCGGCACAGCGGAAACAAATCCAGTGAGTAACCATGAGGGTTTTGGGTTCAATCCCTGGCCTCGCTTAGTGGGTTAAGGTTTCAGCATTGCCGTGAACTGTGGTGTAGGTTGCAGATGTGGCTCGGATCCTGAGTTGCTGTGGCGTAGGCCGGCACCTGTAGCTCTGATTCAACCCCTAGCCTGGGAACATCCATGTGCCTTGGGAGCAGCCCTAAAAAAGGCAGGGGAAAAAAAAAAAAAAAATGGAGCCACAGGCTACAAATGACCTCTCATCTTTCTTAAAATTTTCATTTGCAATAAAATCACGAAAACCGCCCCCCATTTTTTCTGAGACACTTAGATTTAAAAATTTTCTTCTTGTCTGTTTCCAGAGGCTTTCCAAGAGTGGAATCCCTTATCAGGACTAGAAAGTCTGGTATTTCCTATACTGGTTTAAACGTCATCTGTCTTGCCAATGGTCTCCACGCCGGGAGAACATTCTAAGGGTATTGTTGTGACATGAATGGACGAAGTTGCCTTTTTTTGTGACCTTAGCAATGCACTTGCTCAGTCCACTCCTGGCAGGTAGCACAGAGAAAGCTTTCACTTTCTTCTCTGCCAGGTATCTTCAGGCCATTCCCCAAGAACAAATCTAGACTTCCTTTTTTTTTTTTTTTTTTTTTTTTTTTGTCCTTTTAGGGCTACACCCATGGCATATGGAAATTTCTGGGCTAGGGGTTGAATAGTTGTAGCTGCCAGCCAACATCACAGCCGCAGCAACGCTGGATCCCTGACCCACTCAAAGAGGCCAGGGATCAAACCCTCATCCTCATGGATACTAGTTAGATTTGTTTCGGCTGTGTCACAGTGGAAACTCCTGAATTTGGCCTTTCTTAAGCCACAACGCCTCTGACAAAGAAATGCTTTTCTCCTGTAGGGGTAACCCTTAGCCATCTTATCATCCAAGTGTTTGCTTCTTGGAAACCCGTGCTTCCTAGAGTTCTGCAGGTTGATGAGACCCTCACCACGGCAGAAAAGCCCTGCAGGAGGAGCCTGTGGGAGAGCAGGTGCTCAAGGCCACCAGTATGGTGGTAAGATGCCATGTAGTTAGGTCCCAGTAGGAAGAGCAGTAGGTGGGCTGAAGTTCAGGCCCCACAGATCGGACAGACTGGGGAACAGAGACTGGGTTCGTGGTCTTTACCATGATTCTTAGAGCTGTGGTCATTCCGCCACCTGTGCCAGGAGGATGGGAAGAGCAGATAGACCAGTGTTAAGGATGGAGAATGTGCCTATGGGAAGGCAGAATTTGGCCACTGGACTAGTGAGGCAGCTGGTGAGATGCAACAGGTACAGGTCTGTGCATCCCGAGTGGACACAACTAGAACTAGCCGTTGGAGGCAAGGATGGAGGAGGAATGCGGCGAAGGTTGAGGGGGAGCGGGTTGTGGGTGAGCGGGTGGTGCTCAGGTCCCAACTAGAGACCCTCTGTAGAGTCCCTTTGGTAAGAGAGAAAGTGCAAGAGGAAGGGGGAGCATGGCCTTGCTAGGGTTAAAGATCCTTGAGCTTTAGAGAGAATGTATAAAAGAAAATTTCTCTCTGAAATCATTTATGGAAATGCCGTGCTGCTTTGAAGGCTCCGTGTCACCGCGTGGCACGATGCAGTGTTCTCTTTCTTCACCTGTCAGGCAAAGACCACCTCGAAGAGTCTCACTGCTGATTACTAGTTAATTGTCATTAATAAGTGACAACTGACATTATGGGGGCTTAATGCAGAGAGAAGAGAAAAGAGCCACAGATATTCTAATGAGCTGACTCCTACGTGCCCTCTATTGTTGTCGAAAATGAGGAGCTGTCGTCATTGTTCAGGAGATGGGCTTCAATTGCTCTGGAAAATATTCTCTTTTAATTTCTTTATGCAGAGATAATTCCCGGTACTCTGCATTTCTCCCTCGCCCACCCCCCTTTCCCTGGAGCACGCGCGCACACACAAACACACACACACACATACACGCACACATGCACACCTTCCCACTCTCAGATGAGCAGAAAAAACTCCCAACTTAAGAGCCCCCGGGACTTGACCCTAGACAAGGAAGCAGTGCCCTCTATGACAGCAGATGGCAAAGAAAGGCCTTGAATATCATAGTCAGGGTTGACTTGGTTGGGGACTGAGGTGGAGAGGTCCAGGGTTGAGAACGGAAGGGAGGGAGGAAGGCCAAGGCAGGGAATTGATTTAACAAGGGAAGATCCACCAGCACATGCGCTGATCAACCCATCTGCCTGAGAGGAACGCTACCCTTGCAGCCGTTAGAGCTTTAAAATAGTGACAACAGTCAATCCCTACAGAATCTTCTGGAAGAGAAGACAGAGATGAGGGAAAATGATTCATTAGATATTGAACTTTAAGTTACATCAGTTGCCATTTGTTTTGGGTAAGTTTCACCTGAACAGAATTTGCTAGTTAGACTCCTTAATCACCAAGACCCCGTGCTTTCTTGGTGTGTGTGTGTGTGTGTGTGTGTGTGTGTGTGTGTGTGTGTGCGCGTATGCACGTAAATGCACTACTTTATTTTGACGTTGGAGTGTAAAATAAAGTAAGATAATAGCCACATTGCCTGGAGCCCTCCTGTGTTCTCTGTTGTCTGCAGGGAAAGGAGAGGGAAGGTGCTGGAAATGGGTGCTGCTCTCAGGACCAGCTCTGATACCAGTGCTTTACAAGCAGGACCGTGGCAGGATGATCTTGGGGAAGACGCAGACTGAGGCCAATAGGAACAAGATGTGTTGTTTTTCAAGTGCCAACACCTCCTAACAACAATTTCTCGTGCTATCAGATCATTTCACACCGTGCCTCCACCTTCTATCACGTCTTATCACACAAACGCAGCGTCAAGCCTGAGATTTGAAGGCTGCACTGCTCAAGGAAAAAAAAATCCTGCCTTTATCCTTAAAACAC
The DNA here is from genome assembly GCF_054392235.1 of Sus scrofa. NCBI lineage: Eukaryota > Metazoa > Chordata > Mammalia > Artiodactyla > Suidae > Sus > Sus scrofa. The sequence goes on along the minus strand of NC_139383.1, from coordinate 159,711,906 downwards.
TGCCGTGGCAATCACGCCTTTGTGCAAAGCCAAAGCCTCTGCCGCGTTCCTTTCTGCTCCCTGATGGGTTTGGGAAGAGAGGCAGCCTTTCGAATGGCAGTAGGCAGCGGAGTCTGGCCTTCTCCCACGTCATTGTCAACCTGGACCTCCAACGATCCCCACAGCCCATAGAGAGAGGGTGAGAGATGACGTGCTCATGTTCAAATGGGTTTGCTGGCAGCCACATCACGCTGTTGACATTTGTCGTGATCTCTTGTGTGCGTGCAGGCGTGCGACTGCCTCTGGGGCATTTATACTCAGGTCATTGAGTTTTGGGACCTAAGTTCTCAGCTCGACACTTAGATCTAGTTTGCTGTTTTATTTGGGAATGCTGGAGATTGGTCCCAACTTGGAATTGTCTGTAACTGTGACGAACATGACACCAATAATTTTGTACCTAAGACTTGTACAAAAATGTGGACAAGGACATAAGAAGCTAATTCCAGGTCCTGGATGGCCTCCCAGGGTGAACATGGACCCATCGCTGGTCATCACTTTGCTGGCATCATGCTGCTGTGGATCTTCATGGGACTCAGAAGCTGAAGATCAGCCTATTTTATGAACCTCAGATTCTTTTTCGTCAAAGTTGTGATGACGCACGAAGGAACCTCACTCTTGGGTCAGTCCATGGAAGGGGCCTCCCAATGGCAGATGTTATCATTACTGTCAATAGATTTTCTGGATCAATTACAAATATATCTTTTTAGATAGCTGTCCTCTCTTGTTCACAAAAAATACCAAGAAAGGGAGTTTCCACTGTGGCACAATAGGTTAAGAATCTGACTACAGAGGCTCAGGTGGCTGCAGAGGCATGGGTTTGATCTCTGGCCTGGCACAGCAAGTTGGCAAAGTGTGAGTTGAAGAGGGGTATAGGGATCTGGGCAAGAAGGTAAGCAGTGAAAGTTTTGGGTGGGTTGTTGAAGGTCAAACTAAATAGACATGTGGTTAGGCTGCAGCATGGCCATGTCCTTGACCTGCTCACACTGCAGATTTCCAGGGAGATGTGGAGAGATTGCTTGGTCAATGAACAATATTTAGGTAACAATGTTTATTATCATAGGGATCGTGGGTGAACCTATAGGTTGGTGTGGGGGGGTAGGGGAGGGCAGAAGGACTGTTTTGGGCTTAATAGAAGCAGGCAGAAACCCAGTACCCTTTACCAGAAGTCCCATGGGATTCCTGCTTGGTTTCCTGGGGGATAGGGTCTGAAGCCTTCTGAAGAATAGGCATTTGCCCGGGACCAGGAGCTGGGGTCTCTTTCCCCTGCTTGACGGAAGTCCCACTGAAACCTAACTTTTGTACGTGCTGCTGACCAAGATCCAAACTCCTCTCCTTGGGTTGGAATAAGTGTGGGGAGGGAGCAATGATGGGGGTCTCCTTGAGTTTGGAAGGCACAGCCGGTAGCTGCAGGGTGACTGCTCAAGGCTTCTTTCTGCTGAGGTGAATCAAAGAGACTTTAGTGAGACTGAGCTCCGGATGAGCAAGACCACAGCAGGTCGTGTCCTGGGGCTGTTTTAAGGATTTGTTTTGGTATTTGGGTGGTGCTTAGTTTATGTTCCAGAAACTAGCATCCTTTAGTTATTTGGTTTTGATACCTTCTTTCAGACTAATTGTCTAGTTCAACCCACCTTTGTCACTTATTGGTTATCTGCAGTTAGGTATTTTCAGCTGTTAGAATCATCGTTTAGCTTATCTTTTGGGTTTTTTTCAATTTTTTTTTTCAAAATTTTAAAAAGTTTTATTGAAGGATAGTTGATTTACAATGTGCTAATGTTCTCTGTACAGCAAAGTGATTCAGTTATACACATACACATAACCATTCTTTTCAGATTTTTTTTTTCTTTTTGTTTTAGGGCCTCACCCACAGCATATGCAGGTTCCCAGGCGAGGGCTCTAATTGGAGCTACAGCTGCCGGCCTACACCACAGCCACAACAACGCAAGATCCGAGCCACGTCTGCGACCTACACCACAGCTCACAGCAACACTGGATCCCTAACGCACTGAGCGAGGCCAGGGATCCAGCCCGCAAGCCCATGGTTCCTAGTTGGATTTGTTTCTGCTGTGCCATGATGGAAACTCCCCAGGTTTTTTTTTTTTTTTTTTGCATATGGGTTATCACAGAATATTCAGTAGAGTTCCCTGTGATATATAGCAGGTCCCTGTTGATATCCATTCCAGGTACCGCAGTGTGCATATGCCAATCCCAAACCCCTAATCAATCCCTCCCCACCACCTGTCCCGTTTGGTAACCATAAGTTTGTTTTGGAAGGTGGTGAGTCTGTTTCTGTTTTGTAAATAAGTTCAAAACCACAATCAGGTATCATCTTACACCAGTCAGAATGACCGTCATCAAAACATCTGCAATCAGTGCTGGAGAGGGTGTGGAGAAAAGGGAACCCTCTGACACTGATGGTGGGAATGTCAGCTGATGCAACCCCTATGGAGAACTGTATGAAGGTTGTTCAGAAAACTAAAATTAGAATTACCATATGATCCAGCTTATCTTCTGTCTGGATTTAAATCATCATTCTTTTAGCACCTCCTGACTCATCAACAAGGTTCCTTAGTGAACAGTGTCCCCTGTGTGTCAGATGAGGGTCTAGGGCCCAGTGTCACTTGCAGTGATGACAACAGACATTTTCTGCTTCCATGTAGCTTCCAGCCAACTCATTATCAATGTTCAATTTCCAGTTTCCTAGGAGCACAGACATATTTTCCTTCCTAAAAAATCTTATTCATTCATGCATTCATTGATTGAACAAACATTTGCTCCTAGGTATGTGATATTTTGATAAACACTAGAGAAAAAAATATGAATAAGGCTCTCACAGGTTAGTTTATGACTTGGAGTGGACACAAACAAGCTAGCTAAATAAGGTAAATGGGCTATCTGTAGAGGTATGTGCCTGGGGCTAGGAGAACTCATGGGGCTTCTGGGCTCCAGGGAATGTTTCCTAAGGGAGGCAATTGTCCCATTACTTTGGTTGTAATTCTTGAATTAAAATGAGTATAGGTTGATGTCATCACAAAATCAGCTTTAATATCAATATTTTATGAAAGGAACTTTACACTCTAGCTGACACCTACCCCCTCATCCTGTGATGGGTGCCCTGTGGGATCTGGTTCCTGTATGGGCACCAGCACATACAATAGCATCATCCAAGTTTGAACTCTGCATCTTTTCCATCCATGGAGGAGTGAAGAGCTCCCTTTATTCCTGTTGCTTCTTTATTTTTCGTGCTGACCTCATGCATTCATTTCTCAAGAGTGCTTAAAAAATCACCACAAACATAGTGAATACAAATAGCACACCCACCTAGAGTTCCTGTTGTGGCTCAGCAGGTTAAGAACCCGACTGGCATCCATGAGGATATGGGTTCAATCCCTGGCCTCCTTCAGTGGGTTAAGGATCCTGTGTTGCTATGGCTGTGGTGGCATCTCTGATTCGACCCCTAGCCCAGGAACTTCCATAGACCGTGAGTGTGTCCCTAAAAACAAACCAAAAAATCCCCATACAAACAGAAAAATGAAAAAACAGCACACTTGGATCCTCTGCTTGTGTCTCATTGGGCTGAAATCAAGGTGGGCTGAGGTCTCACTTGGGCATGGGGTCTTCTTCTAAACCTTGGTTGTTGGCAATATTCAGTCCCTTATGGTAGGACCGATCCTCCCAGGAATTGTCTCTGCCCAGCAGCCCCCTTCACAAATCATCACTTGCTTCGTCAAAGCAGGAGAGAGTTCCTGTGGCTTTTAGTCTCTTTATGTGAGCCACCTGATTAGGCTAGGCCCACCAGGACCATCTCCCTTTTGATGAACTCAAAGTCATCCGACCAGGGACCTTCACCATCTCTCATATCCCTTCCATTTCCCATACAAGGAAACCAGTCATGGCAGTGACCTCCCACCACAGTCACCAGTTCTGACCACTTTACAGGATGTGCAGATGGGGGTGAGGCATGGGATGTTGGGAGCTGTCGCAGAATCCTGCCTTCCCTGCAGCACACAAATCTGAGGTCAGGTGCCTCTGGTGTGGGAGGTCAAATGCCCTCACGGGGCTCAGGCAGTGCGGGCTGGCCCTTTGGCCTCCTTTCTTGCTGTGGTGCAGCCCTCCCTTCCGTTCTCTGTGGTCCAGACTCCCTGCTGATTGCAGTCCTGAAACTGGCTCTGTTGTCTCTGTCCCTGGGCCTCCCCTCCTCCCTCTTCTGTGAGTTCTCACGTCTTAGCTTGAATGTTGGTTTTTCTGGGAATGTTCCACACATGGTCAGCTGCTCTGCTCTGGGCCGTGGTGCCATTCTTCCTCTTCCCTAGCCTCGCCATGCATTTCTCCTCTATAGTGGCAGTGGTCTCCTCCTGGCTAAACTGCAAACCACTGGGACATGGTGACCATGGACTCTGTAGCGGCCAAGACGTTAGTGCGCTTGTCCCACGTTGACTGATTCACGGGTGATGGCCTTGGGTGCGACTCTGGACCATGGCTGGGCGAGGCTGCAAGCCCACTTACTCTTCCTGCCAGGCTGGGCTGCTCATAGCTGAGCTGACCAGGGCCAGGCGGGGAGTCCCTCACAGGCATGTCACCCTGTCCCTGCTTTAGGCCTCTAACAGCCCTCATGGAGTGATCTATGTCCCTCTTCCTCAGCCAACTGAAAGATCTGGAACTGGGAGCAGTGCTGCTTGGTCCTGTCCACCCTTGGGCCCCATGGAGGTCTTGGTGAAAAGGAGATCAGTGTGGCTGGTCCTGGAGGGCGGCTTAGGATGATCAGATGGGCACCTGCTTCGGAGTCAGGCCAACCCCACATCAGATCCCATTTATCCAAATGAGGAGCCAAGTGACTCAGTTTCCCAGTCTGAAATCTGAGGCTGACAACAGCGTGTCTTTTCTCAAAGAACCCACATGAAGATGAAATGAGGTGATATTCACAGAATGCTTGGCCTAGGGTCTGGCCCAGGGTAAGTGCTCAACAAATAAGAGCTGTAATTATTTGCGAAAGCAAGGCCTGGTGTCTCCGAGCTTTCTGTGTTGGCATCCTTGGTAATCTGTAGCAGAAATATTGTTTCTAAAAGTTTCATCATCTCCTGTGAGATGTGCTGAGGTCAAGCATGAGGCACAGGGAATGCTCCCTGCGGGGCTGCAGTTAAGGCTTGAAAGTCAGAATCAAGAATGAAGTGACTTCCCTGTGCTGACTTCTTAGGATGGAGGGCTGACCCCCACCGTGGAAAGGACCCCTGCTGGCTACAATGACGAGACATCGAGGGGTGAGTAATGTGTTTTTAAAATAAGCTTCAGAGAGACAGTGAATGTGCCTGGTATTTGGCCAAAAACACTCTAAAATTTCTTTCACGACGTGACTTGCAAATATTTTACAAAAGTTACAGAGGCATCTTCTGTGCTAGTCCCTGTTGACCCACAGAGCATTTATAATGAAAGATAATGACATTTTAGCAAAATAAATGTGAGATTGTGAAATCTGATGTTGGTTAGTAATCAGCAAATTTGGCGATTAACATGCAGTGTGTACAACACAAGCATTTCAGTGTGTACAACACAAGCGTCGCAGTGTCTGCCCTGATGCTGTGATCCTCGAGCTCCTTGTCCCAGCTCACCTGGCTGACCTGAGCTCAGGTGAGGTGCAAGTCTGAATCTAGTACCCAGAAACAGCACGAGAAGAGGCTGACCTTCATGGGGGTTCAAGGGACCATGTGCTCCTCCGAGGCCACCAGCAGGTGTCCCGAGCTGGAAGGAGGTGTTTTTTTTGTTTTTTTTGGGTTTTTTTCCATGTCATTATTTCTGCCAGTGCAGAACAGGGAAGAATAAGCTTCCCTTGGCTACAACACTGATTTTTGTTAAGAGATTTTAAAAAGCATTCATTTGGTGGAGGAAGGTGTCCAGGGTGGGGAGGATCTTGAAGCAGAAGCAGATCTTCCTCATCTGCCCCCTCAGTGGCTGCTGTTTTCATTAGCCTGTCCTATAGGTTATCATTAGGGGGAAAGTATTCAGCCCATAAACATGGAAATAAGCCCATATTTGACCCTTGGACTGGTTCTGTTTCCAGTAGGTCTTGCTGCTGGAAAACGGCCTATTTGGATAGTGCCACGTGAGGAATAAATGTCGCATCCTCTGGGGGCAAACACAGGCCCTTTCCAGACGCTGTGTTCCTGAGGGAGGTGGAGGGAGGGAGGGGGGCGGGGATGAGCGGGGTTTTCTGCCTGCCAGGATGGACCCGTGGTGCTTGTTACTCAGAAGGTTCTGGAGGGGCCAGCTCTAAAGACTTCTCTGCGTGCCCTCTTTGCTGTCATTAGGGTCCAGTGTAGTAGATACTCCTGGGAGGGTCCACTTTGGAGACAGAGATACCACAGAATGTGGAACTGGGCAGGGGGCTGCTGTGTCTGCTTGAGGTTCTTCTGGGAGGCCAAGGGCAGGATCTCTGCTTGTGGGCCGAGCTCTGGCAGGGCGTCTGGTCTGGGGTGTCCAGTTGCACAGCCATCTTTTGTGATTTTCCTGATCCTGGAATTCCCACTGCTACCTATAAAGAATGCATGGTCTTGTGGCTGTGTTAGGACTGTTTCTAATGTAGCTGGACTGGGGCGCAGTGAGCAAAGAAGACAATTCACTCCAAAGCTGGGGGGGCAGGAAGTCAGGGACCCCTCGCCTCTTCCCTTTCCCAGACGCAGACCAATTGTGCCTCCCGATAAGGTTGGGGGGCTGCTGGCAAATGACTGGTCCCCCTGGGAATCTGGGCTGTGAAGATGTGAGACCCCCACGGAGGTGGGCTGGATTACAGAGGCTGCCCAGACCCCCCTTGATGCTCCCGAAATAGGCTTTTGCTCAGCTGCTCCTCTTCCGCAGGAGGGCTATGTCTTCTGTTCTACAGGTCGTGAGCTCCATTCTCTACCACTTTTTGTTGCCTAGGGAAAAAAAATTATTTTAGGAGAAGAGGGACATTTCTGTTTTTCTTCTGAAATCCAAGCTCCTTTCCTTCTTTCTCTTGGGATCTTAGAGGCATCTTTATGTGCAGATGTTTTGTTCCACTTCAGAAACGCTGCCCTAATGTACTGGTTAATTTGACTGGGGACCTCATGTCACCAGAGGCCCCCAACCCACGATGCTGTAAAATCCCCATCAGAGCAGTTTCCTGAACCAGTGATCCTGAGACCAGTCCCTGTGCAGTGTAACAGGCCAGGACAGGGTTCCTCACTCAGGCATCTTTGAGAAGCACTGAGCTACACAGAGCTAAATAGACTTCTTTAGGGCAGGATTCTTCTGATCTTTAATATATGCTGTGAATTTCCAGGAGTGAATATGGTGATAATGTCTTGCAAAATACTTTTTTCTATTTCGCTAATGTTTATTTACTTCTTGATAAATACAATATGAAATGCACAATTTTCATGGTTTTATTTTTATTTATTTATTTATTTATTTATTTTATTTTGTTTGTTTTTGAAGGCCACATGGGCAACACATGGAAGTTCCCAGGCTGGGGATCCAATCAGAACTACAGCTGCCAGCCTACACCACAGCCTCAGTAATGCAGGATCCAAGCCATGTCCGTGACCCACACTACAGCTCACAGCAACGCCGGATTCTTAACCCAATGAGCGAGGCCAGGGATTGAATCCAAAACCTCATGGATCCTAGTCGGATTCATTTCCACTGTGCATGACAGGAACTCCAATTTTCATGGTTTTATATACTGGTCAGTGCATTAAGTACATTCTCAGGGTTGCACAACCGTCACTACTACCTATTTCAGAAGTTTTTCATCATCCCAAAGTGAAACTCTGTCCCCATTAAACAACCATGTCTGTTTCCCCTCCCCCTTCAGCTTCTGCTAATGTCTATTCTACCTTCTGCCTCTATGAGATTGCCTGTTCTAGATACTGCACGTAACTGGAATCATACGGTTTTTGTCCTTTTGTGTCTGACTTATTTCACTTACCGTGATGTCCTCAAGGTCCTTCCACTTTTAGAATGTGTCAGAATTTCCTTCCTTTGAAGGATGAATAATACCACATGTATGGATAGACCATGTTTGTTTATCTACTCATTGTCAGTGGATGTTGTTGTGTTCTTTCCACCTTTTCCTTTGTGAGTTGTGCTGCTATGAACATACTATGAACACAGATGGACAAGTATATGAGTCCCTGCTTTCAGTTCTTTTGCATATACTCAGAAATAGGATTGCTGGATCACATGCGGATTCCACATTCCAACTTTCTGAAGAACCATCAAAGTGTTTTCCGTAGCAGCTGTACCATCTCACATTCCCACCATCAGTGCACAAGAATTCCAGTTTCTCTACATCTTCACGACACTTGTTATTTTCCATTATTATTATTTTTTTTGTCTTTTTGCCATTTCTAGGGCCGCTCCTGTGGCATATGGAGGTTCCCAGGCTAGGGGTCGAATCGGAGCTGTAGCCTCCAGCCTACACCAGGGCCACAGCAACATGGGATCCAAGCCGCGTCTGCAAACTACACCACAGCTCACGGCAACGCCGGATCGTTAACCCACTGAGCAAGGGCAGGGACCGAACCTGCAACCTCATGGTTCCTAGTTGGATTTGTTAACCACTGTGCCACGATGGCGGGAACTCCTATTTTCCATTATTTTTGATAACAGCCATCCTAATGGTTTTGAAGAGGTATCTCCTTGTATTCATTTGCATTTCCCAAATGACCAGGGATGCTGAGCATCTTTTTTTTTTTTTTTTTTTTTTTTTTTTTTTTTGTCTTTTTGCTATTTCTTGGGCCGCTCCCACGGCATATGGAGATTCCCAGGCTAGGGGTCGAATCAGAGCTGTAGCCACCGGCCTACGCCAGAGCCACAGCAACGCGGGATCCGAGCCGCGTCTGCAACCTACACCACAGCTCACGGCAACACCGGATCGTTAACCCACTGAGCAAGGGCAGGGACCGAACCTGCAACCTCATGGTTCCTAGTCGGATTCGTTAACCACTGTGCCACGACGGGAACTCCTGAGCATCTTTTTGTGTGCTTATTGGCCATTCATACATCTTCTTTAGAGGAAAGTCTATTCATGTTCTTTACCTTCTTTTGATTGGGTTGTTTGTGGGGTTTTTCTGTTGTTGAGTTATAGGAGTTATTTATATATTTTAGATATTAATTCCTTATCAAATATAAGATTTGAAAATATTTTCTCCCATTTTGTGGGTTGTCTTTTTATTCTCTTAACAGTATCCCTTGATGCACACAAGTTTTTAATTTTGATGATGGGCATTTATTCATCATCTTGGGGGGTTACCGGTCTTTTTGGTGTCATGTCCAAGAATCATTTCCAAATCCAGTGTTATCAAGATTTTCCACTATGTTTTCTTCTAAGAGGTTTATAGTTTTAGCTCTTATGGCTGGGTCAGTCTTTGATCCCTTTGGACTGAATTTTGTATACAGTATAAGGAAAGAGTCCAACTTTATTTGTTTGCATGTGGATATCTAGTTATCCTTGCACCATTTGTTGAGGAGACTGCCCTTTCCTCACTGAAGGATCTGGACACCCTTTGAAAAGCATCTGAACATATGTACGAGGGTTCATTTCTGGGCTTTTTTATTCTATTCGGTTGGCCTTTAGATGTCCCTATGCTACCACCACGCTCTTCTGATGACTGTAGCACTGTAGTAAGTTTTGAAATCAGAAAATGTGACTATAGCTCTTGTTTTTCAAGGCTGTTTTGGCTAGCCCCCAATTTTTAGATTATTATTCTTTTTTCCCTGGATCTATTAACATTTCTCTAATAAATAATCCATAGAACTAGTTTGGGCAACTTTACTTTAGAAATCTTTTTTTTCCCAACTAGAAAATTAGTTTATAATTTGTCTTCCTAAAGTCCATAGAAAACTATTCATTCATTTTGGTTCATGTTCAACCTTTGAAAGTAATGGTCAGGTTGGTAAAAAAAAAAAAGTGTAGGTATCTTGCATTTTATTCCTGTCCCTGAAAACTCATTTCTCTGTAAGAAGTGGAGTCTCCTTATCATCCTTCCAGGTCTAGTGACTGAACTTTTCTGTGCCTTAGCTTCAACCTTCCCCAGTCGTGAGCCTGGAAGGCAGCCTGTTCAAGATGTTGTGACAATTAATGAAATGGAATCTGTAAAAATGCTTTGAATACTTTGAAAGAAAAGTGTCATGTAAATTCAAGGAAAAGTACTAGTATAACTCTTGAAGCAGTGCAAACACAGGTTTCCCCAATCATTTTATGGAATATTGCAGATGGAACATTCCCTTCTCCAGCAACCCTGAGGTTACCTGAAACCTTGACAAACTCTCTGACCCTAACTTGGGTTACCAAGTTTTGTTATGGAAAAATATGTCTAAAGCCGATCAGATGTGAATTGCTTCAGCTGCCGTCTAGACACTGAGATTTCCAGGGCAATTGCAGCTGCAGTGCCTGGGATAGAAGAGCCCCCATCATTTTTCAAGCCCACCCGGGTACACAGCTCTAGTCTTAATATTATCATTTTAATTTTTATTAGCATTATACATATACATGATTTTTAAAAGCAAATGATTCTTGAGGGTTTATTATGGGGAAAAAAATCTGTTCCCAAATCACCTTTCCAGGCTCTTCATCCCACTGCTGATGGTTTCATTTTAAGCTCTAGATGCTACATGATAAATTCCTACTCTGGATAAAACAACCTTGCTGAATTATCCAGCCTCCCCCTCCCCCACACCTCCCAGCATTCTCTCAGTAGAACTATTTGTTCGGTTAGATCAATACTCCATTTTTATGTTACTGTGACTTTTAAAATGTTCTTTAGAGCTGAACCGTATGGCACACTAGGACTGCATTTCTCTTTTTGTGCATGGTTTATTTTCTGGTGTTAAATTTTGGGGGTGAAGGGAGTGGAGGGGCTTCCGTTTCCATGTTCCTGTCTCTGATTTGTCTCCAAAGGATTTGGCACTGTTGACGATCTCTGTTTTCTTAATGCATTTTCTTCGTTTGGCTTCCAAAATGTTGCACACTTGTTTTCCTTGCTGTCTTAGTCTCCTTGCTGGTTCCTCCTTTCTGTCTGGCCTCTTAGTCCTTTGCTGTAGATTCTTCCAAGATTTAGAAAGTAAACACGGTGTTGGCTGGTATTAGAAAACCTCACTCTCATTTGGAGAAGGCAAACACGTGTCCTCATTTCTACACGACAGCTGCTAGAGCCTGACCTTCTTTTTCAGTCTTTCCCAACTTATTCTTTAAAAAGATTGATCTCAAAAGTATCATTGGGGAAAAGAAATCTAGAAGGACTACTTGAGAAATAAAAGTAGGTTTACATGCAATAATTGTCTTCTATGGGGTCATGGCCAGGGATGGGGGAGTCAGGGATATTTATACACAAACAGACACAGACACAGACAAACAGATGCCCCTCCAAACACCCCCCCCCCACACACACACACATGATTTATCCTCAAGCAGGGGCAGTGAGGGAGCAGTTAACACACAATTTCTATTAACAATAATGAGAATTGTGTGAGTGTGTCTCCATACACAGCACTGGAAATTTACCCCTTAGGGTCCACATAAATTTGAGAAGTTGACCATGTGAAATGTTCTTTTATAGGCAATAAGGGCCCCAAGAAATAGCTACGTGCTTTTTGAAACCTCACCACCCACCAGTGTATGTCTGCATAACTCTTCAGTTTTTTTCCCCTGGAATCCAGTGCAGTGAACACTTTTTAGTCACTACCTACCTACAGCCTTCCATCTCTCCGCAAAAGTCATGTATCAGCAGCATCTTCTGTTATTAAACCTCACCCTGATGCTAGAATTCCTCCCTTTAGGTGTTTTGATTAGAAATCTCCCAGCTAATATACAGCAGTGGATTTGATTCTTCTATGCCTGTGCTTTGTGCAATATGTAGAATGAGGTTTGAGAGTGGAGGGTCTCACTAGAAAGCAATAGATTTTCTCTCACACACATGCACAGACGCATACGCACTCACACACACCAGCCAACTGCTAGGTAGAGTATCGGGCTTACGGAATCCCTCCCTTTCCCTGGGTTATGTAAAGCCTCCTACCATTCGTTTCTAGTATATTTTGAAATACCCTGAAAATGAAATTATCAGTGTACAGGCCGTGCCAGCCCATCAAGATGTACCACCCACAATGACCCTGACTCCCTATGTAATTCAGGGTGATTCCTCACCAAACAGATTCACGCAAGGGAGCAGTTCACTCTGGCTTCTCGGACTTTACAGCTCAGTGTTCAACACATAATTGTTAGCCAACAGATGCCATTGTCAGTTACAAGGGTTTTGATGCATCTCCTTTCCCATGTGTTCTGAGTCTCCCACTGCTCTGCCCCTCACCCCTCTGTCAGGTGTGTAGTCCACCCTCCCCGAAGTTTCTGGAGCCAAGAAGGAAGTACAGATGTCACCCTATCACTTAGGTGCTTTCGCCAACTTCCAGAAGCCCAGGAGCAGGGGTCAGTGGACAAAGGCCCCAGAACCACTGTTTCCTGGTGAAGCAACCGCTCACACACAGGTTATCCCCTCCCTTTGCCCCTGGGCCACCCTCTCTCCACAGTCTTTGTGGGTTTTTGTGATTTTGCCTAATTTTGCAAAAAGACGTCAAGCCCTCATACTAAATTTGGCCTAATGCTCATTTCAGGTCTTCTCTACAGGTTGTGAAGTGTCGGTCGATTTGCAAATCCTGCTTTAAACAAAAGGAAGAGGCAAACAAAGTAATTACTCTGTTTAAATTTTCCCAAATTGATGTCATTCCATCTGGTTTTCAACTGGGTCATGTGGGATATTACCTTATGGGTAGAGACAGGAGGAAAAAAACCTGGGCGGAGGTGGAGGGAGGAGGGTGGGGCATGCCACACATCCCCCATGCCCCCCACACCCCCCACGACCATAGAGGGCAGCACCTAGGGGCCAGGACCTGTGCTCCAGAACGTTCCCAGTGCATTAGCATGTGTTTCACTCTGATGATAACTTTTGTTCCCATTGGCTGTGTGGCCTAGAATAAGAAAGTATGTTTTAGTTCTTTTTTTTTTTTTTTTTTAATCTTTTTAGGGCCACACCTGCGGCATATGGAGGTTCCCAGATTAGGGGTCTAATCGGAGCTGTAGCCTCTGGCCTATGCCACAGCCACAGCAACGCCAGATCCTACCTACATTGTAACTCATGGCAACTCTGGAGCGAGGCCAGGGATTGAACCTGCATCCTTATGGATACTAATCAGATTCATTTCTGCTTTGCCACGATGGGAACTCCTGCTTTAGTTCTTAAAACAAACAAAAAGAGTTAAAATGGGAAACCAGAGGCTGTTTTGGCCAGTATTAGGGGCTGGGCCTTCCTGACATCTGGTGGGGCGGTGGCCCTCTGCCCCCTCGTCTGTCTGCCTGGGGATGCCAGAGCAAGGCTCCAGACCAGGGCCAGGGACACTGGTCCCTCCCCACAGGTCCATCGACTCCCAGTAAATTTGGCCTTGATTTTGTTAGTCTCTAAGATGCCCTCAAAAAACATTTTAAAACTTGTTTTGGAAAATAATTTTTATTGATGTTAGGAGGAGAAAAAAAGGTTTAATAGGGTTTACAGTAGAAAAAAATAAAAATAAATCTTCTTTCAACTTGCATCCACCCTGGGGAGGTGACTTCAGTTAACAGTGTCTTTTGGGACCCAAAGTAGGCTCTTGCCCATTCTGGTGGACTCCCTTATGCCTTAGCCGGCCTGAGTCACCTCTACCTGCTCCTGGGACCCCTTCCAGTGGAGGCGGAGGAAGGTCTTGGATGGGAGCAAGGCCCTGTTTTTCAAGACGCAGTCCTCTGAGAAGCAAGTATCATGCTGACGCCATCTACCTAAATTTCCTCTCCCAGTTGTCATCTGAGCCATCTCTCCTTTATTCCCTAAGGGCCTCTGTGCGCCAAACACTAGTTTATGTCCCTGTGTCTGATGGGAAGATGAACAAGGGCCCTCAGCAGGCCTCGCCTTGTCCGTGGTCACATGGCCTGGGTGGGGCAGAGGCAGCTCTTTTTTTTTTTTTTTTTTTTTTTAAAGACAAATGTAGTTTAATACTCGTCTGGTAATTAGAATAAGTAAACAAAAAAAATCTGTAAAAGTATAGAAAGTTTAGATGACATTATCAATTACAAATTTCCTCTCAGAAAAATAGACTGTCAGTGAAATAAAAAGGCAAGCTAAACCCTAGGAGAATTTGAAATAAATATAACTGACAAATGACAGTATACATGCAATATTACATGCAGATTATATAAAGAATGATAGGAATTTGTTCCCTGGTGGCCTAGTGATTAAGGGTCCAGGGTTGTCACTGTTGTGGCACAGGTTCGATCCCTAACCTGGGAATTCCACATGCTGTGGGCTTGACCAAAAACAAAACAAAACAACCAACCAACCAAAAAAACACCTATTATATTTCACTAATAAAAAACAAACAGGGAGTTCTTGTTGTGACTCAGCTGGCTTTGCTCAGTGGGTTAAGGACCCAGCGTTGCCATGAGCTGTGGTGTAGGTCACAGACAAGACTTGGATCCTGTGTTGCTGTGGCTCTGGTGTAGGTCGACAGCTGTAGCTCTGATTCAACCCCTAGGGAACTTCCATATGGTGTAGGTGTGGCCCTAAAAAAAAAATCAATAAAAATGAACAAAAGATGGGTAGAAGTGTTACCAAGGAAGATACACAAATGTCTAATAATTATATGAAAAAAGTGCTCTCCGTGGTTACTAGTCAGTTAAATACTTAAAATCACATACATCCGCTAGAATGGCTAACATTTAAAAGTAAATACACTAATTATTGGTGAGGACCTGGAGCAGAGGCAGATCTTCTGATGTTCATTCCAGGCTCTTTTTTTTTTTTTTTTAATTTTTTTTTTTCTTTTCATTGCTGCACCTGCAGGATGTGGAAGTTCCCAGGCTAGGGGTTGAATGGGAGCTGCACCTGATGCCTTGTGCCACAGCCACAGTAACACCAGATCAGAGCTGTGTCTGTGACCTACACCATAGCTCAGGCAATGCTGGATCCTTAACCCACAGAGTGAGGCCAGGCACTGAACTTGCATCCTCATAGGTAGCAGTCAGGTTCTTAACCTGCTGAGCTACAACAGGAACTCCTCCAGGCACTTGTTCTTGATCCCTGAGCCTACAGCTCCCTTGGCCGCAAGTCTTACCCTCCTATTATCAAGCTGCACATTCTTAGCTTGTATTTAAAACTTCTTGGACAGAATATCACCATGAGTGATAGGGATGGAGCAGGCACAGGTAGGTTTAGAGGTCCCAATAAAGGACCATGGATAACAAGGAAAACTCAGGGGACAGTGGGAGTAAGTAAATAAATTGCTCAAAAAAAGCCATCAGACTTGCTTAACTAGTGGAAGTGCAAGAATTGCCTCAGGTTGTTGGGTGGGGGATGGGATGAGGCCTGCATTCAGATTCGGACCAAGGGCAAGAGTTTGAGGACCACCCTTCTGCTAATTTGAATACACCCCTTAACAGACAACAAGGAGGAGCTGCTACTCCCAGTAAGGAAGAGGCAGACTTTTCTGACCCCCAACTCCCCTTGGAGGATAAAACTGTAGCCCACCAGATCCTCGGGGCAGAGTCTCCTTGCCTGCCTGCTTGCATCTCTCACAAGCATCCTATCCTAATAAATCTATTTCTTGCCTATCACTTTGTCTCTCATTGAATTCCTTCTGCACGGAGACATGAAGACTTGAACCTCAATGAGTCCAGACACAGGGTGAGTGATTCTAATTTAAAACCATGGGTTCAAGTCCCAATCTGTGTTCTGGCTAAGTTCAGGCCATTAGTTGCATGAAGACCATGTCTAAATTCCCCTGCCCAGCGCACCGTGGCCTGTACTGGACTGAGGTTGTTTCTTCTTCCTGAACCATGCACCATGTATGCGCCTTGGGAGGGAATGAGGAAGCTCTAAGTGAGTTGGATTCCACACCATGGGGGGCCTTCTGGCCTGGAGTTCAGAGCCTGGAGCTGGGTGCAGTATCCAGGAGCCGGTGATGGATCTGTTGGTTGGACAGGATGTGGCCAAGGCAATTTGTGAGAGGCCCCATTCAGGGAAAGCCCAGAAACCCAAACAGGCCAATGGCCAAGGGTTGCCATTCTCAAATCCCCTGGATTGAGGGACAAGGAGCAGACAAACGGGGATTTAATATATCTGGGCTGGGTTGTCCATCGTCCATTGTTGGGGGAGAAGACCAAGCTCCTCTACCTGGCTTGGCCCAGGTCCTTCCCAACAGGAACCTTAGAGGAGCCGGGGAGAGGCTCATTCAGCACATGTGCTGCTGGTCTTGCCAGCACCCTGTGTGGACTGTGGCTTTGAAGTAAAATCCTTTATTTTGACTAAGAAAATTCACGTTAATGTGACGTCTTCTATTGGTGGTCTAGCACCGTGTTGAGCTCTAAGACATTGAATTGGAGGTCTGAAAGAAGTCGCCAATCTCTGAGTGGGAGCCAAGGGCAGCTAAGGGGGCCGAGTTGGAGCTGGGGTCATGGATTCAGCTCCTTACAGGATGTGGGGCTACCACTGTGGGGGGCAGGGACGTGCTGCTTTCATGCTTGTGACCACACACTGTGACCCTGGGTTACCATCTGACCTGGGCCCGGACAGTATAAACAGAAAGAGAAATTCAAACAAGATGCGTGTATCTACTGTTGGAACAGGGGCTGATCTGTCTGTCTGTCCTGCAAGTGTGCAGATTTATGGTGTGGTGCGAAGATAGCACATTTTTGTGGGTAACAGTTAAGTCTCATTCCCAGCCAGAACTTTTGAAAAAAAAAAAAATCTCAGTTGTATCAGCTCCACAGATCATTTCTGGACTAAGTTTGATTCTTCAGTGTGATTTTCTGTAAGCAGAATGAAGGCCTTTGGGGGGCCTTTTTCAAGGATACTGACTTAGGTAAGAGAGAAAATTGTGAGTTGTTTTCTGAAGAACTTATAAGTGCCACACACAGACAACTCTTCAGTGATCAATAGAGGAACAGAATCTCCTCCAGAGCATTTAATTTTTGAGTTGGGTTTTGGACTATTGCATTGTCAGTGTAACATCCATCCATCCCTCCCTTCATCCATTCATCTGTCCATCCCTCATCCATCCCTCCCTCCATCCATCCATCTATTCATCCATCCATTCATCCATCTATCTATCCATCCATCCATCCACTTATCCATCCAGCCCTCTCCCCTTTCCTCCCTCCTTCCTCTGTTTCTCTCTCCTTCCATTCATTTGTTCATAATCAAAGTTCCACACAGATATGTGGATAATTATATGAGAGATAAGTGCTACCAAGGAGAGAGTCAGGCAAGCTGTCATAAGAACCAGCAAGAGGGAACTTTGTCAGTCTTCTCCGAGGAAGCAATGACTTTGCTAAAATTTGAAGGCTCAAAAGGTAAAGAGCCTTCTGTTACCAATAGCTTTGCTTCTCTTCCCTGCCCCTCTCTGACCGCCCCCATTTGTTTGATGTTAGTGTCTGAGGCACTGTCCCTATCCTGCTGCCCTTCTAAGAGCAAAGGACAGCTCCTGGCAGCTGGAGGACTTATAGGTCACTAGGGAGGCTATGAATAGCTCTGCTGCAGGTACGGGGGGTAGGGAAGAGATGACCTCACAGAGAGCCCCCCTCTTTCTGGGGGAAGGGGCTTGTGTGTGCAGATGTGTGCATGTGTGGCAGGATGTTGATTTGCGTCCATGTGTTTTCTATTGACTCCTACTTTTTAACTGGCTGCCTTCAGTCTCATGATAACTGCTACCGCTTATTTTATTCTTTAAGTTCTTGGATTGTTCTTTCTCCTTTGCCTGCAATTCTTTTCTACCTTTTTACTTATTTAACTCCTACTCACCTTCAAGCCTGAGTTCAGACCCCAGCACCCTCTGAAAGGTGCTGGATGAGCTGGATGCACAGCCCTGGGCATCTGGAATATCTGGGGAGCATCTCGGAAACTCAGCAGGGGCAGGGATCTTGCTTTGGAGAGTTTGGGGGGCTGGCATTTGTTACAGGTGTGCTGTGAACTTTTATGGACTCGATGAGAAATGAGGGAACGTTTGCATTAAGAGTGTATTTCAGAAGGTAGAGGGTTCAGGGATTCCTGACTATGGAAAGAGCTGGGGTCAGGAAGGACCAGAGCAGAACGGGGGCGATCTTAATGAGGCATGACATTGTGGGTCTCTTACAGGCCCTCCCTGGGAGCAATGTCTTCCGTGGTTGTAAGGTTTAGAATGAACAATATTTTACGTTTTTCTTGAAGCTCCCCCTACTCAAGCAATATAAACATAAGGCCCTCAAAAAGGCCCTGCCTCTGCTCCTTGGTGGGGCTATTGAGTTCCTTTGGTGATAAAGGCTTAAAGATAAACACAACAGCAAAATATAAACATGAGCAGCAGAGTGAAACAACAAAAATACAAAACTAGTTTTCTGAGACTTGCTACCATGCCTATTTCCCTCCTTTTTTTTAGAGTGATTACTGTTTAATCACAAATAGCAGCACTTATCAAAACTTACTCCAGGGAGTTCCCTGTGGCCTAGTGAGTTAAGGATTGGGTGTTGTCTCTACTGTGGATCGATTTATATCCCTGGCCTGGGAGCTTCTGCATGTTACAGGTGTGGCAAAAAAAAAAGTGGGGGGGGGGGAGTTCCCATTGTGGCTCAGCGGAAACAAATCCAACTAGTATTCATGAAGATGTGGGTTTGATCCCTGGCTTCATTCAGTGGGTTAAGGATCCAGTGTTGCCATGAGCTGTGGTGTAGGTTGCAGACACAGCTCAGATCTAGCGTTGCTGTGGCTGTGGCTGAGGTATAGGCTGGCAGCTGAAGCTCCAGCTAGACCCCTAGCCTGGGAACTTCCATGTGCTGTGGATTCAGCCCGAAAAAAAGAAAAAAGAAAGAAAAAAGAAAAAGAAAACTTACACTACAATGAGATTAACCCAACCCAACAGCACAGGTGCAAATTGACATGAAACTCTTAGTTTACAGGAATCGTGATTTTAGGAGAGATTTCATTTTTAACTGTACTTAACAGGAAACCACATGGCCAAGCCCTTTGACCCCATCCCACGGTACTCATAGTTCCTTCCAGCCCTGTCGCCTCTCCCCACTCCATCACTCCCGCTAACTGCCATCCACTCATTGAACATCCCTTCCCAAATTTCCAAACAAACCCGATAAGAGGTTCGCTCCCCTTAACATGGCTCTGGCTCCTTTCTCTCTAGCAGTTAAGGTCTCTCCAAAACAATGATGGGCTTTAAGTCCAACAGTCCATTTCAGGCAAAGATTCTTGGCAAAATAACCTCCCATAGACCCCCTGAAACTGTGATCAGTTTCTCTCCTTTAGGTAATTTTGACAACACTAAATAGGAGACTTTTAACCAATGCTAAGACCTGTAAGGGACATCTTGTTGGAGTCTGTATAACTCTGGTCCCTCTACAGTTTATTTAGCCAACACTGAGTCACAGGCACAAAGGAAATACTATGCTTGTGTTGCTGAAACTAAAAAAGATAGCTTTATTGCTTTGCCAGGAAAAGGGGGCCACAGCAGGCTAATGCCTTAAAGACTGTGTCCCCTTTGGGAGAGATTAGGAGGTGGTTTTATAGTTTGGGAGGGCTGTAGATAAGGATCAGGGTAGAGGCAAGCTTGCATTGTTTCTCAAAGCTTGCTGGTGTTTAGTGGCTCCAGGACTGGGGACTGGGTCTGGTGCTCCTCTTTCTTCCCCAAATGAAGAATGCTTCATCAAGTGGTTCTTCCATTGTTTTAGTTCTGCAAAAAGGCTCAAAGATGTTGTTGTGCATATTTCTTGAAGAGGAACCAGGACCCTGCCCCAAGGCTGCTTTTTTAGGGCTGCACTCGTGGCATATGGAGCTTCCCAGGCCAGGGGTCTAATTGGAGCTGCAACTGCCCGCCTACACCACAGCCACAGCCACATGGGATCCAAGCTGCAACGTTGGATCCTTAACCCACTAAGTGAGGCCACGAATTGAACCCACAAACTCATGGTTCCCAGTTGGATTCCTTTCCGCTGCTGTGCTACGATGGGGAACTCCCACTATCGTCTCTTGACTGCTCCTCCCTGGTCTCTGCATCCCCTCCCTTCCCTGATTAGCAACCAGCCTTTGTAACTCAGGGAAGATCAGGGAGGCTGAGGCTTATTCCCTGAAAACAAGCAATGGAGGACCCAGAAAGGCTTGTGTGCCCGGGAGCCCCATGGGGCCCTGCTCAGTTACAATTGCTGTATGATTTTTAAAAATACACACATATACATATATGTAGGATATTATTTATATATATGTGTAATACTTATGACCATATATGTATTAGGGCTCTTAGGGAAATAAAACTAATAGAAGGTATATAAAATAAATCTCTCTCTCTGGGCAGGGCATTCTTGGTGGAGAGCATCAGGCAAGTGAAAGGAAGGGGCTGAAGTCGGCCAGAAGTGGAGGAAATGGAGGACTGGGAATGAGTCCTGGAGTCACAGAGCGGGAGACAGAACCTTCTGGGGCTTAGAGTTTGGGGAGGAGGTCCCAGGTGAAGTCTCCTGCTGGTGGATAGCAAGGCCCATGGCTGTGGGGAGGCTGGGCACGTTCTGGGAGGGATGGATGAGGGGGGTCTTGCCAGGAGCACATGAGTTGGTTCCCAGGCTGAGAATGTCAGCTGTGGTGTCAGCCCTGACATTGCAGATGACCCCCGTCCACTGCAGGGTACAGGACATGGTACAAGAAGTGGTATGGGAGGTGGTACAGGGCAGGACGTGGTACAGGATGGGGTACAGGACCGGGTACAGGACGGGGTACAGGACGTGGTAAAGGATGTGGTACGGAATGGGGAACAGGACGCGGTATGCGACTGGGCATGGGACGGGGTACGGGATGATGTACGGGGCGGGGTATGGGACATGGTGCAGGACGCGGTACTGGACTTGCTATGGAACGGGGTACCGGCCATGTTACGGGACGTAGTACCAGACGTGGTACTAGACGTGCTACTAAGCCCCCCAGCCCCGACTCTCCAGATGCACAGTGGGGATAAGAGCGGTTATCTGCCTGGAGGCGCAGCTGCAATGAAACGTGATCCAGCAAGTCAATTCCAGGGGCTGGCACGCGATCACCAAAACCAGCAATTTTGTTAGGGGGATGACGCTGGAGAGGCTACAATTCTGTTTTTTTTTTTTTTTTCTTAAAGTTTACGGCGGCTTAAAGAAAAATAATTCCGAGTTGATGTTCTTACTGTCTGGGCGGGGGAGGAAGGGGCGGAGAGAGTTGGGTTTGTTGGACTTCTCTCGGGCAGGTGGGGGGTCCCTGCTGTCTGCAGAAGGCACGCTGGCTCTCCCCTGCCCCGCCCTTCTTTGGCCCCAGTGCTCACCCAGAGTCACTTGTGCCTGTTTCTGACCATGTTTATGCTAGTTTATGCTTTTTATTATAATGGTGTGATTTAACTAAATATTTTGTAAGCCTGTTCTATATTCATATAGAAAATAAGGGTTGTTTCCACTAAATTTTGGTTTACTACTTTGAAAAGGGCTGATAACAGCAAGTTGTTAAAAAAAATGTGTTGCTGCCAAATGAAGTGTAAGGAAACAACTGAAAAAATTACTAAATGTAAAGAATATCACTTTTTCCCCTCTCTCCCGCCATCCTTTTATCTTTTTTAGTCTTTCCTTATTTTTGATCGTCCTTACTTTTATCCCCCAGGACTTCAAAAGAGCCAGGTGGCAAAAATCACATGTACTTTTTTGCCATCTGGACCTGGAAGTCCTCCTTTGCTCTTTTATCACGTTCAGAACCACCTTATTCCTTTGATTATCCTGATATGGTTAGAATTGCAGCAATGAAAGGTGAAGAAAGCCACTCTGGAGTCTGACAGACTTGGGTTCAGATTCCAGCTCTGTTCCATGGCAACCTGCTTAGCATTTCTGAGCTGCACTGAATCATCTGAAAAAAATGTGCAGGATAGGAGTTCCCTTGTGGCACATCGGGTTAAGGATCTGGCATTGTCACTGTGGTGGCTTGGGTGGCTTCTGTGGCTCTGGTTTGATCTCTGGGCCAGAACTTCCACATATACAGGTGCAGCCAAAAAAAAAAAAAAAAAAAAAAAGAGGCAGAATAGTAATATATATCTTTCAACAGAGAAGGGAGAAGGACAACAGTGTTAGCTGAGTGGACCACAGCTCTCGAGGCAGACAGCTTGTCTGAATCCTGGACCTGCCTGCTTCAGCTGTGTGATTTTGACAAGAGGCTTGCAGCACTGGGTATTCATTTCCTCAAGAGCAAAACGTTTGGGAGAATGATGGTGTGCACACAGCAATTTGCACAGTGCCTGACCCAGACCGAGTGCTCCGTGGATGCCCACTTTGATCATACTGATGCTTGAAGAAGAAGGTACAAGGGCTCGCTGTGGTCATGTGATGGCTAAGTTCTCTTCTTAACATTGCCCCAAATATTATGTAGAGGATAGGGGCATAACTATTGCCAGGTCAGAAAAAAATATTGTAAAATAACAAAATAACAGTAATAATCATTTGTGCTTGCCTATCTGCCCCCTTCTAGAACTTGCCTCGAACCCTCCCTCACTTTTTTTTTTTTTTTTTTTTTTTTTTTTTTTTGTCTTTTTAGCTATTTCTTGGGCCGCTCCCACGGCATATGGAGGTTCCCAGGCTAGGGGTCGAATCGGAGCTGTAGCCACCGGCCTACGCCAGAGCCACAGCAACGCGGGATCCGAGCCGCGTCTGCAACCTACACCACAGCTCACGGCAACGCCGGATCGTTAACCCACTGAGCAAGGGCAGGGACCGAACCCGCAACCTCATGGTTCCTAGTCGGATTCGTTAACCACTGCGCCACGATGGGAACTCCCCCTCCCTCACTTTTAAAGCCTTTTCTTATTATACATAAAGTTGTAAATAACAAGGTATAGGAGAAGCCACGCTGATTTTCAACTTAAAAAAAGATAGGGCACACAATAGTCAACAGGGCTCCGATGCCTACGTGGCCAAACAGTGTCAGAAACACACTTGGCTGGGAAAGAAAATACTTCTGTTCAAAAAAGGCTTCCAGTGAAGTCTGCTGGGTTCATTGAACTTCCCCCAGCCCTGATCACTATTCAAATCCACCAGAAGCATCAGCAGACTCTTTTCAGAGCTATTCACTTTGTAAATGGGAAGTTATTTCTGTCTAAAAATATGCAAAATACATTAGAAGGTAATTGCAAGACATTCAGGATTCGAGAAACTTACTTTGATGACTTTTAATGGCAAAATATACTATCTTCTGTTGAGCACAAGTTTATTTTGTTAGTAATGCTAATTGTTCAAATAGCCCTAAATGGCTTCAAAAACCTGGCAAACACTTGTCTAATACTTCTAAGCAGATGGACAAATTTCTAATTAAATCTAAATTTATTCTTTATCTCTAACTTCCCTCAGAAAAAGATGAGGATCCCAGCACACTTTGACTCTGCTGTGAACCCCCCCTTCTGCCCCCCTTCTGTGTGTGTAGAGCAGCTGTCCTTAAACTCTCAGTCGCCAAGGTCAACTTGGAGAATTTGTAAAAATTCCCCCTCAGTTTGGCAATAGCATAGGTCTAGAATTTTTGCTTTATTATTTTTTAAAATTCAAAACTTAGTCTTTTTATTAATTTCTTTCTTTTGAACATTTACCCAAATATTAGTTGGTAATTAGATTTATCAATATTATTTTACTGATTCATCAGGTGGCTATTATTTTTCATATCCTGCTTCTTCCTTCTGGATTTTTACTTTATTTCTTACTGAAGTACCTTCTTTGGTAGTTTGGTTTTTTTTTTTTTTTTTTCCAGTGAGGGTTCTGTGATTAACAAAATATTGCTTTTTTATGTCTGAAAATGCCTCTATTCCACCTTTACTATTCAGTGACAGTTTGTGTAGATGCAGAAATGTAGGCTGGTAGCGTCTTTTTGCCAATACTCAGATCATAATATGTCATTGTCTGGTTTGAAATCTGCCATCATTCTAATGAAAAGTTTTATTTTCACTGCTGTGTGTTTAGGTGTGTATTTGTTTATATTTTTCATTACTAGCAGGATCAGCAGAGCACACCACTCACCCAGACACGTGAGCAATGAACATTTATTTTTTATGTCACCAAGATTTTGCATGTTTTTGTGATTGTTATACAGAATTATTGTGGCAATAGGTTATGAATCATGCTTGGATCTTATTCTTTCCTTTACTTCTCTGAATCTTATGCATGTCTATTTTAAAGTCCTTTTGAAGTTAACTTTTTCCACTTTGCTGGAAGTGATCTCATGCCTTGACTGCTGACTTTGTTCTCTGTGTTGCTCCGCTGATGTCCATTTTGAAATTTTATTGGTGGTGTGGTGGGAGGGCTCCCAGAACAAAGGGAAGGCAACGTGTGCCACCAGCATCTGTGGGCATGTGCAACTCTGTGGCAATATGACATAACTGGTACCGCTGTGCACAGGTGGAGCTCTGTAACATGAACTATCCTTGTTATATATCAGAATTTACAGAATGTATGTTACCTTATAAGGGGGGCAAAGGGACCAAGACCTGGTGGGAAAAATAGCAGAGGTATATAAGGCAACACTCCGCTGCCTTCGGGGCTCAGCCTTTGGATATGAATCCGCTGAGCCAGTGCGGGCACGAATAAACGCTGCTTCCTGTACGAGATTCTGTACGAGAATTCTGCAACAGTGGTCTGCTTTTTCTTCCTGATTTCTCTGAACTCACCTCCTCTGTTCCCCAGTCCTGATCCAGGTCTTCTACTGGGGCTCTGCTTCTTTGCTGATCCTGGGGCCACTGCAGATCTAACCCCTGAGCTAGAAAGAGACTTGGCCCAAGTCTGTCTTGATGCTTACTCTGCTTCCTCCTGCTCTCATGGATATGCAGCTTCTTGGACATGAGTGAATTGTCATCAGCCCCTGTTGGTTGGGGAGCCTACCTCACTTCTTGAAGTCAGGGTGGCTCTCCTTTCCCTTCACCCATGGGAGTGTTCCTGTCCTGTTACTGCACAGGAATTGGGCTTCTAGTTTCTTCTCCCTGTTTCTAGCCTGGAAACTTGCTTCAGATCCACTTATTTCTGTTTTTTTTTTTTTTTTTTTTTTTCCCAAAATGATGTTCGCTTTATATTTAAGCTTGGCTAGACATCTTAAAACTTATTTAAGTATGTTTTGGAGGGATAGACAAATAGATCAATAGAAAAAAAATGGATAATCCATAAAAACACGCCCTTCCATCAATGTACACTCAACTGATTTTTCTGAAAATGTATAAAAGTAACAGTGAAGGAGTTCCTGTTGTAGCACAATGGGATCGGTGGCATCTCTGGAGCACTGGGGTGCAGGTTTGAGCCTGGGCCCAGCACAGTAGTTAAAGGATCTGGCATTGCCCCAGCTGTAGATTGGGTGGCAACTTTGGCTTGGATCTTATCCCTGACCTGGGAACGCCACATGCCACAGGGCAGCCAAAGAAGAAAGAAAGGAAAAAAAAAAAAAAGCAGTTCAGTGAAAGAGATACAAATAGTACTGGAGCAATTGGCTAGCCATAGGCCAAAAAAAAAAAAAAAAAAAAAAAAAAAATCTCAACCTAAACCTTACATCCTATACAAAATTGATACAAAATTAATCAATAATTTAAATGTAAACTAAAACTGTCAGAAAAAAAGTAAGAGAACGTCTTTGTAATATAGGGACAACCAAAAGTTCTTAGACTTGATATCAAAAGCACAACTCAAAAAGAAAAATGGATGAATTGAACTTCATGAAAATTAAAAACTTTTGTTGTGCTAGTAAGAGGATAAAAGATAATATACAGAATTGGAGAACGAATTTGCAGACCACATATATGGCAAAGGCTAAATATCTAGATTATTTTAAGAACCTCTCAATATTCAGTAGTAAAAGAAGAAAAATCCAACTAGAAAATGGGCAAAAGACATAGACATTTCACCCAAGAGGACATACGGATGGCAGATAAGCACATAAAAATATGCTCAATATCACTAGCCATTAGGGACATACACATTAAAATCACAATGATGTATTATACACCTATCAGAATGGCTAAAATAAAAAATAATGACAACACCAAACACTGATAAAGATCAGGAGAAATGATCGTGCTTTGCTAGTGGGAATGTAAATTGGTATAGCCACTTTGGAGAAACAATTTGCCAATTTTTAAAAACACTAACCAAGCAACTGCCATATGACCCAATAATTTCATTCTTGGGCATTTATCCTAAAGAAATAAAAATGTATGCTCACAAAACAACCTGTTTGCAAATGTTTTGTTTGTAGCAGTCAGGAAGTAGAGACAACCTGGATGTTCTTAAATGCTGACCGGTTAAGCAGCCTGTGGTACAGCCATGATAAGAAACACAGCTCTGCAACAAAAAGGAACAAATCCTCAGATTATTGGATGGATCCGAAGGGCTTTATGCCATGTGAAAACAGTCAATCCCCAAAGTTCACATACCGTGTGATTCTGTTTATGTAACATGATTGAAATGACAAAATTGTAAAAACAGAGATCAGATGAGTGGTTCCTAGGGGTTAGTGATGGGCTGGGGACAGGCAAGAAGCACATGTGACCACAACAGGACAACATGGGGATGCTGGTGGGGAGAGCAAGTCTCTGTATCCTGACCTGGTCAATGTCAGTATCCTAGTTACAATGTTTTACTATAGGTTAACATGAGGATGCGGTGGCAATGGCAAGTGTCTGTATCTTGACTGCGTCAATGTCAATATCATAATTATAATGTTTTACTATAAGGTTATAGGATTTTCCCCTCAGAGAACTGGATAAAGGGTGTACAAGGTATCCCTCTGTATATTTCAGACACCGAATGTGAATCTGTGATTGCCTAAAGATAAGCAGGCTAATTCAGAATATTTTGTCTATCACTGCTGGGTTTAGAGGAGGAAGAAGAGATGCAAGTGTGAGCTTTCAGTGTCATCTGATTAGAAGCAAGCACATTGGAAAAATACCGTAGTACATCAAATCAATGCCTTTAAAAGAAGGTGTTTAACAGGAACAGTGACCTCTCAGTGGTGAAGAGGGACATGTTTGGCTTCTCAGTGAATTCAGGTTCAACTGCCTGCTCTCTGCTCAGTGCCCTCCATGAAATAATTGGGATACAGATGCCTTTGTAGAGTTTAGAAATATTTCTACATTAGCCCCTAAATACAAAATATCCTTCCCAGACAACAGGTAAAAGTGTGAAAGTAAAAAATGAAATGAGAGCAAACCACTGCTGTGCTGGCTTTTCCTTACAGAACCCAAGCTTTTTGAAGGTGGACTTCCATTCTCCAAATGGGCAAAGAGTACACCGTGTTCTCTCCAAAAAGCTCTTTTCCCCCCGGCTCAGACAATGGTTTGCAGTTGGTGTGCTGTTCGTCTGTGTTGCTCCCTTTGAATTTCAGCACACCAACAAAAATCACCCTTCTTTCTTTTCCTCCCTTTCTATTTTTAACACAAAGAACATTGTATTTTATAAAGAAGCCAAGAAGCATGCTTCTGCTTCCCTTTAATTCCAGGGCTCAGCCGCTACCCTGCTCCAGCGCCATTTCCCATCACAACTTGGATTTAAATATTCTAATCGATTTATTTTAGAAACTCCTCCAGCTCCTGGTGCCATCCCAAGAAACCCCTCCAGTTTTTCCTTTCTTTCTCCTTTTCTCCTCCTCTCCCTCCTCCCTCCTCCTCCTCTTCCTCTCCCCTCCTACTCCCTCCCTTGCCCCCCCCTTCCTGGGAGACGAGATTTCTTTGTGCTTGGGGTGACTGATTGAATTTTACCTGAGCTAAATTATAGTTGCACATTCTAGTAATTGCAGAGGGCCACACAGAGAAACAAAGCATTGACTGCTGTTGTACTGGGATTTCCCAGATGTATAATTTCAAATTGATATGAAAAAAAGCCTTGCAATGCATTAATAATAGCATAAAATGTAACTCCATTGGCTAAGGGTGAGTGGAGGCTTTATTTTCTTAGCTACAAAACAAGCTATAGACCTCAGGTGACTAGCATTTATTGTTAGAATGGGTTTTCTATTGCATACCTCCTGGAACACAAAATAAGAAAAGATTTATGCTGAATCCGGCCCCATTCACAGCGCTCTGCACCATATACCCAGCAAGCACATGCCCAATGTTAAAGCACCGGCTTGTTATTTTTTCCCGTTTTATTCAGTCCTTCAAAAAGCAGAAGGGGCTTCTGTAATTCAAAAGCACCCGTCCAGTCTCAGGGAAGAAGCAGTCCACACAGGCTATTTCTTTTCTACGGTGTCATTATTCTCTTCCAAGCCTCTGACAAATACCACTCTTGTGACGTCAAAAATAAAAAAAAAATTAAAAAAAAAAAAGAGAGAGAGAGAGAGAAAGAAAATCTGAGGAAAGTCATATGTTTCCTTCATGGCGGAAGGCACGGGCCCATAGCACCTTATTTTCTCCAAGAGCCTGGTGTGTGTTTATGTATCTATGTGCCTGGCCAAGTGCATTCAAGGCAGAGGAGCAGAAGTTGTGCCTTTGCATCGGGCGCAAGTTATGCGGATGGTGGAACGATGCTGGGCGGTGTGCCTACCCCAACTTAGAGGCCATTTAAATATGGCCAGAGAACGGATTTCCACATTTTCCTTGCTCTTCACCAACACACAGACTGTTTTACCCACACACACAGAGGTCTCCTGGGGGATCCACAGAGTGGGCCAAAAGCGGAGGCCCCTGGCTGGTTAGAATAGCCGTCGTTCTGGAGTTCTGCAGATGCCGCTGCTCTTCCCTTCCCAACAGCTGTGGTGTAGCCTGATTTTCTCCATTTCTCAGGGGATGACCTTGAGACTCCTAGAGGCTGGGACTCAGAGAGAGGGCAGAGGCTGGATCCAGGGCTCAGGACAGCTGTGGGGTTCAAGTCCATGAGGGGGTGCTGGAGATATAGTATGCTGCTTGTCACCATGGCCACAGTGCTATCCCCACCTCCTTCTGGTCACCCTGCTCTTGACTGGGGACACAGAAAGATGCCACGGGTCGTCAGAGGGCATGTCTCTATTGGCCAAGGCAGGGCCGCCTGAGCGTCTCTTCTCTAAGGAAAGGAGGCATGAATGTTTATTTGTATAAAGTGTTACAGCGTTAAGGTGTTCCCGTCGTGGCACAGTAGAAACGAATCCAACTAAGAGCCATGGGGTTGTGGGTTCGATCCCTAGCCTCGCTCAGTGGGTTAAGGATCCCGATTTGCCATGAACTGTGGTATGGGTTGCAGACGCAGCTTGGATCTGGTGATGCTGTGGCTGTGGTGTAGGCCAGTGGCTCAGCTCCCATTAGACCCCTAGCCTGGGAACCTCCACATACTGCTGGTGCAGCCCTAAAAAGACCAAAAAAAGCTTCACAGCATTAAGAATGGTTCTGGTTTTCCTCTGTGGATGAGATGTGATAGCAGGTGCTCAGGAGCCACTTGGACCTGTGTGAGGACTTTGGATGTGGGGCTGGCAGAGAGGGGCTCTGCCATCCTGGTCTTGGCCTATAACCTTGGCTGGAATGGACTCTCTGCCTCCTGGGACTGCTGGTAGCCAAGGCCAAACACCACCTCCTGGGAGAGCCCTCCCCGATGCCCCACCCTCACCACACCCTCTGGTGACCACGTTCCCACCTAGTGGCCTATCTCATCTGAGCTTGAATATCTCAGGACAGAGTGAGAACCACATCGTCTGAATCTCAGGACTGAACAGACTCTGGTGGACGGCTGACCCTCAGTGAATATTGGAGAAAATGTGAGAACCCTTTGCAGTCTGTACACACACACCTGCCGGCTCCCATCCCTCTCTCCTGCCATGGGGAAGGGAGGGAGTTCCATGGGGAACAGTGGATTTTTGGTGTTGACGTTGCACCTACTCAAATCCTTACTCGTCCTTTGATTACCTGTGTGTCATCTGGTGAATGACCTTGTCTCGCTAACTCTTGGTTTTTCTTTAGATGGTATCTTAGAAACTTGGCGTCTGAAGCAAGGAGTTTATACCCTCAGGGTCTCTTCCGAGTTGTGAAGTAGGCTTCGAGTGTGCTCCAACTCCATGCTTTTGGTGCTATTTTATTCTTTCTCCTCTGGGCTAATCCTCTTTTCTTAAGACTTTCCAAGAAAATACCTACCATGTACACTGAATACAAATTTAAGATTTTGTTTTGCATTTTAAAAATTTCTTTAATTATAGAATGCAAGACTCTTCAACCCTCTCATAAAATGGATTTTCAAGCAGGAGTATGATATGGGGGGTGGGTGTAGAGCCATGTCTTTTTGTTATTTCATTCTAATTTGTAGTAAATTATCTATTCACAGCTGGCTGGCCCAGAGCAGTAAAATTTTATGATTATTGCCCTTCACCCCCAAAGAAAAAGAGGACAGGATCTTCACTTTGTTGGGGAAGGGTTGCAAAATCAACATTTCTTTAGGAGAGGCATACTCTCCAACTTGAAGCTATCAAAACAAAGATGGCCAATTAAAATCTCCCCTCCCCCACCCCTGCTTCCCCTGGAGTTGTCCTGCGGGTGGAGGTCCTGCAGATCCCAGTCTGGCAGCCAGTCGCCCGGGCTGACCCACCAGCTTTCAATCTCTAATTTCCCTGATTCTAGGCCCTAGTTCATTATCTAGGAAAGCACATTAAAAATAACGGCGAGAAAAGCCCTTCAACACCTCTCACAAATTATAACAGTCGGATGCAATTTGGATTAGATAAAATATATATTTATTTTATGGAACAAACATGCAGACAATAAAATTTTGTTTAACAGTAACCATATTATTCAGTGACTCAGTAATGGAATTCAGAACTTTATTACTGAATATTACGTTCGAGGTAGCATAATGGAACTGATGTAATTCCTCGGTTGTCTTTAGAACTATTTCCCTTCACTCGTAATCATTTATGCTGGTGATTTTAGAGGCTGCTAAGCAGCCTGGGTAGGCATGGGGGCAGCACTAAGGAGAAGGTGGATTCTCTGGACTGGCCACATGACAGTGGACAGCCTGGCTCCCTTGGCGAGGCCAGGCTCTGGTGGAGTGCCTGTGTTGCCATCTTCAACCTGACTCTTCAAGCACCTTGAAGCCCCTCAAGCACCAGGGCTTCCTGGTGCAGGGATAATTGGAGTTAGGAGGCTAAGTCAGACCGTGTCTGCGGCACTTGGGAGATAGAGCTGCATGTTTCACAAAGTCTGGACGCAGCCTGACTCCAGGTTTGCACACAGATTCTTTCCATCTTGGAGCCTGCCATTCCTGCCTCTTGTTATCACATCACAGGGAGGGTTGCCTGTCTTTTGTTAAGAATGAGGAAGGTTTTCTGTTCCTCTCCTTTCCTCTGTCCTATTGGCCCGAATTATACTTCACGCCCATATGACCAAATCCATCACTCAGCTTGGACCAGGTAACGTTCACGCTGGGAGTGAGAGTAAGGCTCACTTCCCTGACGGACAGTCTGCCCGTCAGACAGTGGACACAGGGCTGGTAGGAAGGAGGAGAGATGAGGTGTGAGGACCACCAGGCGTGGCGACTGAGCCGTTATTGCAGCTGACCTGCCTCTAGAGAGGACAGTGAGACTGATGTAGGAGCCGGTGTACCTAACACCAGGTGTGCCAGCACCAAGGCAGGTGTGAAACAGGACAACCAAGAACTCAGTCTGTGAGCGATGCTTATCAAGAAATCCCAAGAGGCTGGACTTTCATTTTTGTTTCAAGACCTTTTTTTTTTTTTTTTTTATTACTCAAATGAATTTATCACATCTGTAGTTGTATAATGATCAAGACTGTTTTTTGATCATTTACTTTAACTGGACCCTACAGCTGTGGCATCCACTGGTTTCTGGTGAGGCCCTGGGTCTTTCCTGCTCCACTCAGATTGGGATTCAGAGGAAGTCTCTCACTGAGCCCAGATGAATGGAAGCCTTGAAGAACCGGTCAGTGCTGTGGGAGAGAGAAACAAACAACAAACAGCCACATTGTGGTTTTAAAAACTTCCCTTTGTCCTTCTGATGCTCGAATTCAGATGATATGAAATTGCATTACCTCCACTGTGGTCTTTGTGCCAAAAGTCTGGGTGAACCAGCCTTGGGGGAGCGTGTGTGTAGCACCTTTAGATAAGTTTTGTGTTGAACACACAGAGTTCCCCAGCTGCCTAGATCTGCCTTTTGTCTCCACCATTCAGATCAGCCTCCATTTCTTGTTAATTCGCGGACTGCGTGTGTCACTGATGGGAGGAGAGAGCTGCCTTTACCGCAAATGGTCCACCACTCAGGTGGCTCCATGACTGTTAGCAATGATGATGGTTCCTGGGGTGTCATATGCCAAGGTGGCTTCTATCAGCAGTTCAGACACAAACATACAGATTTTGTACTTTTTTGCTCAGTGAGCTGATAGTGAAAATTTCAATGGTAAAGCATTTGGGAAGCATCATAAGGCTGGAAATAACCTGTTAAATACGATGTGCTTGATTAGAGAGGTTTCTGACATGAATATGGCTGAGTTGCTCCCCCCACAGTAGGAAGTCCTGGTCGAGGCCCTGGGTAATCCTTTGGGCCACGGAAAATTGAACTGTCTCCAAGGATGATCTCTTTAAGAAGGGAGAGAGCAAGAAAAGGAGGGAAAGAATCATATTCTCTGAGTGAAATTTGCCTCCTAACTTTTCATCGGGTGAGTTTGCTCCATCCTTAAATAAGGAATGGGGTGGGGGTGTTTATTTGGGACTGAAATTGAGTGGATGTGTTGCCCTGGGTTTCAATAATTAGCACAGGAGGAAAAGTCCTGACGTGCAGATTAATTACACGGAATCCATCAATTCTTGTAGAAATCGTTTCTGTTTCCAGACATGGGACGTTACTCTTTATGATTTTTATGACTCAGAACTCCTGGGGTTGTAACAAGCGTTCTGAAAGCCCTGCTTTCAGGGGGAAGTGGCGGGTGGGCTGTGGCCGCCCGTCATGGAGCCGTTCCCTGAGGTCGCGTACACACACCTGTGGGTCACTGTGGCTCCCTCCTTTCCTCTGTGTTCACACACCTCGTTTTCTCTCTTCTTTTGCCAGCAGAGCAGCACGATGATGGAGAATCTCGGAGAGGGTGGGGATGTCAGAGGCAGGTAGGCCCTTAAGTCCATAAAAGAGCTAACAGCCTCCCTTCAATAATTATATCTCTATAAAAAATAATAAAGAAGATACAGGGCCACAATTTTATGGGCTTTATGCTAATGTGATGCTGGAACTCACCAGGAGAAGGTACCACCGAAGACACTGGCGCGTTGCTGGGAAGCACAATCTGTCTGTCCATCAGGCGTACCTAGTGCAGCGAGATTTCCATGCGAGTGGACACCCTGGGCCATGGTCCGTCCTGACCCTCGTCCTCTCTCAATCTGTATTCTGCTCAGACTCCACTGAACCCTTCAGGCTTTAGAATGTCCTGCCTGTTTGCTGCAGTGCTGCCAAATTAACTCCCCTGGTGGGAAATAACTGAAAAAATGCCCATCATGGACTCCTCCTCCTCTGTGGAAGGGCGAAAATATTCTTGGGTGGAGATTGCATGCAAAGAGCAAAGGCTGGTACCTTCAGCAGGTTTCTCTACTCTCAGATTTAACTCTTCCCACTAAGACCCCAGTCCCCTGACCTTCATTTTTTTTTGCCGTGCAGGGGACAGGGTGCAAATTCTTCTGGACGTTAGGATAACAAAGTGGCCAGTATGTGTCTGCTGTTACTCCGTACGTGTAGCTCTATGTGCTTCTACCTTAGCCTCGTAATGAGCAGTGGCCTGTGAGGTACCCAGGCAAGGGACAGGTGACCTGGCCTAATTTCATGTGTATTCCTCAGCCAATGTCTTTCTGATCACCAGTGAAAGAGTCTCCGGGACTGGCATAGCCGCGGCTGGCACTCAATAAGATCATACTCTTGGCTTTAATTCCATTTAAATCCACATTCTTGCTGGATTTGTAGCCACATTTAAAGCAGATCCAGGTCTTTTAGGAAAGGCCTCCAAATACCCACTTAAGGAGCTGAAAACGGTAGCGTTGACAAGGCTGGCAGTCCTTTTCCCCTTTCTGCGTGTATAGACCCCCTGCAGACTGGCGCATCTGCCCCCGTGCAAGAGTGGAGGTGGCCGTCCGGGGGAGAGCCACTCACGCGGCAGGCTCTGCCTGGTCCGAGCTGTGCTTGTCACACTCCAGGCCTCTTTTGAGATCTGAACTCCTTTGGCCAAGTAGAAACCCAGTGTCTTGAAAACAAAACAACCCTCCATCACACCTCTGATTTGATAAGCAAAGGTTTACAAATAAAAATAGAAATGCTTTGCCCAAGGAAGCCACACTTGAAAATCCTAAGGGCACCCGCTCCACTGCCACCTCACATGCAATCCCGCCAGCATGCTGGCTCTCCCTCCGTGTGAACTGGAAGATGACGGGACAGCAGAGGAAACACACACAGAACCTTTGATAGCAGAGCAGGGGATCAGTTGGTGCCATGATATACATATTCATAACCTGGCACTTCTAGGAGCTGGGGTAGGCATTAGGGACCAGTGGAAAAAAAAAAAGTTGATTTATGATGATCTCAAAAACATGCTCTCCAAAGATGTATTCTGCAGCTCCGAGACCTCAGGTTTAGGCTCTATTAATTTTACAGAGCTGTCTGGGATTACCCATCTGTTTAAAGGTTAACTGTCTTCACACTTATGAAATGGGTATTTCTGTTTGGGTTCTTACTTTGTTCCTGTTAATGATTTATAAAATACAAAATGCAAAGCCAGTGAAATAGCTTTAAATCTTCAGGATGAAATACCTACCTGACCACATTTTTGAGAGACACAAAGCATTATTCAAGTCCTTTGCAGCGACAACCTGGAAATTCTGCTACTTGACACGTCTCATTTTGAATAGAGTGAAAGGAAAACATCAACCATGCAAAATCATGTATTTTAGAAAGGAAAATCCATTTGGGTGAGTGTTGTATGGTGTATGTGTCTGGGTATTGGAAGTTGCTTCTCCCGTCGCCCTTCTAGAATGTTTTCTCCATAGAATATTATCCAAATATACGCCTTTCAGTATCTGAACATGATTATGTTCTTACGTGCAGTTCTGTTACCTTTCTAGGATTTTATTTCCTTGTATAAAAAAGCACATAATTTTTCTCTCTTGATAGTTTTGGAAGTATGACAGCTTGCTCTGCAAACCTGATTTTGAACGCTCCATGTTGAAAATTGTGTGACCTCAGACCATTTCTTAGTCAATTGTTTAGCTTTTGGTTCTGTTGCTAATAGGATCAACTCAGGGAGGTAATTACTCAGATTTCATTATACCCTGAGCACTCTATCGATGTGCAGTGTAATCTGACATCTCAAAGGACCTGCAACTTCACCACACGCACGCGTGCCCCTTGGTGGCATGGGGGCCCGGCGAGCTGGCCTGGGGGCACAGCTGCCTGCCCATCCACCTTGTCCTGAGTCTCTGGGTTGGGTTGCTAAGCTTCTGCCAGAGGCTTGGCTAGGATTAGGGTTACCATGGTTACCTGAGAGTAGCCCCATGGGGTGGACTAGACCCAGGCTCTGTGCTCCAATCCCAACTTTTTGGGTTACATAATCCTATCAGTGAAAGTTTTTGAGCACCTCTTTCTCTAGATGCACATTTACCATTTCATAAAATGGTATGCATATTAATATTATAAATTGCATTATAAAGCACACATAACATAGAAACTAAGGTGATCATGTGTGGGTCAAATAAAATATTTTTGTTATTTATTTTTTATCTCATTTATTAATTGTACACAAATATTTTTGCTTTCATCTTCTAGAGATCTGCATTCATGCTCTGGAGGCTTAGCTGTAAGACATAGCATTAATTATAATGGTTTTCTACCATCATTAACTAGATTTCAATGTACAACGTGAACTGAAGGTGAGTTCATCATTAACAATGGAGGATGGGTCAAATTTCCACTGTTTGTGTTTTGTGATTTGGCTGAGCAGGGAAGGGTCACTCCTGTTTTCTTGTAGCTAGTCTATACCTTATTAGGACTATCTTCAAGTCCCATATTCTGTGTACAAATCTTTCTCAAGCCACCTGCCCCTTTCGGTGAGTACAAATTCGGTTAAACCTAAGCAATACAATCTTAAGTCCCCTTGACTGGTCACAGGTAAACTGTACCCTGCGATAATTTGCTAACTTGCCCTGTAGATTCCCAATGGGTTATCTCGTTGGGGTGTGTGATCACTGATTCAGCCAAGGAACAAAGCACTTGAGTGTAATTTTAGTATCCCCAAAAAGTATAGTATCTGCAGAAAGCATTCATTACAGACCACAGTTCCTGGAGTCAGAAGCCCAGGCTGCTGGCGCCACCACTTCCAGTCCCAGAAAACTTGAGCAAGTTATGTCACCTCCGGGCAGCTCAGGGTTCTGTCTGTGGAGTGGGGGCAGTAGCAGTATTTAAACATCAAGGTTTATGAGGACTAAATGAGTTGAAGCATCTAAAACTGTATCTGTTAGGTAGCGAGTGTTATAAAGTGCTAGCTATTTGTACCATGGGCATCATTATTATTGTGACTGTAATATGAGTCCATATCTTGCATTGAACCTGAATTTAAATGATTGTGACAAATAAGAAAGATTAAGATGTGAGTCATAGGTATTTGACTTAAAAATCTGGGACTTGGTTAGAATTAGTTTGGGGGTTCTGGGCACAAACATAAATGGTTTCAGGTTAATTACACAAGGGACAGGCTGGCTGCAGTGGCCCTCTGCCTCCCCCCTCTGCCTCCCTGCCCACCCTGCTCTGAGACCACGCCTTCCACATAACCACCTTAACACAGGTGTTTCAGTTTAGCACAGCAAAGAGGTTCTCCTAACTTGTCCACAATAGATATTGTTTAAAAATTGAAGTATGCTTGATTTACAGTGTTATGTTTTTTGGACGTAAAACATTTAGCATGTGTGTGTGTGTGTGTGTTTTCTTTTCAGATTCTCTTCCCTTATAGATTATTACAAGATACTGAGTATAGTTCCCTGTGCTATACAATAGGTCCTTGTTGGTTATTTATTTTACATATAGTAGTGTGTATATGTTAATCCCAAACTCTTACTTTATCCCTTCCCCCTTCCTTTTCAATAACCACAAGTTTATTTTCTATGTGTGTCTATTTCTGTTTTTGTAAATAAGTTCAATTTATCATTTTTTTTAGATTCCGCATGTAAGCAATATCATAGATATTTGTCTTTGGGTTTCATCACTTAGTATGATAATCTCTAGGTCCATCCACATTGCTGAAAATGGCATTATTTCATTCCTTTTTATGGCTGAATAGTATTCCATTGTGTATATGTACTACACCTTCTTTATCCATTCCTCTGTTGATAGGCGTTTAGGTGGCTTCCATGGTTTGGTTGTTGTGAATAGTACCACTATGAACATTGGGGTGCATATATCTTTTTGAATTAGAGTTTTTTCCGGGTCTATTCATGCTAAATATTATGCTCAAGATTTGCTTATACTTCCCATATTCTTTCTTGATGTTCTAACCTTAATTTTTCATCCTTAAATCTCAGAAAGAAGATGCTAATATTAAAAAAAGATTTTTTTAAACTTTTTTTTTTTGTCTTTTTAGGGCCCCAATCTGGGCATATGGAGAGTCCAAGGGTAGGGGTCAAATTGGAGCTATAGCTGCTGGCCTCCACCACAGCCACAGCAACACCAGATCCGAGCCATGTCTGCAACCTACACTGCAGCTCACAGCAATGTTGGATCCTTAACCTACTGAGTGAGGCCAGGGATTGAACCTGTGTTCTCAGGGATACTAGTCAGATTCTTCCCTCTGAGTCACGATGGAAACTCCAAAAGACCTCTTTTTTTGAATAAATAAAAGGTAGGGTAATTTTTGATTAACAGTGCCAACAACACAAAATGCTATTCTGACTTAACTTGCTAGTTTCCCTATGGCATAGCAGTAGCCAGGGTTGTAGGTAAAGAAATCAGTAACAACCATCTGAAGAGTTCAGGCTTCTTTAGACAACAGAGGCTGAGGATTACTTTTGTGTCTAACTCTGTCTTTCTCCCTCACTCTGTTCTTTAAGACTAGCCTTCTGCAAATGTTCTCCAGCTGTTGAGAAATTGTTTTTCAGCTGGAGGCAGCCATTGTTTTTAAGAGATTGATTCAAATGCATAGGGAGTCCTGGGGACCAGTATTTGCATTTAAACAATAATTATTAGATGCTGAAACTGTGGCTACATGAGGCAAGAATTTCTAATTATCCTCTATTATTTGGGGGCCAACTTTCCCCCAGCTCTCTCTGAGCATAGCAGCCGCGCACACACCAGAACAGACATGCACAGTGTGCCTGCTCTGCCAGCCCCAGGCCTGTGTCCTCTGGATGCCCCCGAGTTGACCCCAAATTTGTTTTGGTTCATTCATGACCCCAAGGACAGACGTCCACCTCAAAGCTCTGCTGAATGATGCCGTAACCTTTGGCGTCCCTTAGCCTTTAATGCAACTGGGCTGTGGAAGGCGCATCCTGGAGCTGCTTCCAGAGCTGGTTGAGAGCAGCCACTTGGCTGCAATGGTCACAGCAGTGGTCAGGGGCTCAGTTTCAATGGCCAGATCTGATGACCTTTCTAGTGACTCTGAGGCCCAGGCAAGAGGCCTGTGTGAGTCTTTAGGGGCCAAAGCTATCATTCAAAAGGGCATATGTGAATGTTGGTTATTTCAGTCATACAGTATGACATGGCTGTGCTGAGAATGATACAAAAGTAAAATAGAAAGAAATAAAAGCACATAAATAAGACTAAAATAAAAATTACACATGAACATAAAATACAAACAGTCGTAAAGAGGTCACATACCTTGAGCTTCCTAAATAGTAAGGACGCAGCAACATGCATGGTTTCCTTTTCTCTCTCTTTTTATTGTCAAATATTTATTTATTTTGGCTATGTCTTGGGCACGTGGACATTCCCGGGCAAGGAACCCTCACCACAGCAGTAACCAGAGCCATAATAGTGACAACGCCGGATCCTTAGCCCAATGAGCCATAGAGAACTCCTCTCTTTTTAAAAATTTCTTCTAGGCAGTTTCCACTGTAGCTCACTGGGTTAAGAACTCAACATAGTGTCTGTGAGGATGCGGGTTGCATCCCTGGCCCCACTCAGTGGATTAAGGATCTGGCGTTGCCATGAGCTGTGGGGTAGGTTACAGACACCGCTGGGATCCTGTGTTGCTGTGGCTGTGGTGTAGGCTGGCAGTTGTAGCTCCGATTAGACCCCTAGCCTGAGGGTTTCCATATGCCTCAGGTGCAGCCATAAAAAGAAAAGAAAAATAAATAAATAGAAATTTCTTCTTGAGATCTGCCCTTTTGGGTGTCCCCTGAGCAGGAAGGTGACAGGCACAAATTCCCCTGAACAATAGGCAGACAGGTTATGTTCACAGGATCTGGGACCCAGAAGACCACACTCTCCCATATAGCCCTGTTCCTCCTTCCCCCGGAAATCAGCCCCCAGGAAGAGCTGAATCAACCCTGCCAGTGACGACGGCAAAGCAGATCAGGAACCAGGGGAAGGGTGGGAGCGGAGGTGCCTGCTGTGGCCTCCGAGTCTGTCTCTGAGTTTGCCTCTTTTTTTGTCATTATTTTTTCTGAGTTTGTCTTTGAGTGAAGGAAGTCAGGGTCAGAGACAGAAAAGAGATGAAAAGAAGAGTCTGATGAGGCCCTGAAGTTTGAGAGGGTGACTT
This sequence comes from Sus scrofa, assembly GCF_054392235.1. Lineage (NCBI taxonomy): Eukaryota > Metazoa > Chordata > Mammalia > Artiodactyla > Suidae > Sus > Sus scrofa. The sequence continues at coordinate 159,672,165 of NC_139383.1, read as the reverse complement.
GGAAGTTTGGGTGTAGTCACCAGCCAACCCAGGGCCCTGTCCTTCTGGGCCCCTGCTGCTCCTCATGTACATAGAAATCTGTCCCCTGGAGTTCCCTGGCAGCCTAGCAGTTAAGGACCTGGTGTCATCACTCCTGTGGCAAGGGTTTGATCCCTGGGAGCTTTTGTGTGTTGTGGGCACAGCCAAAAGAAGGAAAAAAAAAAAAAAAAAAGAAATCAAAGTCCATCTGCCAAACACTCTCTGTGTCAAGAAGCCTTGATGATTTCCCACTCAGTTGTCTGGGACCCAGTAGGGAGCTACATTTATTTGTTTTCTATAAAGGTTGGGATGAGTGAGGTGCAGACTGTGGCTGAAGGTCTAACCTTTATTCCCATTTCACGCCAAGCACTATATTTCGGCCTGAAGATGTATCTTGGGTTTGTCTCTGCCCTTTCACCATCTTTTACTGCCCGATCAGCCCAATCTGTCAGAGTTTACCTCATGCAAGCATGTGCATCTAGGTCTTGGGGATAAAGAGATGACCCAGGATGCCTGTCCATGGGGCTGTAGTCTGCACTGGGCACAAGGAGTACTTTGGCTTCATTTTGTCAGTAGAGCATCACCAAGAAATGGGTGCCAAGAAGTCAGAATCCAAAGAATCTGCTGATCAAAGTGGACAGTGTGTGCTATGTACTTACATTTAACTGAAGAGACCATTTTAATTTATGTGCTATGTGATACTGCTTATCCTTTTATTTACTCCTGATTCTTCATTACCTTATTTTTATCTTCCGTGATCAAATATTTAAAAATTATCATCAAAAAGATTTCTTTAAAAAATAGTGCAAATGCCTCCAATTGTGAACCTGTTTGAGAAAAGGTTTAAAAAAAAAAAAAAAAGTAAAGAGTGGCCAAAGACAAACAGATTTGCCTGGCTTGACTCCAGCGTCAATGCAGACTCTGTTTTCCTAGAGTTCCAACCCTAAAGCAAATGATTATTACCTGGAAGAAAAGATTCTTCCTAAGAAGGAAGAGCCTTCTTTAATTTGGCTCAAGGTCAAGTGTCTCTGCCCTTTCCTTACTGTAAATATATTTGAAATTTAGGGGCTAAAGAGTCCTGGAAATGAAAGGGGAGAAAGAATAAGCCACTTACTAAAAAGGTAGACTCTTTAAACATCCAAGTGGACTCTAACAATGGACAAATTGTTGCCTAAGCAAGAAAGGCAGAACTAAGTCTGATTATTCTATCCCACTTGGGGGAAAATTACAGTTGTTTTAATTTCCAAAGCGTGTGTGCATGAGGAATGCATTGCTAGGACTTGCCGCAAAAGATTGCTTATGATCTTCAGAGGGCAGATCTCAGATAACTGATCATTACAAAAGATTTATAATTCAGTCTTCATTGACGCGGTATCTGTCACATTACAATAGCTACTGTGATTAGTTATTACAACACCCAGCAAAAGGGCTCCCAGAAAACCAGCACTGAGTCAGGTTAGGCAGCTCTTCCAGAGCCACATTCCAAAAAATCAAATGAGAAGGATTTGCTTTTCCTTCCCAATCTCCCCACCTGGCCCCTGGCTCTGTACCGCCTCCCCTCCTGGCTGGCAGGCCCTGGAACTCCTGAGAAGTGGCATCTGTTGCATCCCGGTGCTCAAAATTCTTCTGCAACCTTAAAATATTTTCATTTGCTTTTAAAATAAGAGAACTCTAAAAAAAATGGCCCAGTTCCCTTTTAAATTTCTTTATTAGTCAGAGAGACACTAAGATTGTCAAACTCTTTTTAATCCAATCCTGGAAAACATGGAGGAATTTTTTTTTTTTAAACCTTTAGAGAGTCATTTAGTGGAGGACTTGTGTTATAGTTGTTTAGTATATCTTTGAAAAAATATAAGGTGAGATTATGGTTAATTTTGTTTTTCTCTCTTGTTCGTGATTTTATTGATTTTTCTGTAATAAGCATGGATGTGTTTGTAAGAAGGAACACAGTTTTTTTTTTTTTAATTTACGAAAAAATGCTGTTGTCAATGTTAGATGTGATAGGTGGGGTGTTCCACCCAGGATTTATTTTAAAAGGACCCCAGACAAACATGCCTGGTAGGGTGATTCCAGGCAGGAGACAGCAGGTCTCGTCCTGACCCCTCCTCGGAAGCGATGAGAAGGGGGTGTCAAGTGCCTGCATTGAGGCACCTACATCTGAGAGACCTTGGCAGTGCCCAGGGTCCTTGAGGAAAATTATAATAAGGGGGTAACGCATCCTCCTATCCATGGTGACCTACTGACTGAGTGGAGGGCTCTGGAGGCAGAGATGACCACACAGGAGCTCAGGCTTAGGAAGACCTATCCTCACGCTGGCTAAAAATGCTTTTTGTAGAAAATTGAAACAGACAAAAGTAAAGCGAGCAGTACAATGAACCCCACCTACAACAGCTATCAACTCTTGCCCCACCTCTCCCTCCCCAAATGGGTTATTTAAAAACAAGTCTCAGATATCATAGCATTTCATCCATAAATACCTAGCATTTTTCTAGCAGGACTCTTAAAACACAACAATAACAACAGAAATAAGCTCAATGCCATTATCGTACCTCAAACTTAATCATTTCTTAAAATTTTCACATAGGCAGCCAGTGCTGTCTTTGATTGTTTTGGGTGAACTGCATTGTTGCCCCCGCCCCCCCAAATCTGAATCTAAATAAGGTCCATACATTGCATTCACTTCGTGTGCCTCTTAAGGGTTTTAACTCTCCCACTGTTTCCTGGTCTTTCACTTGTTGCAGAAGTGGACCATTTGTCCTGCGGAATTTCCCACCTTCTGAATTTTGCTGATTGCATCCCTCTGGGTTGTTTAACATGTTCTTCTATCCCCGTGTTTCCTAGAAACTAGTAGTTAGATCAAGATTGCTTTCAAATTTTGTTTCAGGAATAATTCAGAATCCTCTGACTCTGGCTAAGAAAAGTCTGGATTTGTGAACACTTTGAAACTATTTAGAAATGCTCTAAGGCTGATTACTTCAAATGTGAAGCTTGCATTTATCTTAATAATGCTCAAAAAATGGGGACAGAGGTACAGCAGAAATTATCACGGCATTGTAAACTTTGAAACATGAAAAAAAAAATGGGGCAACATTATTTTGATGAGCTAATCTTCTACCAGCCAGTGGATTCCTCCTTGAAGATTTTCACTCTTATTTTCTGAATGCTATGATAAACTCAGACAGAGTCCAAAGGAATCCCTAATAAACTGGTATAGAACTTTGTGGAAGCTTCTGACAGGCTCTTTTCAGAACTGCAGAGGAGGAGACACATTCCTGCTTAGCCCTGGGAGGGTCAGGACATCCATGGCTTTGCTCACTAGCAAAGGATGAGGTTCACTGTGTGGGTGCCCATGAAAGAATGTGATCAATATTGAAATCAGCAAGATTCAGATAGTGTGGACTGGACACGATTTACTTACATTTTACAATTTACATACATTTTACAAAATGATGAATTTGTTGAGTGTGGTCACTAAGGTGCCTTATACCTGGCATTTCCAAAACAGCTCTTTCTTAGCACCCAAAAGAGAGGAGACAGCCAGCTCTGCCTGATGTCACTCCCTCCTCTCACTGCTCTTCGACTGGCCACAGGCCTGGTGATGAGATGCAATATGTAAATAGCTGTTCTGAAGGCAAACTTGAGATGGTGTGACCCAGCTACAGAGATAATTGTCTCTAAGCATCACTGTCTCAGAGAAACTGTTCTGAGGAGACCACAGAATGTTTGCATGCAAGTCATTTCTGTCCATGTGTGTTGGAGTTCCTCCTACAGACAGACTTTCCAGTTGAGCTAGGACACTGGTGAGACCCCCAGCCTCCGTTTCTAAGAGGTCCCTGAAAGAAGGAAAGGAGATTGTTGAAAGCATAAACTCTTCAGCACCAAGACAACAGACAATTTGCAATGAGGGCTCTGAAGAAAGGGGAGCTCCGTTCGTGGCATTGGTACCAAGATGGTACTGATGTAGCAGCTGGGACCTGGGGGGAGCTCCTGAGAGTTGGGCCATGAGCAGACTGTCCAAAGTTGCCAGTTGAGTTTACTTTATTGTTTTTCATGCTGGGGGTGGGCAGTGAAGGTGAGGTGTGAACCCATGCCCCTACACAGGGATCCTTCAACAGATCTCCCAATTTGCTTGTCTTGTTTTGCGTGGAAGTAGGTAGTGAAATGCAAAGGCCGGTGTCCAGAGACCTTTGCTACCATGACGGACCCCCCCCATCGAACACTGGCTGATTCGGGGTGCCTCCTCTCCCCCCAAGTAGCCATGTGTTCACTGGTGGGAACTGGTCCAGTAGGTTCAGAAGGGAGGGTGGCGGGTAGGCGTCTTTTATCCTCTAGGATGCTTCTGCCTTCTGGGCTCAAGTGATTTGCTTCTCATCCACAGACAATGCTCCTAGCACTTAAAACTCCTTTAATTAATCTTTTTGGGGAAGGAGGTGTTCTGAAAATGTGACAGACACTCATGAGCTAGATAATGGATTGATGGCGAACGCGTAAGGGAGCGCAGCGTGCTGGTGGCTGGCGAGGCAGGGTGTGTGAAACATAATTCGGGTAAGATCCAGCCCTCCAGGACAAAAAATGAAAGAGGCATTTAATTGGAACACTTAGCAATCACAAAACCAAGACAGAGGTTAAATTGTTTTGAGCAAGAGAAATTAATACATTAAAGGTTACATTTCCAACTGTGAGGCAGTGAGCTGGGCTCTTCGCTGGTGTCAGAATTACATAAGGCAGGAGAAATGGCTCTGAAATGATGGTGGAATCATTAACAAAAGGCAAGGCAGAGTAAGACACTTCCCAGCAGGAGGGTGCAAAGAAGAATAAAGACATGGAGAGAGCTCATTAAGAATGAATTGCAGACCATAAACATTTGAAACCACTAAGTGTGGAGTTCTATCTGTTATCTAATGACTCAGAAATTATAAAACTAGCAATGACTTTCAGAAAAGGAGTTGACTTTGCAGGAGGTTGTTTGCCATTACACACGCATAAAGGTTTTTCTTTTCTTTTTTTTTAAGTGGGGAAAAAAAAATCTCTCATCTTTGTAAATCAGCACAATTTAAGCAACTTCAGCTATCCTCTGACAGATTTTTCTTCTGTATAATTACACATTGTCTCAGATTTAGTTATAAGGATATTGAAATGAACATGCTAGCGGGGGAGGGGAAGCCATGGGTTGTGGGGGCAGGGAAGAGGAACCAGAAGAGGCAGAAGTCTACACCTTGCCATCTTATTGCAAATGGACTCATCACTTTGTCCTCAGAAAGATCTAGAAAGCTTCATCGAGAAAGCCTTGCCAGTAAATCCTCCAGAGTGGACCCATGCTCTGTTGTGATGAAGGGAGATTCCATTTGTTTTGCAGTTAATTGCATGGTTTGCTAGACAGAGTCAGGCTAAATGAAATGAGATAATCCATCCTTGGTTTCACTCTCCGGTCCCCCTTGCATACCCCCCTCCTGGCAAGAAAAAGGGACACTCGGAGTTGAATGATTTAAGGCTCCCTACTCTGGCCATGGGTGAACTCTTTCATCTTTCAGAATAGTGGGTGCTGTATTTCCTGATGCCCTTTACGTGGTGATTCATTCAAGGCAAACATGGCAGAGAAGCATCAAACCATATGCTGGGCATCACACCCAGGCCCTATGAGTGCCTCTTGGGAAAATAGATGCTCCAGTAATGTGTAATCCTTCCGGAAGGAGCAGAGTTCAGAGCAGCTGCAGGGAGCTCTGGAGCAGAGAACAGAGCAGTCCTAATGGCTTTTAGAAGCCAAGGCTTCCACCGGGCCATGTGACGTCCAGCAGGCTCTATTACTCAGAGGAGAGGCATTTTTGTAGACAGCTCTTTGTGATAATGAGCACCGTTTCATCCTTCAAGTGCACCAGAAGAAATGCAGAAGTTGACAAAGCCTGTTTGACCCTCTCTAAATGCCTTCTGCTCTGTTGATGTTTATCTTTGTTGGCAGAGCAGGATGAGGCCAGCTTTCTCCTCTTTCCTGAGCAATCAACTCCAGGAAACAAGATTAAAGTGAACCATGAAATATTTGAATAACTATTATTACTAAGAAAAACTCACAAGTGCAGATGTTCATCCTAAGAACACGCTACCAAAGGCCACTGAGAAGTCTCCTCAGGGAAACTGATCATCTGTCTTCCAACCCTGTGACTCTAACAATACGCATTCTCCAAGTCCTGGACATGTCACAGGTGAAGAAAGGAAACTCCATTCTGCTCCTGCCGAGGGTTAGTGCCCATGGTCAGCAGTGTCCCGTAGAGACAAAGGGTCTTTTCCATTGACTGGTGGCCCTTCATCCATTGAAAATCTGTCTAAGTGGGGGGCTCCAGGTAGCAACTCAAAATGCTCAATGATTTATTAGGGTACAAGAAGATTTTATATATGTTATCTATACAGATGGTACATACATTATGTACATTTTCTTTCCTTTATTAAGAAGAAAGGAAGGAAGCTTTAAGAACATCTCTGCTTAGGTTGAGGTTGGTCTCCTATTTCCCGTGTATTAGATTGTCCATCATGAGTGTGTCCCCTATGGTCTGTGTGGGGCAACTGGGGCAGAATGAAGTCCTACAAAGCAGCAAATGGGTGAATTGGTGGTGACATGCTGTTCACAAGTGGCCAGCTAAGGGTCTTCATAAATCATATTTTCTTGTCTTTTTTTTCTTTTTCTGGCCATACCCATGGCATGTGGAAGTTCCCAGGTCAGGGATCAAACCTGAGCCATTGAAATGAGGAGACCAGATCCTTAATGCATTGAGCTGTAAGAGGCCTCCCATATTTTCTAGTCTTAACCACGCTGACCTTCCCAAAGTAAGATTTCTACACACACTTGCAAAAACCAACCCCCCCCAAAACCCTGCAGATTGAAGGTAATATTGACAATGTAAGAACAAGGTGACAAGAAATCGTTCCTTTTGATATTTCGATTTTTCCTAGGGGGCTGCTTCTGCCATGGTCAAGACTAATCTGACAAAAAGCTGATCAGAAATTCAAAATGATCAAGAGTATGATTAGAAATATGTATTTACAACCATGATCCTTAAGGATGAAAGTTGTCCTAAATGCTAATTTTATATATATATATATATATATGTATATATATAAAACCTTTGGGAGGAAACTTTTTTTTCTAATGTCGGTGCCTCTGGTATATGGAACTTCCCAGGCTAGGGGTTGAATCAGAGCTGCAGCTGCCAGCCTAAACCACAGCCACAGCAACGCTGGATTCGAGCCATATCTGTGACCTACACCACAGCTTGTGGCAATGCTGGATCCTTAACCCACTGGATGAAGTCAGGGATGGTACCTGCATCCTCATGGAGACTATGTCAGGTTCTTAGTCTGCTGGGCTACAACAGGAACTCCAGGAGGGATAGTTTTTCAATGATGATGACAAATATAACCAAATATAGATTACATATTAAAAATAACCTGGATTTTGAACTGTTCTTTAAATTGTATCATAGTGGCTTAAATTGACAGTTCTCAAAGACCACTTTTTACTCAAAATTTATTGGAAAACTCAGGGAACTTTTGTTTATGTGGGATTTCTGCATTGGTATTTACCATATTAGAAATTAAAACTGAGAAGCTTAGACATATTTCTTTATTAATTCACTTGAGCATAACATCAATAAACACATGATGTTGATTTTAACACAAATAAAATACTTTTGATAAAATGCATATATTTTCCAATGCATAAAAATTGTGAAAAGAGTGGCATTATTCATATAATACACATCTGGATTTTCTTATATGATTTTGCAATTAATCTATTGTGATGTGTTGTCTTTGTTGAAAAACGTATGACGATCCATCCTCATACTCTGTAGTTGAAAAAGGGAGATACAGTTTCATCGTTTTTTCGGACAACTCCAGATATTCTTTGATACTACACTAAAACTCGACAGTGGGTGTTTCCTAAAAGTGAATAGTAATTTGGGATCTGAAACCATATTGATGAGCTTTTATATGAACATTAAAACCCACTGGACTACATTTTTTATCCATATATAATTTCGTAACATTTTGCAGTGGTTTGAAAATATTGACCTGCTGAACTATGCACATCTTGACATATTTCATCATATACTATCAAACTATTTTGTTAATATCAGCCAGGCTCATCAACAAAGGCTTTGAAGTTTTAAGGAGGCTGTCAAGCTCTTGGTAATAGACAATGTTTTTCAAAATTCTCATTTTCACTCAAAAGGTTGAATTTTATCCTTATCAGCAAGTATTATTATTTTTCCCCTATAATTACAGGCTCACTTTTTTGTTTTGTTTTGGGTTTTTTTTTTTTTTTTTTTTTTTAGAAATTGGCTACCAAAGAAGAGCTGGTCCCTCAGTCATTCTTTTGAAGAGAAATGATGTTTGATGGAAAAAGTTCCAACAAGTGTTTTTCCTAGAGATCAACACCTTCCTTTGTTTTCGTTTTTTTGTCTTTTTAGGGGAGCACCTGCAGCCATATGGAGGTTCCCAGGCTAGGGGTAGAATTAGAGTTATAGCTGCTGGCCTATGCCACAGCCACAGCAACTCGGGATCCAAGCAGTGTCTGTAACCTACATTGCAGCTCACAAGCAATGCCAGATCCTTAACCCACTGAGCAAGGCCAGGGATGGCCCGAGTCCTCATGGATACTAGCCTGATTCATTACTGCTGAGCCACCACGGGAACTCCTCCACACCTTCCTTTGATGTGCAACTCATGTGCTCTATGTATAATTTCCATTTCATCACTCTGAATAGTCAAAAGACACATATTTGAGGACCTAGACTTAATTAAATAATAATTCCCACCACTTTATCAAGGAAGGGAAGCAGACTGGTTTGGAGTTAGCTGGGGTGTGACAGTGAAAAAACAGTGACCCCTGGGGTGCCTGTGTGTAGTTGCCCACAGGATTGTTCACCATTAATTTCACACCATCAAAGCAAATGTTAACACACCAAAAAAGGCAAAGAACATCAGGAATTAGGATGAAAGGAGTTTTGACCTCTTGGACTGAATGATCGGGCCTTGGGGACCCTAAGTGACAATGAACCACACTTTGATAAACACTGGTTTAAAAGTAAGATTTTTAAAGTTAATAAGATGCACTCAATCACATCGTTTAATGTAAAAAAATAAGAAAATATAAATTAATTTAAAATTTGAGCCATAATAAAATATGCAATTAATTTTTTTTTTTGTCTTGTTTTTGGGTTTTGTTTTTTGTTTCGCTTGTGCCTATGGAGGCATGCAAGAATTCCCAGGCCAGGGATCAAGCCCAAGCCATAGCAGTAACAGTGCTAAATCCTTAACAATTAGGCCACAAAGGAACTCTAAAAATAGTTTAAAATATTACTTATGTAATCTTATTTTATATTTATTTCTTGTAGATCATAATAGATATACTATAGTGGCACATGTCTACAATTTATAAGTAAATAATTATTCTTATATTGGGTCTGTGTGCACAAAGTTTTAAAGATTTACTTTTTCTCTCCTGGTAAATGGGATAAGCAAATAAATTGGAGCTTGAGGCTTTGAGCCAAGTGAGAGTTTGTGAAGCCCCTTCTGGAAGGAAACTCTAGGAAAGTTCTGGTTCTTTCTTTAAGGGAAGGGAGGGTTTGGGATCGGCGGCCTTAGAAGAAGACATTCCATAGGGAATGGCCTGGATTGGGTTACTTAGGGAGCAGCCTCAGACTGGGGAAGAAAGCATGTGACTGCAGCGTTTGCCGCCTGTCGCTCAGGCTGGAAACCCGGGCACCTGTCCTGGTGCCCTCCCTTGGTATCCTTCACCCCTCCCATCTCCTCTGAGCTAGGTCAGGCCCTCCTCCAATCACCCCCCTGTGTCCCCACACCCACGTCCTTGATGGTGCCAGCAGGGCGGACTTCCCAACGCTGGGCATTCAGTTCTCCTCCGTGCATCGTTGCTGGGTCTGTGAGCTCCATGGTGACCCCTGAGTCCCCTCAGCACCCACACCTGAGAAACCTGCTGCCCTCTTCCTTCTCGGAACTTCTCCCCTCCAAACCCCCCCACCCCAGCCCGTCTTAGAACTCTGTTTTGCACATGTCGCCCCTTCTAGGGTGCTTGTCCCCATATTCTCCTGCTCTCCTTCCCATCCCCTGGCCCTCCAACACTCTGCAATCTCTGACCTGGATCAAACCCAACCCAATGAGAATCAGGCCAGGTTTTATCTCCTCTGGGAAAATCCTATTTAATTTGAGTTCACACCCTGGTTCTGTCCCTTAACATCTCCAAACCCTCATCACATTATTTACCCTTTTGGGGGGGTATCTGAATTTCAGTTTCTTCATCTGTACAAAGCCAATCTCATTGCTCATTGTGTGCATTAAGTGAGATGAATATACCGCATGCGTCAGCCCTGGACTTGCAAACAGTGCTGTTGGACTAATAACAAACGTGTATCTTGCCATCCTGCATATCTGCTATCTCCTTAACACTATGCTGCCAATGGGTGCTTGCAGTCCATTGTAATGTTTTTCTTGCCCCTTGTTCATGCTCATGTCTCTATATTTTGTCACTAGGCTAGAATGCTGCAAGCACCCAGTAAATGCTCATGAAATCTATGACAAAGTGAAATCAGAAATGAGTGAGGAAACATGGCCTACTTTGTCCAATATGACAGCCACTAGTCACATTTTTAAATGTTAAATTCAAATACATGTCAATGAAATCAAATTCACAATCAATCCCACAGTCACACTGGCCACATGTTCAGTGCCCAGTAACCACTGTGGCTAAGTGGCTACCACAGTGGATAGCACAGATTCTAGACCATTTCCATGACCGCAGAAAGTTCTACTGGGAAGTGCTGCAACATTACACTTTTTTTTTTTTTTTTTTTTATCTTTTCTAGGGCCGCACTCACGGCATATGGAAGTTCCCAGGCTAGGGGTCTAATCGGAGCTGTTACTGCTGGCCTACGCCAGAGCCACAGCAACAAGGGATCCGAGCCACATCTGTGACCAACACCACAGCTCATGGCAACACCGGATCCTTAACCCACTGAGCGAGGCTAGGGATTGAACCCGCAACCTCATGGTTCCTAGTTGGATTCGTTTCCACTGCGCCACGATGGGAACTCCAACATTACACTTTCTAACCAGTGCTGTTGAACTGTATAAACCTCTCACTCTAAAATAAAAGACTTTCATGCAAATGACTTAATATAGAGAAAAATAATAACAGTATTAACAGGAACAAGACACGACAGCTCTAATAGTCAGAAAGCTGCTCCAGGGTGCTATGGGCCGAGCATGTGTAAGACTCCATCAGGGTTCAAGGGAGGCAGTGTCCTGGGACCAGATGCTTAGCACTTCTGTTCTGCCCCCCAGAGTCCTCCATCTGGACCCAGCAGCCAAGGAGGGAGGTCAGCTCGCAACTCTGAGTGGTATCAACTTGGAGACAGGACCTCTCATTAGCTTGACCTGACGTAAGAATAAGAACTATTTTCACATCTCTTCTGCTGCTGCTTCTGTGTGTAGCTATAGCCAGAATGGGCATTTAAGGGGAATATTTGATTGCAGTATGTGGGGCCTGTCACCAATGATGGGGTATCTTCCTTGGAGGCAGCACAGCATTTATTTCTCAGCTGAGTCACCCCATCCTTTGTGGGCTTCAGCCCCTCTTGGTCAGAATGTCACACTGCCATGGTGATGCCGAGCTGGTGCTCTGTACCCTGAGACCACATTACTCGTGACCTTGTGTGTGGAGTTAAACAGAGCACTAAGCTACTGCAGATAAGTATTCTCGGAAACTAATTGTAAAGTCCAGGGTTTGCAGGTTCACAGGAGTGATCTGTGCCCCCAAAGGCCCCTCTCTTGGTCTAGAACTTGCTCCTGTGCCTACGCCAGACCCTCAAAGTCTGGCCAAGATGTGCACTGGCTTTTTGGTTTTGTTGTACAGTTCCTTGGACCAGAGGCCCTTGTTTGTCTGTATCCTGCCAAAGTAGCAGAAGTCAGGGACAGCTTTCAAGTTCCCCATGCCAACAAACCTTGGTGGCAAGGAGGGCTTCCCTGGATCAGATTTATCCATGACCCAGGTTTTCAGGATGATTAATAACCTGTAGCCCGGTGCTCCTGTGGAGACATGACTCACACGGTCTCTGGCAGGACACTTGGGTGGGGAAAGGTGTCTGTGGTTGGGGGCCCATCTTGGTGCCAGCTCTGGACGAGGGGATGTCAGAGTCGGTGGGGGAGACATTAGAGGTCATCGACCCCAATAGCTACTTTGTCCTTAACGAGCAGGCCCTGGCTAAGTGGAGAGCTGTCCCAAAGGGTACAGAACCAAGTCTTCTTGACTTCCGGTCTCGTGTTCTCAATGTGGAACAGCTGCCTTCATATTAAATCCAGTGATGATGATTGTTGTTGATTGTTTTGTTAAGAAATTGTATCTCCTCTGTTGAACTATAAGCTTCTTGAGGAGAGAGATCTTTACCTTTTTTTTTTTCTTTGTATTCTCAAGATATTTAAATCTAGGGAAGACAAAGCTAACGTATGAATCAATAAAGAGTTACACGAATCTGTGTGCCAAGTCAAGCAGGAATTCAGAGGAAGGAGATACTGGCATCATCTCAAATAAAGGAAACCTCTTCATAGATCTAGAATTTTCCCTTAAGGGGGAGAAAGGAAGGGGACGGTTATTCTGGGTCAGGGGCTGCCTGCACGGAGGCTTGAGGAGGGGATGGGAAGCAGGCTTAAGCGGCGGGAACAAGGGCACCAGGGAAATTCTGGCAGATGAGGTTGGAAGGATGGGTGGGTCAGGTTCTTAAATGCCATGGAAGCCAGGCTGAGGCTTCTGTGCCAATTCAGCAGCTTCTGTGGAACTTTGGCGCTGGAAACAGGGTCTGGGGGCAGGGGATGTGGACCAGGTTGGGGTGCTTTGTAGGGAGAGAGGCTGAGAGTGTGGTGACACTAGTCTGCAGACCTGTTTCCAAACCCCATCTCCGTCCCTTCCTGGTGGTGGAACCTGACCCCAGGTGTATTTTCCCACCTGGCCTTGCTTGACTCCTCTGCAAAATGGGAGTGATATAATTGGCTTCCAAGGACAGATGAAGGACTAGTTAATAACACAGCTGAGATACTTGGTGTGTATCTCAGGCATGGACAACACTCAGTCAATGGCAGCTGCATCAGTGCCCTGTGTCTGTCATAACAAATGATCACAAGTGGGGGTGGGGAGGCTTAAAGCCACAGAAATCTACTGCTTCAGAGCTCTGGAGGCCAGGAGTCTGGAATCCAGTGTTGCAGGGTTGGTTCCTCCTGGAAGCAGAATCTGTTCTGGCACCGTCCAGCTCCTGCTGGTGGCCAGCAAGTTAGGCCCTCCTTGTCCCGCAGCCACATCCCTCCAGTCTCAGCGGCTGTCACACGGCCAGCTTCCCTCTGTGCATCTCTGTATTCTCTTCTCTTCTTCTCCTTTTAAATCTTTTTTTTTAAAAAAGTATAGTTGATTTACACCATTGTGCCAATTTCTGTGGTACAACAAAGTGACCCAGTCATATAAATATATACATTTTTTTTTTCAATATTCTTTTCCATCGTGGTCTATCCCAGGAGATTGGATATAGTTCCCTGCGCTGTACAGGACTTCATTGCTTATCCATTCTAAATGGAATAGTTTGCATCTACTAACCCCAAACTTCCCATCTATCCCGCCACCCCCACCTCCCCGCCCCCAGCAACCACAAGTCTATTCTCTAATCGCATTTAGAGCCCACCTACCCCAATACGACTGACCGCCTCCTAAGTTAATTTCATCTGCAGAGACGCTTTTTCTAAATAAGGGCACATTCACAGGAATGGGGAATGAGGAGGTGAACGTATATTTTGTGGAGACACCACACAACCCACAATACTCCCTATTTCAAGATTCCCAGGATGAGGACCTGGACATCTTTAGGGGGCATTATTCAGCGTAGCAGGGTGGTGATTATCTGGGTTCTGGACAAGCAGGTGGCTTTGCTCTCCTCACTCATTGATTAGCGACAAGAAGGCACAGATGCGGGGACCAGGGCTTTGGAGCTAGGTTGCCTGGGCTCCAGTCAGGGCTCCCTCGTTTACCAAGTCTGAACCCTGAATAAGTTAATTTCCCTTCAGAGCTCTGTAATGGAGCAACAGAAGCACCTCCGCAGAAATTACTGTGAGCGCTGGATGAATTAGTGCGGGTGATGCCCTGAGCCTGGGATGGGCAGCAGGCAGCTGGTGGGGCCGTGCCGCATCACCATTCTTGTCATGGTTACCCCTTGGTCATAGTTACCCTCAGTCCTATGCATGGTGCCCTTGTGCAGAGTGGGCATAAAGACGTCTCCTCTTAATGATTCACAGCCCGAAGAGGTCCCTCAACATAGGACTCAAAAGAAGCAGTTTACTGCAATGGATAGAAGAATTCAGGAAGACCAGTGCCAGACCTCAGAGATACAGGGCCCAGGGGAAGAGATGGGGGTGCAGGAGGCAGGGGTGAGGCCAGGTGGTGCGTCCAGGTGTGATGCAGAGAGCATCAGGTTGATCAAGGTGAGGAGCACCTGACCTGAGGGGCCTTCCTGCTCGTCTCTCTGCAGGATTTCTCTCAGTTCTTGGAGGGTGGGGGGCAGCATCTTGTGATTTCCTGCAGTTCCCAAGACCCCAAGGATGTCATGGCCAGGGCAGCTCCTTGAGTGCCTGGCAGTGCTATCCTCCAGGGGACCTGCAGCTCGGAGCGTCCCAGGGTCTGGGGCTGGTGGGTCCGGGAGGGAGACTGCACTGTTTTTGCTGTGGCTCCAGGTCCCCGGAGGGTGCAGTGAGAAGGGCTGCAGTGCAGGTGGCATTTCTTGGGGACAGAGACACTTCCTGTTGTCATATTCCCGTGTCCTGTCAGGTACAAGCAGGCTAAGTATGACAAGTAGATGAACACAGTTCCTGGGGACAAAGCCCTGGGGACATCCTTCCCCCTTTATTTCCTGGCTTTTGGACACCAGGGCTCAGGACTGTGAGTGTGTGTGTGTGTGAGTGTGAGCAAGGGTGCTCGCGGCTGCTGGATGCAGGCCAGAGGGATGGGGTGATTGTCATCAGAGGAGCTCGCAAGCCTCACTCAGGCCTTGATTCTCCTCCCGCACAAGCAAACCTTCTTCCTGGACGGACACAGGCTGGTAGGAAAACGTTCACACAGCCGGGGAGGACTGACCCCTGAGCAGAGAGGGATCACTCCCTCCCTGCCTGCAGTATCTGCACACCTGGAGCTCCTGCCTGGGGATGGGACTTGCTGGCCAAGCTTCATTGACTCCTGGCCACCAGAACAGCTCCAAATGATCAGGAAATATATCCCAACAACGGAACACCAGCACACTGTCCCCAGACCAGAGAGGGTAAGAAGATCCTGGAAAAAAAAAATTCCTAACACCTGCATGCAACAGACAAGACTAAATTAGGAAGAGAAGGGGTTCCTGTTGTGGCTCAATAGGCTAAGAATCTGACCAGTATCCAAGAGGATGCGGTTCAATCCCTGGCCTCAATCAGTGGGTTAAGGATCTGGAGTGGCTGTGAGCTGTGGTATAGGTCAGAGATGAGGCTTGGATCTGGCGTTACTGTGGCTGTCGCCGGCAGCTGTAGCTCTGATTAGACCCCTAGCCTGGGAACCTCCATATGCCGCAGGTGCAGCCCCTCACCCCCCAAAAAAACCCCCTAAATTAGGAAGCGGAAGTTCAGGGTGGGGGAAAGGAGAAGAGGATTGCAGAAATGCAGGAGGATAGGGAGGCTGAGCTTTCACTTGCTGCCAGCAGATGAAGCAGGAAGGATGCTGGTCCCCAGGGTGAGGATGGGGATGCTTAAGCCCTGGTGGGGGGTGGGGGTGGGGCGGAATGCTTGCTAAGAATCCACCAGCACTTGGTCACCTGGGCATCCTCTGAAACACCAGATGCTGGCGGCCGGGAGGAGTTTGAGCAGCACGGCAGATAAGAACGAAGATTACCAATTCACTGAGGACCAAATAAAACCCCTCCTGCCCAGGTGTGTAAATACACCCGGTGCTTATTTATAGCCACCTCTGTCCTGTATGGCTGCCCATATATAAACATGCATCTCAGACACAATGCCCTAGTGAGGCGGAGAACATGGGAGGAAAGAGATAAAAATTCCAGCTGCTGGACCCACGGTAACACAAGTAAAGGGTAATTTACCCTTTATTTAAAATCCAAAGGCATCTTTTTTATTGGGAGCTCTTGGCTCTTTTCTGGCCATTCGGAAGCAAATAAAAGAGATGCTTCGGGATTTTGAAGGAAAATTTCACAACCAGTATGTCTTGACTTTCTTTTCCTTCAACCAAGACATCCTTTGCTGAGTCCTTTATCTAGTGCTTTGTATACATATTTTTAATCCTATACAAAAATGATAGGATGTCAAGAAGGATCTATAATAACACCATTTTTTTATTTCACTTCAAAGACTTGGCAATTTCTGATCCATGTGACATTCACACTCCTTCAGGGTCAAACAGCATCTTGCAGCCTTCATAAAATGATTAAATATTTTAAACAGTTCCTGCTTATACCTCCATCGCCCCTGGAGACTGATACTGTTATCGTTTTTGTCAAAGCCAGTTTCCATCCGCATTTGTCATTCCTGCTTGCATTTATGAGTTATCAATCGCCATGTCAAAATGCAAAATAACTGATGTTCTTTGGGCTGTATTGGATGGTCTATCTGGGGCTTTTAATCAATGCTGATTTTTATTTTCCATACCCATACATAAATCTTTACCATTCTGGGCCACATATAATGCGTTTGTACAAAACGCAGTGACAGAAGCAGTAGTTATATTATCAGACATTATACCTCGGGGCTAACTGAGTTCCAAGGGCTTTCAAAAGAGAACATTGGGAATTACTGTGTAGGAGACAGGATTGCAGTGGAGAATATAAGGAATCGGTTGTTGCCATTTATAAATCAACATCCTGCTAGCTAATCCTTCTCACTTAAATACAGTCCAAATTCTCTCCCTGATCCTCTGCAACTTAGTCATTGTTTTTTCAAAGGCAAAGTTTGCATAATCTACACAAATAATAATGAGCTGTGTATTCTCCTGCTTCGGCTTTTCCCCAGGGGCATTAATTCAAATGGCAGAATGGAACTTTTTTAGGAATAGCTTCTTTTTAAGTGATAACTGGAATTTTCCATGTTGTGTTTTGCCCCCAGTTGATCCAAGAGAGAATTTGCTTTGCCTTTTAAAAGGGCATTTGCCTAGTTGAATGGCAAGTGTTACAAAAATCATTCAAACAAGACACTCGTGCCCAGCGGAATCCTGGTGCAGGCAGACAACTGAGGCGGTGGGAAATCATGTGGATACCTTTAAAATGAAGCAAGAAAGTATAAATAAGCTCTGGGTGGAATAAGGCATGAGGGTTCAGCCAGCAGGGTCCAAGAACCCACGGTAAACATGAGCTCTATCAAAAGATGAAAACCTTAGCAATGGTCCCAAAGCCGTCACCTTGCCACATGATTCATGGACATAAACTAACTGACTTTGCTCCCACCTCAGGCCCCTCCTTCACCTTAGGGCTCAGTGAGCTCCCCAGCAGCCAGGCCAGGGACAAGGGGGAGGTTTCACCCCAGGGGACCCTGGCTTAATTCATTCACTGGAATTTGCAGCAAAAATCAAGAAGGTGCATGGTTGCTGCAACCGCAGACTTGCTTTTAGGAAGCTTGGCAGTGGTAAAGCTGTCTCCCACCATTTGAAATAGGAAATCAAACATAAAAGTAAACCAGTCTTGTTATGGGATGATCAATGGTCATCAAAGAGGAGATAAATGCATCCTGAAACCTCAGGCTCCCCTAAACCAAGGTGTCATTTGAAACGCAGCTTCAAAAGGCAACTTCCGAATGGCTGACTCAGAAGAGCAGGCTCTGGCGAAAATGGCTTTCTCTACTGTGTTTCAAGAGGCAATATGTTCTGTATTGAATTCAAGTACTCACAGCTTAACAAAACCAGCGAGTAGCCAGCCTCCTTTGGCAAAGTGTGTGTTCAATAAGCAGCATGTGATATTTTCAACATTTATCCGAGCGTGGGGAGACTCACTCACTCGCCAAACAGGAGGTCCTCGCTATCCATGCAATTTCGAAGGAGGCTGGAGCAAAGTGTCTCCTGAGTGGCCAGGTGGGTGTTAAGCAAGGCTGGGCTGTGGATGGCTGAGGATGCCTAAGCACGCCTAGGACATGCCTTTGCTCCGTGCTGAGGGACCATCCAGACCGAGTCCAACTCCTGTCACTGCAGGGAGACCTTGGAGAAACGATTGTCCCAAAGGCCGAGTCCTCTCTCCTGAGTCCCTTTCAGGTCCTTCTGCCTTGGTTTGGTCCTTGCCCTCCCCTCGGTGCACCGGCATTGTCTCCATCGCTGAGAGCCACCTGCATGGACCACAGCCACCACAGGTGGTTGAATCAGGCCACAACAGAGCTCTTCCATTTCTGCTGTCATCTAAAGGCTGTTTTTCTATTCCCACATTCCATGATTCATTTACTCATTTATGCTCCAAATATTTGTATAGCACCTACTGTGTGTCTGGTGAGGTCCTTACTGTCCAAGTGCTCAGCAATCACCACACCACCCTCACACAAGGGGCGGTGTTTCGGCATAGCCGGTACTTATTGGTGACCAGGCCTGCGGTGTCCATCCTTCATGGACAGGAAAGCAGCGGGCAAGGGGCAGGACGGTAAAGTGCCCTTACAAAGTACTTCCGAGGGACTTCACAGGGGTGCCTGACAGTGGACATCGTTTTTGCCACTACCGGTTGGACTATTTTGGTTTCTCAGGAGCCCTTCGGAGGGAACACTTATTCCTCAGACCCGCACTTCAAGTGAACCCTGGGGCCTCTGAGGGAGACGGCATATGGGAAGCATCCCAGTGAGGATGCTGGGAACTGTGGGAAGAAAATAGAGGCTGCTCTCCAGGGGTGAGGGGACAAGGTCACCCTGCAGAAGGGCCCAGCCCCAGGAGGTGGCCTGGAGATGGCCGAGTTCTGAGAGGGAGAGATGTTGAACTTGCTGGACAATACACTATTTGTTCATTCTTCCAGGTTTTTTTTGCTGAGTTCTTATTTGCATATGGCTCCATCCCAGGCTCAGTCCTCAGGATCTTTCAACATAACACCAGAAAGATTCGGAAATGTGACCTATCCATTGCAATGGCTTCTAGGCGGGTGTGACCTGCCCCTTCCTTAACACGTGGCAATGTCTGGATATGTTGGGGGCAGAGGGCTACCTTACGGGCATATAGCTGGTGGAGACCAGGAGCACTGCTAATCAGCCTGCAAGGCACAGGACAGCCCCCACAATAAGAAGGGACTGGCCCCAGATAGCAATGGTGCCCAAGGTGAAAAACCTTGGTTAATACATAGCAAACCCCTTCCACAGCATGTATTTGCATGGAGGGAAAAACAAGAAGAAGAAAGGAAGACAAATGAAGCAGTTTGTAATATGAATTTATGTATTCCAGCCCATGTAAGATAAGACGAGACAATATGTTTCCCTTTGCTGCTTGATAAGAATTGATAAATGCTTATTAATATAGTATTTTTAAGCCGGATTTTTTTTTTTTTATTACTGAAGTAGATACTTTAGGAACATTGTTTCTATAACAGCATAAGGTATGGACATAGATCCAGTTATGACATGTTTAAACATCTAAATTGCATGTACACTGAGATGACTAGCTTTGGAAAAAGCAATGCTTTTCATATTTATTTTAAATTTTGGATGAATTACAGCAAATGCAGTTAAATTTAATTTCTGGATTCATGAGAAACTACACATGATGGCTGTTTTGCCTTGTCACAACAGCATGTGTGTCAATATTTCTGGGTGAAATCAAAGACAAATTCCAAATGACAATTTTGCACATCATTCCAAAATGGAGAGTGCTAAGATTTTTGGCAAAGGGTCCCTGCTATCTCTGTCTAGAGCTTTGGGATAAATCTCTGTTGTTTGTAAGATGTATGCGTATCTTGTCTTGAGGTAAATATTGTGGAAAACAGTGTGGGGTCTTCTGTCACATAGACTTTCCTCTAATTCAAGTTTTCTCCTTGTATACTGGTCTGGAATTGACCCGGTTATTTTAACCTGCCTGTTCCATGGTTTTCTCTTCTCTCTTCTGTAGAATGGGGATAGTGATGGATGCACTTATTCAGCAAGTATCCGTTGACCATTTTATCCTTATTCATATTATTATTATTACAACAAAATATAGTGCATATATTCCAAGTGCGTTTGTTTCCTAGGGCTGTTGTAAAAAAGTACTGCAAACTAGGTAGCCTAAAATGACAGAAATTTAATTTCTCATGGTTTCATAGACTCAAAGCCCTAAATCAAGGTATTGGTGGGGCCATCCTCTGTCTGAGGCTCCTGGGAAGGATGAGTCCATGCCATTCTCTTAGCTTCTGGGGATGCTGGTTTTCCTTGGCTTGGAGATGCGTTGCTCTGACTATAGTCCCTGTGTGTCCGTCTTTTCTCCTGTTCCTGTAAGGACAGCAGTCCTAAGGATTTGGATTAGGGCCCCTCAGATGCAGTAGGACCTCATCTTAATCTGATCACTCCTGCAAAAGCCTTGGTAACAAGTAAGGTCACATCCCAGCTCTCGGGATATAAGAGGTGGACATAGTTCCTTGGGGACCAGTGCAACCCACACACCATGTGTCCAACAAGACTCTGGATAAACTGGCTTCACTGAGCTTACATTGAAACCAATCAAGGTGTCGGGGCATCCCCTGTGGACTAGAAGAAACATGACAGCTGGCCATGCACGTGAGGATAAACCACAAAAGCCGACACTGAGCGCTGGATGAGCTCCGTGGGCGTATGTAGAAGCCCAAGTGAATTGCCCAGAAACATGAACTCAGGGACCTGGAGCCCAGCATTGATTTGCAGGTGCTCCTTTGAAGTTTTTTCGAAGCAGCTGTGATGGTGATGGGTTTGGGAGCTGTCGCGCACATCACATGCAATGAACTGCAGGAAAATCCTTAATTCTTGGAACTTAAGTGATGCACTTGGAATGGAAACTGTCTTGTTTCTTGGCTTGTGACGTTCCTATGAAAAAGTTTAATCTTGTGTCAGCCATTGCCGCAGGTTTGAACAATTTTGGCTCTCTAGGGTCAACTACAGGTTGAAACATAGTTACCTAACAGGTTTTTGGGGCTGGGTTGAATTGTGCCTATGAATACACATGTTGAAGTCTCAACCTCCAGGTCCTCAGGATGAGATCTTATTTGGTGGCAGGATCTTTACGGACATCACCAGGTTGAAATGAGGTCATGGGGGTGGCCCAAATCCAATGATGAGTGTCTCAATAAGAAAGGGGATTAGGACACAGATATGCATGGGGAGAATGCCATCTGAAGAGGAAGCAGAGATCAGGGAGGTGCTGATCCATCCAAGGAATTTCCAGCAAACCACCAGCCACTCTGCCAACACAGTGATCTTGGGTGCTGGTCTCCAGAACAGTGAGACCACACATTTCTGTAGTTTAAGCCTGCAGTTCTTGGTACTGTGATGTGGCAGCTCTAGGAAATCATGAGAGTTCTGTGGGGCTTCCAGGATAATGGCACCCTAATGTGGGAGGGGCCATAGCATCTGTCCAACCCCCTGTGCCTGATATGTCCTTTAAACATTATTCAACTTTTGCTTGAATACATCCAGTGACAGAGAACTCACTGTCTCACAGGAATCCCTTTCAATTTTTAGATAGTTCCAATCATTAGGAGAGCCTACCTTGACCAAAATCTGCTCCCTGATGTTGCTCTGCCTTCCAAAACCACGGCATGGGATCACTTCCTCTTCCCTGAGGCCTCCCTTTGGATACTTTAAAATAGCCATCAGGGGCCCTTAAGTCTCCATCCAACCAGCCAGCCATGATTTCAGACAGGACACCGCAGGGAGTTTCAGGCACTGCGTCTCTCTGTGTCCCTCCCCCACACCTCAGCATCAGGCCTAGCAGTGATGGCGAGGCACCCCCTGCTCTTCTTGGGAGTGTCCATGGAGGTGTACACTGTCTTGCTGAGCAGATGTATAGCACACAGTAGGGCCTTATCTTCTCTGGGCTGAACCTGGAAGAGATTATAGAGGATGCTGGCAGACAAGAAGGAATCTGCCTCCGGGATAAAAAGTCTTCCCTTTTAGCTTCAAGTCAAAACTTTGGAAATGATAGAGAAATGTCCTGTCCTATTTCCAGACAGACGTATTTGCACAGAGATGGCCATGAACACTCTTTGCCCTGGAAACCCTTGCAGCAGAACATGATGCCAAAGTTTCATTCTTAACTGTGGTGTGTAAATACAGCTATCAGCCGTATCACAAGACTGTGTCCCTTTGTTGAACTATGTTGAAGGTTAACTTGATTTCATATAAAATAGGCACACCCACAAGAAGGCCTTCTAAGCATCTGCCAGCTGGGCAGATGTGCTGGAACTTGCCATCTCCTGAGATGCAGGGTGTCTGGTCTTCCTGTTCCCTCCTGCCCCCAATCACACCCCTCACTTTTCTCCCAAGCTCCCTTCTTTGATGAAGCTCTAGTTGAAAGATGCAGAACCAATCCACCTCAAAAAGGCCAGTGTTTCTTGTTGTCATCAACAAATCTTGCAGTATCTGTAGTTTCACTGAAGGTGGTACTTGGAACCATTTGGAATGGGTACTCCCATGTGTATTACAGTTTTGCACCAAGTCCTCATGGGTGTCTTTGTCCAGTATTTGGCCAAGGCTGCCCAATACCAGTTTTCCTTTTAACATTTGCTCTGGTGAAATAATGACATCACTTTCTGTCACTTGACCCATCACAAGACTTGACTCATATCCCTTATGGTCCATCCCACAAGATGCTGAAATGCAGAAAATAGCAAATAACAGCAAAATAGAAAATAGTGGGAAAATAGCCCTCAAATTAGTGTTCATGGCCACAGGTAACATAACTGTAGAGAGGTAACATCTACATGTTTGTGCCTGCAGATGCCTCCTTGACCAGACACACAGTGCGAAGTGGTGCCCTGGACTCAACCTCCATGGGAGGTCAAGTTTAGCCCTAAAGTTCACTATGGGATGTGTGTTCAGTGGACGTGTTCCCTTGGAGACTCCCAAAGCTGAGAGCTTGCTTTCCACATGGCTCTTGATGGTTCCAGCAGTGACACCTCTGAAAAAGAAAGGAGCTTGCTGGGATTTTCCTTTTGTTTCCTTTTCCCAGTTGGCAGTCCCACTTCTAGTTAAGACTTCTGGTTTCCAGCAGACCCTCTGGGCCACCTCCCCTGACACACCCAGCACCTCAGACTCTCAGGATCGCACGGTGTGCATTTCCCTGCATCTGGGTGCGTCTCGAGTGAGGTGTTGGGCAGTATTTGTCCTGTTATTGGAGAGCCTCTTTCCTGGTTTCTCTAGACCTGCACCCCATCAGGAGTGAGTGGCCGGGCCTTCCTACCTCATATGGAGGCCTGGCCATATGAACCACCGGGTCCTGGATGTGCGGGACTCTGGAGCTGTGGGTTCCAGTGTGACCTGTCTTCCAAAGGCTGACTTGGCCTCTCCCTGAAAATAAGCCCTGGGCTCCACTTGATTTTCTGAAATATCATCACAAAGAATATCACAAATCAAAGAATCCAGTAGCATTATGAAATAGCGTCCTTTCCTCTCTCTAACGCGAGACCATCTTCCTGGGCTGCAGGCTGGAAGGGACCTCGGGGTTTCAAAAGGCCAGCTCTGAGGAGCAAACACACCCAACAAGGGACGCAGAAGTCTGCTGCCCCCCGTGAGGTGAGCAGCGGGTTTTTGGATGGAGTCTGTCACACATGCTCTTTTCTGAGAATGGCACAGGCGGTTTTGCATTTGGTTTCCAGCATCAGCCAATCACATTGGCAGAACAAAGCTGTCTGTCATATTTAGCGGTGTTTTGTTACATCCATTATTTCCTTGAAGTTTAGACATCTCCTGGCAAAATCAGACCCTGCTTTAAAAAATTGCCGTGTTTTGCAACATTAAACAAAATGACAAGCTGGATGGGGGAGGGAGTTGATGAGTAAGACGTGGGTTGAGGAAAAGCCTCCTCCAGGTTCAGAAATGAAGACTTCAGGCGACAGAGGCCAGCACCTTTCTGAGGAACAAGACTGTGGTTTGAATTCGGTGCAAATATTTCCCAGGAAGTTATGCTCATTGATGCCAGAGTCTGCACCCTGGCGGGATGCTCAGGCAGAGGCTGGGATGGCTGGGTGCTGCCACCTTGGACCTGGCCTGCTCAGCACGTGGGCTGACCTTGGAGACCGCTTCTCCCTGGCCAGCCATCTGTTGGGCTTCATATAGACACAGCCTGAGTCCACATCTTTCTTTTCTGTACTTTTATAGACTTTTATACTTTTACACAGGGAAGAAACAGCCTTCATGATGAAATGTGCAACTGCCTTATCACACCACTGCTTGTGAGGGGACCTGCCAGCCCTGAGGTCTCCTTGGCTGTTGCGGGGAAAGGTCCCACTTTTCATGAACCTCTGCAGTCTGACTCTCTGTGAAGCTCCCCAGCTGTTCTCTATTTTGGATTCCACTTCTCCCCTGCCTTTGACTTTCAAGCTGGGACATCACCCTGGAGATGGGATTTCAAGAAGGATAGAGACGGAGTAAAATTTACTCATTCCCAAGGGAAGACCTTCATTTAGAGCCTTCATTGGAAGTGGGGGGCCAGTGAGCCTATCCTATAAAGGGCCGGAGAGGAGAACTTTTCAGATCCTGGGCTTCACAGTTTCTGTTGCATTTCTCAGCTGTGGCCACAGCTGCAGTAGCAGGGTGAGCAGGGACAAGGCTGTGTTCCCACAAAGCTTTATTTACAGGCAGCACTGTGGGCTGTCTTGCAGCCCAGCGGGCAGAGCCCTGAATTGCAGGGTGAATGGATAGAAAGAAGGGCCTGCAGGCAGGCGAGGTGGGGTATGGTGGAATCATGGGTGCAAAGTGTATGGTGTGAGCGCTGTGTTTTTCATTTACCCCAGATGACAACTTGGCTGCTTGTTGCTGGAGGAGTAGCCAGGTCATGGCTGAGACAAAAGCATACGGACTTTTCTCCTATGGGACTGTCCAGTTATTATTCTAGATGGCTAGGAGGAGAGAAAAGAAAACCTAGTGTGGCTAGTGGTGTCAGCACCTGCTCCTGTGGGGACCTTGCTCACGCATTTACATGAGGGAAAAGGGAGGCTCTGAGAGGTGGAATAAATTGTCCACCATACCTTCCTGACATGTTTCCTCTAAGACTCAGAGTCATGGCAGTTCCTTTTGAATTCTTCGAGGCCCAAAGTTGAGGTCCCCATTCGGACTCAGTCACACATCCTCGATGTGGGAGCTGAAGTCCTTTTTCTCTGCTGCCGGGTCCCTCACCTGCCCCACCCTGCTTGTCATGTGTCTCCAGGCTGCTTTTCCTGGGCTCAGGTTTGGTGGGGTGGCAGGGGGGTGGAGGAAGACTGGGCGGTAGGGGTGGAGGGCAGAGGAGGGTAGGGGGTGGTGGGGAGGCTCTGGTCCTCCTTTTCATCGCTGCCTGGGAGCTGGGTCTCCTCTGTGGTTCCAGCCCCCCGGGGGGCTGACTCTGCCCTGGGCTCTGTAACCACCAACCTCTCCCTTGTCCCTCTGGCCTCCTGGGTATTGCTTTCTGCTCTTGCAAATTTCCAGGCTGCCTCAGTGTCCCCTGTTGGGCTTTTAAATAATGCTACTACTTATGAACCAATTCCTTCCTTTCCAGTCCTGGCTGGACTCTGCCCGTTACCAGGTTAGTTGTTTTAAGTCCCACTTGTTTGTAAACACATCACCTCTTGCAAGGTAACGTATGCATTTTAGGCCAAAACCTTGCCCCAGAGGAGTGAATTTAATAGGCTCATGTCTGGTCTGTTTCCAGATGAGCCTGTGGAGAAGGTGAATTCCAGTGGAAATATTTCTCCACCCTGGTCAGTGGGTACCTAGCTGTTGCCCCCATAAACCACACTGACTTTTCACAATATCACAGGGCCATGCCCCTTGGCATCTCCTGTTAATTGACCATGGTCTTCACAGTCAATTAAAAAAATCTTAAAAAATACCCTTACTTCTTGCTATGAAATACAAAATTAAAGGTTCTTGTTAAAAAAACATACTACAGAAACAATACTCTTCTGAGGATGAATTATTCTGCCTCTGATTTCGCTCACGTCTTACTTTTTCTGTATAGGAGGTAAGGTTTTCTAGGTCATCGTTAAAACAACAGAAGAGCCTCTAAGTCTCTTTTCACTGATTTTAATTTTTAATTTCTGTGAATTGAAAAAGAAAGTTCTGGCATAAGAAAAATGTGACTGAAAACTTCTGTGCTACAGGTCATTCAAGCCCTGCTGTAAATCCTTAGGACATGGAGCCCAAAGGGAAGCAGAGATACCACAGACCCATAATTAGGGACTCTGGGGACCAGCCTATGCTCCCCACCTTGGGAGCTGGCTTCAGTCAGAATGGTACCAACCAGGCACCCCATCACTCAATGCAACCCTCACTCTGGGATGAAGTCAGTGAGCAAGATGCAGAGGTGCTTGGGGTCATCACGCTGTGTCCTAAAGGCCCCTATGTGGCCACGTCCCACATACTGGCCTGTGCCGAATGGGGAAGAGGGATGTCACTCTCCATTTACTGTTGTTGGCAGACAAAAGGAGCCCAGGAAGGGCCGGCTAAACTTCGAGATTCTCAGTGCTTATGCAACCTGGGATTGGAGAGGAGGAGAGGAAGAAAAGGGAGAGAGAGAAAGAGCAGGCTGGCTGGGGGTGGGGATGAGCCTTTTTTTTTTTCTTGAGAAAGTGAATAATGTCATCGTTGATTTAATTAGCAAATTCTAGATGTGCTGACAAAGGAGATTTTCTTGAGAGATGCAGTGGGTTGTGTCAATGCTCTGAATGAATAGTCAGAGCTGAGTTCCTGGTAATAACAGATGAACAACACCACTGGCCGAACCTTAAACAGTGCATAAATCAATTTGCTGGGAATTAGCCACTCGCTTCAAAATTAGGGGTTAGTTGACAGGGTTTGGGTGATTAGGTTGTCAGGGACCCGTGTTTCTAGCTGGGATTTATCCATCACTGATATAAGCACGTCCCCTCCTGGGCCACAGATTGGCTTTTGTTACCACCCCTTGGGCTGAATTGGGGGTGGGGCCTGTGCCCAGACAGAAAGAAGCCAAGCCTCCTTGGGAGACAAGGTGGGGATGGGGTGCCCCCCCCCCCGCCCCGCAAATGGGAGGCATCCTTCTGTGGAGAATGTGAAGGGGGGAGGTGTTTTGGTCTCTGTCTCCAGTCACGTGACCCTTTGGTAGCATGAGAGCCTAACAATTTGTTGAAGGGAGTGCCTGAAGGTGTGTAGTTGCCTGGAGGGATTAATGAAAAGCAATAAGGATGCTGAGGTCACTGGGCTCTGGGAGTGAAACCACTGTGGGTCGGGGTTTGGGGCCGGGCTTCTGACTGCTTGGGGTGGGGGAAGGGTGCCGCCATGACTCCTGTCCTGGGCCAGACTGGGCACCTGCTGGGAAGATGAGTGCCTCTGGGTCAGATTTCTTATATGACATGTGGCCTTGGTCTCCCAGCCCTTCAAAGACTGTTCTTCAACACTTTCCTGGCCACCTGCAAAGGTACCCTGGTTCCCAGCAGCCCTGCCCTATTACAGCAATAGGGACGTTCTGCCCTATAACACATGTGCTCATCCTTGCTGCTTGTCAAGCTGGGCCCAGACACGGTCACATGCCAGGGAAACCACAGGGGAACATCACCCCTCCCTTCTCGATTCAGCCCATGCTTCCTGTTTGGGGTTTATGAAGGGAGGTGAGCTTGGTTCTTGCCCTCCATTCAGCTTGCCCACTGCTAACAGGTAGTACTTCCTCTTCACAGAATTGTCCTTCGGCACCTCCAAATTGCAGAACTTGAACACCTCAAAACACATGCACCGGACCCTAGGATGCCCAGGCTGGGAGCTTGCAAGTCAGCTTAAACGGGGTGAATTCACTTCAACACCAGGGAGAAGATGCTCTTTCAATCACTAAAACTTTCAGTGGATCTAACTGAAGCAGGCTTGGTATTTCCTTCTGGCTACCAGCTCTCATGTTAATCACACTTCATTGTCCTATGTCTTCCTCTTCATCTACTGCCCATCAATTTATCAATAAAGCACTTCTGAATTTCACCAAGTATCCAACTTCCTTCTTCTGAGGTCTTCACGGGATCAACATTTTTGAGACTGCTCTTTTTCACTTAAAAACCAAAATGGACGCATCAATTCCCACAACTCTTTCCCTCTCCCTCCTAAAGTCCCTTTTACTTTCGCCATGTCTGCAGCCCATTGGGACAAACATTTCCAAATCTCTGGGCTACTCTGTAAAAAAGAAGCTTTATTGAGGTATACTCTATATTCTGTAAAGTTCATCTATTTGAAGCATACGACTCAATGAATTTTAGAAAATCCACAAAATTTTGCCATCATCACCATCACCTAACTTCAGAATGTTTCCATCACCCCAAAAGAAACTCTGTTCCCACTGGCAGTTGTTCCACACTTCTTGTTGCCTGACCTACAAGAGTCCCAGGCAACCACTACTCTAATTCTCTTCTTTATGAACTTGCCTATTCTGGACATATCATATAAAGGAAATCATGCAACAAGTGGTCCTTTGTGACTATCATGAGGTTTTTGAAGTTCATCTGTGTTGTGGTGTGTGTCAGACTCCATTCCTTTTCATGGCTGAACAGTATTCCACTGTACAGATATAATATGTCTCTTTATCCACTTCCCAGTTGACAGACATTTGGGCTATTCCCCATCTATACTGAAATCTTGCATCTGGGTCTGACTGTATGAACAGGTCCATGCTACGAATTCCTCTTTCTCCATCAGAGGCTGTGAAGCTCGTCTCTCTCTGAGCAGCCCAGAAGTCCTCAACCCATAGCTTTGGAGATATTACCTGGTCCATAGTTTTTCTAAATAATCTTCTTCCTGTCTCTTCAGCTTGTACCCTGTAGTCTAATCAGTCAACCAATGGGTGTATTTTATATAAACAAGCAAGCAGGGAGTTCCCATTGTGTCTCAGTGGGTTAAGAACCTGACTAGTATCCATGAGGATGCAGGTTCAGTCTCTGGCCTCGCTCGGTGGGCTTGGATCTGGCATTGCTGTGGCTGTGGTGTGGGCAGGTAGCTGCAGCTTAGATTCTACCCCTATCCTGAGAACTTCTTTTTTTTTTTTTCCCACTGTACAGCAAGGGGGTCAGGTTATCCTTACATGTATACATTACAATTACAGTTTTTCCCCCCACCCTTTGTTCTGTTGCAACATGAGTATCTAGACATAGTTCTCAATGCTATTCAGCAGGATCTCCTTGTAAATCTATTCTAAGTTGTGTCTGATAAGCCCAAGCTCCCGATCCCTCCCACTCCCTCCCCCTCCCATCAGGCAGCCACAAGTCTCTTCTCCAAGTCCATGATTTTCTTTTCTGAGGAGATGTTCATTTGTGCTGGATATTAGATTCCAGTTATAAGTGATATCATATGGTATTTGTCTTTGTCTTTCTGGCTCATTTCACTCAGAATGAGATTCTCTAGTTCCATCCATGTTGCTGCAAATGGCATTATGTCATTCTTTTTTATGGCTGAGTAGTATTCCATTGTGTATATATACCACCTCTTCTGAATCCAATCATCTGTTGATAGACATTTGGGTTGTTTCCACGTCCTGGCTATTGTGAATAGTGCTGCAATGAACATGCGGGTGCATGTGTCTCTTTTAAGTAGAGTTTCGTCCGGATAGATGCCCAAGAGTGGGATTGCAGGATCATATGGAAGTTCTATGTATAGGTTTCTAAGGTATCTCCAAACTGTTCTCCATAGTGGCTGTACCAGTTTACATTCCCACCAGCAGTGCAGGAGGGTTCCCTTTTCTCCACACCCCTCTCCAGCACTTGTTATTTGTGGACTTATGAATGATGGCCATTCTGACTGGTGTGAGGTGATATCTCATGGTAGTTTTGATTTGCATTTCTCTTATAATCAGCGATGTTGAGCATTTTTTCATGTGTTTGCTGGCCATCTGGGAACTTCTGTATGCTGCACATGTAGCCCTATAAATCCTCCCTCCAAAAGCAAGCAGGTAAAAACTGATTGCTTGATTTGAATTTGGCCCAGGAAATGAACAAAAACATCTCTGGATGAAAGGACCCTAAACTCACTCCTGCTTCTTTATCTGCATGACTTTGCCCACTGACCAACTGGATCTTCTCATAAATTCTAACTGCAGAGAGTCTCTAATGCAGCAGGCTTTTCAAACTCAAGAAGTGGCCCTCCTATGGCTTTGAACATGTGATATTCTTAACCACTTGTTTCTGCTCTGTGTTCAGATGCTGAGCTCCCAGTCCAGGCTTTAAGGGTGATGGTCCTGTTTGCTGTCATCTGGTTTGAATTCATTAGGATCTGAATATTTGTCACAAAGAGACATGAAACATATTTCGGGGTCATGACTGTGTCTTGGGCAGTTGACTGTTTGGAAAATGTGTGGTGTCTTCTCACTGCTAACAGGGGAGTTTCTGTAACAAAGTTGTGTACTTGTAGCTTCAGGGGCTCAGTCCCATCAAAGCTTCTAATTGGAGCCCCACCTCCTGTGTCTAACCTTCCTCCTTACACTCATCTTTTCTGGGCCACCTGTTTGCTCCCTCTTTAAGACATCTAGAGTCAATCTAGAACCTTCTCTGCCCCACAGGAGGAAACAGTGCAGGGAACAGTAACTGAACATCAAGGCTTTGCTTTTTGTGTGTTTTCCACAGTCGCATCAGCCACACAAAAATCACAGTGGGGAATCCCTCACCAGAAGGGCTGTGCTTCCTTCCCAGATCCTTCAGTTCTCCAAGGAAGAGCTTCCTGCTCCGAATCCAACATCCAGAATGGGATCTCTTGCTTCCTGTTAAAGAATCTCTTCTCTCATGAAGAAAATGGCTACGGGAACAAAAATGGCTCCAAATGAAGCCATTCTGGTGACAAAGACGATAATGAGGACTCAAAATGGCACAAAATCAATTTATTCTCATGACAACCTTAAGATTGTAATGAGGACAAGAAAAACAGTCTGAAATTTATCAATTCTTGTGACAACCTTGAGACAGTAATGAAAGTGGAAAATGGTATGAAATTGGCCCACTCTTCTGACAGACGGTGAAACCAAACCCGGGAAACAGCACCAGGTTTATCTACCCCTTGGCAACCCTGGGGGCTGGAACAAGAACAGACAAGGTGACGAGATTAACCCATTCCTGTCAACAATCCTCTTAAAAGGTAGCCCGACATGTCTTTAAAAGTGACCCCCTCAGGTGAGTTACCTGCTTGAACCTAGGGCATGGCTTTTAATAGGCACTCTTTTTGGCTTTGTTTTTCAGTGGGTGGTCCTTATTCTTTGTGTTGTATGAAAAGACTGAGCCCTGATCTTACAGACTAGGCAGCGTGGCTGTCATTCGATGTCGGCTGGTGTTTGGGGACCTCAAAGTGCTCTGGCAATCCGGACATCCTTAAGAGGACTCAGACGTGGTGGAGGACTTGACATAGTGGTACAGACTCTCATTCTGGAAAAGTCCATTAGGACTAAAAGTGAAGAAAGAGGTGGAGGATGGAGGTAACTTTCTCAACTCAGCGAAACACAGATATTACAGCCTTAGAACAGTGGAGTTTAGGGGCCTCTGTTCTCTAACGTAACTTTTCCTGTCTCCAGAGGAACTCACAGATATTCTCACTGACATTCACAGCACTGAGGGAGAGGGATGCACCAGCGGGATGGGCATCTATGACAGGGCTTCTCAATGGCTTGGAACCACATGGGTGCTTGTTATGATCAGCTTGTCTGCACGTGGGGGCCAGGAACATGCTTTTGGACAAGGGCATGCCATTCTTGAAGGCATGGACATTTAAGAAGCATGATTTACTGTGGGCGGAGGTGCTGGTTTGAAGAATCTGGATTTATGATTCCTAATGAGAGGCCCCACTCACTCCTTCCTTTTTGTGAAAGCAGCTATGTTCCACGGATGAATTCGCAGTGGGAGGCCAAGTTTTGATGTCAATTCACGTGCCAGTCAGCTTTCACCAGGCTTATAATAATTATTGATGAGTGATTGAATGACAGTGACTAGGAATAATGGCTTGCTTTGCTTGGCTGGCAACTCTGAGATAATATCCAGATCAAGCCCCTCCAGAAGCATTCATGGTTTCCATGACAAGAATTGCAGCACCAGAGATGAGACAGAGATGCACATTTCTTAAACAATTGTGTGCTAGGCCGAATTCTACTGTTTCCTACCAGTTTCTACATCTTCTTCCACATCTCTTGCTGGCGGCAGACTTCTTGCAATTTTTGCAGTGCTCAAGGCACTGGATCTAAGGTGTGAGATTTTGGCAAAGGCTCTGGGTTGGGTGTTTTTCATCCTCACCCTGGTTTGGAATGAGTTGGTCACTGGTTGACTGCATTAGTATTTATTTCATGTTGTGTCCCCAGCCCTCTCTCTGGATTCCTCTTTGTATCAGTGGCCTTAAAGGTCTGAATATTTTCAGTGAAGTTGGAGGTCAGGCCATTGCTGAAGGAGCTACCCCAGGCGTGGGTAGAGAGAAATCTATAAGGATTGCTCTCAGGTCAATGTGAATTCTGTCATCTGACAAGTGTGCATGATTGTGTATTTTCTTCTAACAATTCTAGGTGGCCCAGGAGCCTGGAAATTGGATACAAGGTTGGGAATTTTCAGATCAATGTCAGCAGACTTGCAAGAGGTTGCAGGAGTGTAGGTGGTGGAGGAGGCAGCTTTCCAGGAGGTAACCTCAACTTGGAGGCCAGCAAGGTCAGGAGGCTAATAGTTTGGTTGAGGTGGGAGGGGTTGAGTGATGGGTAAGGACAGGGTTTCTTCCTGTTTGTTAGGCTGGCAGAGAGAGAGCAAGAGAGAAAGAGAACAGGATCAACATGCAAATATAATATTAAATGCAAGGCAATCATTAAATCACTGCTTGGTGTCCCCTTTTTTAGCCTAAATTATCTTTTGTGTCTTTGAACCTTTGTTCGAGGAACCCAGCTCCTTCTTAATCATCTTTGTCACTCTTTTCTGCACCCTTTCCAGGTTTCCTCTAAGTTCAGAAGTGTTACCTCATTTCTTTTCACAGCATAGCCATGAGGTAACTAAGGGTCATTGCTAAGCTCAGATTTACAGATTGGGTGAGAGCGAGGCACAGGATGTTAGACAATTTACTCAAGGTCAAATTGCAAGGTCAGGGCCAGCCTCCCATTCTGTCCCACAGGCTCCCTCTCCCTCTTCTTCTCCGGACAGCCAGAGCAGTTACTCAATTTCAAAACTCCTTTGAAAGGACTTTTGGTTTGTTCCATTCAGAATTTTATTTGTAAAACGTTAAATAAAAATGTAGAAAGTGCTTTCACGTGGCTGCATGCCCCTGTTTCTTCTCAGTGCACATATGTAGGCTATGTTTACACATATAATCACTTTACGTGCACACACACACACACACACACACACACACTTTGTGAGCCAGGTCAGTCAAACAAATGGCTAATTTTTAAATTTGGAGTTAGTAAATGACTCCTAGTGAATTTTGATGGCCAAGTGATTCTTTGCACACGGGTTGGTGTGTGTAGTTTAGGAGAGCCCTAGAAAAGGTACTAAGTCTGAGCAGGGCAGGGTCATATCCAATTTTAGACCTGAACACAATCTAGAAGAGTTGAAGGCCCCACTTCATTAGCATATTAGATATGCCTTTCTCCCAAAATTCTTTCTTAAAGCTTTCTAATCCAGGATGCACATGTCAAAGTAGAAAATAACCAGAGAATTGTCCAGACTTTTTCCCTGTTATGAAACGTTGCTGTCTTGGAAACTGCATGGCATGGAGCAAGTTGTCAGGCCTGCATCCTGTGGGGTTTACAGCAGTGATGTGTTGTCAAAATGGGCTTTGCTAGAGCTAAGTGCCCATGTCCAATATAATCCCTAGTACACAGGTGATACTCAATGAACTGTTAAGAAATACTTAGCCCACATTCATCTGTTGTGTCTCAGTGGGTGGAAGCCACATACTTTTTTGGGTGTTTGAGGGATTCTTTGCCTAAAATTTCTCTCCCTGACTCTTTCGTGAGCTCTGCCAGGGAAGGCAGATTTCTGCTTTGCCTGCCATTGTACCCCTGCGCTGAGCACCCAGCCCTGCACCTAACAAATTCTCAACAAATGTTTGTTCTGTGGATTAATTCTTGAGTGAAAGAACACATGAGCCTATTTCACATCTTTTTCAAATCTGGGGAGGAAAGCACATCTTTGCCTAAAATGCTCTGCCCACGCTGGACATGCTGGACCAAGAAGAAGATGAAAAAAGAGGAGGAAGAGGGAGGGAGAGGGGAGGAGAGAGTTACTGCTCTGCGTTTTGTCATGTTCACCAGATGGGACCAGTGGAGCTGAGTGGTCCCTTGGGTGAGGGTGTGGTGAGGGAAGGAGAGAGGACAGGGCAGCCAAAGGCTGCATATTGAGGGGATGGCTCCAGGATGTTGCAGTGGATCTTGAGAGCTGGTGGGGCAGAGGTGAGCTGTGCATGAGTGTGAGCTGGGGTAGAAGGGATGGAGGAAGAGAACGTTTTAGGCAGGAGGACGGGCAGAAGCAAAGCGGAGGCAGCAGAAATGCCCTCGAGGCTGTAGTCAGACTCACAGCTCAGACAGCCCTGCCCTCCCGGATTGCCTCTTGCTGTCCCTTCCGGCTCTGGTCAGCACTCCTCCCTTCCTGCATCGTGCTTTGCTCTAATCAAACCTAAGCCCCTGTCCTTTAATTGTTCCCAAGTCCTATGGTGGTGGCGCACTGCCTTGTCCTACACACGTCTCCTCCTCCAAGTGCCCAGCCCTTTCTGTGTCTTGGCAGTTCCTGCTCACCCTTTCAGACTGGGCCTGGGCTCCTTTGAGATGTCACCTCTGACCCCCACCCCCCACCGTATCTGGTTTAAATCCCCTTTCTGCTCCCACTTGGCCTGGTGCAAACCTCTCAGAAGAAGCACTTATTTGTGGTTGACTTGGCGTAGAAATCAGTGAATAGTCTTTTGGGGAATAAAGAAGTGAGGTGTCAGTGCGGGTGGGAGTGTGGGCTGTCCCCTAGCTGCGTGCTCAGATCCCGGGATTTCAAACTTTCATCTTCTCACGGTGGGGGGGACTCCTGGGAGCCGGAAGCCAGTCTTCCTTGGCACCAGACTGTCCCCCGCCTTAGACTTAGGGCACAGATTTGTTCGCTGACAACAGAAGCCACATCTCCACATAAACACCCTTGAATGAGGGTGTGGGTGATTTTCACTTTGCTGAAATAATCTAGTTAAGGACCTCAGGCCCAATCCCACTCTGCCACCTGTGAATTGGGAACCCTGGGCTAGAGCTTTAACCTTGCTCAACCGCTCTCCTCACCTCAGTGGGAGGATTTCTCTGCTGGGCAGGTTTGCAACATGCCTTTTGAATCTGAGGAGAAATAGCCTTTATCCTCTTTTAGGAATCGCCTTCAGAATCTGTGGCAAATCCCTCTGGAGGTTCTAAGGAGGATGGGTCCTTGTGACTCTTCTCTTGATAAAGTCAAAGTCCATTTATAGCCAATTATTAAGTAAGACAGAGGACAAATCAATTATTACTTTTTCTCTTTCTTTTCCTCTTCTTTTTCTTTTGTCCATAAAGGATGAGTTCAGCCCTGGGCAGTAGCTACAGTGCTACGGTATGAGACCTGAAGTGCTGGTGGAGCCCCTGCTATGGATCCCACAGCCTCGCCAGGCACACGACCTTGCCTCCCATTGTCAGGTTCTGCAGGACTCATCCCAAACCCTGGTTACCGGGTCAAGGGTTTAGGTCACTTTACATTTCAGCAAGCGTTCACAAGAGCATCATGATGACAGTAGCAATTGCTATAGATTTTCCCCTTCTCTTCACTGTTCTTTTTCTCTGATTTTATGCTTTTCTCCCATGTTGGGATGTCCAAAGTGCTAGATCGTGTGAAGCTGGGGCCCTAAGGGAGTGACGTTATTTATAAAACAGTTCTTCCAAAAGATCAATAGTATCTATAAAACACAAGAAAAAGTGATACTCCCCCCCATGGTTGAAAAGAGCTTCATTCAGGGCACAGCTCAAAAATATGGACATGTATTGGTAATATGCTCGCTCTTTTCCTTTAAAACTCCCAAATCTGGAGTATTCAAAAAAAGACCCACTGATTATAGGGTTAAAACCTTGTGGCCATCAGATGAGCTTATTGGATGTCTGTATAGTGGGTAAAAATGGGGCTGGGTTTAAAATTTCATAAATCCTCACCTGTGTGTGAAGAGCATTCCTGCCTCTCAAAATGGTCTAGCCATGCTCCCCTTCTGGACTGGGAGCCTGGCCACCACAGAACGCAGGGGTCAAGGGTGTTGGGGCACATGCCATGCCTGTGTTTGGCCAGCGTGCACCTGGACCCAGCTCTGTGATGACATTGGACTCTGTCACTCCCAGTTGGGATGACTTCATCTAAAAGACCATTTTCAGCTGAAGGTTCTCCATATCTCTGATTTTTTCACACGAGCAGTTCCAAAGAGGAATCCTGGTTATATGCTGAGCAAAGACAAGGTTACTGAAAGGTGCTGATATGCCTACTTGGATGGAAGCTGCGCTCACTGAGTAGTGTATCCCCTGGCATCAGGTGATTACTATAGTAATTTCATGACTAGGGTTTCAGGAATGGAATTAGAGAACATGCCAGCTGCATAAATAATAAGTAAAGATCCCAATGTTGAATTTTTGTGGCCCACGCTTTGTGAACACATTGATGAATTTTCAAAACCTTTGCTAATAAACGATTGCATTTGCTCAGCCGGGATCGAATGTTAAGTTGTCCCCTTCACTTGGTGACAAATGTGATTTCTGAGTGTGTGTGTGGCCATGTTGCATTTACCCAAGTGAAATACAAGAAGGATGAGCAAGATAAGAAAATCATTTTAAAGTCTCCTGTTATTATAGTCAGCATTTCCCCGCGTGGACGAGCCAGCCTTTGAAAAAGTATTCATGCTTAACCTCAGCGCCGCTGGGTCATGGGTAAAACTCCGGCTGGCTCACAAAGGACCACCAAGAGAACAGAGTGACAGCTAGGCAAAGGGGGCTCTAGAACATGCTGCACATCCCCCCTGCCCCCCCAGCCAGTACCTCGGGTGGCCTTTTCCAAGTTACATACTCTCCCTCCCCTTCTCTAGAAAGGAGTGCTGGAAAAAGCTTTGATTATTCCTTTAGCAAAACTCTCTCAAGAGGTACTGTTAGTGAACTTAATGTCTAACATTTAAATTTTGTCCAGAATCATGGGCTTGCTTTGAATGATGCAGTGATCTTGGGTCTCTGGGTGAAGGAAAGGGATTTACTCCTTGCCTCCATTTCCAAGATTGTAAACAGAATTTATTAATTCCTTTCCTAACTCGTAAGGGATACCTCACGCATTAACAATTAGGACAGACTTAAATTTGCACTGAGGTCCCTGGAGTGTGAGATTTTTCTTTTTCTCTTTGTATTTCAGCATCATTTTTCCTAAGGGGGAAAAAACCCACTGTTACAATCACCATGGCTCTCTGTGCTGCCCACTAATGTGTTTCTGGAGAAGCAGTTTTTAAATGAGAAGTTACGGGTGCTGTTCTGATTGAAACAAACTAGTGTTGATTGCTGATCAGCCATCTGTAAAGGAGGCCTCCTCGGGAAGGATATGAGCTAATGAAAAAATGGGCCTGATTTGGGAGTGTGATGGGCTTCATGCCACCGGCCAGTGTCAGTGGCATGAGATGACAGCAGAGCGAGGAGAGGTAGATTGAGAATAAGTAACTTCTGTCTTAAAGATTAAATGGTGAATTTGCTATTAAATGTGAAAGACATAAAATGGAATTATTGCTTTGAGGATGTTAGCTGTGGCTATACACCTTGGGCAGACGGCTTGGTGTCCTGTCCTGCTGTCAATGGCTCACTCTTTCTGTTGTGGCTCAGCTGATGCTGATCCCGAAGTGCCAATTACAGACATGGAGAACAGGGTGGCGACGCGTTGTGTCATCCCCCACAGTGCAGGTGGGGGCCTCCCAAGGCCTTTCCTTCTCCAGTGACCTTTGGAATGGGTCAGCGTTATTGATGAAGTTATTAGGTGGCGAATTCTCAAGGATGTCAGTGCTTGGATGGTGTGGTGAGGGGGCAGCGGGCGCCTCCTGGGTGACCGTGGGCCTGGATATGGAGATGAAGTTGTGGAGTCGGAGGAGCCCAGACCCCCCTGGTTATGATGGAGGGGACTCAAAGTGCCAGGGCGTGTTCTGTGGCAGCCTCAGGCTGTTCCTGCAGCAGAAGACGCTCCCTGCTGTCCGCGGGACCCGGGCACAGGACCCCACAGATGCTCCTTGAATAAATGTGATGACAGGGGCTCTTTATCTGGGGCTGGGTGCAGGGTTCTGCTGTCTTCCCGGCTCTAGACTCAGCCCCTTCTGGAACTGCGTCTGAGAGTCCCCCCAGGGGTGGAGAAGGTGTTTTTTGCTCCCTCATCCTAGATTTGCGACAGTGGGTATTGGTTCAGTATT
The DNA here is from genome assembly GCF_054392235.1 of Sus scrofa. Taxonomy (NCBI): domain Eukaryota; kingdom Metazoa; phylum Chordata; class Mammalia; order Artiodactyla; family Suidae; genus Sus; species Sus scrofa. The sequence goes on along the minus strand of NC_139383.1, from coordinate 159,633,567 downwards.
TTGGTCTTACTTCTCTCTGTTCTCTCTGACATCTGGTAATTCTCTCTGAAGTCAGAACATCTAAAGAGGGAAATTCTAATATTTCCGATTCTGTGGTTCATCTCAGGCCGGGACTAAATGGCAGGGAGTGCCGTGAGTAAGGGGGGCCATTGGTAACGGCTGTGCTGGGCCACTGGCCTCCGTGTAGATTGTCAGAGGGAGATGCCCAGTCTCTGCATCTCCTCTCGCCCTGGTGCGTGTGCTACCCAGAGCCCATCAGCTCAAGAACGTCGCCATCTTTTCCTGGGGCTGATGGCACCAGCTCACGGTGACCCATGTTTATTTTGTGGTTTTGTCTGTTTGCATTGATTCCTGCCCACAGGCAGTGCCTGCTTGGGGTAGAGGGCCCCGTGGGTCCCCCAGAGGAGTCTTTTTTTTTTTTTGCATTTTTTTAGGGGCACCTGTGGCATATGGAGATTCCCAGTTAAGTGTCTAATTGGAGATGCAGCTGCTAGCCTACACCACAGCCACAGCAACGTGGGATCCAAGCCGCCTCTATGATCTACACCATAGCTCACATCAATGCCGGATCCTTAACCCCCTGAGTGAGGAGAGGGATTAAACCCAAATCCTCATGGATCCTAGTCAGCTTCATTAACCACTGAGCCATGAAGGGAACTCCCCAGCCCAGGGCAGTCTTACCACGTTTGATGGATGATCGAGTGTGTGAATGAATGAACGAATGAATGAATGAGAAGACTAGCAGCCATTCCTATAACCTGTCCACACCCAGCCCTGAACCCCAGCCCTCACTCCAGGCACCAGGATTCCACTCGCAGGAAACCCATGCATGGTGGCAGTAACTTGGAAATCTTTGCCAGGTCCCTTAATCATGCACTGTCCTTCATGAGCACATAGACCAGCTTGGAGGTGATGGGCTATGCTGTGTGGTGCTTTATTGTGCAAAGTCTCATGTTCTGCTATATTGCATCATTTTATATGCTTATGTGACTTAAGATTATAGGGCACAATCAATGAAATGAAACGCAAGTAGTGAAATAAAGTAGATAACACTATCTTTTAGATTGGATATGCATCATTAATTCCTTTCTTCTTCTTCTTTTTTTTCCCCTTCCTTTTAAAATCAGCCCATATGAATTTACAGCACAGGAAATCAAAGGACTAAAGCCCTGGCTGGGCCATTTGTGTAGTGTGACGACTGCTCTTTGGGAGCATCCCTGCCTGCTAGTCTGGCCTGGATCTGCCACCGTCCCCTGCAGCCCTGGGTCGGAGGCTCTCTCCACACAGCCTGGTGGCTCTGCCAAATACTGTGATAGTTCTGTGACGACGACAGTGTCAACAGGGATCAGAGTGAGAGAACCAAGCTCATTTTCACTTTTGACCCAAGAAGGACGCATTCCCAGATTTTCAGATGTGAGGAGCTCATGCACTAATTAGCGCTGTCTCTTGCCCTCAGCATCAATTCTGAAAGTCACCAGTTCAAACCGAACATCCAGAAACTTGGCAATAAAATCCAGAGGATAGCCAAACAGATTTCAAATTAATCAGCTTATGCTTCCAATTTGCTAGCTATAATAAGACTTCATATTTAGATGACACTTTTTTTTTCCTATTATTGTTCTTACAGCTAATAATGCTGAAATAAATATCGATTAAAAACTGTTCAGCATGTAACAAAGGCATGACTCCCATGACTCAAGATGGAAAGATTTCTGACTGACCGTCTCGTTAATTCTGGGGCATCTCTATTATGAGGCCACCATGTTCTCAGGACTCTTCCATCCACCAGTGTCCCCTGTAACACAGGATAGATCTCTTGCCCTTCAAAGTCTGGCTTTTGTTACTCATCCAAAAGCTTTCCTCCTTTGGTGTTGGTGTCTCCACTGGACTGGTTCAGAGGATCTTGTTTGATGTCTTTTTAGGTTCCCTGGCTGTCTTCGTTGCTCCATCCTGACTCAATCCTTTATATGTACCCATTTCACATGCACCTGCCCTGTGCTCGCCCGATGTTCCCTCCAGCCTCTTGGACTCCACTTTGACTTTGGCTTCTGACATGGTTGTGCCCTTTGCAGTTCACCAGTTCACGAGTCCAGCCCTGGAGCCCTCTGTGTCCACTGGCTTCATGTCCTAAGACCTGATGGAGTTCTTATCCCTGGTCCTACAGAAACTCCTGGAGCCTAGTTGGCCCCTGGGATCTAGCTGTAGAGTGCTTGCTCTCGGCTCTGAGTCTCTCTCTCTCCTCTCTCTTTTTTTTTTTAAATTTTATTGGAGTATAGTTGACTTTCAATGTTGTATTTGTTTCAGGTGTATAGCAAATTGAATCAGTCATACATGTAAATATATCCATTCTTTTTTTCCATGTAGGTTACTATAAGCTATTGAGTAGATTTCCCTGGGCAGTACAATAGGTTCCCTGTACAGTAGGTTCTCATTAATCATCTATTTTATGCAGTAGTGTGTATATATTATTCCCATCTTCCCAATTCTTCCCTTCCCTCAACTGGTTCACCTGTGGTGACCATAAGATTGGCTTTAAAATCTGAGTTTGTTTCTGTCTATTTAAAAATTTTTATTTTAGGAGTCCCCATCGTGGCTCAGTGGTTAATGAATCCGACTAGGAACCATGAGGTTGCGGGTTTGATCCCTGGCCTCGCTCAGTGGGTTAAGGATCCAGCGTTGCCGTGAGCTGTGGTATAGGTTGTAGATGCAGCTCGGATCCCTTGTTGCCGTGGCTCTGGTGTAGGCCAGCGGCTACAGCTCCGATTGGACCCCTAGCCTGTAAACCTCCATATGCCACGGGAGCGGCCCAAGAAATTGCAAAAAGACAAAAAAAGGAAAAAAAAATTATTTTATTTTTATTAAAGCATTGTTGATTTAGTGTTGTATCAACTTCTGCTGTACAGCATAGTGACCCAGTCATACATATAGATGGATTCTTTTTCTTATATTATCTTCCATCATGTTCTATCCCAAGAGATTGGATATAGTTCCCTGTGCTGTACAGTAGGACTGGGGTTGGTAGATGCAAACTGTTACAGTTAGAATGGATAAGCAATGAGATTCTACTGTTTCTGTTTTTTAAATACATTCATTTGTGTCACTTTTATTAGATTCCACATAGAAGTGATCTCATAGATACTTGTCTTTGTCTGTCAACTTCTCACAGAATGATCCCTGAGCCTGTTTGGCTCCTATTTTGTCTTGGAAGGCGTGGCCTGACTCGTCCACCCTCCTGCAGCTGCAGTCCCTTGGGCACGTGCTCCTGTCACACTGCCCCCAGAACCTGCTTCATCACCTGCTGCCCTGTGACTTGTGCAGAGCAGTCCAAAGTAGTGGGACACTCCTCTGTGTGGTGCTGACCCCTTGTTTTGACTGCTGCATCTTCAGAGGGGCTTCAGGTCTGGGGTCCTCCTGGCATGTGGGGAGGAGTGCACATTTTTTCCTGACTTTCCAAGTGTCAGGAGGATCCTCTGAGCAGAGAGTTTCATTTACAAAGATCCCAGAAAACACCCAGATTTGAAAATATCTGTTTTCATGGGGCAGGGGGGGCACCTGTGCCCAGCACTGCTGTCCCAAATGTGCCCCCTTAGCTTCCAATCAGCTCTGGGAAATACCACCTTGTGTGAAGGTTACTAGTTTCAGTCCTAGATCCAGACAGACCTGAATTTGAGTCTTTGGCAAGTTGCTTCAGATCCACAAGCCCTGGTCCATGTCTCTTCCATGAGGATAAAATTAACAACAATGGCCAAGGTGCCTTGAAAGCATTTTGCCCACCTCTGCCCTGTAGGAAGCTCCGTCCAGCTCTCCTAGTTCCTGCTGCTGTTATCAAAGTTGTCCTGCTGGCTTGAATCCCAGACTCGACCTTCCAAGGGGTACTCCGCCAGGGTCTGCCCCTGTTTTAGGGTACTCTGCTACTTGGATATGGGTCCTGGACAGCTACACATCTGGACACAGCTGTGTCTTCATCACTCTCCACAGGTGGCAATCCCCATAGGGCCCACCCTCTGTGGACAGGATGGACTCTTGGCCCCTGCAGCTGTGCTGCACCCAGGAAGCTGCCTCCGATCCTGGGAGCAGGGGAGCTCAGTTCCTGGCCAGCTCTTAACCGCCTCCACCATCCCCTTACCTGGCTCATACCTAGCTGGGTTCCAGAACATGACAGAAACTACTCTGTCAACAAAATCAAGTTTGACTTACAAGTGGCCTTTGCATCCATGAACGAGACTGGGCTACTTCTCTTTTCTTTCTTTCTTTTTCTTTTTAGGGCCGGACATGCAGCATATGGAAGTTCACAGGGTAGGAGTTGAATCGGAGCTGCAGTTGAGACCTACGCCAGAGCCACAGCAATGCCAGATCTGAGCTGCATCTGTGACCTACGCCACAGCTTGCAGCAACGCTGGATCCTTAACCCAATTGGTGTGGCCAGGGATTGAACCCATATCCTCACAGACACTATGTCAGGTTCTTAACCCGATGACCACAATGCAAATTCCTGCTTTTCTTTTCTGAAGGGTGTGGAATCAGAGGCTGTGACAGACCTGGTTTTTCTTCTCACCATGGTGTCTTAGAAGTACATAGGGTTTTATTTCTCATCGGGGTTATCCCAATGGGCCTGAATATCTCCCCTGGATTTCCTGGGTGTCACTGTGGTCCCTCCTTTCCCATGGAGACGATGCTGCAGACAGGGCCTGAGTGCTCCTCCTGGAAGGAGGGTGTATCCTGGGCTTGCAGAGGGGCTGTCATGGGGGCAGGAGGGGAAGGGAGGAAAACTGTCCCCTGCAGCCTGGTGGTTAGGGGGGTTGTGTGTCCTGCCCGTGGTTCGCACTCTGGATATGAGCTGGGCTCTGCACTATGTACCCCTCTTGGGGAGGGAGCCTCATTTGTGCTCTCAGCCCTGTGCCGTCTGGGACTCCACTCATTATCCTGTAAAACCCATTGTCAGTCAACAGCCATCAATCAGGCAGAATTCCCGAGCACTACAGATCTGTCAGGAAATCAAAAGACGGTAAACGTTGTTGTGATTACCCATTCATGAGCCATTTTGACTGGAAACTTTGCAGACCTGCCCTCTTGCTACAAAACAGAGGGGAAAGTTAAAGTCAATCATTTGAACAATTTGTCAGCGAGGTCTGGTTTTCCCTCCAAGGAAACCATCTCTCGGGCTGCCATTGCCTAGACTTTGGTTTCAGAAAATATCTCTTTGCCTTTTCCAAAGATGGCTGCACAGCACGGCCAGCTTGCTGCTGGTTTGGTGGCCCACCGTGGAAGATCCACGTGACCCCTGAGTGTCAGGGTCATGATCATGGGACCATGGTTCAGGCCGTCCCTGTAAGTCCTGCTCCAAAGAAGAAAGGAAGAGGCTTAGAAGGGGAGAAGGATGGGGAAGAGTGCTGGAATGCCCTGTTCTCCTAGGGGAAGAGTCCTGAATCCACATTGTTTCTGGGGTCGATGCATCCAGGAGCAGAGATGTGCCTGGAACTGCCTTGAATGGGAGGTAGCGGTGGAGTGCAGTCCTCAGACTGGTGCCCGCTCTGCCAGCGAGTGGGACGGTATCCTTGCTTCATCCGTCTACTGCTTGTCTCATTGGGCTCTGCCATCCTTTGACTGGAACTGATAAATTACTATTTGCCTTTCTGATAATCACCCTGGGCGTCATTCTCGCCTGTCTTTGCAATAAGCCTACTCACAAAAATTCTGAAGAAAAAAAAAAAAAAAAGACCACTTAAGCCCATCATCCTAAACTCCCCTCATGGAGCCCCTCCGCATTCAGGTTGACAAATGTTAGAGGGTTAAAGGACCTGGCTGGCACCCTTGTATGACCTGCTGCAGTCTGAGGGCGTGCGGGCAAGGCAGCCAAATGCACAGCAAAAGCAATGAGATGTCACAACCCCACAAACGTGACCATTTCTCAATGGTGTGTCTTATTGGCAACTTGTCCAGCTGACCTCCACCTTGATTTTCTCCTCACAGAGGAGAGCCGGGTAAAGAGGAAGAACAATTAAACACATGCAAAGCCATCCAGCCCACCGGCCAACGAATGGGAACAACTTTCAAAGCAGCCACAAGGAAACAATAGGATTAGAAAAAAAAATGTTGTCAGATAAAATGAGCTCAGAAACAATGAATGATTCTCACCACTACGAGATAAACAGGAACTTTCTCTGGGAAGCCCCCAGGTGGGCCATTGGCTTCTAATAATTCCCCAGCAAAGGTAAAACACCTGGAGGAGCAGTGTGCCCCCTTGTAGCTATATTTTATCAATGCTTTGCCCTTAATGACTACTTGGATATTGATGATAATGAAGCGTGTTGCAAACAGGTGCACTGCATTCTGTCTCTGCTGCCCTGGACAGCTGCTGCTGTTACCTGATATCTCAAGCAAGGTGTCAGGTGGAGGTGTGAGTCCTTCCCTGGGATGACAGCCACACCCTCCTCATCCCTCTCCTACCTCCCAGCCAGTCCCTGGTCTCCCGTCCCTGTGGACCTGCCCTGATTACAGCAGCTGATTTCAGCTGAGCGTGGTGCACACCTACAGCTGGGGATGGCCATGTGCCAGCCATGGGCTCCTGTCTGCAATCGGCAATGAATCTCAGATTAAGGAAGACACCAAGGGCAAGGCCGGCAATTCCACGCCCTTGATAGCATCCTTACCTCCCTGAAATGCTACTGCTGCCTGCCAGCTCCAGAATGCAGCCCCGAGAGGCTTGTGTATACTTAAAATTGGGGGGAAAAATAACTAAAAAGCCAGAGTAAGGACACAGCTTCTGGAACCTGAGTCTTACAGAGCAAGTGCATCTGGACCTTCAGGGAAGGGGCAATTTCACGGTAGGTCTCATCGGCCTGTCCACTGCATGGTTCCCAAACCGTGGCTGATGCTTTGAACCAGACCAGGAGTGGGATGACAAGGCAGGGCATTTGGGGGTGCTCTCTGCCCCGGTGTTCAAATGCCTCATTGATCAACGAGGCTTTGAAGAAGCAACCAAATACCAAATGCAAATCAGAAGGAAAGCGACTTTTTTTTTTTTTTTTTTTAATGGCCTCACCTTTGACATATGGAAGTTCCTGGGTTAGAGGCTGAATTGGACCTACAGCAGCTGGGGCCTATGCCACAGTCACAGTGATACCAGATCCAAATCACATCTGTGACATACACCACAGCTCACAGCCATGCTGGATCCTTAACCCACTGAAAAAGGCCAGGGATCAATCCCGTATCCTCACAGACACTCTATTGAGTTCTTAACCCTCTGAGCCACAATAGGAACTCCAGAAGGGAGGCAAAATATAAGACACATTCAAAAGGCATAGCAGCTAAATATGAAGAAAATCCAGCACTGGCTGGAGCTGGGGATTTATGGTCATGAGATACAGTTTGCGTCTCTTCCAGGATTATAAATACAGACATGATGAAAAACAGCAAGTCTTTCTCCACGTTCACAGTTTTCCTCAAGTCTTATCTCTGGGATCTGTGGGAACCTCCAGAGCTTTAGACTGGGGGCTCGAGTCAGCTGATGCCCCGCGAGCCCCCATTGCTGATTCAGATGATGGGGGGCTTTCTCTTTCCTTTGGGGATATTTGGGCTGGGTGTGGTTTGGGCAGTGAGACTCCCAAGCCCAGAGCCAATATTGCAACATGACCTGGGGTCTGATCATCCATTTAGGTCCAATGGCCAAAATGTCGTGTTTACTCATAATAAACCAAAATGTCGTTAGTAGTTTTCAAAACAATTTGCCCCTGTGATTTTCAGAAAAGGTTAGACAGACCTCTCTGATTCTCAGAGACTCAGAGCCTGCTTATTCTCACTCCTCTTCTGTCTTTTTATGGATATTCTCCTCCAGCAAATGAATTCTTCAGCTGCCATCTTGGAGCTCTTTGCATGGAAAAGAGGAAGTGCACTGTGAATAAAAAAAAAGTTATAACTAGAGAGCTGGTATGGGAAAAGGTCCTGGTTGTGCTTTTATATATATACACACATACATTGGTGTATATGCATATATATCACACACATACATCAATACACATATGCATATATATGTAAAACATAAATGCACATAGTATGTATATATTACACACATGCATAAATGTATATATGTATATATACATGCATAAATGTACATACATATATATACACACACACAGTCATAAGTGTATATCCATATATATATTTTGTGTGTCTCTGTGTGTCTGAAATTTGTGGTAGGAAATTCTTTCTCCTTCCCTGTATGAAAATCTGGAGCTGCTACTTGAAGAATCACACTGAAGATGAATTTTCAGGATTTGTGAGTCAAGCTGATGATGTGACACATACAAAGGCTGGGCTTTTGGATAAGGGCTGTGATGGGACCAAATGTGATTTTTCAGGATGGGTTCCATGTCGAAATGCCTTGAGGATGTCAGCCACTGGTGGACACCGACCTGGGGTGTGAATGTGAGTTGCTACTTCCTGGTACCTGGGTCAGTTTGGCCTATCCGACTGAGTAGGGGGCTTTCCTCTGCCACCTGGCCACCGTTAACTTAGCTGGGTGCCATTAAAGGGGTGCTTGGAGCTGGACCCTCTCCAGGCCCCATTGGTGGGAGCTGTTAGAGAGTTTGACAAATCTCTTATCAGTCCAACTGAATGGGAGGGATGGATTTCCTGTTCCTCACTGTGTTCAGTGATCCAGGGGGGAAACTCTGAATCTGGTGGTATTATCTAAAACTGGGTAGAGGGAGTTTCCATTGTGGTTCAGCAGTAATAAACCCAACTAGCATCCGTGAAGATGTAGGTTCGATCCCTGGCCTCACTCAATGTGTTAAGGATCCAGCGTTGCTGTGGCTGTGGTGTAGGCTGGGAGCTGCTGCTCTGATTTGACCACTAGTCTGGGAAGTTCCATATGCTGCTATAAAAAACAAAAAAAATAAAGCTGGATAAGAGCCCAAACTCACTCACTCAGGACAGAACCGTGCTTCTCAAACTTTCGTATGCTCAGCAAACGAAACAAATGTTCATCAATTCTGTGATGAGTGGGTTCTGGTCTCTCTGGTGATGCTGGTGCTGCCCATCTAGGGACCCCTGCTGAGCAGCAATGTCTCAGAAGAAATGCAGGTGTATTACTTCCAAGGGCACACCTTGAAGTGTAATCTACTGAGGCCCACACTTGTGTAGCTGAGACTCTTTGCAAATTTCTGAATATATATATTTTGTATCTTAGTGAACCTCCCTTAACAGAAATACTATTTATGTCATTCATTTGCATTGGAAAGCCATTTTGCATAGATAATGCCTATGTAAATTGTATTTCAACCCCAAATTTTTCAAAAATTCCATTTTTAAAAAATACTATTTACTGTAGGGAGAGGTTTAATACCAGACATATGTTCTGATGTCCCCATCACCATGTTTAGTCCTGAAGGGGCAAAGCCAGCTGGTGCTGAAGGAGACCTGAGGAAAGCCGTTTACATTCTTCTCATGCAGGTCAAATGGATGAAAGGAATGCATTCTACTTGCGCCAGAATAAAGGGTGTTTCTCCCTGCACCAGTAGCTTCTGTATTTCCAAGTCTGTTTTAACTGAACTCTCTTATGATACCCTATTATTTTCAAATAAGAAGGGGGAGAAAAATCCCCAATGCTTTCTTTGGATGGCTTTCTCTCTCCATTGGCTGCTGAAATGCTTGTAAACACACTTTGAGTTGGCTATCCTTGAACTACCCTGCCCTCATCGTACTTTAAAAAACCCATTTTATTGATGTGTAATTGACATGCTGGAAGCTGTACCTATTTGGTGGATGAGTTTGGAGGTAAGTATTCACCTATGAAAACATCACCACCCTCAAGGCTAAACACATCCGATGTCTCCCAAAATGGCCCCTGCCCTTATTCTCATTGTTTTTATTTTAATGGTAAGAGCGTTTGACACAAGGTCTACCCTCTTGACACATCTTGAGTACGTAATACAGTAGTGTTGCCAGCAGGCAGGCTGAGGTGTAGCAAATGAGGTCTTCAGAACTCCCTTATCCTGTGTAACTGAAACTCTGTGCCCTTTATCACCTCCCTGGCCCCTCAGCCCCTGGACAACACAGTTCTCATCTCTGCTTCTGAGTCTAATCCTTTTAGATTCCTCCTATAAGTGAGTTCCTGTACTAGTTTAAACACCGACTTACTGAGACTGGGGAGGGTGTCTTAGGCAAGTTCACTTTTTCCGCTGCGCTCGCTCCTCATTGCTAATAATAAGTCTGGGAAGTACACAGAAATAACTACAGTAGAGTGTGTGGAAATAAGCCACGTCCTCAGTAATTTGTGCCCCATAAACCCTAAAATAAGTGATGAGTATTATTAACCATTTGACTATTATTGGTCTACTCAAGTGAGGAGTTCACCTATGGCTACATATTGTGTAATTCCAACTGCACGACAATCCGGAAAAGATAGAACTATGGAGACAGTAAAAGGCTCAGTGGCACCGGGGGTTGGCAGCGAGTGAGAGATGAATCCGGGGGATCCAGAGGCTTTCTAGGGTGGTGAAACTTCTCTGTATGATATTGTATGGTGCACCTGAGTCATTATACATTTGTGCAAACCCACTAAATGGACAATACCAAGAGTGAACCTTAATGCAAAAGATGGGCTCTGGGTGATGTTGACCTGTCAATGCAGGTTCATCCGTTTGAGAAGATGTACCAACTGGTGGGAGGTGTTGATAGTGGGGGAGGCTATGCGTGTGTGGGGGGTGGTGCTTATATGGGGAATCTCTGTTCCTTCCTTTCAGTTTTGCTGCTCTAAGAAGTAAGATCTTTAACAATAAACATTGCTGACACAGTTTGTGTGGCTCTTGTCCAGTGTGCATTTGTGTATGTGTGAGGGTTAAAATCTCCCTGTTTTAAGAGCTCAACAATTCCTCAAGTGTTTGATCAAAATCCTTTTACATGAAAGCTGTTAGGTACAGAAAGACAATCAGGAGGAATGTACTGAGAATCTCAGGGTAGATACACAGTACATTCCTACAGGGTGTATCTTTCCAAATCTAAGAGCATCTCTAGAAGAGGATCTTAGCCCATGGGCTCCTTGAATAAATAACACACCTTTCAGGGGCCTAGTCTAGTGATTAGAAGAGACACATGACTCACTCGCCATGCGAGAGGATGGAGTCAAGTGAGCGCTACAGCCAATGTGAGCCATGTACTAGGAGTGAAGAGATGAGACGGTAACAGCCAGGTGGGGAGGAGGCGCAAGATCAGAGAGAGCTTCATGGTGAAGGCACCAGGTGAGCAGAATTTAATTTGAATTTTAGACAAAGATAGTGCATGGCATGGTGGAAATTACATACTTGGTTGGACTGCGTGACAGTGGGAGTTTAGCCAGTAAGGGAAGGGTAGGGGTCATGCAGCTGGTGGCCTCAAATGCTAGGCAGTCAGTTTGGACTTTATAGGCAAGTGGCAGCCACTGAGGTTTGTTGAAGAGGAGCGTGGCTTCCTTGCTATCCAGGGACACGTGGGAAGTCACCAAAAAAACCGAAAATCACACATCAATCGCTGGGATCTAGCTGTTAACCATTTCTGCTCCTTGTGTTAGTAAAAAGGACCTAAAGTCTAGAAATGAGTCCACCACATCCCCGCCCTGAAATATTCCATTTTGCAACCAAACTCTTCTGTGGAGTCTTTACAGCAGATCCTGGCTTCCTGGGATTGGGAGCAGGTAGTGGGACAATTCTTTCTCCAATGGTCAGTCTCTTCATACTCTCACCAGCCTGTGCAGGAGTCGCATATTCCTTATTTAGAATGATTTCAGGCTCACGCCAAAATGGCAGGAAGAGTCTAAAGTGTGTCCATGAACCCATTGCTCAGGGACCGCTTTCACAATTGATCAGTCGTCCCAGGCTAAGGTTGCAGCTTGTTCCTCTAGGATCCTAAAAACTGCACTAGTTTCCTTGACTTTAATGACCTTGACAATCTTGAAGTTTACAGGTGAATTGTTTTTGTAGACTACTCCTCGATTTGGACTTGTCTGGTGTCTCCTGGTGACGAGCTCCAGGCCAGGCTGGTGGCTGGGGAGTCACAGGAGTGGTGGCTGTGTTCTCAGTGCTTCATATCTGCGGCCTAGGATGGGGGCTTGTCCCATGGCTGTTGGGTCACAGTTGCCAAGCTCATCCACGGAAAAGGCGCTTTACATCCCTGTGTGGTTACCACTTCCTTTTGGAGAGATGCTCTGAGATACTTTGTGCAAAAACATTTCCTCATCCAACTCTCAGGCTCCAGCATAGCCCCACTGATGGTTCTTGCCTGAATTTGCTGTTCCCGTGAGAGTTGCCAAGTGGTGATTTTCTAGCATCATTTTTACCACACTTATTAGTTAGCTTTTTTATTATTAGGAGATACGTTTCTTTTCCCTGCATTTATTTCTTATATCTGTACCGTCACTTAGATTACTATTTCGTCCAGTGGACTATAATCTATTCACAATTATTGTTAAATTTGACTCTCAGATTATCCTAGTTTTGATCAGTAGCAACACATTCAAATTTATTTTTATGTTCTTTTAACATGTTCTTACATTCTTTGGGCAATTTCTTTCATTCTGTCACTAAAATTGATTCCAAGCTCCTCTCGTTCTTTTCCTAGCCTGCTCTAATATCAGCCCTTTCTCCGAAAAGCCTTTGTTCTTTTAGTGGAGGGTCATATTTAAAAACCAAGAACTATGTGGTAGGGGTAATCATTTGCACAGCAGAAGTGTGGCTCCTAGGCCCTCAAAGCTAGAAAATGTAGCCTGTAATATCTGCATGTATGAAAATATATAAACATATAAAATAAATATATACAACATATAAATGTTTATATACCCACATTTATATCTTTTCCTATGTGTATGTGTGTTGTATTCATCCATTACTTATCTATGCATGTATTATCTATCTGCCTATCTATCTGTCAGTCTATTCATCTATCTATCTATCTATCTATCTATCTATCTATCTATATATCCGCCTATCTGTCTATGACATGAGTGTATACTAATAAGTCTGTTTTGAATCCGACGCCAAAGGCTTTATTATAGCTTTCTCCTTTTTCCATAGCTGTACCTTCCTTCTCCAAACACTGGCTCCTGTTACATTGACTGAAATGACAGTATATTGACACGTGTATTTATTCCCTGGCATGGAGCATGGACCCCAGCCCTGCCTGCTGCTCCTGTCCCGGCGTGACATCCTCCCAGGGGAATTCGAAGCTGCTGGCCACGGTCTTCATAACCTCCTGAGCTTGCCTAAAAGGCCTCCGTATAAAAATGCGAAGCAGAAGGAGGAAGCCAGAAAGGCGGGTATGTAGGTGTCCCAGACATTTCACGTATTTCACGTTAGGGAACCCCACATTCAGTCAGTAATCAAGGTAGGTGAACATCATTTCTGTCCACCGCTGTAATTGCTGTCTGCCTTGGGTGGGGTGGGGGGGCTTTCCTGTCTTCAGGTAGGTGTTGAAATATTTCTTTTCTGAATAGAAAGGTAGCAGCACCGAGCATGCTGGCTTATCTGTGTGGCTCTGGCTGGGAGTGCCCTGTGTGTCTTGACAAACGGAAGCAGCAGGTGTTTAGACATGACAGCACAACTCTTCATAGGACACACTTCTTTAAATCCAGATTAAATACACAATTTGAAGCCTGACCTTTCCGAGTAATTAAAGATTTCTACTTTATGGTTTTTATAGACAGTAGAGGCAAGAAGAAGCTCTTTAATGATTCGGGTGGATAGTTTGTGGAGTTTTTTTTTTTTTTTTTTTTTTTTTGCTGCATGGGATTTAAAGGGACAAACGCTGACCAGAATTCTAGAACAGTGGCCGTAGTAACTGGTGTCCATGGATGTGGTGGACACAGAGATTCCCGCTTACAGGAAGGGGCATGTTGAGAGGTACCTCAGGCAGTTTCTGGGTTACAGAGTAAGAGGCAAATGAGCAGAATGCTTGCTACTGAGGCTGGGCCAGGGCCCAGGGTGGCGTTGGTCATATGCTGGGAGGGATGGGCGGCTGAGATAGAAACCAGTGTCCAGTAGGGCCCTTCCCACGGGGACGTGGCAGCCTGACACTTCCTCAAGCCTGCGGTGTCCTTCCTGCCCTCCCCTTCACACCTGCCTGAGCTCAAAAGGCTGTATTCCTCCCATTCTGCAGATTTGGAAAGGCCTTGTGTCTGAGGCAGTGCATCTGGTCGGGGCCAGAGGACATGTGCAGAACAATGGCTTCAGAGCCACACAGGGGCAACTACGGCACACATGAGTCACTGGGCCCCCTCCCTCGATGTCTCGGTTTCCATGTGAGTAAACTTGAAGGGTTGATGAGATGTCTCAAGGCTTGTCCAGCTCTGACTTTCTAGGGTTTTCCATGCAATGGGGATTAGATGACCCTAGCAGAATCCAGTGACTCCCAGCTGGGGAAGGACAGCCTTAAAGAGGAGAGAGGCAAATGTTCTGCTTGGAGGAAGGAGGTTGGAGAGGCAGGCTGTGACCTGGGACATGGGAGTTGCAACAGCGTCAATTCCAAACGCCAGGCCTGTCCCCCTTCTCAGATGCAGGCCATGCTTGTTGTCCAGACAAGTGGAACTGAGTCTGTGCTTCCTGCCTGAAAACTGTTAGGGGGCTTCTGTGCCCCAAGGGTTAGAGTCACCCCACAGATGCCCGACAGTCACCATCCAGGATGGGGCAGAAGTGGGCCCGACCCGATGGGGCAGCACTAGGGCAGGTTCAGGGTGTGGGCCTCCTGCCCTGGCCCCATCAGGGGCCCCACTACCCCCCTTTAGTGCTCAAATGTCTCTCCTCTCTACAGGCAGGATTTTGTCTCAGGCCCAGAGGTCAATGTGAGGCGGGAGCAACATGTTACCTCTGCCGAGCAGAGTAGCCTCCTCCATCCCACTACAGAGTAGCTGGTGAGGGATTTATTTACAGAGCTAGTCTCATTGCCTTGGGGATGCACAGGACATCCTTACACAAATGGGAGCAGGTGTGTTATGGGGGCCTGGCCCCTGTGGCCTCTGAAGGGATTCAGGGGAGTCATGCCTACCTTCTCTCTGGAGGACTGAAGAGGCTCCTAGGGGGCAAGTTTCAGGTGCTCTAAATCCTCCAAGGCCTCTGCAGCTGAAACCCCAGGGCACCCCCATCTCAGGGAACCACATAATTCTAGAATTCCTCCTCCTGGCCTTTTCCTTTGCTTCTGGGGTCTCAGTTCAGGAAAGGGACTGTAACGTCCCAGGACCGCAGGCACCAGGGCTGGAGGGGGAGGTACATGATTGACATCCCACATCTCAGGCCAAATCATGAAATTGCTAATATCAATCATGACAAGGGCCATCTTCAGAAAGGAAGCCACACACAGTTTGGAGGAAACACCACCTTTGTTATCACCTCACGCAAGTGCCCCTGAGCCTCACAAATTCAGGGGTTCAGAGTAGTCTTCATTTTGCGTTGCAGGATGACCCTATTTGAAGGTGGATCTCATCAACTCACTTTTAACCAATCGCCATTTTTCAACAGGACTGCGACTGTGACCTGAGGATGGGCATAACGCTTTTATCTTCACATTGCTCAACACATCCCTTTTCCAGAACTATCTTTTAGGAAAATCAGATTTGCTCTCTAATGGAAAAATACAGCTTGTAAATGAGCTAAAGAAGAGATAGATAATTTACGACATAGTTGAATCTGCATACAAACTGAAAGAAAAATGCTGAATCAAATGCCAGGTTGTCACCGTTTTCTTCTGAAATTCACATCAAGTGTTCTCAAGGAGAGATGACCAAGCCTGGGGCTTCCATCCCGGCTCGCAGGTCTGTTTAGTTTCTACGGTGTCCCCAGCTCCATTGCATCTTCTCAGGAAGTTTTCCTGACGGAAGGATGGCTCCCATGTCTCTCACGCCCAGATACATTGATCCCTCTCCTGTCGGTGACCCTACTTGGTAGCACATTACTTTAAACGCCCATTACTATTAACATTAACGAATGGTTAATTACAACAGAATTCCTATCGAAGTGCATAAGAGAGCCATATGAATGCCAAATGAGTACATTAATGATTGGTGTTATCACAATGAATACGAAATGATTTCATAATGACTGGGGAGGTAATATATAATAAAAAAGGATTGCTCCCACTTTTATACACTTATCACAGATTTAAAACTCATTCTTGGCCTCCATTCAGAAACCGTGAGTTACCTGAGAGCTTTTTCCTGAAGATTTCTAGGGACCTGTATGTCCTCCATCAAAATCTGAACACTGTTACTCATCACTGAGTTAAACTTTGAGGGTAAATGTCCTAGACCAGGAGATATTGAACTGGGCTTTAAGGAGAAAGGGGTGTATTGGTAAGTTGATAACAGGTTGGGAGAAGGGCCATTTCTACTAGAAATCACAGCATAAGCAGAAGCAGGGAGGCATGAAATCATGCTTTGTGTTTGGAGAATGAAATGTAGAAGACATGAGATGGGGCAGTTGGAAGCAAAGCCATAATTACAGAATGGAGCCAGAAGTATTTGTCAAAGTCTTAGACATTTTAGGATTCCTTTCTTCTCAAATTTTGCATAAAATATGAATTTATGAATCCAAGAAACTCAGCAAACCTCAAGCAGAATAAAAATCAAAGAAAACAACATGGAGCCACATCGAAGTCAAACTGCTCAAACATAAAGGTGAAAGTGAAGTGCTGAAAGCAGCAGAGAAAACCAGGTCTTGCTGGAATACAAGGGTCCAAGTGGCAGCTGACTCTTCATCTGCAGCAACGAGCCCAGAACATGACAGAATCACTTCTGCAAAGGGTTATGAAGGAACACTCTAACCAGAATTCTATATCTAGCCAAACCATCTCTCAAATGAAGAGGAAATAAAGACAGTTAATAGAGAACAGAGAGAGTGTGTCTCCAGCATAACTGCTCTACAAGGGAGGCTGAAGGAAATGACATGGATGAAAAGTAGATTTTCAGGAAGAAAGGAAGAAGAACAGAAATGATGACTATGGGTAAAAGCTTATACACACATATATATACCTATAGGCATACATACTTAAAAACGTATGCGCATTTATATTTATTTTTGTAATTTCTATAAGACCTATGAAGTTCAAAGAAAAAATTATAACATTTTTTTGGGGGATTGATAACACAGATAGATGGATATTTGTGGCAACATTATCATAAAGGATGGGATAGGGCCCTGGAAGTAATGATACTGCTCCAAGCTCCCAGTGTTTAATGTGCAGCAGCACAAGGTGACCTGCAATTGGATAAGTTAAAGGTATGTATGTACCCTAGAGTCATCCCTAAAAAATTATGCAAGAAGTATAGCTAAGATGCCCATACAACAATTAAAACCAGGACTAAGAATATTTGATAAGCCCAACACAAGACAGGAGATGAACAGAGGGGCCAAAAGGTGCAAATGAGACGATGTCTCCTGTGGATCTGGGGCCTGAGAAGCAGGAAGATGGCTGATTCGTGCCAGCTCCACACATGGTCAGACTCCTAGGAGGCAGCGCTGGTGTCCGGGAGAGAGGGCAGAGCCGCAGATAGAAAACTTGAAGTTATTTCCGTCTAGAAATAATGCTTAAAGATGAAATGGTAAATGTCCTGATTCAGGGAAACAGGGTAGACAAAGAAGGAAAAGCTGAAAAAGCTCTGTTGATTTCATGGTAAAGCTGACACTTGGGGTAGGGGGGCAGGGGATGTTGTCTGGGGGTGTTGTTGCGGGGAGAGCCCAGCCCAGGAGGTGAAAGCAGAATATTCAGAAAGACAGCGGACGAGTTACAGTGTCCCCAAGTGTGTTTTAAAGCTCAAGTCCAACAGCTTCCAAGAGCTCTCATACCATCCTTGTGCTATTTTCAAGTGGAATTTGAGAAGTAATCCCATAGCAAGGTACCAATGGGAGCACCAGGGAATTTCAGTCTTCTTAAGCCTTCTACTATTGTACAAATATTCTACCATCTATGTGTACCACCTTGGCAAATAGAAGAAAAACAACATATTTTGAACTTTGAGGGCAGAGGGTCAGGTAGGCTCAGGGGGAAAGTCTGGCGGGCGAGATGTGACAGTTGAGGGGAGAACGTGCCAGGGGCTCAGAGGGACTAAGGTCAGAGCTTCAGGTCACTGTCATGGAGCCTCCATGCACGGAGGGAGGTGGGGCTTCCAAAATCACGCTTTTGTTTTCCATGCACATTATGCCCGCACACGACCATGGGGCAGAGCTGAACCCCCCAGCACGTGGACAGGTGACGTCATCTGACTTGCAGTGACTTTGAAAATCCTAGAGAAGATGCTTCCTTCTGAAGACCCTGTCTCCATGCTACGGTTGGGCCAGGTTTGGTTTTTTTTTTTAAATCAAATTTATGTTTTATTAGGGTAGCTGATTTACAGGGTTGAGTCAATTTCTGCTGTGCAGCATAGGGACCCGGGCATGACAAAGGAGGCAAGAACATACAGTGGAGGAAAGATAATCTCTTCAATAGATGGCTACATGTAAAAGAATGAAATTAGACCATTCTCTAACACCATACACAAAGAGAAACTCAAATTAGAGAACAGATACTATAATAAATGTAAGGCTAGATACTATAAAACTCCTGGAGGAAACAGGCAGAAAGCTCTTCAACATAAATCACAGCAACATTGTTTGATCCACCTCCTAGAACAATAACAATAAAAGCAAACATAAACCAATAGGTCCACATTTTTTTTAAGTGTTTGTTTTGTTTGGCTACGTTCTTGGCATGCAGAAGTTCCCAGCCAGGGATCAAACCAGAGCTGTAGCAGGGACAATGCCGAGTAGTCAAGCTGTCGGCCACCAGGGTTGGGCCAAAACCTTCCAGAAGTTGGCCTCCCTCAGGATCATTAGCTCAAGGAACCATTTGTTCTCTGCAGATAATTTGCCTTCCTGCTTAAACTGGAAGGAGGCAGAAGCTGCAAAGACTTCATCAATCAGGAGGGTGTTAGAAAACCTATTGAATAGGTCATTGCAGGTGACAAGAGCTTAGCCCCAGACAGGAAAGGAACTCAGTGGGCAGGAGTATCAGAACCATGGGTGAGACCTCCCTCTCATGGGTACCCAGAAAAGAGTGGGGACAGCCCAAGTGGAGATGGGGGGAAGACACTTCACATGAGGTCTGGGGTGGCATACGCACCCTGCTGCAGTCACTTTCAAGTTAAAAATGCACCAGGAGTTGAACAAAAACTGGAGAGATTTTAAGCACCAGGAAACACCTTCTGGGGCTGTTCTGTAGCCTCTGGAGGTGGAAGGAGATGGTCCCCAAGTGTCCCTTCACCTCCTGTAAACCAGCCTGAGTAAGGGGACCTGAGCCACTGAGAGGTGTGTGTGAGGATTTACAGGTCCCGTGGTGGTGGAGGAGGAGGAGGAGGAGGAGGAGATGAGCAGAATGTACGTTTTACTCCGGGCCTTTGGCATTGAGGATTTTAACCCCATTCCTGGTGAAGCCTCCATGTAAGAGGGAACTAAAGGTAAATGAATCTAAACTGTGGCCCTTACCATCAGCAAGGCTGCCGCTGGCTGCCATCGCCTTGTTAGTTAAGACCCTCTTTTACAGGCTGTTTTTAATGGCTGTGCTTTTTTTTTTTTTTGAAAAACATTCCCTGGAGTGAGACTTGGGACAATATTAAAGCCAATGAATCAGCCAGCCTGCAGGAGGGCAGGGTTGCAGCCTCAGAGCAGCGCCGGAGGATGGCTCAGCCTAGAGTCCCTGGTGGCTGGGGAGACCGGCCTGGCATCTGGTGCTTGTACAACAAAGATGCTGCTTAGCACAGGTGTCCTTCTGTACCCATCGCCCCTCCCTCATTACCTCATTTTTAAATGTCCTGGAATTCTTCTGGGCTGTTTGGAGGGAGTCCCACTGGACACCATCATTTGTTCATCACACAAGGTGTTTGGGCAACTTAAGGCTTCAAAGTTGGCACTTGGTTTCTTTCTTTCTTTCTTTTTTTTTTTATTTTTTTATTTTTTTGATCTTTTTAAGGCCCCACCCGTGGCATATGGAAGAACCCAGGCTAGGGGTCAAATCAGAGCTTAGGTGCTGGCCTACACCACAGCAACGTTGGATCCAACCACGTCTGCGACCTACACCACAGCTCAGGGAAATACTGGATCCTTAACCCACTGAGCAAGGCCAAGGATTAAATCTGCATCCTCATGGATACTAGTCAGATTCATTTCTGCTGAGCCATGATGGGAACTCCTTTTTTTGGGAGGGGAGCACTTGGTTTCTTGATTAACAAATTACCCTCCATGACTGGACCTTGTTCCCATGTCAGGCTCAATCAATTCAGGAGAGACCAGAACCACTGGGGAAGGGACTGGCCTGGGTGGGTTTGCTTTGCCTGTGCTGTGCTTGCCTGGATCTGATCAAACACTGCCCTGTCTCCTGGGGAATTCTCACCCCTCCTCACCACCTACAGGTCTGCTTATATGAGGACCCAGAAGGTCATGGTCCCCAGCATGCCCCTGAAGACGGGGCTGGCCAGGTTCCTGGTACTGCAGACTGTTTCTACCGATGCCATCCACCTCCCTTGGGGAGGTACTTTGCTTGTAGGACTTATCGTGATTGTGCTCCTGGGATTTAGTTAATACATTTGCCCCGCTGATAAGGGCCTGGGCGGTGGGGAGGGACAGAAGCTTGAAGGTCTTGAAGGTCTTGCAAGGTAGGCTCACAGGACTGGCAGCCAGGGGAAATACCTAGGCTTGGACCTGCCCCATCTCTGGCCTGACCCACATCTACGAATCAAAATCTGCATTTCACTAGGTGATTCCTATGCCAGGTGGAGAAGGGCTGCTGACAGTGACTTGTCTGAGGCTGCGTGGGGGGCTGAACATCCTGCACCTGATTCCTGGTGCCTTGCTGAAAGGCGGGGCTTCCTGGTCCCTTGAGAGCACAGACTTCCTGCAGAGTGTACCCAGCCCACACGACCCATTTCTCACAAGCCTGGTGGTCCAGACACCCTTCCAGCTGTGACTCATTTGTGGGCAAGTTTCCTGAGTGATGAGCCCTCACTGACTCCCATGAAGTGTCCCTGCAACGATGATGCTCCTGTGTTGCTGGTGGGACTGACTCATCAGGGACGTGGATTGAGTCCCACCCACCCCACTGTGGGTGGCACAGGAACAGGCTTTGGGCTTTGTGGTGACGGAGCCATGGCTCCCTCCTCCAAGTGCCCACAAAGTAGAGCAGGCCCCCAGGGGCTAGTGCCCACACGGGAAGAGAATGCATGTGACCCCGAGGCTTGGACTGTCCCCTCCGGTACCTCAATGACCTGGGGGCCAGTGTGCCCAGGAGGACCTCCTCCTCTGGCAGCACAGAGCCTGCCCCATTGTGGTTCAGTGTCTTTGCCTCCTCCTGATGTAAGGAGAAGTAGGCCATGGTGACAAGTAAGATGAAAAATGCCCCCCCAAATCTAATTCAAAAAACAGTAATGAGTGTCTTGCCGAAAGCTGGCAGCGGCCTCTGTGGATGACCATCTCAAGGCTTCTGCTAGCCGGGCAGGACCACGGCCTCTGGACAGGACTCTATAGATGAACGATAGAAACAAACTTCCATCAGCAGCAAGAATGGTGTATGTGTGTGTGTGTGTTTAATTAGACTCTCAGTTGTCATCTTTCCTCTGAGACACACCACTGTGGACAGTGGAATCAGAGCCGCACCCTCCTTCATTCCCCCATTTCAGACCAGGGGGCCCCACGTCTGCATACATGGCCTCAGGCCCATTGCCCCTCTGGCCGCCGGCTGCGCTGGAGGATCTGAAGCCCTGGCTACCTGACCAGGATCTACCATGTGTGGCCACCATACCAGCCACCCACATGGACCAGCCCCCCGGGCGGCCAGAGGGGGCTAGTCAAGGACTTTACACTTGCCTTAACTTTGCCTCTCCTTGCTTCCGTCAGGAAGTGTCATGACCTTCGGTGTGGCTCTTGTTGGTGTTAATTATTTCCTCTTCATTTCCAGCCGGCACCAGCTTCGGCACCTCCAGCTGCCCCGTTTGATCTCTGCACCCGGGAACAAGGTAATTAAGGCAGCTCCGATTTAAGAAAACGGCTCTGCCTCGACTAGTTGCCCGTCTCCAGACAGCGCTCCATCCTAAATCATTTGATAATGTAAGAGGCCTGATGCCGTTCTCCACTTGACTGAGGGTGAGTTCATTAGGTCACAAATCAGTAATTGATTCTCAGTGTGTCTCTGCTGCTTTTATTACAGTAATGAGGACTCTCTCTTTTTTTCATCTCCTCTAATACGTTCCCCAAACCATCAGCTTCTCAGTTTGGTGTCAGGATGACTTTGACAGGTTGTTAGCAACTATATGATGTACAGAACATCACAGCGATGTCTCAAACTGTGCTGCTGTGTACTGCACGGGGCCTTAGGTGCCGCGGAAATAAGTGAAAGCGCTTGCAAGGAAGAAAGTTACAGCCGCGATTGAAAATATGACTACAGGCTTGATGTTCTAATGAAGAAGTTCTGTGCACAGGCCGACGCGTTTCCACTCAGAGGGCGGGTTGGCGGGTTTCGAGGGCTTGGCGGCCCCTACCATTCTCCTCCAAAATCTTCCTGGGTAGGAAAAGGGATGCATGAAACTCAAGAGCAAAGCAGACGTTCTCACGGCAAAAGTTACAGACTCTTCCCCCTCCGTGAAGCTCTTTTGAAAAAGGGAGCAATAATTTGCTGATCTCTATATAATTCAATTTCCCCCTTAAGTTTTTTCTTTTTTCTTTTTTTTTTAATCTTGGGGAGAGTAAATTCACAATACAAAGTTCTGTGGGAGAGAAATACAGTGTTATTTGTTAAGATTCTACAGCATGCCCAGATGACTTCAGATGTAGAAAGTCATGCAAGACAAAAGAGGGAATATTTTCTTTTTTCTTTGGGGGATGTAATCAAAATGTTAGAATAAAATGCTATGCTTATTTTTATTCAGTGAACTTATTTTTGAACTAAAACTTCTTTCCTGAGTTTTCCTATTTTTGAGGTTGAGAATTTTGATCATGAGAGTTGGCACTGTTTGATGATATTGGGAATTTCAAGTTCAGGGTTGCTAGGGGTTTGGGAACTATTCTCCAAATAAGGCCAGACCCCAAAACCAAAGGGCATAAGAATGGGCACCTATGGTAGACTGGCTTCTTAAAGCCCTTCCCAGCCCCATGGAGAGGATTATAGAGGGAGATTAGGGTATATGAACTGTGATATAAAGGATCAGCACCAAAATAACAGATTAGCCTAGATCTTTTTTCTTTTTTTTTAGCTTTGGCACCTGTGGCATATGGAGGTTCCCAGGCTAGGGGTCGAATTGGAGCTGCAGCCACCAATCTGCACGATAGCCACAGCAACACCAGACCTGAGTTGCATCTGCCACCTATACCACAGCTTTGGGCAATGCCAGACCCTTAACCCACTGAGTGAGGCCAAGGATTGAACCCACATCCTCACAGACACTACGTTGTGTTCTTAACCCGCTGAGCCACAACAGGAACTCCACCACTGTTCCTCTTAAACTCAGAAGTCCTGAGGTCACGGGGCAAAGAACAGAGCCCAGGGTGGGGGCTTCCATGCTTGAGTGTGATTTTTGTTACACAGCTACACGTCTTGCTGTTAAAGTCACAAATGATATGCTTTGGAGGTGACACTATGCGATGAGTCCAAAGTAGAGATTCACATGCATCGAACAAGCATTTCTGCTCCAAGCTTGAGGTGGAAGGACTGCGGTCTGGGGGCAGCCTGGTGCCAGACGCTATGGGCGACATCACCCGCCATCTCCTGAATGTTAGCAACATCCAGTACTGCCCATTTATTTAAAGTTTGCAACCTGGGGTTATGAAAAGCTTTTATCAACACTAAAAATAATATTTAGCAAGACTTATCGATCCTTCTTTAAATAAGGTACCTATTTTAGGTGAGGTTAGCAATTTTATTCATAGGATTAATTTCATCCCACAAACTGCTGTGTGAAGTCTGACAAAAGATCTTTTTATAAATTCAACATTGGAAAATAAGTCATAATCCCATCTGCTCCTTCACTTCTGTCCTCGCTGCAGAAGGAATTCAACAATACAAGGTCTCCTGCAGACAGAGACAGGTGGAACAGACGCTAATAAATCACCAGCAAATATATAGATGACGGTGACAGCAGCTCTAAGAAATCGAATCATTACACTTGTTCTGCTGCTATGGGCTGAGTGACTTGTTCTTGGCATAGAACTTGGACATCAAAGCCTGCAAGCTTCCAATGGCCCCCAGACCCAAGGCCTCCTGAGGTCCTAGGGTTAACAGCATCTTCACCCTCTGGCCTTGAACAGGTGAAGCCTTTGTCCTATAAGAGCAGGCATGTACATCCAAAACCAAAAATTATTTAGAATTATTTAGATTCAGAATTATCTTTCTGAGTCTCTGTAATAGCCGAGTGCAGGCAGTTTTGTTAATGAAAATTTCTATCTTTTGAGGGAAAGAAAGAAAGAAAGAGAGAAAGAAAGAAAAAGAAACAAAGGAAGAAAAAAAGAAAGAAACAAGGAAAGAAGGAAGGAAAAAGGGGGGAAGGGGAAAAAAAAGAATGAAAAACAAAACACCTGAGAATTAAAAACAACCCCTGGGAGTTCTTTGATGGCCTAGGGGGTTGAGGCTCCTGGTTCTCACTGCTGTGGCTCTGGTTGCTGCTGTGTTGTGTAGGTTCAATCCCTAACCCAGGAATTCCCACACACTGCCTGTGTAGCAAAAAAGAAGAAAAATACAAAAAAAAAAAAAAAAAAAAAAAAAAAAAAAAAAAAAAAAGGAGAGAGAGAGAGAACCTGAAATAAATGTTGCAACTCTCATTTAAAGAAAACAAACAAGCAAACAACGCTTACATGAACTAGCCACTTTCGATGTAAACCATCAGTTGAGCAAGTTTTCTGTTTGCCTGCATTTTGAAGGAAAGGGAATCCCAAACCACATACTAAGAATGTTTTTCTGCCTGCTGCTTTTCCTGGCAGGATCTCCCTGGTTTATGGAAGGAGGGCTGTCTGATGTTGGATGCTGCTGCAAATTGGGTGACAATTTTAGCAAGATGACTGTCATCAGGGAAGGTACCAGGGTTTGGAAGCACCACTGGACCCGGACACCATCGTGCATATTGTTCTCACATTAAACAGCAATAAAGTGCATTGGCCCCCTGGGCCACTGGCAGTGGCAAAACTGGTTCTCTTTTGGATGTTGCAGGTGGGACCCAAAGGCCATGCTCCGAGGCCTGAGTGTCAGGGACACTGACCACAGCCCAACGGGAGCTCAACCCAAGAAATCTGCACCCAGCACACTTTTCAGCCTCCCAAGGTCACCTGCTCTGACCAGGAGTCAGTTTTCCTTCATCCTCTCTGTGTCCAGGCTCAAGGATGTTCCCTGGCCCCCACTTTCATTCAAATCCTAATTCAGTGCAGCCTGACTGTCTTAGTCGCCTCAGGCGGCTCTACAAAAACACCACAGACACGTATTTGCCTGGCTCTGGAAGCTGTTCAAGGTGCTGGCAGATCTGGTCCCTGGGGAAACTTGACTCCTGGCTGGCAGGAGGCCTCCTTCTCACTGCATCTTCACGTGGTGGAAAGAAAGAGAGCTCTGGCCTCTCCCTCCTTTAATAAAATACGGTTCCCATCACCCCCCACCTTCACGACCTCATCTCAGCTCATCACCTCCCAAAGGCCCATCTCCAAATGCCATCACATTTGGGGTTGAGGCTTCAGTGCATGAATTTGGGGGGTACACAGACTCTTAGTCTGTCACCCCCACTATGTCCGTAAACCTTTGGCTACGGATGCAGCCCCACTGCCCTCCCCTTCTGAGCTTGCTCTCGCCCTGACTCTGGGACACAAGGTGACACTTGCTGGTCATGGGTGATGTCTGGGCTCCAGACCTCCCAGCTGATGCTACTTGGCCCCTCTGCCCAGCAGAGTGTCCTCTGGGCACCGCAAGGTCAGGAAGTATGAGATGGGATCCAACTGCTCCCGCCTCAGCGATCTCCCCACTTTTGCCTCAGACACACCAGTGGGGCTAGACAGCCGCCCTTCGCCCCTCTCCGTTCCCCAAAAAACAATCTGCCTCCAAGTTCTGTCACTCCAAGTACTCAGTACCTGCCATTCTGCCTACTTTTAGTTCTTCTCTCTCCTCTGAAACTAGCCTTCTCTAGCTGATTGTCTCCAACCCAAATCTTAGAGGAGACACTTGACTGTCAACCTCTGGGGGGCGCTAATCTCCCCCACCTCCAGTAATGCTCCAGGTTGCTCATGAACTGCTCTCTCCAGAGAAGGGGTCCATGTCACTCATGCATGTAAAGCCCTCCTGTGATGCCTGGTGCTCCCAGGACAAAGCAGGACACACAAGGCCATTTATGGTCTGGCATGACCTGCTGACCCCAGGGCATTTCTCAGCCCCTCTCTTCCACACCTCCACCCCCTATTTTGTCACCTGCATTCCAGCCAGACTGAGCAGGGCACACTCTGCAGTTTCCAGACCGACAGGCTCCCTGTGGTTGCAGGATCTTTGTACAGGTCTATCCTTCCCCAAGTTTCCATCCGCAAACACCTGTCTACTTTGACATACCTTCTCTATTGTCTAGAACAGGGATGAGCAAACTGTAGACACTCCAAATATATTTAAGGAATCCATAAAATAAACCCATTTAAATGAGCGCTGTGCTCTACATAGCGTTTCCTTTAGGCAACAAAAAAATTACTTTGCAAATAGTCAAATTCATAGTTTATACCTGCTCAGGACAGCAATGTCTAAGAGTCTCTGTCTCTCTCTCTGTCTCTGTATCTTTCTCTCTCTCAAGACACACACACACACACACACACACACACACACACACACACACACACACACACACGATCAATGACTATCTAGCATGGGTCCGTGTTTATTCCTTGATGGGTTCCAAGTTAGTGTTGATTATAGAAATAACATTTATTATCAAAGATGAGAATTTTTCTAGCACTAAATAAAGGTAAAGAATGTGCCTTGGTCTCAGAGCATTTTCATTTATACCAGCTCTGTTTACTCAACACACATCTACTGAGCACATGCTGTGTGCCCAGCACTGTGCTGGGGGCTGCATGAAGGAACGAGACAGAATCCCTGCCCTGTGTTGGCTTTGCTACAAAGATGTGTGATGTGCCTGCTGGTACTCTGGCTCCTCCTGGAGAGGAAGCTACTTCTCATATCAGAGGAGGAAGAGGAAGGGGGTTAAGGCGGGCTGGGGTCAAAGAAGAGTGACCCAGGCCACCACTGATACTGGGGGACTTTTCCCAGAACAGAAGTTAGATCCTCTATATCTCTATCTACCTAATCATGTATCTGCCTAGCTTTGACCTATCACCTATTTACTCATCCGTAACACCTTTCATTTGTTCTATGATTTGCTTTATTCTCTCAGTATACATGTACCTCCCTTCATCTCTCTCTGTAGCTTTATCTCTCTTTACTTCTTTCTTCCTCCTTCCCTCCCTCCCTTCCTTCCCCCCAACCCCTGCCCCCCGCCCCGCCCCTCGCTTTCTCTCTCTCTCTCTCTTTATCTTTTGGCCATGCCCACAGCATGCAGAAGTTCCAGGGCTAGGGATTGAACCAGTGACACAGCAGTGTCCTGGGCCACAGCAGTGACAATACCATATCCTTAAGCCCCTGAGCCGCCAGGGAACCCTGTCCCATTCTTTTTAATAGCTACATAATATTCAATTCAACCATGACATTGCAATTCATTTAACTATTCCCTTGTTGATAGCTATTTGGTTATTCCCAGATTTTAGTGCAAATATTGCATTCCATTTCATGAACCTATCAGAATTTATTAAACTATTCTCTTATCAGTAGATAATTAGGCTGTAGGCTGTTTCCTGTTACAAATAGTACTCAATCTACATCCCTGCATGTGTATTTCATTATGCTTTTATTTCCTGATAGAATCATAAAAGTGAGATTGTATGGTCCAAGCATATGCAAATGTCATCTTTTATCAGATAATGCCATCACCCTCCAAAAATTTGTATCAGTTGGTTTTTCCCTCCAGAAATTGTGAAGATACTAATTTTATCACATCTTCAATGGCTATAGGTTCTAGCAAGACTTTACATCTCAAAATCTGATTTGGAAACGGGTATTTGTATTGTTACTTACTTTCACATTCCTTTAATCAGTAGTGGTTGAGCATCTTGTCCCAGGTTTATTTACCCTTTGTGCTTCTGCTCACCTGTACATATTCTTTATTCCCTTGAGAATTGTTTGTCATTTTCTTTTATCTGTTGGATTTATTCGAATATGGGACATTAATACTTAATTGTAAATATTTCCCCTCTCCAGTATGTCACTTGTCCTTTGATTTTGTTTAGTCTGGTTTTCTACTGCAAAAAAGTTTATCATGTTTTGCAGCCAAACATGTTGTCTTGTCTGTGGTTTTATTTTGTTTACCCTCACTGCAAGATTACAAAGATATTCTTCTATATTCTTTTCCAACACTCTTTTGACTTTTATTTTTTTACATTTAGGTCTTGATTTACAGAAATTTATTTCTGTTGGTGGTATAAAATATACTACATTTGAGAAGTTCGTTTTTATTTATTTTAAAATGAATAGTCAATTGTTCCCTAAGCACTGAGAAAAACAACAGTACCAACAACAAAACCCAATCCTCTCCACATGAATTTGAATTGCCATCTTTATCACAGAGCCAGATGTACTTCAATTGGTTTCTAAGCTGTCTTTTGGGTCCAATGATGGATTTGTCTGGTTGTACAGACTGTTATATTTCTATCAACTGGACTACTATTTCTGGGCTGGGAGGCTTGTCAAAGATTCTGAGGGGCAGGGAGATCCCGTTGTGGCTTGGTGGGTTAAAAACCCAAAATAATATCTATGAGGATGAGGGTTCAATCCTGCCATTGATCTGTGGGTCACTGACTTGGCATTGCCACAACTGAGGCATAGGTTGCACATGTGGCTCGGATCCTGAGTTTCTGGGCTGAGGTATAGGCTGGCAGCTGCAGCTCTGATTCATGCCCTAGCCCAGGAACTTCCATATGCCACAGGTGCAGCCCTAAAAAAAACAAAAAAGTAGAGAGTCTGAGGGGCAGATAGGATGCATTGAACTCTTCTAGTCCCCAGAACACAGAGCATACTGCAAGACACAGTGCTTCTGTTAGTGGAAAATTTGAATTTTCACACCTTCTGGAGGAAATTATTATACTAATTAACTAAAACTTGAGATTACACAATCCCTTCTCTTTTTTTGGCTTTTTTTTTTTAAAGGGCTGCACCAGAGGCATATGGAGGTTCCCAGGCTAGGGGTTGAATTGTATCTGCAGCTGCCAGCGTATACCACAGCTCACGGTAATGCCAGATCCTTTAACCCATTGAGTGAGGCCAGTGATTGAACCCGCATCCTCACAGATACTAGTTGAATTCGTTACCACTGAACCACAACGGGAACTCCCACAATCACTTCTAATGGTGCAGAAAGGTCTCCCGGAATCTTAGGATCCCATTTGCATCCCCTAGGACAGCGTCCTTCAGGACAGCAGGAGGAAGTCGGTTTAGAAGGGCTTGCTTACTGCTCTGGTTCCTGCTCCTCACAGCCTTTTCAGTTCTGTTCCAGGGAGGGGAGTGCTTTTCTCAGGAAGAAGAGCTGTTCCCCTTATATCTTCAGGCCTTAAAGGGCAGTGGGGACCTTCTCATTCTCCCAGCAGGTGCGTGGAGTCTGGAGAGCAGGTGTAAATCTCAGGCAGCGGACTGTGGGAACCTATAAGCGCTACCTTATAAATAATTCACTGCGGTGCAGGCAATCTGCATATGAGGATGAAATGTCATTTATAACTCCTAGGATATCGACTTGGCTGTGAACAACTTTCCAATCTCTTCAACTCATTAAGCGCCGCTAAGGAAGAGAGGACGCAGATGATGTGGCTAACTCCCCACAGTGAGCCTGTGACCAGCCCAGACTAGTTAGCAACACTCACACTGAAAGGAAGACTCACGGTTGTGCCTGCAAAGTCACTCAGCTCTCCACACACCCTGCTTCTGGGATGGGTGGCTGTCCCTAGTTGCCCACAGTGCCCCAGGCACCCCCCTCCCCCGCCCTGCATTTCTGCACAGACCAGGAGGAAACCCCACTGAGGTGTATCCTGCATGCTTGCTGGCTGCAACGAGACTATAGAATGTTCCAATTAAGCACTTAGCTCCTTGAGACTCTGCAATCTCACACAGATGACTTAGGAGGAACAAGAGGGTCTTTGTGACCAGTTCCTTTTCTCTCTTTATTAAATATTGTTGGAATAAGGAGGAAATTCAATTTCCAAGGCCCTGAAGTCTTATTCCTAGTGCGTGTGGTAGTAAGCCTTCTATTTTGTCATTTGTTTTTTTGCTTTGGTTTTGATATGAAGACTAAGAACAGCTCCAGAGCTAGAGAGATGTGAGAGGGCCTTGCCCTGTCCTGGCCAGTAGGAGCTGAATCGTGGCTGCCGTGCGACTGGGTGATATTTTGATCACGTTGGGGGGCACTTGAAAAAAACACAAAAAGCTGATATTGGGAGGAGGGAGGAAACATTTTATCTATGAAATAAAAAAAACAAGTTAATAGGCCTCCCAACCCCAGTTTGAATATAAGCCTCTGAAAACATCTTCATCCAACTGCACACCTATCTGATACAGAGACATTAATTAAACAAGGTGGTAATCAGCCTAGAAATAAACTCAGAGAAGGGCTGATGTTTCTTGGCCTTCTTCCCAAGAGACTTATTTACTAAAGGACCGGGAGGGACTCATTATGAAATGGTTTACCCATTAGAAGGTCCCATGTCACTGGCTCTGAGGAGCAATCAGAGTCCTGCAGGCTGTGGCCAGTGATGTCCATCCCATCCCAGGAGGAGCCAGGTAGGAGGAGACCCTCTGTAGGCTGCGTGGCCCGGCTGTCCTCCTGTGTGGTCTGATGCTCCAGCACAAGTGGGTATTAATTTCTTCTGGCCCAATTTCCTTTTTACAAAATAGTATGACAGCTATTCAGTGCCGGTGCTCTTCAAGGAGGCTGCAAACTCATGGCTCCAGGAATGTTCTAGCATCGTTTTCTGAAACTGTGATGTTATCCTTTACCCATATTTGAAAGATGAGCATGTCATCCCTTTTTCCGTCTCCAGAGACCCCTCGTGCCCTCTTCTGATCCCTCAGCAACAACAACTATGTAGAAAAAAACCAAAATGTGAAGAAACACAAATACGGTGCTGCTTTCAAAACTGAAAAAGGGGATAATTATAGTTATTATTTATAACATTGAGTTTTTAAGCTTCATGGTATAAGCAAATATATTATAAAAAATAATAAGTTTATATATTTAAGGTCACAGGGAAAAAAATAAAAATTGGATCATTTTTAAATTAAGTTATAAGCTTAGCTGAGGAAAAGTAATGCATCTAAAATAACTCAGATCTGGCACGTAGGATTTTAAGTATTTGTGTAAATGGAAGGCAGATTCACAGAGAATTCTACGAAACAGAACTCCCTATTAATTTGAGGGGGCTAGATCGAATTATATCTCAGGTTTCTCATACCTTGAAAATACAAGTTAGGGTCTAAGTGAGTTATCAGAGAGAACTGCATTTGGTATGGCTTTAGTGTTCCAATGTGATTTTGGTATATAGATAGATCACTGACTGAATTTTTCAGTTTTCAAGAGTATATTTGACAATGTGCCAAGAAAACTTTCTCAGCTCATACCATATGTCATTGGTTGAGCAGAAGTTGCCACTCACATACAATGAGCTATGTGCATTTATCCTCAATTTCACAGTGTCCTAAAAAAACATATTGAATGATAATTGGCTGAAAGATCATAAACAAAAACATGCCATCAGTGGAGATGAAGCTAGTCAGGCACTTGGCCATCAGATCCACATGAGCCGTGGCTTTCTGACTCCTCCCCCTCAGAAAGAGAAAAAGAAACAGTAAATTAAGTATGTGGTCCCCTTCCCTGACACCGATACCTAACAATTTCTGGTTAAGGAATTATTTGTAGATACATTTTCCAGAAGTGGACAAATGAAGGAAAATAATTTCCTTACGAGGAAATGAGGAATGAGAAAAATAGGGAGCTAGGTGTTTTCTCCATCCTGAGGCTGATGGCTCTGCCAGGGGACATTATGTGCATAGAGAGGGACATGCCTTTCATGTTATTAGGGGCAGGGTCAGAATAGAGAGCTCAGTGTCACTTGCGATGGGCTAGACAAATCTACCATGTCCATTGTTTTAGAGTCTTTTTTTTTCCCCTCCCACTATCCTTCTATGTGGTACACTAAGTCTAGACATGACTGACTAATTTGGAGTGGACCTTCTCACAAGCCAAATGTGGTCATTCTTAGGGCAAGAACTAGACTGATCGTGGGGGAAATTGGACCACCCTAGCTGCTGGAGTATGAAGAGGAGATGTAGTGAGAAAATGGCTATCCTTCCGATTCAAAGATAGAGCTACTTGGGTTGCCTCCTGTTGGCACTTTATTTTCTTTCTCTCTTTAATTTAATTTTACTGGAGTATTGTTGCCTTACAATGTTGTGTTAATTTCAGGCATACAGCGAGGTGAATCGGTTATGTGCATACATACATCCATTCTTTTTCAGAATCTTTTCCCATATAGATTATTACAGAATATTGAATAGAGTTCCCTGTGCTATACAGTAGGTTCTTGTTACTTATCTGTTTTATATATAGTAGTGTGTATATGTTAATCTCCATTTGCATTTTAACAGTCTACCTTCTAATAGGCTTCCAGCCTTGAGACAGTCAAGTATGTGGCCAAAGGAGAAAGATGTGATTTCTTAATATTACTAACATCTTTATTCTAGTTATAAAAAGGTGGAATTGGTGAATTTAATTACTGTTGAAATATATGTCATTGCACCTTAACTACCAAATCGCCTCTTTTTAAAAAATTCCAAATTGTCTTCAGCACATAACTTTGGTAATTAGAGAGCTACACTGCACATCATTTACAGATGAATAAGAATTTTAAAATAATTAGATGGCAAGAAAATATATATAGCTTTTATATTTTACTTCTATCTGTAGCGCTGGTGGAAATCATGTCTTATGCTACCAAGGATGATCACGAAGCCTTTGCAGGGTGGAAACCTGGAGTTTTCCTCTGGGCTGAGGGGCATGTGATGAAGGGCAGCTTTGGCCCAAGATTATACCTTTCTCTCTCCTTTAATAAATTTTATTGGAGTATAGTTGACTTACAATATTGTGTTAGTTTCAGCTATACAGCAAAGTAAATCAGTTATACATATACTATACATATATCCATTCTTTTTCAGGTTCTTTTTCCATTTAGGTTATTATACAGTATTGAATAGATTACCCTGTGCTGTACAGTAGGTCCTTGTCACCTATCTATTTTATATATAATAATGTGTACATGTCAATCCCGACCCCTTAATTTATCTCTCCCTCCATGCTTCCTCACGCCTCTACTTCTATACTTGTCAGACATTTGAGCCAAGGGTTGTATGGGGCTGTTATTCAGGCATTAAATGTAAATAAAACCAAGTTGGAGATGAGGGAACAGAAATAAATATTGGGAGCTGCCCAGAGCCCTGATCCAGGACCCTAACTCTACTCTGCGTAGGTCAGTTAAGACCGCTTTTCACAGAATTTGCCATGACTAGTAGTGAGAAGAAAGCTTTGATGGGAAAACAGAAGAAACCCAGTGAGCTATCCTTAAAGTGGACCCTGAGAGCAGGAGCATTGATTTTCTCAGCCAGCATGGAGATTCTGGGCCTTTCCCACAGAACCTGAATGTGGAGGTTCTTTGGCTCCATTTCGGTTGACCATGAAACACTTTTTTCTATAAACATGAGTAAATTCATTAAAAATTAAAAAAAAAATGGAGTTGCCATTGTGGCGCAGTGGTTAACAAATAAACGACTAGGAACCATGAGGTTGTGGGTTCGATCCCTGGTCTTGCTCAGTGGGTTAAGGATCTGGCATTGCTGTGAACTCTGGTGTGGGTCGCAGACATGGCTTGGATCCTGCGTTGCTGTGGCTCTGGCATAGGCCAGCAGCTACAGCTCCAATTAGACCCCTAGCCTGGGAACCTCCATACGCTGTGGGAGCAGCTCAAGAAAAGGCAAAAAGACAAAATAAAATAAAATAAAATAAAATAAACCCCAAACAGAAATTTAAAATCTGTGGTCACAAGTACCATTCCTAATGGCTATGCTTCTTATAGCATTCTGTGTAAAACAGAGAATCCCAGGAAGAGTGAACAGGTTATTTTTAAGAAGATGGAGTTATCCTTTAACCCAGCAATCCCTCCCTTAGGTATACACCCAGGAAATGTGAAGCTCATGTCCACATACACACTTGCGAACAAATGCTCACAGCAGCATGATTCAGAAGAGCCCAAAGGTGGAGACAAATCCAATGTCCCTCCACTGGTGAATGGGCAAGAAAATGCTATATATCCATGTTGAGGAATATTATGCATCCATGAAAGGGGATGCAGTCCTGACACAGGCTACAACATGGTTTATCCTTAAAACATGCTGAGTGAAAGGAAGTGATCACAAGAGAACACATGTTGTGTGATTCATTTATATGAAGTGTTCCCCAATAGGAAAGCTCTAGAGACAGGATGCAGATTAGTGGTTCCCAGGGGCTAGAGAAGAGCAAAGAGGGAATGAGTGATAGTGGGCACAGGTTTCTTCATGGGGTGATGAAAATATTCTAAAATCAGACATGGTGGTGGTTGCACAACCCTGAATATATTAAAAATCACTGAACTTAGTACTTTAAAAGTGAATTCTGTGGTGGGTAAATTATATTTCAATCTACTATAAAGAAAAAATTTGGCCCTTAATTTGTTTTTTATTTTATTTTATTTTTATCATTTATTTATACATATATATTTTTTCTACTGTACAGAATGATGACCCAGTTACACATGTATACATTCCTTTTTCTCACATTATGTGTTCCATCGTAACTGACTAGACAGAGTTCCCAGTGCTACACAGCAGGATCCCATTGCTAATCCATCCCGAAGGCAACATTCTGCATCTATTTACCCCAAGCTCCCAGTCCTTCCCACTCCCTCCCCTTCCCCCTTGGCAACCACAAATCTGTTCTCCAAGTCCATGATTTTCTTTTCTGTGGAAAGGTTCCTTTGTGCTGTATATTAGATTCCAGTTATAAGTGATATCATATGGTGTTTGTCTTTGTCTTTCTGGCTCATTTCACTCAGTATGAGAGTCTCTAGTTCCATCCATGTTGCTGCAAATGGCATTATTTTGTTCCGTTTTATGGCTGAGTAGTATTCCATTGTGTATATATACCACATCTTCCTAATCCAATCATCGATCAGTGGGCATTTGGGTTGATTCACCTCACTCCAGTCAGAATGGCCATCATTCATAAGTCCTCAAAAAACAAATGCTGGAAGGGGGTGTGGAGAAAAGGGAACCCTCCTGCACTGCTGGTGGGAATGTAAGCTGGTACAACCACTATGGAGAACAGTATGGAGGCATCTTAGAAAACTATACATAGAAATACCATATGACCCAGCAATTCCACTCTGGGCATATATCCAGACAAAACTCTACTTGAAAAAGACACATGCACCCGCATGTTCATTGCAGCTCTATTCACAATAGCCAAGACATGGAATCAACCCAAATGTCCACTGATCTACTTGAACTGATCAACAAATTCAGCAAAGTAGCAGGATATAAGATTAACATTCAGAAATCAGTCACATTTCTGTGTACTAACAATGAAATATTAGAAAAGGAATACAGAAATACAATACCTTTTAAAATTGCACCCCTCAAAATTAAATAGCTGGGAATACACCTGACCAAGGAGGTAAAGGACTTATATGCCAAGAACTATAAAACATTAATCAAGGAAATTAAAGAGGATGTAAAGAAATGGAAAGATATTCCATGCTCCTGGGTTGGAAAAATTAATATTGTAAAAATGGCCATACTACCCAAAGCGATCTCTAGATTCAATGCAATCCCTATCAAATTACCCATGACATTTTTCACAGAACTGGAACAAACAATCCAAAAATTTACATGGAACCACAAAAAACCCAGAATTGCCAAAGCAATTCTGAGGAAAAAAAACCAAGCAGGAGGCATAACTCTCCCAGACTTCAGGCAATATTACAGAGCCACAGTCATCAAGACAGTGTGCTACTGGTACCAAAACAGACAGACAGACCAATGAAACAGAATAGAGAACCCAGAAATAAACCCAGACACCTATGGTCAATTAAACTTTGACAAAGGAGGCAAGAATATAAAATGGCCCTTAATTTGTTAAGCTAGGATGTGAGAATTAAAAAAAAGAAAAA
Organism: Sus scrofa; assembly: GCF_054392235.1. Classification (NCBI taxonomy): domain Eukaryota; kingdom Metazoa; phylum Chordata; class Mammalia; order Artiodactyla; family Suidae; genus Sus; species Sus scrofa. The sequence goes on along the minus strand of NC_139383.1, from coordinate 159,597,226 downwards.
AAGTACTCTCATTAATTGAGTTAAATATGTTTTGCTGTGAGATCAGATCAGTTATAAAAATTAAAATGCTGTATTTTTTTGAAACTACTCCACCAAAGAGTAATAGCTGCCCCCTCCCCCCACAGGGCTTCTAAGAACCTTTGTAAATCAGCACTCTTTGTGAATTCCAAGGTTGATGTGATTTCCAGACTCAGTTGTCCACTGGCACTCTTTAACCTTGGAGAATTGCGTGAAAATCTCTGGTGGCATTAATGTTCTAGAAAAGCAGGGAGGAAAATGCTGTTCTTTCTTGACCTCATGAGTTTTTTTTTTTTTTTTTTAAAGCCTTACGGATTCATATAGAATGAGAGAAACTGTTGGCAATAGAGTTGAAGATAAACATGGGCTTAATGGTAATAAAAATCAGTGAAAGCTTTTACTGAGGATGAGGGCACCCCACAGGAACTGGCTCTGGCTGAGGATTAGACTGGGCACGGCCACAATCCACATCCCCTAATCTTCCCGATGATTCTAGGAGGTCAGAAGGATGTCCAATGTAGCACAAGCAAAGAGCTTTGTGGAAGTCCTTTGCTGGATGCCTAACAGCGAAAAGGTGGTAGGCAGGGATCTGGCCCCAAGGAGATCTGATTGCTCCCGCCCTCTTTTCCTCTAAAGCTGGCCCCAGAAAAAATGAGAAGAATAGCACTGGCTCAAGCCCATTTCAGGAGAAAACAGTAAATTGGGAGCTGGGCTGGGTTCACCTCCCTTCTCAAAGATGACTGTTGATTGGTTTAAGTACTCGCACCTTGAGAATCGAGATTAACCTGTAAAGTTCCAGGATACAAGGGAAATAAAAGACCAAATTCTTGTCACTAAATGGCCTTAATCAGTGAAGAAATCTTCATTTTAGGGGTAGGCTTTTGGCATAGTTAATTTGCTAATTACTGGCTAGAACTATTTTCATCTTTCAGTTTTTATATCTGTTATTCAGATGGAAGCTGTTCCATGCAGCACATGACTCCAAGAGAAAGCCTTTCTGTTCCATTCAGTGATGCAGAGTGAAGATTCTTCATAGTTGTAAAGAGACCCTTTAGCCATTCTGTCATGGACTCTTCTCCATAACAACCAGATGTCTTTTCTGATTAACCAAGTAAACTCATGTCACAACATTTATCCATGGACACTTTAAAATTAAGTAGCAAATAAAATCATCAAGATTCTTAATCAGTGACAACATTTTATTAGCAGTGCTGATGTCAGGACTAAAATGGGAAATTTTTTCTTATCGTGGCCCACACACTCACAATTTATCTTATTCTCACGCATACAGGTAGAAGCTATATGTATATATACAGTATATAATATATACTATATATAATATAATATATAAATAAACATAAACATTTATATATGATATACATATTATATATATTATATATATATTAAGTATATATCTTTGTCAGAACTCATGGCTATGTCTAAATACAAGTTAGATGAATAAAATATGGTCAAGTCAATTAACTGGCATAGGGCAGTTGACTTCAGCAGTTAAATGGGTTAGCATTCAGTACCAAGGAGTTTCATGATGATCATAGCCTTACCGGGAGTGGAGAATAAATCTTCTTCCAGTTGAGAGGACTATTAACATCTCTAAAAATTTAGAAGTGTCTCAGTGTACTTATTATCCTCTCTGCCTAATGCCTGTATCTTTCTAAATCCTGTACAGATTAATGGAATTATTATCATTGTAATAAATGATTAACTGTTAACCACAGCACAAAAATTATGTGTATTTCCAAAGTGTCTGGATAAGGTTATATTTTATTGACCTCACACCTATATGATATGAAAGTGCAACAGTGGCTTAGAACAGTATTTGCCAAAGAGTGCTCTGCAGTAGACAGTACTTCTATAAGGGATTGGTAGATATTATACAGAAAAAGGGTGGTGTAATATATCAGAAATATATCTTGGAAATAGTGAGTTCAACATTGTTTGCCATCTTTCTCTACTGCATGACTTCTCAGAGCTTCTAATAAGCTGTTATATATAAGAACTCACCAGAGATATATACTCATGCAGTGTTTCTGGAAGCTTCCTTCCTCTCACTTTCGCCTGTGAGCTCCCATCTCCCACTTCTTTCCCCTCCCCCCAACACAGGCACCTCATGAGACCAGAGTCCAACTGAATAGAGTTTGAGAAGTGTTGGTTGTGATTTTGTTCCAGATTTTCTCATGGATTTGGGTGACCATGAAGAATCTGTGGCCTTAGGTGGGCTTCAATATTTTTCTTTTTAGTCCACAATTTAAGTGAGGGATGCACATCCCAAGGGTCCAGAGACCAGGGCCCCATCTTAGATTGATTGATGATATCTTAGTGGCCAAGTCACTTAACTCTCTATGTCTCAGTTTTGTTTTCAAAAATGAGGATTCTTGGGCATGAAGATGAAAGGAGGAATGTCTGTACATTGGAGGTGCAGTTTTCCCCGAGCTTCCCATTGTGCAATGTTGGGGATGCAAACCCCCACACCTCACTGGTCTGAGTCATTGCTGCCAAGGGCATTGCTGAAGCTTGGGGTATTCACACTGTGGGCAGGGCCCTCAGCCTTGACTTGGGCAAGGTTGCTTTGTTCTTACTGTGAAAGAATAAGGTACACACATTCTGACCACGTGCACTTTTGTATTTTTTTTTTTTAATTTTATTTTGTTTTTTAAATTGAAATATCAGAGTTCCTGTTGTGGCGCAGTGGTTAACGAATCTGACTAGGAACCATGATGTTGCAGATTCAATCCCTGCCCTTGCTCAGTGGGTTAAGGATCCGGCGTTGCTGTGAGCTGTGGTGTAGGTCACAGATGTGGCTTGGATCCTGCGTTGCTGTGGCTGTGGTGTAGGCTGGTGGCTACAGCTCTGATTAGACCCCTAGCCTGGGAACCTCCATATGCTGCGGGAGCGGCCCTAGAAAAGGCAAAAAACCAAACAAAAACAAAAACAAAACAAAAACAAACAAACAAACAAACATTGAAATATCATTGATTTACAATATCCTGTTAGTTTCAGGAGTACAGCACAGTGATTAAGTTACACACACACACACACACACACACACACACACACACACACACACACACACACTTTTTCAGATTCTTTCCCCAATAGGTTATTATAAAATCCTGGGTAGAGTTCCCTGTGCTATACAGTAGGTCCTTGTAGGTTATCTATTTTATATATATTGTGTACATATGTTAATCCTAGCCACGTTTGGATTTTAACCTCTTAGATCCTCTGGTCTCTGGTGTCTGACAGCGAAGACACTCTATTCTCTTCTTTGTTGCAAAATACGAAACCGTGGCTGCTTGGTACGATGCCATCGCTTCAGGTTCAAGGCTGGATTTAAGCCCTGATTTCTGACGATTTACTCTGAATCTCCTGCTTCCTTAAGATGCTGCTTTTTGCCCAGCAGCACCACCTCACAATGCATTAGTCAGATGTGCTGCAGTAACAAACAACCTCCACATCTCAGTGGTTTATAGCAACAAGCATTTCTTAAATACCTATCTATCATGACACCATGCCTTCTTATTCTAGGACCCAGGCTGAAGGAGCAGAATTCTGGGTGGACTGGCCCTTCTCGTGGTAGAAGGAAGGTGAAAAGAGAAGAGATGAACCACACGGTTATTGTTAAAGCTTTTGCTCACATGCTGCATCACGGCACATTCTGCCGGCTGGGGTAAGCCGGGCATGAGCAGGCCAAAACGGGTCATGTGGCAATGGGTGGGAGTGTAGCCTCTCTTACTGAGAAAGGGGAGGGATAAATAACTGTGAAAGATAACGCAAATTTGCACAGCCAACCTGACAAACATCTTACTGGAATATGTCATCCATGTTACTGGAACCTATTGCCAGTTTCTCTGGATTTCCTCCCTCTGCATATGAGATGTCCTTTTGGACCCTACACTTATCCACAAAGTCCATTTGGAGACGTTTGAACGCATTGCACACCAATTACTATCTGCAAATGTGAGACACTAAAATTTCAGTAAATAAAACCTCCCAGAAGCATGATATCAAATGAGAAGTTAAATGGAAGATCTGATCAGAAACATAATCCTAGAACCAGTGAAGGTCGGTCAAAAGAAAAAAAGTCTATTCTACTTCCTGGATTGTGATGGGAAAGAATCTTTCTAGTCTCTCACTGAGGACAGGCTTGATAGTCACATTAATAATGGGTGTCTCTGCTGTATGATCCATGAAGTAATGGGAATTATCCTTACCTTCCAAACATTTTCCTACTGGTTACTGAACTTTAGCATCCGATGATTTATTATTAAGTGTTGTTTTTCCTGCCAACATTCTGTGGTTTAACAGCCCACCTGAGTGTGAATTAGTTTATCAACTGACTTTCTTATTGAAAAGATAGATGAGGCTGCATGGAAATGCTTAGCACATGGGTAAGAAGCAGCTGATGTAAATAGCAGAAAGGCCCAGAAGATGAACTCCCTTCCTTTGAAACTTTGCCCAGGCCTGATCATTCACTTAATAGGTTCCTAAGCTGCTGATGGGAGAAAATCTCTTCATCAGCAAGTTAACCTCAAACCTGAAAAAAGACAGAAGTAAAGAGTATGTGAAGGAGGAAAACACGGACAGTCTGTGTACCCAAGAGTTCCCCAGGGTGAGGGGAGCCGCCTCATCCATCTTCCTGTTCCTCCCGCCTCCTGTGGTACCTGGCATGGAGCATGTGCACAGAGATGCTGAAGGAACATCACCACTGCCTCTGTTGATGCCCCACTGACACTTCCTGTGTCATGGGCCGCATCCCCACCTTCACATGAGGCCTGGGGACTAAACCAATGACCGCTGACTGAGGGTTAATTCCTGGCACATCATGGTCTACCTAAGCTTTTACTGACTCAGATATTGATGACGAAATTTGTGATGTGTTCCAGTGTCTTCAGATCCACTTAACAACTGTCACCTACAAAATGCATAAAACCAGCTTTTAAAGCCTTCAGTGAGGATATTGTTTGGGCCCAGAGTTCTTGAAGGCCCTTTCCTTTACAACGTTGGAAAGAAAAGCCGGGGAGGGAAGACCAAGGAAGGAGGTGGTGGCCGGACGGCTGCCTGCTGACTCCTTGTCCTCTTTTGTCAGAAGCTCTGGGCGTGAAGTGGAACAGGAGGGCTGAGGAGAACCTACTTACTTTGCAGTGAACAGGATAGAGGAGGACTTTCCAGGATTTTTGTCTCAGGATCTCAAACTTACCGACACATGACTGGTCATAAGCTTCCCCTTCCAGAAGCTATTATCACCCTCACAGCCTCTGAGAATGGAATGCCCACATAATGGAGTCTGTAGCCAAGACATAGGCCATTCGTTAACACACACGGATAAAAGAATGTAGGTATGTGTGCTTCATAAGATATGAAATGAACAGTGAACATTTGCATTAAATAACAGTTGATAGCTCCGTAGCCCAGGGTAGATCTAGAGAATAGGATGAGCCACCTGGTCTTGACCTCAGCATGCTCCCCGTTGAGTTGGGACAAGGGACTGCTCTCCCAGAGAGAAGAGGAGCCCCAGCAGGCACATTCCTGTCATTCCAGGGACTGGTGGTGAGTGGTGAGTGAGCCCCGAGTGAAGGGACAAGGAGGGGCTGGCAGGTCCTAAGAGTGGCCCCTCCAAGAAGCACATAGATGTGGGGTCAGGTTTAGAGTTCTTGACTGTGTCCATCCGGAGTTGGTGGTTTAAGGAACATAATAAAACTAACTAAAAATTAGCCCTTAATTTCCCATAGGTCCTCAGGCTCCCAGCTGCCAGGCAGTGGTGGTGGTGGTGATGTGGTTGGCAGAAGGGAACAGACCAGACCCAGGGGGGAGGTGCTTGCCTGTGACAGCTGTGATCTTTACTGAGAAACGACAAGGGTGCTCTCCCGTAAGGGGAATTGGGGGAAAAAATTAAACGTTATGTTTTCATGAAGACCATGTGAAAACCAGGTCATGATAATATGGGAACACAGTGAAATCTTTTTGTTAGATAAAATGAGAACAACTTAAAAGTTACAACCAGGCGCAATAAATAAATAAATAAAAGTAATAAAAAATAAAGGATGTAATTTTCTAGTTTTTCAAAGAGCTGGGAGTTTATGCCAAGCCCTATTTGAGCCAAGAGCTATGGCAGGGCTTTTCTGCCTTTTTCTAGTGTCTCCTGTGCTGGGAGGGGATGCAGCACAGGTGTCAGTCTGGCTCCACCACATGACCTTGGGCTGTGCCTCCAGCCATGGTCTCCTCTCCTACAAAAACAGGCAGGACTTGGGGGGCTGACAGGAGGGGACAAGACTTGAACTCTCAGTGTAAGATTAAAAGTGCTCTTCACCTGGAAAAGGTTAGTATTTCTGGAAGAATCACTTAGAGGTTCGTTAAGCAGGGTCCTCTCCACAAAGGCAGTAGAAGATTGGGTTTTAATTCCAAACAGCATTAGGAATCAAGACCAAAAGAACAGCTCAAGGCCAAAGGAAAGGTGATCTAGAATTCAGGAGATTGTAGATGTTGAATTCCAAACAATCAGGAAGTGTCCTGAAATATTCGCCTGACCATATTGAGCGCATCTGCCAAAAATTCTCCTTGACAACTTAAACCCCGTTGTGTGTTGGACCAGGCTTGTCTTCCAGCCAGAAGAACCTGCCAACACAACCTTGGCTGAGGCTGGAAGTCCCAGACAATAGAAAGCACAGTGGATTCTGAGGCAGGTTTGAGCGTTTCCCACCTTTCCGAGCATCCTCCTCCCCTTCCCTGTCCCTCCCTCTCCCCTCCCCCCTCCCCCTCCCCTTCCCTCCTTCCTCCCCCCTCGCCCCTTTGTTCCAGGTGTGGATGTCTGGATTCCAGGTTCTTCTCGGAAGCATTAGTGACCTGGTAGGAAGTGGATAAGTTAGAAATGTCGCCTCCACCAAAGGGAGCAGACATTAGAGGTGATTCCTCCAGCCCTTGTTGTGCTTAGGATGGTGCCCTAACCATATGCAGGGGCTTAAACCGGCCATTTGGTGATTTTTATGATGTCGTGCTATGCTCTTCTTATGTCTGTGGGCTCCTCCCACACCAATTACAAGGCTCGAAAATGAAAGATCCCACAATTTATGGGCCGAGTAACCGTGGGTGATTAATCATCAGTGGTCTTTCATTAGACTCTTGGTTAAATGAACCCCTGTCTTCTCTTTGCATCTTGCCTGCTGGGAGAATCCTCTCTTTTGAAGAAGGTCCAGGTTTTTCTGTTAACCTGCTTGAGTGGAGAGGATTGCGGCCACGTTTAAGGATGGGTGATTGCCCCGGAGGTTTTTGCTTCCAGCTTCCTCTTCTCATTTTTCATCCCCTCCAAAATAGAGAATAGATGCTATTGCCTCTCTTTAGGAATGAAAAGCTTTTCTCTCATTTGTCATAGGAAAGGGGACTTTTGGAAGATCCTGCTATGGTGCAGTGGGAGCCGGTGGTATCTTAGGAGCACTGGGACACAGGTTCAATCCAGGGCCCAGCACCATAGGTTAAGGATTGGGTGTTGCTGCAGCTGCGACTTAGGTTACAACTTTGGCTCAGATCCAATCCCTGACCCAGGAACTCCATATGCTGCAGGGTGGCCCGAAAATAAAACAAAAATGGGGGGGATGGCTTCCATGCACAATGGAGTTCTACCAATTTTGGAGCTGAGGGTCTGATCTCGAATGGAATCTGGATTAAACATGGCTTGTGTCCTGCATCCAATGGGTCGGAAATACACAATGCAGAGACGTGCAAACCACTGGTTTGGTGGCTCTGCAGGGACAGTCATGCAGTCCCTGGAAAGGGGGACACTGGCTGTCAGGGACTTTTTCTGAACTCTAAGTGAGTGTGGGCAAGGAACCAGAAGTGGTCCTTTTAGGACCTGAGCTATGGAGGGCAGGGGGCGGGGCAGTGGGGCAGCCACCTGAGCTGGAAGAACTCAGGTACCCACCCTGTTCCTCCCCGGTTGGCAGGCCCCTCGCTGGGGGTTTGCTCACACTTGTTCCTGCTCTTGGTTTTTCCTTCTAGACTGGCTCCTCCTCTGTATGGCGGTGCTCTGGACTTCACATCAGACTCTGTTTTCTGCATTTCACTGTCAGATTACAGCAATAAGTCCCCCAAGTATCTGTTCAGGCCCCAAGAACACTCAGATCTGTGTGGACCACAGGGGGAGGCTTAGCCACCTCACTGGCACTCTGCACCCAACACCCCTTCACCTGGCGCCTCCCTCCCTGTACACGACAGTGTTCCTTGGGCCTCGCTTTGGTTACTTTGGCCTCCTGTCCCCTTCTCCCACTCCTGCCCACCCTATCTAGTGGCTCCCAAGCTGCCCTTGACTGTCCCGTGGACTCATCTCATTCCCTCGCCCCCATGTTTAGCGCACTCTCAGCCAGCACTTGGTGGTTTCTCCACAGCCACGTGGCGAACTCTCTGTGGTGAGTCACAGAGTCCCTGCCCCAGGGACATGCCATGTGCCTGTGAGCCTCCACCTCCACCCTTTCAGGGCTTCCCTGCTTCTCTTAATGGCATCTCCAGTCTTTTGGTCCTCTGGTCACTCTTACCCACCTCTCTCCCTCCCACCCCTCTCCCCGCCGTTAGTTCAATCATCTCAGTGCCCCTGCATCCTTTCTTCTTCACATCTTCCAGTCCTGCTGTTCTGACCTAATTGTGACTCTCACTCCAGCTTGGACACATGAACACAATGGCCACCCCACGGTCACCCTTCCAAGCCACCAGCATCTCCAGTGTCCCCTGATGCCTGTTTCTAAGTCATGTCATGGTTGCCTTAAACATATTGCACTGAGGGCCATGCCCAATAGGTCTGGTCCAGATCTGCTTCGCACCCTGTCAGACATCATGCATCCCCTTTTCACCTCCCTCTGGTCCTCTGGGAACTGTCCTTTCAAGGTTTTCCCTACTGTGTTCTTTGCTTACATGATACTTCTGTCTGGAACACCTGACTCCTGCCTGAATCCAGCTCAGACACAACTCCCCCTTTTTGGTCTCTGAGGATATTCTTCCTCTGCTCTTCAGTGCCACCCTGGAGGCACTTGCCGCAGCGTCTACTGGCTATTTGTAATCTTAGATGTCTCATCTTATCTTTTTTTCTTCTTTTTCTCTTCTTCTTCTTTCTTTTTCAGCTGCATCCTCAGCATGTGGAAATTCCCCCAGCCAGGGATCGAATCCAAGCCACAGCTGAGACCATGTGCAAACCAGGTCATGACAATATGGGAACACAGCTTCAGCAGTGCTGGATCCTTAATCCACTGTGCTGGGCCGGGGTCAAAGCTGAGCTACCTCAGAGACAACACCAGGTCCTAACCTGCTGCACCACTGGAGGAATTACTCTTCTTCTTTTCAACTCAAAGGCCATTGCATCAAGGATCTTTTCTTAATGTATGTATCTATCACTTATTGCATGAACTTCCTTCACTATGGTGAGCTCTGAAAAATGATTTATTTCATCCTGTTGGAAAAAGATCAGAAGCCTTTCTAGGGACTTCCAAGCTTCCATGAAGAGTGTTTATACATCCATCACTCTGAAAAAACCCTTGTCAGAACTTTCCCCTCATTTAGGCAAAACTCTGTTCTGTGGATTAGAACTTGGAGGATCATGTGAGAAATTTGCAAAACATGATTTTCTTTGGGTATAGTTTTTTGAGCAATTTAAAAATTTCTATGAATATTTCTCTTAGTGTTTCCAAATCTTGAACTGGTATAAACTTTTGACAGGTTTTTTAAGGAGGAAAGAGAAACACATAAACTTGAGAATTGCTCATGGCTAAAATGCTTCTAAAATGTAAGATAATAGAATTAATTCAAGAGCAATTATAAAAACCTTAAGTTCTTGGTAGTTAAGCATAATTTGCATAAACCTGGAATAGAATATGTTTGTGATTTCAGGGGGAAAAAAACCTAATAAGATCAGCATTTATTGTTCTACTTTTTGATTGCTTCTGAAAAATTGCATTGGTATTGCTTCGTATGAATAGGTCTCCATGAGTAAATTATGATCAAAATTCAAAGCCACCATAAATTAATGTGTTTTTTTCCTGCTTTGGTATACAAGACTTTCCATTAAGCTAGCCCCATATAATATACCTTGGATGTGTTCAAGAAAGCCCTGTAAATTATAGTAAGTATTTAAAATGGTAAGTAGACATTGGAAAAGGCCACATTAGGATTAATGAATGAAGGGGTTGATAGTGAAAATGCACTTGTAAATAAATAACATGAAAAGTAAAGATGACACATTGTTAGGTTAGAGTTACAAGTTAAGGATGACAATAAATTGCAGGGTGGCAACAGAGTGTTCATGGAACTCCAGTTTCTTTGTAGAAGCATTTCTTATTCTTTCTAGCAAACACTTCCCAGTTTCATCCTATCTGTGTTCAACCCTAAGGCTTCTCCTGTCCCTTCTTTTCAGATTTGGGAAGTATCTGAGTTTTCTCTGCTAATCAGTCTACTCCCTTCCCACCAACATTTGGTGAATTATTCATACAACAATTGAGAACCACTAAGAGTGCGGCTGGTTATGGGTTAGGAGATGGCATTTTATTTCAAGACTCAATGCCATGGGGAAGAAATGGACCCAGGGTGCAGGTTACTTATGGCAAAAATGAGAACACGGTACAAGAATGCACCCATGGTAAGGATATGCTTTCAATGCATGTGCCTATTTGTCTTAAAAAAAAAAAAAAGGATTTAGGGCAGTGAACAGCACTTTGAAGCGAGAATGAAGAGAAGACAGTGTGTATTTGGACTGTTTACTTTAAAACTTGTGTGGCCTTGACAGAATAGAATGGAGACACTTGGAAAAGTACCTTGGGTATACTTTAAAGTTATGGCACGACTTTAATGTTCTCCTTAGGCATATAAACTTGCAACTATCTAAATTTTGGTTTCCTAAATTATCTGTACATATACATGAATATGCATATATTATATAATGAGAGGAGAGAGAGAGATTTCCTTTGGAAATGTTCATTTTCTATAGTAATTCAGTTTGCATAGTTCCAATTATGTGATTTGCATATCTATTTGATTTCTCATTTGCTGAAAAAGAACTTCAACTTGAACCAATAGAAATACTTTTTAAGAATCTATGCACAGGTGTTTCACTCAAGTTAAGTGGTAAGAATAAGTAGACGAGTAAAGACTAGATTCAATGTCCTAGAGAGAGTAACACATGTAGCCAGAATGTTTACAGTGTCATGGAAATAACTGATCAGAAGCCGTACATTCTAAGAAACCAGAACTGGATTTAAAATCATTAGGGAAATTGTTTCTGATAATGGTGATGCCTTAGAATAACCATCCCACAGATAATGAATTTGAAGTTTGAACACACATACACACACACAAAAAGGCCCCATCAACACTCTGAAGGCACTGGAGAATGATAGAGAGCAGGCAGAAACTAGAGAGGAGCCAATCCTGGAATGAGGGGAATTCACTGGATACTATTTACATTTATTTATTTTAACTGAGGACACTCCCAGACCTGTACAGGGTAATGCAGCTGGAACTCAGGGAGAAACTTGTACTCTTCCTGGCTTGGGAAGTCATTAGGCAGCAGCAAGAAAGGGAAGAAATCAAGGAGCCACAGAAGGGGTTGCCCCCAAATCTATATATAAATGTCTCTGCCTTCCTGGCTGACTGCTGAATGGCACATGCATGGGGGAGACGCCAAGGTTTTTGGCAAAAAAAGACAGCTGCAAGATTAGAACTGAGGAGTGTCCACCACCGCTTACTATAAGGAGGATAGCTTGGAATTTGAGTTCAGCCAAGTTAACTGACTTCTAGATCAAAAATCAGTGTGCTTTTGAGGTACATAACAATCCAGAGTCTCTAAAACTGGCATCCACGATGTCTAGTCCAATAAAAAATTACTAGACATGCACAGAGACCAGGACATTTGGCTCAGAGTCAAGAAAAACAAACATTGATACAATCAAGGTTGGATTTAGTGGGTCTAATAACTTTAATACAACATTTATAAATATGTTCAAGGACTTAAAGGTAAATGTAATTATAATGAGTGAATAGATCAGGAATCTCAGCTTGAGAAATAAAAACAGAATAGAGAATCCGGAAATAAACCCTGACACCTATGGTCAATTAATCTTTGACAAGGGAGGCAGGAACATCAAATGGGAAAAGGAAAGTCTATTCAGCAAGCATTGCTGGGAAACCTGGACAGCTGTATGCAAAGCAATGAAACTAGAACACACCCTCACACCATGCACAAAAATAAACTCAAAATGGCTGAAAGACTTAAATATACGACAGGACACCATCAAACTCCTAGAAGAAAACATAGGCAAAACACTCTCTGACATCAACATCATGAATATTTTCTCAGGTCAGTCTCCCAAAGCAATAGAAATTAGAGCAAAAATAAACCCATGCGACCTCATCAAACTGAAAAGCTTTTGCACAGCAAAGGAAACCAAAAAGAAAACAAAAAGACAACTTACAGAATGGGAGAAAATAGTTTCAAATGATGCAACTGACAAGGGCTTAATCTCTAGAATATACAAGCAACTTATACAACTCAACAGCAAAAAAGCCAATCAATCAATGGAAAAATGGGCAAAAGACCTGAATAGACATTTCTCCAAGGAAGATATACAGATGGCCAACAAATACATGAAAAAATGCTCAACATCGCTGATTATAAGAGAAATGCAAATCAAAACTACCATGAGATACCACCTCACACCAGTCAGAATGGCCATCATTCATAAGTCCACAAATAACAAGTGCTGGAGAGGGGTGTGGAGAAAAGGGAACCCTCCTGCACTGCTGGTGGGAATGTAAACTGGTACAGCCACTATGGAGAACAGTTTGGAGATACCTTAGAAACCTATACATAGAACTTCCATATGACCCTGCAATCCCACTCTTGGGCATCTATCCGGACAAAGCTCTACTTAAAAGAGACACATGCACCCGCATGTTCATTGCAGCCCTATTCACAATAGCCAGGACATGGAAACAACCTAAATGTCCATCGACAGATGATTGGATTCGGAAGATGTGGTATATATACACAATGGAATACTACTCAGCCATTAAAAAGAACGACATAATGCCATTTGCAGCAACATGGATGGAACTAGAGAATCTCATACTGAGTGAAATGAGCCAGAAAGACAAAGACAAATACCATATGATATCACTTATAACTGGAATCTAATATCCAGCACAAATGAACATCTCCTCAGAAAAGAAAATCATGGACTTGGAGAAGAGACTTGTGGTTGCCTGATGGGAGGGGGAGGGAGTGGGAGGGATCGGGAGCTTGGGCTTATCAGACACAACCTAGAATAGATTTATAAGGAGATCCTGCTGAATAGCATTGAGAACTATGTCTAGATACTCATGTCGCAACAGAAGAAAGGGTGGGGGAAAAAACTGTAATTGTAATGTATACATGTAAGGATAACCTGACCCCCTTGCTGTACAGTGGGAAAATAATAATAATAAAAAAAAAAAACTAAAAATAAATGGAGAAAATTATGGACTTGGAGAAGAGACTTGTGGCTGCCTGATGGGAGGGGGAGGGAGTGGGAGGGATCGGGAGCTTGGGCTTATCAGACACAACTTAGAATAGATTTACAAGGAGATCCTGCTGAATAGCATTGAGAACAATGTCGAGACACACATGTTGCAACAGAAGAAGGGTGGGGGAAAAATGTAATTGTAATGTATACGTGTAAGGATAACCTGACCCCCTTGCTGTACAGTGGGAAAATAAAAAAAATATTAAAAAAAATAAATGGGAATTTTAGAATAGAAAAGTGCAATGTCTGAAATTTTAAAAAGTCTGGATGGATAAAAAGCAGCAATGGAACAAGAAAATCAGCAATAGGTGCTACAAATAGTGGATGTGAAAGTAAGATGAGAAACAAGGGTTTGTATTTCACACAACTATTGCCCACAAATTGCCTAGTTAAGTACAAATGGAAAAACAGTAACTTTACAGTTCAGAAACATGGTGAATTCTATTTCATACAAATGATCAAAGGAACATCACTAATATTGGGACAGAATGGGGCCATGTAACTCCTCATATAATGTGATGAGAAGGGCATGACCTTTCTGTGGAATTCTTGCCAAAAACGTATAACCTAAATCCAATTGCAAGGGAACATCAACAAACTCAAATTCAGGGAGCATTTATAAAGTGGTCTGTATTCTTCAAAATAGTAAGATAAAAAAAGACAAAGGCTTAGCAACAGTTCCTAATGGAATGAGTGTAAGTGGACATGACCACTAAATGCATCATGGGATCCTGGACTGGTTCCTGGGAGGGGGTGGGGCCTTTAAAGGACACCCTCTGGCCACTTTACACAGTTTAAATATAGATCATGGATTAGATAATAGTATTGTTTCAATTTTCTGATTTTTATAATTGTTCTACATTCATGTAAGAGGAAGTCCTTGTTCTTAGTGAATTTGTATTCAAACATTTAGGGATAAAGAATGCCGATATTAGCAAATCACTCTCAAATGGCTCAGAAAAAGTATGCATCACTTTCTCTTTCTGTCCTCTCTGTTTCTCTCTCTGTCATTTTGTCTCTTTCTCTCAGTCTCTCTTTTGGATGATAAAATAAATGTAGTGAAACATAAACTGGCAAATCTGGATAAATAATATATGATATTTCCTTGTATTATTTCCATGTGTTATTCTGCAAATTCTCTATAAGTTTACGTACATATGGAAATAAAAGACTGGTCATCCATAGGATATAAATGCATAATTAAAATAATTTCATTTGAGCTCCTCCAGTGCCAAAGCCAGTGGCCTCTAAGTTCTTACAGTTTTGAAAAGGTTGCTTTAACACAACCCTTTCATTCTTGACCAGATCTCATTTCTGCTTAAGGCTCTCTTTGCCTTTCAGAATTCTTCTCATGCTTTTTGACAAAATATATCCCATTCTTTTTTTCTTGTGGTTCCTTTCTTAACTATCTCATTAACCCGACTTTCCTAAGACTCAGTCCAAAGACTGCTCTTCTCTGCTAATTCACATTAGCTTTGGCTGCTATACCAGTCACACAGCTTCAAGGATTATATGACTTATTAACAGAGGGAGACAGGGGGACCAGTGTTGATTTGTGAATTAACAAATTTTGAAGCACCTTGAAATAAACCAGAATTTGCTCTAAATCTTTCCTCAAATATCTACATGGTAAGAAAAAAAAAAAAAAAAAAAAAAAAGCAAACTGTGCACAGGTGTCACCTCATAAATGGTAAATTCTTCTCCATCTTTGCTCTGCTTTACTTGTTGGCGTGTGACCACATCACTTCTCTCCCCACAGCAGATGAGAAGGGGCGTTAGTCTGAAGTGTGTAAAGTCATTCTGCTGATAAAGAACAAGTACCTGCAGGAGCTGGCACATAGTGCACCAGAGTGAATATTAACAGTTTGAATCAAAGATGTTTCAGGGATGGTCACTGACAAAACATTCAGCCCTTTAGACTCTCATGCCTCTCTCTCAGAGAGAGGCCTAGGTCATTGATGGCACAATGTGAGATGTGAATATGTTTATCCACACACATTTATTGTGTACCTACTTATGGGCTCTAGGCTCCAGGATTCAGCTGGGAAGAAGTCAGAGAAATGTCTCACCCTCATGGAACGTATATTTAATGAGACAGTCAAACAATAAATGGAAAAAGTCAAGTCAAGCCTATGTCAGACAGTGAGAGGTACCAGGGGGAAAAGGGAAGCTTTGCCAAGGCAGGAGGTGACATTTCAGAGCAGTGCACTGAAATGTGAAGGTGAAGAGAAAGGCTTTCTGGGAGAGAAGGTCTCCAGGGGGAAGAGCAAGGGCCCAGGACCCACGCAGAAGCCTGCCTGATGTGCTGATAAGACAGAGAGGAGGTGGGCGTGAGAAAGGCGGAGGTGAGAGAGAATGGTGCAGAGAGGTGCGCTCACAATGCACGCACGTGGGTTGCAGGAGGCCCTTGGCATTACTTTGAATGAGAAGAGGAAGCTGTCAGGGATTTCTGAGCTGAAGATTGACATGACCTGTTTTAAGATAGGCTCATTCTGGGTACTGTTGGGAATAAATAAGAAAAGCTTATGGCGGGAAGTGGAGAAAAGGCCAGGGATCGACCACAATGACCCAGGCTAAGATGTTCATGGTTTGGAGCAGGATAGATGCAATAGAAGAAATGGGCAGGCTCTGAGCATATCTGGAAGGAAGAACAAACCAGATTTACTGGCTGATTCCCATGTGTTCTGGGAGCTAAAGAGAGGAGCTCAGGTGGCAACAGAGTGTTGGGTCTGGGTCACTGGAGGAGTGGCATTGCCATGAACTGCAGGAGGGGGGACTCAGAGTGGGGTGGGGGTGTTGGGAACCTGGTCTGGATGCCTTAAATTTGAGACTCCTATTGGATAAGCAAGTGGAGCTACTAAGGTGATGGTTGAAATTGTAAGCCTGGAGCTCAGGGCAGGCTTTCAGGCTGAAGATAGAAATTTGGAGTCAGCAACATGGAGATGCTTTTAAAGATGAGACTGTAGGAGACGCAGAGAGAAAGAATAAAAGGTGGAGCCCTGGACATGCCCATGGGGGTCAGGATTCCCACTAGGAGAGATGCTCAACTTGATGGTTGTGGGGAGTTTGGGGGAGCAGGAGAACTCAAGATGCTGTCTTCCTGAGACTGAGTCCATCCTGACAGCAGGTACCTGGAGAAGAATCTGTACAGTCTCCTCTCATTTGGAACCCCTTTAAATGTGTTAGAATCAAAAATGATACGCTAATCCCCAGGCGCCCACTTGGATGTTTCCAAAGAGAGGCACGTAGTGGGCACGTGGAAGAGTTAGCGAGAGAGGAGGGGGCATTGTGCTATCCATGAGGAAATCCCCTCCTTGTCCACAGTTTCCAAATGGAGCCCCCCCAGGCATCATGGAGACAAAAGCTTATGGCTGGAGGCCATCACCTCCAGTTGGAGCTGACTGGGTGCAGAGTCTCTGGAGGATGCTCCAACTTTGAGGATAGCTCTAGAGTTTGCCTTTTTTGGGAGATTAGATCTTGGCTCACAATTTTGGCATCTGACTGCAAATCTGCAGAAATCTACCCATCTCTCTTGCCCTTCAGAAGGAAGCAAACACACACAGATACAGGATGCAACATGAGGCACAGAGCAGATGAAGTTAAAAAATGCTCCCTGGCACTCTAGAGGGCTGGACGCTAAACATATTTCCCTTTAAGTTGGTATTTGTGCTGAGTTATCAGGAAAAATGCAACACACTTTTAGTTCACCTTCAGCGTCACCTTCATTCTGTCCCTGTTGATCTAAGCCAATATTTATCTCCCCAGCAAAACAAGAAGCTGGGCTCAAATGAAAGTCCAGCCCCTAACCCAGGACAAAACACTCTTGGTCAGCCCTCTTCTCTGATGATGTTGATTCGTGGGTTTTGCTTTTCTTTGGGGGAACTTCCCCTTGAATGATGACCTTCATCAATTTAGAGGCAGCTTAGCCTCCTTGGTTCTAGCTGATGAGGTTAGTTCTTTTCATTCAATTCCAAGGCCGGTTAGCTTTGATCTCGGTAAGTGTGCTGACATCAACTTTACCATGTGCAAACATTTTGACCCTTGTGGGTCACCGGCCCCAGGGAGGGCAGGAGAGAAATGGTGAAACAGTCCTTTATCCTTTATCCTTTTCACATCATAAGGAAACACCTTGACCTGGGTGCTGAGGAGGGCAGCATCACCTCCATAGGAAGTGGCCCTTTGATTTTGATGAGAGCTCTACTGGGACTTCTTGGAAATTATTCTGCTTGGGGACTCCTGGGAATGGTGACGGCACCACCAATGACGGAGCTCTTACACAAGGAGTGTTTTTAAGGAGGCCACTCAAGCTTTCAGAGAGGTTATTGCTGACTTGTCTGTTGGTTAAATCTCTCTACATATCTCTTTCACTTACTCTGAAGATTTATCTATCCGGGGGGCAAATCCCTCCACAGTTCTGTGCTTTTCTATGTAATTCAAAAAGTAGCCTTGGCAAGAGGGTTAGCTGAAATCATCATTTGCCCAAACCTTTAGAGTCTCAAGGTAGGACGAGGCAGTGAGTGATAGCCATAGGTCTAATTAGGTAAGAACTAGATTTGTGTGGTGGCTTGTTACATGGGGGAGCTGAGTAGACCACGGGCAGGAGACCAAGAGGGCGGGGGCCTCAGAACCTCAGGGGGTCCTACTGTTTCCAGGAATTCTCCTCTTCATTTTTTAAAATTTCATTTTATTGACCTGGAGTTGATTTACAATGGCGATTTATTTATTTTTATTTTTATTTTATTTTATTTTTAACATTTTTATAATAGCTGACTTACAATGTTCTTTCAATTTCTGACATACAGCAAAGTTACCCAGCCACCCATACATACCCATTTTTTTTTTAAATGTGTCTAAACTCAGGACATTTTCTGGTCTCTGGCCTCTTCATAACCATTGCTCCAAATTCCTTAAAATAGAAATCTTTCCTCTTTCTTTGGTGTTCAGAAGTGTGAAGCAGATAGTTCTAAAGGCATTCAAGTCACCACCATAAATCTTAAGTGATTTTAGAAAGATATATACTACTCCTAAATGATGACATATTTCCAGAAGATCGGTAAAACACTGCTGAGTGATATACGGCCAGCTGGTTGTGTCTGTGCCTGCAAACCTGAGGGAGAATGTTGAGCAAGCACAGTGTGTTAGGACTATTATTGGTCAGAGCTTTTGTTTTTAATCTGCCAAAAATGCAACGAAAGAGGCTGGCCCTACGGGAAACTGGGATCTGGCTGGGAAAGGCTCTGGGATGTTTGATTTACCACCAGAACCAAAGGTCAGTGTGGGTCCTGGTGTGATGCGGGGAGGGGTGGAGCGAGGTGGGTTCGTGGAAGAAGGCCAGGGTCTGAGAAATGTGTGACAGCATCTGAAGATAGTTCCGGCATTTAAAACATTTATTTGGGACCCCTCTTGGCTGAGAGGTGAGAGGGCCACTAGGAGGGACCAAGTAAGGGCAGAGTAAGACGACTGGCCAGAGACAACCCGGAAACAAACCACGTTCCCATAAAACCTGAGACTGAGAACCATGTGGCCGAGTGGTTCTCCTGGGTTCCCTGACCCTGCTGCTCTCCACCCAGTAGGCCCTTCCCAATAAAGCTTTTGCCTTGTCAGAAAAAAAAAAAAAAAAAAAAAAAAAAAATGCAAAACAAAACCAGCTATTTTGGGAAGTTCTCGTTGTGACTCAGCAGAAAGGAACCTGACTAGTATCCATGAGGATGAGGTTCGATCCCTGGCCTCATTCAGTGGGTTAAAGATCCTGCGTTACCCTGAGCAGTGGTGTAGGTCACAGACGGGGCTCAGATCTGGTGTTGCTGTAGCTATGGTGTAGGCTAGCGGCTACAGCTCCAATTTGACCCCTAGCCTGGGAACCTCCATATGCCATAGCTGCAGCCCTAAAAACCAACCAACCAACCAACCAAAAAAACCAGTTACTTGTGGGGAGGAAAGACTGGATTTATTCTCAAAGCTTGTTCTCTGCATTAACTGAATTTGTGATTGTAATCTTGGAAAAAACCAAACCAAACCAAAACAAACATATAGAACTACGGAATACCCAGTGCAGCAGGTCTTACTTCTCAATCCCCAGAAGCCTCATGGGTGAGTGCTGGCTTGGGAAAGTGGTGTCTGGGCTGGCTGTGGTGACAACCCCACTCAGCAATCCGAACCCATCATGATGGGTGAGCCAGTTAAGGGTATGCATTTATCTGGCTTCCAGGGCTAAGTATAGAAAGGCCCGGCCAGGGGCAAAGTTCCTCTGCTGCACTGATAGAGATGAAAAGAGAAGTATGTGTCCTCCCCTCCTGTTCATGGGGAGCTGGTGGGGCTGGCGTTCCAGCCTCCCAGAGCCTGCACCCTGCATGGCATATCTGGAAACGGTGCTCTGAGGCGTGTTCTACCGCTCACGCTCGGGCCCCCGAAGCAGCCTTCTGGAAACCAAGATCCTGGGAGCTGACAAGCAGCTTGTGGAAAGGTTCTGATCCATTGTGGAGGCCTCCGAATTAAGGATGGTGTTTGCAAGCCACAGCAGGAGGGAGTGTCTCCACTCCTTCTTGCAGTATGTTACCTGCTTTTGCAGTTTGGTGATTACCACCCCCCCCTCCCCCGGTGGTCCCTGCACAACAAGACTCACCTCACAAAACGGTCACCCAGAAAGCATCCAGGGGGCAGTTGTGGGGAGTAGATGATGTCACAGCCCAAATGGACAAGCGGTCTTCCTGTAAAGCTGATCATAAAGGTCTCCCGTATGCACCCTGAATTCAAAAATCAGTGCAGCTTGAGTGTCATGTGTAACTTAGTTCCTTGCAGATTATTTTATGTTTCTCAACAAAGTGATTTTCCACAGGGAAAAACTGGGAAGCTATAATGATCTGCTTCCCCTGAGAATGAAATCCCACCACAGTAGTGTGTGTTCTTAGGTTACATGGGACTACTTGGGAGGCCTAGGTGAGTCCCTAAAGCAGGACAGGAAATGCACTGGTACATGTCCAAGTGCCTGGCCGGGGTGGTGGGTTCAGGGGATGGATGGGAATCAGTGAGGATCCTTCAGAGCTTCAGCGGATGTGCTTTTAGAATGTCTCCTTTGTCAGAGATGATCACCAACTTCTAAAATTATAACTCTGCAAACAATAAATACATCCACATTTGCCCACCAACAAATTGGAGTGAATCAGAAAAAAGTTCTATCCTGATTTTTTTGAATGGTGGAAATATGGATGATCATTTTCTTTTCCACTTTTCTCCTTTCCCCCAAATTTCCTTAATGAATACAGATTCCTTCTACCAAACCAAACCAAACCAAACAAAAAAACCCAAAACCCTTTATATTAAAAAAAAAAATCAATCCTGTGTTGTCACTGCGGTGGCTCTGGTTACAGCTGTGGAGCGGGCTCGATCCTTGGCCCAGGAACTTCCACATGCCATGGATGAGGCTAAAAATATAATAAAATTAAATTAAAAATTTTAAAAGTTAAAAAAAATGAAACTATTCTAGATCTCAAACCTGGAAATACATTTCTTCTGATGAACTTGTGTTTTTAAAATATTGAATGATTTAACACATGTAAAATATAAAGTGCTTGCAATCACGCTCAATGATGGTGGCAACTATTGTTATTATGATTATTATTATACATATAAGATATAAACTCAGATCCATAATGATTAAAAATAAAGTGTCTCAGGAGGCCTGGCTCAATATTATCTAGTAATTACTTATTAAAATCTGACAGGTACATTTAGAGATATCAACCATCAAGGTTTTCCCACCAGTTCCCTCCCATAATGGATATTCCAGACTTTCTAGCCTCTGTCCTGAGTCAGCATTTGGCTGCCTCACCCAGAGACCAGCCTTAAACCTATACTATCTATTGGCAGCTAGTCCCTACTTTCCCAAAGTTAATTTGCCTGAACTAGACATTAATAACCATAATATCAAAGGGGTTCATCCCTTCCATAGGCATAAAGGGAAGAAATGAAGTGTGATATTGTCTAATTCTTTGAGGCCAGGGCTGGTTTGGGGTCTCACGTGAATCATATCTACTTGGTATTTCCAGGATATGCAGAGAAGGAAGGTAATCCTACATCCTACATCCTACAATTCCATGAAAGACAGGATTCGCTCTCAGTGTAGAAACTGATAATTGTAGACTTAAACATAGTTCCCAGGAAAATCAAACCCCTGCACACATCAAAGGTTTGGAGAAGTTTTTCTGCAATCTAGCTGCATAGCGCACCGGTTTTCTGAATCTCCATTCAGCTGTTTCAAATGCTGGCTTTAAAGGGTCCCCTGAGTCCCATAGCACACCCGTGATTATAAAAATATTTAAAGCCACAGAAAGAATATATAGCTGTGCAGACACATGTGTTGATTTATTGTGGAGCATGGTTTGATACACACTGGAAGGCAAGGTTTCAGGCTGACAAAAGCATCAAACGAGCAGGCTTCAATCCATATATTACAGGACCAGCCCCAGAAAGGGAGCAGAGCCTAAAATAAGACCATAATATAGGGTTTCTGAAAACTCCCCTACATAAGCAGGAGATGACATAAAAAGTTACATGACTATTTATGTGACACGGAGTCATATTCATAGTGATATGACTGCATAAATAGTATTGTGAATTTTTGGAATATGGAAATTAAGGAAAAATATTTCAAACCTAAACCATATATTATGAAAAATAACAAATCTTCCAAAATGTCATTAAAAAAGAGAGAGAGAGAAATGAGGTGGGAGAAGGGACAAGTTTCTAGAAATATCTGTAAGTTTTCTTTCTGGATGAAAATTTCACTTTCTTAAAATGTCTCAAGATCTTATATAAAGTAAATTAATATCATTAATAATCATAATATTTAGAAAAGTGGTAGCTTAGGCTTTTAATTTTTTTTTTTTTACAATTTTAGTGGTAATGTTTAAATATTGCAGGATATGTGTGTGTTTGTGTCTTAGAGTGGCTGTGCCAGGGGTTTACTTGCCATTTAACGTGTAGGATCTTGGTCTAGAAAGCCCTCCTTGGGTCTCTACCCTCTTTTCTCACCTCTGCTCACGGACACCCAGCCACCTGGCTTCCTTCTGCTTCTGATGCTTGTCAAGCCTCTCTGGTTGGGGACTTTGGCTTCCTTTCTCTGGAATGTTCTGAGCTCAGATCTCCCTGGATCACACTCCTTTTCTTTTCTTTTTTTAAAAAATTTTTTATTGTAGTGGATTTACAATATCCTGTCAATTTCTACTGTACAGCAAAGTGACCTAGTTATACATAAAAATACATTCTTTTTCTCATATTATCGTCCATCGTTTTCTGTCACAGTGATTGGGTATAGTTCCCAGTGCTATATAGCAGGACCTCATTGCTTATCCATTCTAAATGTAATAGTTTGCATCTACTAACCCCAAACTCCCAGTCCATCTCACTTCCTCATCCTCCCCCTTGGCAACCACAAGTTTGTTCTCTATGTTCATGAATTTGTTTCTGTTCTTTAGATAGGTTCATTTGTTCTGTATTTTAGACTCCACATATAAGTGATATCATATGGTATTTGTCTTTCTCTTTATGACTTATTTCACTTAGTATGAGAAGCTCTACTTCCATCCATGTTGCTGCAAATAGCATTATTTTGTTCTTTTCTATGGCTGAGTAGTATTCCATTGTGTGAAGTACTACATCTTCTTAATCCACTCCTCTGTCAATGGACGTTTAGGTTATGTCCGTGTCTTGGCTATTGTGAGTAGTACTGCAGTTATCACAGGGTTGCATGTGTCTTTTTTTTCCTCAGAGCAGTGGACTCCCTGGACTTTCCTCTTTAAGAGGCAACCCAGCAGGCACTTCTTTCTCCATGCTTCCAGAATAGCCTCAGTTGCCTTTTTCAAGTCAGTTTCTTCCCAATAAGAAGGCACTGAAGGAGTTCCCATTGTGGCTGAGCTGGTTAAGAAACCAGCTATTATCCATGAAGATGCAGGTTTGATCCCTGGCCTTGCTCAATGGGTTAAGGATCTGGTGTTGCCCTAAGCTGTGGTGTAGGCTGCAGCTGCGGCTTGGATCCCAGGTTGCTGCGGCTGTGGCATAGGCCGTCAGCTGCACCTCCAATTTGACCCTTAGCCTGGGAACTTCCATATGCCATGGATGCAGCCATTAAAAAAAAAAAAAAAAAAAAAAAAAAAAGAGGCGCTGAAGTCCATTAGGATGAAGATAAGGGCAAAGAGAAAGATGGGATAAGACCTATGATGTATGGATTATTTATAATAACCTAAGAACAATGCTAATCACCCAGGAGGTACATGGTACATGCCGGGTTATGAGCCTACAGATTAATGAAGTTACAAAATAAATGAATGTACATGTTCAGTTGATATGGATACAAGGATTGCATGGTGGGGAGTCCCCAGTAGGTTATTCTTACTAAAATCAATCATGAATAGTTGAAATAGAACATGTACAGGGGAGAAACTAAAGACCTATTTTATGAGATGTAACTGTAACTTTAATGTTCCTCTCACCATATTAAAAAACTTCACCATATTAAAAACCTTTTAATTTGTAAACAGTTATCACAAATTGATATTATACATATTATGGGCAGTGTTCAAAAAGTGTAGCAGGTTAATTACTAGTACATTACATAGAGTTCAATATTTTCATTACTGGTGTAATATCTAGTTGGAAATAAGTGATAGTAGAATAAAATAAATCCATTGTTGACTATTTGTGCACTGGTACATTTAAAGATAGGAATATATGACTACGTAAAGCCTGAGAAGTGATTTTGCAACATTAGAAAAAGAAGTTTCTATTCCCAAATCCATTGCTGGATGGGTTAAATTCATGGAGAAGGGGTTATGAATTTAAACCCCAAATATATTTAAACCAATTTATACCATTTTTGTTAGATTATTTAATAAAATACCATGTGAATCAAAGTTACTATTTCTGTGAAAAATAAGTTGAGTTTTAGAAAAGACTCAATAAAGTTAAGAAATTGCTGATGACTAAAGTGTGGACAGGAAAGCTACTTATTTTGGGGAAAAAAATCTTAAAAATCTAAATTTTTGAATTTAAATTTGCTTCACAAATTTTTTCATCTTGTTTCCACTTGAAAGAAATGTATAAAAGAAAGCCTAAAGGGCTTGATGTATGCAAAACAAACAAAATTAATGATGACTCTGAACTAAAAAAACGCCTTGGCGTCATTGGTGAATGGGTGTAGGCTTATAAGTTTCAGTTAAAGTAAAGAAATTTAATTTGCATGATATTTTTAGTGATTTTCCTTTTCAGGGTATCTGATAAGAGGACTTCAACTGTGCTTCAACAGGAATAGACAATTAAAAAATATTCAAGTGTGTCTTCTTATGAATAAATATACAAAGTTTTTTGATAAATAGAATAAGAAAGAAAAGTTTTCCAGAATTTTATATTTTATGCTACTCAGTTATTAAGCCTAATCCTTTTTTTTTTTTTTTTGTCTTTTTAGGGCCACACCTGCAGCATATGGAAGTTCCCAGCCTAGGGGTCTAATCAGAGCCATAGCTGCCGGCCTACACCATAGCCATAGCAACACAGGATCTGAGCCCCATCTGCAACCTACACCACAGCTCATGGCAATGCTGGGTCCTTAATCCATTGAGATAGAACCCAAGTCCTTATGGATACTAGTTAGTTATTACCCACTGAGCCAGGCTGGGAACTCCAAGGCTAATCTTTTTTGTTTGTTTGTTTTCCTTTAATAACACCTGCAGTGGTAAAGAGGAAAAAAAAAAAGTGAATTGGAGCAAATTCTTGAAAAAAATCAGTCTGACCTCAGATTACCTTATTAGCATGACAGGGTACTAGGGAAGAAAATTTGAACCTATGGTTCTGGTAAAATCATTAATTAAGCATGAAGGCAAATAAACAGACAAACAAACAAAACTTCCCAGTTATGAAAGAATGTTTATCTAAAAATGTTGTACTGGGAAAATTCTTCCCAAAACTGGATGTGGAGGAGGTAGAGGAGGATTGGACAGTAGATAAACACATCCATTTCCTCCCCTTTCATTATAGATAATCTCATCATAGGTAATCTCTAAAATCCACAAACCAGCTTTTAAACCCTCTTGTACTATTTGTTATTGTAATCATGCCTATGCCTTATTGTGTAATTTATTTAACTTCATTTAAAAATGCTTTATAACATAGTAATATTTAATTTGATTTAAATATAATTTCATTAAATTTAATAAAATAATTAATTTTAAAAATCAATTTAATTTTATTTAAAGAGTGCTTTATAGTATAGTACTTACTCATAAAAAACTTTGTCACATGGTACTTGTAGTTTACAAAGAAATTACACCTACACTGTAAAAGTTTCTTCCAGCTTTTTCTAATCCATCATTCCAAAAGCTGAATAAAGCAGAAAAAGCCATAAGATTGCTCATAAGAGAGCTACATACTTTAGGATCCTATTTTAAAATGTGTCTTTATGGAAACATTGTTTTAAAAATGAATGTAATAAAATATTCAAAAATCTTCAACTTTATTTCTCAGTTTACTAACAATTTTAAAGCCAACTTTAAGAAAAAGAACACAAAATTATGAAAAGCTTAATTAGGCACCAACACCCATCTTTTTTTAGGATAAGAAAAGAAATCATAAAATATTACAAATTTATAAAAACTTTCAAATACCACAGACTCCAAAAAGACATATTTTATCAGTCAGCTACATAATTATTTTTTCCTACATTTCAACCTATTTACTCTTTGGTAGTCTCTTCTTATGACAATAAATTTGTGATACCATTTTCTATGAAGACAAAAGAAAGATATGTTTCCTCTATGTGATGGATTAAAATTTGTTGTTAATCATAGTTTATAGAAATTTCTTTCAGGTTCACAAATTGTTACTGATATTACAATGCAAATTATTAAATTTGTTATCAAATTTGGGAAACCTACATCAAGTGTCTATTACATAGGATCTGGAGAACTTGGAAGAATTTTTAATAGATCAGCCTCTAGCTTTGCAAAGTTAAAGCTTTGTTTCTTTTCCATGGTTGGAGGTGGATCCTTGTTTCGTGGGATTGAAGACAATATAGTTTTGAGTGTCATTTTTAAGAATATACAATTATGGATACAAAATTAGGTACAGGGCTTGAGAAAGGGCTTATGCAAATAAAGATCTGAAAGCTTAAGTTTTATTAACTTTATGGTAAATGCATCTTGCTCTCCTATACAGGTATCACAATCATGGTTGTTGGATCTGTATCAGCGACTAGAAGTAAGTGTATTTCTAGAAGTCCTTTTGATAGTGAGACAGTCAACAATAACTTAACCATACTTGGAAGTGAGTGTGAGCTACATAAATATATCCCAGAAATCCCAAAATAAACATGTGCTCAATTCAAATTCCCTTTGGACAGATGTGCAAAATGTTGATGGCTATTCCATCACCTGATAAGCCTGACATTTGATGTGAGGATGTGTCAGAGAGAAAGTAGGAATGGAAGGAGAAAACAGTCTGAACAAATATATGCACTTTTTTTTGGTTGTTGCACATTTTACAAATACGATCATATGAACCCAAGTCTCAGCCTCTTCCAAGAGCTTTGGGAGGGGTCCATGCAAGTGAGGGGCCTGTTAGTTTAACAGTAAATCTACTTCTACTGAGGGCATTAATGAGACATTTAACAAGGTCTTGCCATAGATCTATTATTAGTGTCTATTTCTATGTGATTTACTAAACTTTGATTTAATATTAGACATTGTGTATAAAAAATTGTTGAGGCTGTGAATAAAGTCATCTTCCTTTGGAAAGAGTTCACAGTATCCTTCCAAAGGTAAAAAGTTAAGGAAGGTTATTCTAATCCAGTTAGGAACTGAACTCACTGGTGGCTGAAATACCTCCAGGGGTTCCAGTGGAAAGGGTGGGATTTTTTAGTAGGACACTTCCTCTCTGGCAGGCTCTGAAAAGTTATCTTTTCAGAATCTTGACACTGCCTAACACCCCCGTTTGTTGTTCAGCAGCTCCCTGCTTAACTTCTTAGCTCTTTGCCTTGTGAAGGCTAAGGATTCAGCAAAAGAATACAGATGAAGAAGTGATTCTTCTGAGTACACTTCTTTGCATAGCTGTCTCTTAGAACTACAGTAATGTTTCACATACCACCCCCCATAAATAAATAAATAAGCAAATACTATTTAAGGGGACCCAAAATGGAATGCAAACAGTAAACTATGAACCCAGAGGATTATAAATGAAGAAGTAAACCACAGTGATCGGGATGAGAAGGAAAGAACTAGTTAAGTAACTTTGGAAAATAGTATTTTGACTTTATAATGTAAAGCTAAAGATGAAAAGAACTTTACAAAAATACCCTAGTTAGTAAATCTGCTTCTCATGGGGGTATGAGTTAGAAATTCTGTGATGAATCTACATGCACACTAGGCTTAAACGAATAAGCATATATATTGTAGATGATGAGAACCAGATTTCTCACAGTGAGAGAAAGAAGTTACAAATTAGAAAATAGGAAGACGAAAATGAAATGTCTGGTTTTTGATTTGGCATTGGAGGTATCAGCATGATTTTGTGGTTTTAAATACATATACAACTAGAGAGATACAAAAATAAATACAAAGGTGTATATATATATTTTAGTACACACACATGTATTTCCTAGTTCTGTCTGCTGAGAGGGCCTAGGAGAATTTACAACTCATAGCAATGAGCCCACAGAACCCAGACATTGCTTTCTAAATACAATTTGCAATCCAAGGTACCATGGCTTGGAAAAGTGGTTGATTCCCGAGGTGGGGAATGCAAAAGACCACATGAGCCTGGGACATCATGTGGATCTGGAAAATAATGAAAATCTTAAAAAATGGTGGGGATGTGTCAAGGGCACAAGAACTAACATAGGAGAGCTCCCAATAACTAAAGATGGAATAATTTGAGGAACAAAATCAAAATGATGTATTAGATTATACCCATAGAATAAAATAAATATTCATGAGTCTATGCTGATATAAAAAAAGAATACATGAATAAATGGGAGAGAAGTGAAAAAACTGCCCTACAGAATAATTCCAATTAATAAATGTAGAAGACATGAGGGAAGTAGGCAAAGCCCACAGTATTAATTAATGCAGGGAGGGTTCACTGATCGACCGCTAAACTCAACAAACAACAATTGCAAGAGAGACAGAATATTTGCAGATAGCCAAGGCTCTTCCCAAGATGTTTACTGACTATGAGGGGGAAATCATAATTTCGCAGTGGAGAAATATGGTAGGCAACACCTTAACCAAGTGATTAACACCCTGGGTAAGAAGAAATTCCAGCATTGTATTCCTCCCAAAAGAAAGGACACCATGTCACTCCTGTGGTGTTCTTGGTCCAAATCATGTCCTCACTCTACTTGTGAGCAAACATCAGACAAACCAAATCAAGAGTCACTCTAAGACTGAACTGATCATGTCTCATCCAATGAATCAATGTCGTGAAAGACAAAGAAAGTCTGAGGAAGCATCACTGTGGGCAATTGTTCGTGGAGACACAGCAAATAAATATAACGTGGATTCTTGGATTGGATTCTGGAAGGAAAATGGATATCAGGGGAAATTTGTGTGAGATAGTATTTTAGTTCATAGTACTATACCACTGTTGAGTTCCTGGCTTTCATAATGACATAATGCCTAAATAAGTTGTTCATGTTGAAGCCGTCCTTTTCGACCAAGGTTGGTCTTTCCCCCAGGGGACATCTGCTAGTGTCTGTGGATATTTCCATTTTCATGACAGGCATCTAGTAGGGAGAGGCCATGGATGTGGCTGGGGAGGCTGGGGTCAGGGCATACACGGACTCTGTTCAATTTTTTCAGGTTTTTGTCTAAATTATTTAAAAATTAAAAGTTTTTGTTTAAAAATTCAGCAAATGCTTGGAGGGGAACTCCTCCAGATGTTGGGCATTTTACTTTGAATTTGCTTTCTCTCTAGTCTCTTAAGTTCCAAGAGTCTTAGAAGTTCTAAGGTGCAATTATTCTCTCTCCAACATACTCTGCTGGCTTCTCTGAATTTTAGCTGCAACCTTCTGCTTGGATTCTCATCCCCCCTCTGGCACCAAGAATTGGTACATGTAGCTTTCTCTTCTTTCACTGAGTATCCCTTTTCCAGAATCTTGGCCCCTCAAGTCAGCTTTGTTAAATCCTATAAACATTGAAACAAAATTTAATCCCAATTTCCTATTTGTTCTTGGTGGGGTCACTGGTCTCTCACAAGCTACACAATCACAGCTGAAAGAGGAACTCCAATTGCCATCTTATTTAACAGCTTTACTGAAGTGTGACTTAACATACCTCACTTGTTTTAAGTCTACGATTCAATAATTTTTATATAGTTACCTAACCATGCAACTATCACCATGATCCAGCTTTAGAATATTTTTTTCACCCCAGTAAGTTTCTTCATGCCCTTTTACAGTTAATCTCCATTTCCGCCTCAGCCCCAGAACACTAATTTACTTTCAGTCTCTATAGATTTGCCTTTTCTAGACTTCTCATGTAGATGGAATCACATGATAAATGGTCTTTTGTGACTGGGTTCTTTCACTTGGCATGTTTTTGAGGTTCATCCATGTTGCCGCATGGATCAGTATGCTGTTTCTTTTTATTGCCAGATAGCGTTTGTTGCATAGATTTATGACATTTTGTTTATCCATTCATCAGTTGGTGGATGTTTGGATTGCTTCCACTTTTTGGTTATGAATAGCAATGCTGCTATGAACATTTGTGTACAAGTCTTTGTGTGAACATATGTTTCCATTTTCCATGAGTAGATACTTAGGAAAAGGATTACTGTGTCATAAGATAAATTTACGTCTAACTTTTTCAGAGACGGTTAACTCTCTTCCGAAGTGGCTGTACAATTTTACATTCCCACAAGCAATGTGTAAAGGTAACAATTTCTCCACATCCTCACCAAAACTTAATATTGCCTGACATTTTGATTATAGCAATCCTAGTAGGTGTAAAGTAGTATCTTATTGTAGTATCTCATTATCCAATTTATATTTACCTAATGACTAAGAGTATTGAACATCTTTCATGGGCCTATTGGCCATTTTGTATATCTTCTTTGGGAAAATTTTTATTTGAATCTTTTGCTTATTTTCAATTGGTCTATTCATCTCCTTAATATTGAGTTTTAAGAGTTCTTTATATACTCAAGATACAAATCTTTTTTAGGATGTATGATTTGCAAATATTTCTTCCCAGTCTGTGGGTTATCTTTTCATTTGATACTATATTTTGAAGTTAAAATGTTTTAATTTTGATTAAGTTCAATTTTTTCGCTTTTTATTTTATCAGTTATGCTTTTGGTGTTTTGTCTAATAATTCTTAGCCTAACCCAATGTCAGAGAGATTTACTCATTCCTTCAAAAAACTTATAGCTTTAGCTCTTACATTTAGCCATTCATATATTTTGAATTATTTTTTGTGGCTGGTGTGAGGGAAGGGTATAGCTAAATCAGTTTTTTTTTTCCATGTAGCTATCCAGTTGTTCCTGTACCACTTATTGAAAGGTCCAACTTTCCCCCACTGGATTGCCCCTGATGACATTTTAAGTTGGATTTTAGCTTTCATTTCATTGTATTTTTTAATTTGATGTCCTTGCATAAAAAGGATACCTACTGATTTTTATTTTAACCTGTATCAGTCACTTTACTGAGCCATCTAATTTGATTTGAATATATAGTAAAAATCATCTACAATTAATGATAATTTCACATATTCTTTACCAATAATTTTCTTCTGAATGTATTTTTATTGCATTGATTTGGAATTCCAAAATTCATATTGAAAAAATGAATTTAGTTATTCATATCATATTCTTGCCTCCGCTGGAATATTACAAGTGTTTTATCATTTACTATAAAATATTTGCTGTGAGTTTGGAAGATACATTACCACCCTTGTTTGAGAATTTTTCATCTTGATTTGCCATATATTATTTTAAAAGAGAAACAGCTATTAAATTCTAGTCAGTGTCTCTCTTTCTCTTTTTGCATCTGATGAAATGCTTATGTGAAATTTCTTTTTAAAAAAATAATTAATGCTCTAAATCATGTTAACAGACTTCCTAGATTTGAGTTGTAGTATGGAATAAACCCACTTCTTTATAGTGTGTCAACATCCTTTTTTATTTTGTTAGATTCACTATGTTAATACTTAGAATTTCTTTAACCTGTATTAACAAGTGAGACGAAACTATATTTTTCAGTTTTTCCTATGTTTATCTGGTTTGGTTTTTAGAGTTAGCTTCATAAATTTGTCTGGGAAGTTCTCCATAGTTTTCTACGCCATGAGATAGTTTAACTGATGGAAAGAATTATGTGTCCCCTGAAAGTTGATAAATAATACTGTGCTTTAAAACTTTTTATGGTAGATATTTGAGAAGCTTTCAAAATTGTTCCTTTAAAAATCATTAGTATAATTGGTATTTTTCATTTTTTTAAAACCATCTATTTCATTGGTGGATAATTTCAGTAACATGTTTCTCTAAAAATGATCTGTTTTATTTGCTTTGTATGCTGAATTGATTGGCATGATGGGGTGAATACATTATTTTGTTATGATTTTTAAAAATTTTATGTTTATTTTCCTCTTTTTTCATTTCTGTTATTGGTAATGCATATTTACATTATCTCTTATCAGTTTGTCAATTTTATTAGCCCTTTCAAAGAACTTCTGTTCTTCTTTCCATTAATTTCTGGTACTAATTGTCTACTTTCATAGCACTTGCTGCAAAGAAGTTTGTTGAAAAGCAAAATAGAGAAAATGGTAGGAGCAGAGAGGCAGAAAAAAAATGTATAAGACATCGTATATTTCTCAGACATCAATCCCTAAGTTACTTTCATGGCTGACCTTTTAATAAACATTGAATTTTTTCCTGTTGCTGAGTATATTTTTACAATTTGAGAAAGCAATATTGCATCTATCTGGATGTTTAAACTGTCTTTGTTTTGAAAAATCCGGTGTCAGGTCATCATTTATAAGTGGAGTTACTTGCAAAGCGTTCAGACTTCTGGAGAAACTCCTGAGGACCCTAGAATGTAAAAATACACTGAGTACGCTGCCCTCTTGAAGGCCCATTTGAAATGGAGTCAAGCATGATAATGGATGGAGCCGCTAGAAGAAGTGTCTTGCTTATTTCTTTGCCAAGTAAAAACTTAATCGTTTATTATTTCATAGTCTTGTCCCCTGTTTTCATATACTCAGGCTCCTCGCAGATCCCTCACTTGGCTGCTCTTGGCTTTTCCTGGAAGAATGGCCTTTGCAGCTGTCGCCCAGCTTCAGGGAGGGGTGAGGAGGAGGCCTCCTCAGGGACCCCCTGCCCAAGAACCAGGGACATCGCCTGTTCTGAATCCTTAGTACTAATGTCAGGCTTGCCACAAATGGGTTTTGGCAAAACCTCTGCCAGCTAATAATTTCCTCCCCATTGGAGATATTAAACGGTATTCCTTTGCTTTGTCTCCATTTCCAGGAGAAGGTGGGTCTTTCTGCAGAGCATGGCATTGTGAGCTAAGTCTGCAGACCTGTGACCAGAAAGGCTGGTCCCGAAATTAGCAGGGCTCAGAAGCCACAACAACCAAATCCACCTCTTTGCTCCTGCTCCAGTCACATTCTCTGCCTGGAAAAAGAAAAGGGCATAGCCACCCATCATCTGAAGGAGCTACAGTTAGGGCAATTTTGGTACTGTGTTAACTCCTGAATTCTTTGCTTAGATCCCAGGAGTGGGGGTGGGGAGGGGCAGGGGTGGGGGCCAAGCAGACCCTTCAGAAGGCCCTCTCCCCTCTCCTCTCAAGGGCAGGGGGCTTTCTGTAAAACACATGTGAGGAGCCACAGGAGTGATTTTCAAGTCCTTCTTTTCAAAGTCACATACATCAGAAGCCACCCCAGCTCTAAGAACCCAGGCTCTGTGCAACTTGAACTTTCTGAATCACAGTTTTGTTTTGTTGTGTTTTGTTTTCCTCAAGGGATTAGACAGAAATTGGACATAAAAGGACTTTTTAAGTCAGCTTGCCACTGGCCTCTCCGTGTGACATTTCTAGCTTAGTCATTACCCTTCACTTAGCAACACTCGGTGGTGGGGGGTGGGGGGCCACAGTTGCCTGTCGCTCCCACAAAAGCAAACAATCTTTTCCGACTTGCCGGCGATGCCATTATTGGATCATTTTTCCTCCCGCCTCGGCCAATACGGAAATGGGGAAAAGCGCCCAGAATGCTGCTTCCCAGCGCTGGGGCCCCCTTGGTTCCCAGGCCCTGGGTGCGGGTGGGGTGCAGCGGGGGCCCGGCTTCCCCCAGCTGTGGGCGCGGCGGCCCACAGCTGCGCAGCCCTGGACGGTGGCCCCGGGTGCAGGCCCGGCCCATCCATCACCGGGGTCCCCAGACCAGGAGCTTCCCAGCAGGAGGGAGGGCCGCCCTGCCCAGGGCCAGGCCTGGGTCTAGACACCCCCTCCCGCACACCCAGCGCCATCAGTCAACTTCTGGGTGAACTCCGTTTCACCTCCTGACCTCCCATTCACCCCAGACAAACATGAAAGTGTGAACCGGGCCTCCGAGGGGCCAAGAGGCCTCTTAACCCGCCCAGCTCCTCCAAGCCGCACATCAAACACCTGGCCTCACCCCTCCTGCTGCTGAATGTCCCGTCCGTCGCGTGTGGCTACCGGGCAGCTGCCCACCTGAATAAACGCGGCCCTGGGCAGCCGCAGGGATGCCGGGAGGCCTGGCAGAGGTGGCTCTCAACACAGCAGACCAGAATACACGGTGGAACGCAAGACGCTCACCACCTGCTTAGTCCTGCAGTTTCCAGGGAAGGAAATGGGCCCAGAGCAGCCAGGGTTTCTGGGGAGCAGCCCATTGGGGAACTCCCCGCCCCACCTGGGGGCGGAGGGTCCCTCTGAGGAGCTCCAGACTCTGCTTCAGCAGGTGGTGACTCGGCCTTGGGAGCTGAGGAGCTTGTGCTGAGACATTAACTGACTGCCCTCCTCCCCTCCCAAAAAAGCATGTGTTACAAAGTGAAGGCGTTCTTCCAAGGCAGCACCAGCATCTCCTTCAGGTGGGGTGGTGGCTTTCCCTCCATCTGGGACCCCAGCAGTGCTTCATGGGTGGTCAGATTCAGGTCATTCTCCTCTGCATGTTTCTTTAGTGGGCTGGGAGTCTCTAACATCTAGTCACTCTGCTCCAACAGGAGGTTTTGTGTGACCTGACTCTGAGACACTAAAGGTAGGTAGTTAAAGCTCATGCTAAGAAAGGCTTTTCTTCAGTGGTGGAGAATAAAGGAGAGTTCTTTCAGGATTTAAGTTCCGCTGGAGGCTTCAAGAGGCTGGGGTCAAGGCTGATGTGGCTGATGTGGCTCGTGTGATTGGCGGGGCCCTGCTTCCTGGGAGCCTCTAGGTAGAGGTGGGTGTGCAGGCCATGCCAAGTTCCCCCTGAGTTCTGTGGATAGAGGAACAGCCCTGAGAGCCCCAGGACCCAGCCTGAGAAGCCTCAGCCCCAGGAAGCAATGGCCCCACAGGAGAACTTTGTATCCAATTCGTTATGGCTTCTAGGAAATGAGATTTTTTAAAATAAAAATAAAACCATCATTTTGAAGCTACTTTTGAGCATTATTGGTATATGTATTGATACACTGATCTCTGACAGGCAGCCTTAAAGTACCAGCAGTACCTGGATTCTACTTTATAGAGCCATTTCTTAATACGCTCACCCCATACTATGGATTCTATGTCCATCTTTTTAAGGTCTCAAGTTTATGATCACATTTTCTGTCACCTTATACTTGCTTTGCTCTGTTATATTGGGTGTATAGGGGACATAATTGTCCTAAGAATGGATAAAAGTCATGGTGTAATTGGAATCTTAGACTTATAATTGAATAATTTGATAAAGATAAAAAATATGGTTTCATATTTCTAGATTCATTTTATATATATATATATAATATATATATATTCATTACATACCAGTTCAAACATATGGAAGCATAATTATAAATTTCATTCATCAGAATAGTGCTGTTTTTGAAATAATCATTTGCTGGGTTGGATTCTGTCCCTCCCCCCCGCCAAAAAAAGAGGTGTTGAAGTCCCAGTCTTGGTCCCTGTGAATGTGGTTTTATTAAGAAATAGGATTATGATGAGGCCATACTGGAGTTGGGCAAGCACTGGATCCAATATGGCAGGTGTCCTTGTAAGAAGAGAAGAGAGATACTGAGACATAGGCAGAGGCAGAGGGAGGCCATGTGTTAGAAGAGGCAGGGACCAGAGTGGTATACCTACATGCCAATGAAGGCCAAGGGCTGCAGGCACACATCAGGAGTTAGAAGACACTGGAAAGAAGACCCTCTAGGTTTCAGAGGGAGCCCAGCCCTGTCGGCCCGTTGACTTCAGCCTTCTTGCCCCTGGAAATGTGAGAAAAAAATTCCTGTTATTTTAACTCACCCATTTTGTGGCCCTTTGTTGCAGGAGCCAAAGGCAACCTCTAAGAAAGGGTTATGATTATCTGGCTTTCCCCAGCCTTGCTCGTTCAGGCATCTCGTGTTGGAGGCTGTGTTGTAAGAGTGGTTGGCCAACCCAGTGTGGCCATTTCTGCCTGCTTGGGGGCCTTTCCTTTTCATCGGATTCCTGCATACCTTTAAGGCACTGTGGTATGAAGGATAACGACCCCTCCCCCCCAAGGAGGTCCACACCTTAATCCTCAAACCTGTGACTGTATAGGTTACAGGGAGTCAAGTGGCTGGTGCAATTCAGGCTGCTGATCTGCTGGACTTCAAAGGAGGGGGATTATCCAGGTGGGCCCACGGTCATCACTAAGGGTCCTTACAAGTGAAAGAGAATCAGAAAGATGGCAGTGTGGGAAGTGCTCAGCCAGTAGATAGTGGCTCTCAGGATGAAGGAAGGTGCCACAAGCCATGGAATGTGGGTACTGCCTAGAAGCAGGAAAAGGCATGGAAGAAGAGTCTCCCCCTAGAGCCTCCAGAAAGGAATGCTGCCCTTGACCTTGGCCCAGTGCAGTGGGTTCATGTGGTTCCTTTGATGTGTAGTACAGTAAGGTGATAAATTTGTGGCATTTTGTCATGTCATCAGTCGTAAATGAATACAAGCAGCCAGTCAAATATTCCTCCTTATTTTTTGTTTGTTTGTTTGTTTTTTGTGTTTCTTTGGAAAATGTCTTTTGATCTAGAAAGTCAGATTTTAGATTTTTTTTGAATCTTATTCCAGAGAATTATCAATATCTGAATTTATCTCATCTCATACTCAAGTGTGTGTAACAAGACAAGCACAGTCCAGTGTGGAACCGTTTTCCCTTTGTGGTTTTGCCCTTTTCCTGGAAAGGATATTGTAGCCTAGCAGAATGCCTTCATGTTTCTGTTTTAGATCAACTTTGGGTTCACATGGCTGTTTTTAGGAGCTTGAGATCCTTTAAATCATTTAGTGTGATTGGAAGTGTAATGATGAAAACGTGATGTAGGCTGCTTGTAATTTGTCATAAATTTGCTGCATTATCAGGTTAGAACATTGGCTCTGTTTCTTCCCTGCTTCCCACCACCCTTGGATCTGCCCCAAGTTCTGTTATTTGAGCTTCTGGGTTTCCAGGTGGATATGAACTTCAGCATTTCTATCTACTACCCGTGACAAGCACACATGCTTCTCAAGGTCACTGTATATGGATTTGATACATGGTTAGGATCCCACCTTATCAGGAGCCCTAGATTGTCCTCAGTGTCATGTAAATACATCACACAGAGTTGGGTTTGACAGGCTAAATAAAAATGTTATATTTTTAAAGTGTTGGAAAGCTGTAACAACTATTCCTCATCTTCCTTCATGAAGACAGGGAAGATCTGAAGCAAGTCAGCTTGCCCTAAATGCAAAAAGAATTTCTCAGAAAATTGAAGGGCATGAGAAAGATGCTATGAATTGAGGTACTTCTTAATCTTTTTCTTTCTCCCTCCTTCCTTCCTTCTTTCTTTCCCTCCCCCCTCCTCATTTCTATGCACTGAGATATTTCTCATGGCAATGGAGAGGAGTAACTGCCTGGGGTCTACAGGCCAAGTCCACAGCAGCCCAGCTTCCTGAAAATAAGGGTTTCTGTTCTCACAAAATTCATGAGGCTTTGGCATCAGAGGCCCAATGTGTTTGAACTGGAAAATGAAAATTCAAGAAACTCATCAGCTGAGTTGCTTGTCCTCTGGCACTTTGCCATGTGGATCTTGGGCTTGGCTCTCCTGTCTGGTGTGGGCCCCCATGTAGTAGCCTGTTTCCAGGGGCCCAACAAGCATGCAGTCGAGGCCATGGAGAGAATAGTGGGAAATGGACGCACAGGCACACACAACATATGATGCATGTATGAACAATGTGCATACATACAGTTCACACAACATGCATGCATACTTGTATAAACACACACATATGCACACAATACACACACACTTCACTCCCCTGGATGGAGGATCAACAACACTGAATAACTGAAAATTGAAGAAACGAGGAGGACAGAGGTCACCCCTTTGCTGCAGGTTTGCAGTTTTAGGTACCCACAATTAACCTGGGTCTGAAAACAGTAAAAGAAAAATTCTAGAAATGAGCTATGGGTAAGTTTTAAGTGGCAGGCTGTTTTGGGGAGTATGATGAACTCTCTCACTGTCCCACCGGGACCCCCAGCTGGACCAGGTCTGCTCCTGACATCCAGCCATCAACATCACCAGGACTCAAGGATCCAGGGTCCCCCAGGTAGCTCCTCCCTAGCTGACAGACATCAGCTACAGCAGCCCAGCGTGACGTCCCAATGGCTCCATCCTTGACACCATCGTACCACAGAAGCTTTGTTTCCTCTCCCATCACAGGAAAGGTGAGCACGACACAGTTGTTTGAAGGAGAAACCACATTCACATAAGGTTTATTACAGAGTGTTGTTACAACTGTTCTGCTTTATTGTTAGTTATGGGTGTTAATGCCTTTATGGTGCCTAAATGATACATTCAACTTTGTCACAGGGCTGCATGTATAGGAATAAATGGAGTATCTGTGGGGTGCATTACCACCCACAACTCAGGCACCCACCGGGGGGGTCTTAGAATATGGAGGAGGGTGTCCCTGTACAGTAAATGGGCTCTAGGTAGAGGTGGGTGTGCAGTCAGGTGTAGAAGCCATGTTTGCTTCACAGACACCTCTTGACCTCAACCCTGGCTTCTCCCTACCCCCAGGAGATGGTGGAGATGGGGGAGCCTGGTGTCTGAGGCAGGAGGCACCTTGGCTGCTGGATAAGCCGATGTTTTGGGGTCTGCACAGGGTCACAAATTAGGAGAGGTGTGCTCAAGGTTATTCAGATATTTCAGATTAAGTCTATTTGAGCACGGAAAGGCCAGGGAGCCTTAATCAAATGTCAGCACCCAGACACTTGGGGCTATTTCTGGTGTGTTTCCGGAGTGGGCCTGGCTTTGGCCCTGTGGGACAGGGCCCCAGGGAAGACAGACACAGAGCCCCGGGTCAGATGGGCTGCAGGGATGGTCTACCCTGAAACGCCGGCCAGTTCCTCCCAAACAGAAACAAAGGGTCAGCCAGCATGTTGACCGCCAAGGCTGGAGTCTGTCCCATGCTGGATGTTAGCTGGGAAGAGGGAAATACTGGGCATAAGCCTGATTCTCTCAGAGAAGTGACTGACAGCATCAGATGCCACGATGGGCACCGATGCTGGGAAGGAGCCTGGTCCTACAGCCCTTGAACAGCCGACTGGCCCTCCCGTACCCACCCGCATCCTCTCCCGACTCCCTCTCCATCCTAGGAATGCCAGCCCGCAGCCGCTACTCTCTCCCCCGGCTCCGATCAAAACAGTACGGCAGCCCCAGTCACCAATTCAAGAGTCTTTTGACAGCAGCAATTAAGCAACTTAATTAATGAGTGAATAAAAATGATAATATTTACTGAATGGGAGCATCCTGTTTTGCATTTTTATTCAAACTCTGCACCTGAAGAATACCACTGAGGAGGCTCCGGCACCCCCCGTTGATGCTGAGGCTCACAACCCTGTCTCCCTCTGTTTGTCCGCCTCTCTCTGTCTCTTTCTCTCTGTGTGTGAAGGAGACATTCCTTTTTCTCTCTCCCTCTTTCTCTCTATTTCTCTCTGTGTGTCTCTCTATTTCTCTCTCTCTCTGTGTCCATTTCTCTTTCTCTCTCTGTCTTTGTCTCTCTTCCTTTCTCTCCCTCTCTCTTTCTTTCTGTCTCTCTCTGCTGACTCTCTTTTTCTCTTTCTTTGGCTCTGTCTGTCTGTCTGCCTACCTCTCTCTCTCCATCTCTTATTCCTCTTCCTTTCTCCCGCCTCCTTCAGTTTGGCCACCATCCACACCCCAAGGAGCCCCAGGGGAAGACGACCATTCCAGGCTAATCCCTTCCCTGTTTCCAAGGGGAATAAACTTCTATCTCTGTCACAGTCTTTATTCACCCCTAAAAAACCTCATTCATACATGAAGGACAATTTCATGATACTTTTCTGAGGCTGAACTTTACATCAAAGCGCTGATTAATTACTGATAAGGGTATAATAAAACATTAATGCATTTTGTAATTAACCAGCTTAGGAATGACATCCCCCGTCTCTCCATGAGTGGCATGCTCACAAGTACAACCACGCGCACGCACACGCACACACAGAGAACTTTAAAAAAAATTCTTTACCTGGCTATTAATCTCAGCAGTGCCCTCCATGCATTACATTCTTTTAAAAAGCCACATATATTTTCCTCAATGAAATATATAATCCATCTCGAGTGTAAGAAAGCCCACACGTAATTACTTCATTGTGACAGACAGTGAGTTTTTAGCTATTATTTTTGACGGCGCTGTCATGGATGCCAAGTGTGTACGTGGTGGGAGCCAGCCAACGCCGAGAACCCACCTGGAGAGCAAGCTCCTTTTTTCTCTCGGGAAAGGTTCCCCGAGTTTGACAAGCCCACCATTCTGGTTAAGCTTAATTAGTCAAGAGAGAAAAATAACTGACTTCAGAGTGTGAGGTTTGGGGCTCCCCCTCTTCCTCCTCTTCCCGCTCAAAACGTGACATTCTTGGGAGAAAATGCAGCTCCGAGTGGGGTGTGTGTCCTGTGCTTTCCGACCTCTTGTCATCCCCATGTGGGACATGCTTTTCCCGAGGCCCGTCTTTGTCTCCCTCGTGCTTCGGGGAACTGGCTAGCCTGCCTGCGAAGCTTCGCAGCGACAGAACTGATGTGATGTTCCTGGGAGAAAAATTGATTTATTTCCGGATGAAACCAGCTCAAACGGAAGCCTGCGGGATTTGAGCTGGCTGGAAGAATATGCCACGCCAATAGTGGGGTCTCATGGTCCCATTTTCCTCTCCTCTCTATGTTCATGCCATGGCCGGGGCTCTTCAATGCCAGTGCTGGGCTGTGACCTTGTTCTGGCTGATGAGACAGTCTCCACACAAACTGAGCAGGGAAACGTGTTTTGTGTTTCCACGCTCTCTCTTGGACACAGGCCCCCATCATGAGGGAGCCAGCTGCTGGGGGGTGTGGGGCACGAAGAGGGGTTGAGCTGTCCCAGCCAAGGCCATACCCACTGGCCAAGCCCCAGGGAGCCATCAACAGGTAGCAGGCATGTGAGTGAACCCAGCTGGGGTCACAGGAATGCACAACTGACTCATAAATATGTGACAGATGATATGTTAGAATTCTGAAGGTGAAACCTCTGAGTTTTGGGGTGGCTTCTGCTGCCTGAGGCTCAGCAGTGCAAAGGTTTACACTATTCATCAGAGGTAAGCACTGTGAGGTCCCTCTCTCCCTGTGGCCCAACAGAAGGTTGGCATCTACAGCTAGTGGGTATTAGCTGAGTGAAGGATGGTTATGGAAATGCGAGGGTGGATGGAGTGGCTGTTGTGGTTCAGCAGGTTATGAATCCAACTAATATCCGTGAGGATACAAGTTTGATCCCTGGCCTCGCTCGATGGGTTAAGGATCTGCTTTGCCATGAACTGTGGTATAGGTCATAGACCCGGTTTGGATCCCACATTGATGTGGCTGTGGTGTAGGCCAGCAGCTGCAGTTCTAATTTGACCCCTAACCTGGGACCCTCCATATGCTGTGGGTTCAGCCCTAAAAAGAAAAAAAAAGGAAAAAAAATGGGAGGATAGGGATGTAAGGGTGGGTGAGACAGCCTAGCTTCCAAGGAGGGGGAAGAGGGGTGTGCAGGCTCCCACAGCCCAGCTTCCTGTCCGGCTGCAAGGTGTAATCACGGTTCCACTAACCAAACCTGCTGCATCTGTTTCTATTCAGCTAGTTAAACTTGACAAGAAAGACAGAAGGGCTCCTGGGCTGGGAACCCATTGTGATCGCTAAAGACAGCAGGGCGCCAGGCAAGACCTGGTGGGTAAAAGGCTACCATCTCTGCAGGATCTGTGGGGACACAAGACTGGAGGGGCAGGGGACTGTTTGGGCTCTGACCCTGGGGAGGCGGACCACCTTGTTGGTAAGAGCTTCAGTTAAAAATCAGATCCACCTTAACTCGCATTGTCTTTATCAGCTTATGGACTCCGGGGCTCTGCCTCCTCCCCCATCAGAGCATCACTGTAAGGATTCACTTGGGAGACCTGGTGACTGACCCTATACCATCCCCTCTGCCCAGGAAGTTTCCCATGGGGGCAACAGCAGTCCTATCATTAATCTTGAGCCTGCATCCAGAGAAACTCTGGAGTTCTGGGGTGGGTTAGGGTCCCATCCAGGAGAGAAAGGTGCATCTGGGTGCATCTGGGTGCTTGCAGAGGAGCTGGGAGAAGCCAGCTTGAAGGGGTGAAAGGTCATTGCAGAGAAAAGACCCTCGTGGTTTCCCTCACTGCGTGGCCTGGACTGTCACCCCTGAAGAAAACAGTTCTACAAGGAAAGCCTTCAGCACCACCAGCCAGCAAGTTTATACATCATGAGATTTTAAAGGAAAAATATGACAACAAACAGCCAAGGTGAGTGCTGGCGATTGTGAAAGGGTGGCCTGGGGCGTCAGTAGAGCACTGATGACAGAGACCCTGGACCTTGGGGTCCTAGCATATTACTATGGTTACTGTCCTTGGACAAAACATCAGACTTCAAGAGGTCGCAGTCTCTCACCTGAAAATGGGAATAATTATATCTCTTCTCTCTCAGTCTCTCTCAGGACTAAGGTGAGCAGTAAATATGGTGGTGCCCATGACGATGGTTTGAAATCTGAAGATGCTGAGCAAATGTGTGGAGCTCAATAATAATGTCATGCACTTGCTGAGTGTTTGCTGCATGCTGGTCACTGTCTCTCCACGGTGTCATCCTCTCACTCAATCCTCATAATGATCTTGTAAAATGCCTTCACTTATCATCCCAATGTTTTGGTGACTTTTAATGTCATGATGTGACCCATCATCTGCTTCATTTCATGCCACCATGTTCAGGTGTTCATACCCCCAAACTCTGGGTCCCAAGGACCTTAATCCAGTGATTTGGGCTCTCTCAACTCCTGGGGGCTTCTTTCAGTGGCTACTTCTCATGTCTGGGATCAGCTGGGGGCAATGGGCCTTTGATGAGATTGAAGGGAACCCACTGGCTGCAAAATGGGTGGTTGGATGGTCAACCATGAAGTGTTTTGCACTCCTCTTAAAAGAGCACACAATCTGAGTGAAATCCTGGTAGATTGCTCCCTCCCAAAGATGGAACACACTTGACCAGAAAGGGCAAACCCACACCAGCCGCTTGGACTCAGCGAGACATCTGCAGACGTACAGAGCTTTCTGCCAGCTCAGTGGCTGGGCCTTCAAGCCCCCAGCCTCCTGTCTTTGTCTAGTTAGAGTCCAGACAGGACTCCAGATTATTTCCTTCTTTGAATGTCCCTTTGATTGCTTTTGTCATTGTTGCCACCTCAACTCTCCTCTGAGTGTCACAGCCAGAAGGAGGAGAAATGGGTGATCCAGGCCACATTCTTTTTCTCTGATGTCATTAGAGCCAGGATCCCCCCTCATTTCTCTGATACTTTATATCTCCTTTTCATTCTAAATATGACAGCTGGACCAGTGTTTTAGCCAAGGTCGTCCTACTCCTACACTCTGGGCAGCACTGACTGTCACTGCTGGATGCCCCACCTCCCAGATCCAAACTCTTCCAGGCAAGTGTGAGCTTGGATCTCCTCCGTGAACCCCTGACCCAATGAGGACCTTCACACACACACACACATACACACACGTGTGGCCCCAGGTGCTCGGTGTCAGGCTAAGCCCTTGTATGGCACCCTCACCTCCTCTGTGCTTCAAGTTACAAAGGAAATGGAAGAATTCAATCCAATTCTCGACTCCCAGCCACCTGCTAGCTAATGAGTGACATCATTTAACACTGTTTTGAAAAGAGAGATTTAAAGTTGTTTTGAAAACTGAAGGAAAAATACAAATGTTTGAGTGTTAAACATTTTGCCCAAATACTAAAATGTTAATGTCTTTTTATTATGACAGTTCCACAGGAAAGCGAGTTTCGGCATGTCTGGGGTTGTCAATGAAAATCTTAGCACTGAGTTTGGTAAACATTATG
Organism: Sus scrofa; assembly: GCF_054392235.1. NCBI lineage: Eukaryota > Metazoa > Chordata > Mammalia > Artiodactyla > Suidae > Sus > Sus scrofa. The sequence continues at coordinate 159,553,094 of NC_139383.1, read as the reverse complement.
GCAGTAGAGAGGCAGCTGAAAAATAAAGTTTAAAGAAATGAGTGGTATTCAATTTTCTCAAATTCACTCAGTATTTCACTTTCTTTTTTAGTCTTTTAACTAAAAATTTTTTAAAAGGCCTCAAATTCTCTCCATATCCTGTAATTATTATTTGTTGTTTTCTCTGACTATAATATATATCTTCTCAGTAGAAAATTTGGAAAATATAGAGGAATTATAATAAAATAAAATTCACCCCAAATACCAAGCCTTACGAATAATTATATGCACATCCATATTGTTTTGAAGTACAAATATTATACTCTGAATATTAAAAGCAAAATTTGGACAGTACTTTAAATATAAAGTTGTATTTTGATTTTTGTCTCAATATTATGATTTTCAAAATAGAGGTCTTACTACTTTTTTCTTTATTACACAAGCTGATAAATTTTTATAAGAAAAATAAAAACTTGAAAAATAAAGATAAGGAAATAAAAATCAGTAAAAATCCCTTCACTTTGAACTCATTTAAAAACAGAAATAGAATCATAGAGATAGAAAACAAACTCATGCTACCATTTAGTCTTACATTATAAAGTCATAATGAAGAAAAGGGAACCCTCCTGCACTGTTGGTGGGAATGTAAACTGGTACAGCCACTATGGAGAACAGTTTGGAGATACCTTAGAAATCTATACATAGAACTTCCACTCCCACTCTTGGGCATCTATCCGGACAAAACTCTGCTTAAAAGAGACACATGCACCCGCATGTTCATTGCAGCACTATTCACAATAGCCAGGACATGGAAACAACCCAAATGTCCATCGACAGATGATTGGATTCAGAAGAGGTGGTATATATACACAATGGAATACTACTCAGCCATAAAAAAGAATGACATAATGCCATTTGCAGCAACATGGATGGAACTAGAGAATCTCATCCTGAGTGAAATGAGCCAGAAGGACAAAGACAAATACCATATGATATCACTTATAACTGGAATCTAATATCCAGCACAAATGAACATCTCCTCAGAAAAGAAAATCATGGACTTGGAGAAGAGACTTGTGGCTGCCTGATGGAAGGGGGAGGGAGTGGGAGGGATCGGGAGCTTGGGCTTATCAGACACAGCTTAGAATAGATTTACAAGGAGATCCTGCTGAATAGCATTGAGAACTATGTCTAGATACTCATGTTGCAACAGAAGAAAGGGTGGGGGAAAAAATGTAATTGTAATGTATATATATATAAGGATAACTTGACCCCCTTGCTGTACAGTGGGAAAATAAAAAAATAATATTAAAAAAATAAAAAAAATAAAGTCATAATGATTTAATTAATATATATAACTATAGTGAATAATATTCTACATGATTATTTTTATTTGCTGCATAGTATTCTACTCTTAAGTAACCAATGAACTATTATCAGACATCTGGATTTGTATTAATCTTTTACAATATGTACTGAAGCTACAAATATAACTTGTAGCTAAATATTCATGGAGACCTCCTAGTAATTCATTTCTGAAATAATACATAGAAGTAGAATTTTATGGTCAAAGAATGAAAATATAATTTTGTTATGTTTGGAAGATAATTCCATTATATGGGTCTATCATAATCTCTTTAATAATATTCCCTTCTTTGGATGTCTCATAACATTGCAGTGCACATCCCTGAACCAAGGTTTTGCTCTGACTATAGGTTATTAGGACATTTATCTTGAAGTAGATATAGGGTCAAAGGAGATGAAGTCATTAAAGTTTAAAAGGGAAATTGCCAGATTGCTTATCTGAAGAATATGGATTTGATGAAATAGAAATACATTATTTTGGTATTTCTCTCTTTTTTCTGTCTTAGTGAGATGTATGAGCTATCAAAGTGACCTAATGATAATCCTAGTAATTGTAGGAGATGGAATGCATGGTTTGGAAAGTACACACTTACACAATCTGTGTGAGCTGGATATAAAGGCTTGCCAGAAGGGAGAAAAGAAAAAAAAATGGGTGTACAAAGGAGGATGAGGTGATGCAACCCCAGATGCTCCGGTTGGTTGTAATGGTGGTTAGTCTGTATTTGAATGGCAGGCCCCCAGGATTAGCATCTTTGGATGATACTTTCATGGGAACCCCACACTAATCCACCTGTGCAATGTCAAGTGAAAATCTGAGTGCAAAAGAAGCAGAAGCAAAATGAGCCTTTCCGTCTTGCCACAGAATCTTAGAACAGTTAATAATGGAGCTTAGGAATCCTGTTTACCTCCTGAACTTAGATGATCCAATGACATAATTTACTTGGATGGAGAACGTGAACTTTCAAAGGTATGATCCGGAGATTCTGTAATGTTATCCATAGCAAAATTTTGGAATTGTAATGAAAGAAAAGGTCCCAAAGGCTAATGAAAAACATGGTGATAATTTCTTAATGCAGAATTTTCTTCTTGTTCCAGATGTAGCTTCTTCAACACAGGTAAGTCAACTGAAGGAACGATGCACGTGGCAGGCACTGTTCTGGGATGAGAGCTAGATTTTGGAAATACCGAGGATCAAATGCAAGGTACTTACCCTCACAAAGTTCACAGTTTAGTGGCGAGATGACATGTCATGTGATGATTGCATTTCCACACACCAGGTGGAGTGGAGGTGGACATACAGGATTTTAGTTGCTTTTTTTACTCTGTCCTCTTATAGTAACTTTGACACCTGGAAAAAATCATATGCAAGGGCAAACAATACATTGTTCATTGAAGACATTTGGAATTTGCCAAGGTTAGTTCTGTGGGCTGTCTCCTAAGTTTCACATCACATTCCTGCATCCCTGGGTTAGACCTATACCATAACTTTCAGAAGAATGTCCTTAGGGAAAATGAGAAAACTCAGGAGCCTGGCATGGAATTTTACTCTACAAAGAAAAGGACACACACCATCTTTGCCTCTGTCCTCTGTGTGTGTTGGGTGCGGCTGGTGGTCATAGTACAAGGCAAAGGAGCTCCGTCCTTCACCCAGGTGGTTTCACTGTGGCAGAAACATCACGTCCTGCCCTTGTCACCGCATCTCACCGTCCACAATTAGTCATCATCTCTACATAGACAGCCCTGGAGGAGATCATCAATTGCCAATGCAATTCAGCAGATACACTTCATAAATTTTAATTACATTCCCACTGAAAATGAATGGTCAGAAAATATAAAACATCTGCCATCCAGATCATTTACATTTTTCATACAATAAATCATCAACAACATCCAAAACCATGGCTTAAATCATGTGAGTGTGGTAGGTCATGAAGAAGGAACGCCATCCATCCCAAGAGAACCGTTTGGATCCCAGCCCTTCTTCGGAATGTGGGAGGCAGGGCGAGGAGACGGAGGTACCCAACAACCTAGAGACGAGGTGGAGAGCATTTTGGCCTAGTCCTCTTCAACCTGAGGCTCTATCTAGAGGAGCAGCTGATTGATCTACTTACTATGATTGTGTCCATAGTTAAACAGGAGCTTGTTTAAGTAAAAGAATATTTGGCCAATTATGACTAGGAAAAGCAGGCATTTATCACTCAAGTGGCTTGTTTATCTACCCTGCAGGTAGTAGAATGAGGCTGCTTCATTTTCAAAAATCAATTTTTATTAACATTATATTAATAAAACTCCCATTTGCCTCTAAGCACTTTCCACGTCGACAAGCATGAGGTGGGGGCGTTCCCATAGAGACGGGCCTCCTTAACAATCCTACTGCTGAGGAGAGCCTCTCAAGGAAATAGCAGCTCAGCTAAGGTGTCCTGAACCACCCTACCACAGCCAGAAAACTTCCTATAATGGAACCCACAGAAAGTAGCTGCAGTATACTTGGGGAAGGTCTCTGCAGCTGCCTGATGTGTCACCAACCTCCTCCCCTTTTTTTCAATTCATTTGTGAGTTTTTCCAGCTCTTTTCCTAACATTTGCCCATCTGTCAAAGGAGAGCAGTAATTAAGAACAATCACTCTCCTTTTAGTAGAGAAGGCACCTCTCCTGAATTTGGAGTAGTGGCCCCCTGATATGCAACATCAGTGAGATTGTGTCCAATAAAAGAAGAGGCCCGTTGAATAAGGGGCTCAAGGTTGACTTGGAGGTGGGCATGGTGGGAAGCCACTGGCTCTCTGATTGCTGTTATTAAATCCAACAGGAAAAATGAATGGCAATTCCCTTTTTAAAAGTCAGAGCAACACTTAGAGTATTAATGCAATGTCGCTATGGCTGAGGACACTGGGACCCTCAGAGGTCAAAGAGCTGCCCAGTTGAGCTGCAGCAACTGGTGCACCATCTTCAGATCTGGGTCTCTTGAGAGACCAGATCTGCGCTTGCTCTCCTGCATTTATCCACCATGGCGGCAGTAGGTTCTTTTGGTCCAAATGTGTGCCTTTTTTTTTTTTTGTATTTTCTAGGGCTGCACCTGTGGCACATGGAGGTTCCCAGGCTAGGGGTCAAATCAGAGCTGTAGCCACCGGCCTACACCAAAGCGACAGCAACAAGGGATTCGAGCCGCATCTGCCACCTACATCACAGCTCACGGCAAAGCCAGATCCTTAACCCACTGAGCATGGCTAGGGATCGAATCCGCAACCTCGTGGTTCCTAGTTGGATTCATTAACCACTGAGCCACACAGGAACTCCCAAATGTGTGCCTTTAAAACAAAGTATTCCCATGTGTGGTACAGAGTTGAACTGGGAAATATAAACAAAGGGGATGCAAGATGGTCTGCCTCTCAATAAGAACTCCAAACCCCACTGGCTGTGGACTAGCACATGAGTGCATGATGGGAGCAGTGAAATGGGACATAATCACAGTGGTTGGCATTTTTTGGAGGTGCGAGACCCTGGGTTCCTTCTCTCTCTGGGGGGACCCTCTTACCTTGATTCAACCTAAAGATGTCACAAGCATGTGTCCTCACTGTCTCCTTGACTGCTTTGGACCACACATTCCAAAACTTAACAGATAACCTCACTCTCTTCCTGCCTCCCCCAACTCTGACCCTGTGTCCAGATTCTAGTAGGTGTTTCTTCCTCTCCAGGGCACATGTCTTTTGACAAGTTCTCAGGAAACACACACAGGTGTATGGGCTTTGCCCAGGCTCTGACAAGGTGTGCCCAGGCTCACATCCAGACATGCTGGACCCAGCCCCTTCCCACAGGGTGTACTTGGAACTCAAAGCTGATTTTGACATGGTCTTTCACAAGTTGCTTGTAAAAGGGTCTCCTGGTGGCGAGTTCTCTAAAGAGAGCTAAGATGCTTAGTCATTTCAAACAACACGAAAGATTTAATATACAGGAAAACTTGATAAAATCATTAGAAGACACCATTCAAAGTGAATGGACAGTTTTTATCTCTAGGAGAGGTCATTGTTTTCATAGGCAGTTTTTCAAAAATACAATATTCAAGTTTACTGAACAATTTCTTTTTGCCCTATTCTATTTTGAGTGAGGATGTTCTGGCTGACTAACATTCTCTTTTCAGATTCAATTGGATATGCTTCTCCAGTGTTTCTTGGCTCTAATTATAGTGGAATGTGCCTGTGAGTTGTCCAACAGCTGCCACGTCCTTGTGAAGGGTAGTGTCTTTTGAAAGTTTGTCTGTGGCTAGAAATCCTCAGCAAAAGTGAACTAGAAGTTGCCATATTTGTCTAGATAATTAAGAATGCAATGTGGTAAAAATGGGTCTAAGTTTCAGATGGGTGCTCTCTTTCCTACTTGAGTGTAAATGAAAAAAAAATGCAATTGGTTTGGCATTTGCATATTTCTACCTCCCAGGGGAAAAAAATGTTTTTCATTGTAACCATTTCTGACAGGTCCAGAATTCTCTAGAAGACTGAGAGGCCTAGCTGCCTAACAGGCAAGTGTTCAACACACCTGTAGAATTTAACATTGAATGAGGATAATATTTTCCTTCCCATTCAGTTTGGTAGATGTTTCTGGCAGTGTGAAATTATGAATCTTTATTTCCCTCATAATTTTCTTAAATAGAAAGAAAAAGAAAAGAAGAAAAATAAGGAAATTTTAGGATACGTTTTCCCATATTTTTCATTTTCTCCCAAAGCATCATTTTTGGGAAATCCTGAAGCAAATGTATTTAGCGTTAATAGGTATAAAGGACACAGCTCTTAAAACTCTCTAAACAAATTAGATATATTGTGGCTAAATGAAAAACATTAATAGTTCACCTTTTCCTGGTCCTTAATGAAAGAGCTCTTCTAAGAAATTGGAAGGAAAAAATAACGACATTTAAGAGGAGTAAAGTGACAAGTGCTAGTGGGACCAGTCCAGCCTTGAGGGCTGGTGACCCCCTCCCACTCTCCCATGGATCAGAAACACAGAACATCCAGTTGGACCAGAAGTTCTGAGGTTGTTGCTTTGTTTATAGTTTATAAAAACAAGCAATGCCACCAAAACACTTTCAATCATGTGCACTCTGCTCCGCCAGCACCATGTCCACCTTCACAGCAGAAAAGAATATTCCCAAATGTCTAAGTGGGGGATTCTTCCATGGTGGGAGGGTTGGTTACCCTCTACTTGGAGGGCTGGTCTAGGAGCCTGTCACCCTGTAAATGAGAACCGAGAGTTGGATCAGCAAAGAGTAGAACCAGATATGCAGATGGTTATTTTAACACATTTAAAAAACCCGTTAGACATGTGCACACTGAGGTATATGTAATGACTGGTCCATATGACGGGGTCCTGCTATACTGCACAAGGAACTCTCCCCAGTATTCTGTGATAATCTGTGTGGGAAAAGAATCTGGAAAAGAACAAATGTGTGCACATGCATAACTGAATCACTTTGTTGTACAGCAGAAATGATCATAACCTTGTAAATCAACCATGCTTCAATTAAACTTTAAAAAAATGAAAAGAAAAAACCCATCATGTGATTTTCTGAGAATCGTTGACAATGTACTTAGTAAAATGATAAAGGAGGAGAAATGAATGACTCAATGACTCAGGTGAGATTGACTTACTCTTTTTGTTTGTTTTTGCTTTTTAGGGCTGCACACACAGCATATGGAGGTTCCCAGGCTAGGGGTCGAATTGGAACTGCAGCTGCTTGCCTACACCACAACCACAGCAACGCAGGATCCGAGCCGCATCTGCGACCTATACTACAGTTCACAGCAATACCAGGTCCTCAACCCACTGAGCGAGACCAGGGATCGAACCCACAACCTCATGGTTCCTAGTCAGATTTTTTTCTGCTGCGCCATGACGGGAACTCTGGCTTATGTTTTAATATTAATAATAATCTGCATTATGTCTGGTGAGTAAAATTATCAGTATAGATGCTCCTCACTGGATGGTCCTCGGGGCCTTTGTGAAGGACATGTAGCAACAGCAGTGGCCCCACAGGTTCATGGAACTCCTAGTATCAGGCTCAGCCATGCTAACACCTGAATGCTGTTTCATTTAACCTCCTGTGGAGCTTGGCTTGACTATCAGATCAGGAAACAACTGTCAAAGGCTTAAAGACGCTGTGAATGGGGTCATTCGGGCATGTCACTCTTCAGTTTACATCCTAGGATGGAGTCCTAATGGCTTCGAATAAAATATAACTATGTGAACAAGTTATAAGCAATTTATATCTATGATGGTGTCATATTCCATATGTCCATGATAATGAAAAATCTGATCTACTCTTTTAAATCTTCCTACCTTATACTTCTATGTTTATTCCTCACTATATTCCTTGATGGTTACTTTTTTTAAAATTATAAAGCTGATCAAATCCGTAACCGGCTCCATTATCCTCCAGTTCTCCCACTTTACTGTGATGATAAGGATTTGGTGTGACTGTGCAAGGACTCACGCTGCCACAAACCCAGCCGCTGATGTTTCACTCTTACGACTCAGCTTCTTTCACTTTAAGAATTTTGCTCAGTCAAGTTCTTACATGATCCTCCAGCCATGAAAGTCAGCCAGCTCTGTAATGCCATCTTACAGATCCCGTTCAAATTTTATTGGTCACAATTTGTTTCTCTGAATTTGTATGCCTTTCAGATCTTCAAAGTTAGTGAAGCTTGCAGCCAGGAGGCATCTGTTTATAAAGCAGAGTGGGTGGTTTTTGGAAGACTTGCCCTGTGAGAACATGGGCCGAGGAGACACAGGCAAGTTCTCACTGAACTCACATTTCCTATTGAGAAGGGGGTCCTTAATACTTTTAGCCCTTTACCAATAGGAAAAATTAACGCCCCTTAACATTTAGCCTGCCCCAATACTTTGATCTTTGCCCTGACCTCAGCTTCCAATTACCGTGGGTTTATTTGTTCCTCATGTCATGAGCTGTGTGCTTCTGACACATTTCTGCCCTGGCCAGAAAACACACCACTCTTCCTGGTTGTTGCTTTAAGGTTTATTTGTTCCTCATGTCATGAGCTGTGTGCTTCTGACACATTTCTGCCCTGGCCAGAAAACACACCACTCTTCCTGGTTGTTGCTTTAAACCACAAGAAGACAGAGTTGTGTAGTCACACTCAGCCATGGTGTGGTGACCTAAGCCTCTGAGCCCAATCTGTGTGGGAAAAATGTTTCTCGTGTCCAGGAAACAACTACTGTGCGTTCCCTTGGTCACATCGCTACATGCCCTTGGACATCCTAGTTTGGATCTACAAGTCAGAAAGAGACTTCTTTCTGTGCCCCACCTCTGCCCCTACTTGATCTACCTTCACAGTGCTTCCAAACATAGATTAAACAAGCGAACATAACAAACCTAAAAAACAAAGGGCAAACAAACACAAAAAAAAAAAAACCAGAAAAAAACCCCACAAGAATTAATTTTATTTTCCGGAAAAGATTCCCTTTGAATTGATACATTTTATATTTCCAACAAATTTGTGAAGGTAATTCACAAATAAACAAACACATTGCTCTTCCTAGGTTTTAGGAAAAAATCATAGCTAGCTGAAGTACTGATTGAAAACTGTAAAATGACCTCAAGATATACTATACAACATCTGATATGTTTCAACCATTTTGACAAGGTGGTTGCATGGGTACCTCATGTTTGTGTTTGGAGAACTTTCTCATTTACCTTTTCTTCCTGCTGGTCCCCCTGAATCATGAGTAGGAGTACGTAGTGGCTGGCCATATGCATCCTTGGTTTATCTGGATTGGAAGACACACACCTGTGGCATATGGAGGTTCCCAGGCTAGGGGTCTAATCGGAGCTATAGCTGCCAGCCTACACCACAGCCACAGCAATGCAGGATCTGAGCCGTGTCTGTGACCTACACCACAGCTCACAGCAATGCCAGATACTTAACTCACTGAGGGAGGTCAGGAATCGAACCTGTAACCTCATGGTTCCAAGTCAGATTCGTTTCCGCTGCGCCATGACGGGAACTCCAGAAAGTGCACTCCTTAAAGCAAGATGAGCCAGTGTTGGTCAACCAGCATCTTTTGGGTCTGATGAATAGGCTAATCATGGGTCCACAGACCATGTTTTGACTGGGAGCCCTGTCATTCTGAGAATTTTATAAGAAGTAAAGAGATGTATACTTACCTTGAGGATGTATCTCCTTTCTTTAAAAAAACAAACAGGCCATTGAAAGAACCTCTCTCAAAGGCTACTTCTCATTCACTTCATGTTCTCTCATAGTTTCATTAGGGTGGAGGTAAGGGGTATGTTACTACAGCATCATGGGTAGGGATGCTACAGGACTTCAGAGTATCTTTCACACCATATTTATTACTGGTTATGTAAATAATCAATACTGCAGAAGTCAAGGACTGATGCAAAAGATTGCTCCTATAGCTTCTGTTGCCCTCATGTCCATACGTGGCCCTGCCTGTCTTCCCTTCATCAGGTGAATCCTATTTTCTCTAGCTGCTCTCTCCTCTACTGTTTTCCTTCTCCTCCTTCAAGGTCAACAAAAGCATTTCTGCCAAAACTTTTTCTTCTAATTTTGATTTGATAAAGTCAAATACCTTTTACCACTTCACTTGTGACGTTCTTCTTAGACCCTTTGCCTTTTGTATGCTTGCAGTTTGGGTGTCCATACTGACCCTTCTTACACCACTACTGTCTAATCATTCTACACTGCACCAGCATGTGCAGGGGTCGAGGCACAGAGTCAAGCTCAAGTTATCTCAGGTGGTTGGGGCTCACCTCAAGGACTCAAAGGGACAGAGTGGCCACGTAATATATTGTCCAAGTCAGGGCTCTTTGAGAATGAAGGGGGCTACTGTTAGGAACCCATTGGGAGAAAAATGTGCTGGGACTGTCCTGGCCACAGAGACAGGTCATTCTTTCCTCTTTCATCCTTCTCTTCTTCTTCCATTTGCTCCTCCACCATCTCCTTTTATTCTTGCCCTGCTACTTCCTATTCACAGAGGAAGTATATATGTCATCTATCTATCTATCTGATCATCTATCTCTCTTCCAGATCACCAGTCAATAAGTTTCTTCACAAATTTTTAGTATTAGACCAATCCAATGCTGGGCTCACTTGCTAAACTTCTGGGTAATTTTACAATAAAAAAGAATAGGTCTTAGGTTGTTTAGGACCTGGATGAGACTGACTGTGGAGACAGAAACGCAAAATACCAGTGGCTTAAATAACTTAGAGAGGTGCTCCCCTTTCCCATAAAGGTCTAAGCTAGTTCCCCTCTGCAAGGTTATAAGGAGATCGAGCTCCTCCTGTTTCACTGCTTCCCTCTCTGGGGTGCTCTTCGCTGCACACGGCCTGAGATGACCCCATTGCCTCCCTGCCAGTGGCGTAGAGGGCAGAGGTCTGAGCCTGTGCCCTTTAATGATATGTTCTACTACCATTCCTGCCCCTTCATGTCACTTCCATTCATATCTTATTGGCCAGAATGTGATTCCTGAGCTTCCGCTAGCTGTAGGGAAGTCTGGGGACTATTGTTTTTCCTCTGCAGAGTCATATGCATAACTAAAACTTGGCAATTCTATTAAGAGAGATCGGGAACAAAAGAGTATTTGGGGTGATCAGTGGTTTCTGCCACACTTAGCAATGCAACGCTGGAGAATGTATTCCCATCGAGGTATGAAATTCTTGCTGCTGTTGTCTTTTACTGATGATACTGCATATTTTGAAGTCTTCAATTTACCATCCTGTGATATATATTATAGCATTTATAGAAGCATTGTTACGTTAATTCAAAAGTTCCAATTAAGAATGATGCAAATCTCCCTCTAGTTGGGAAAGTACTATTTTAGTAGATTACATGAAAAGATTACAAGCAGATTACAAGATACATCATTCATTTCCTTCCCATGACTTTTGATTTACCCTAACTACAGAATCTCAAGTTTTCAAGTGTCTAATACTTTTGGGAGCTCTTTTCATTTTGTATATCCTGCATTACAGCTTGTAGTGTAAAGCCACTTTTCTCAAGGTCTAAAACTGTCTTAGTCTGAATTTTTCTTCTTTCTAACCTTTCTAAGCATTCCTTCACATCGAGGAGATGACAAAGCTCATCATGGCCATTAAGATGCTGATGCAATTAAATTTTATTCCACTTTCAGTGATAGGGGCATGATTCCTTCTTGGAATGGGATCATTTTCTTCAGGCCGACCACTTTCCTCATTAATTTGCAAGGCTCTTTTAGGAAAAGTATCTTCTCAACTCTGAATGAGGTGTATCTCCAACTTTGACCAAATCGTTGCCTTAATGTTCTTCAGATTATGATATCCATTTAAAAAAATCCCTTGCCATTGTCCCCAGAGGAGTCAATAAAAATGCTTCTGTGCTTTGTTTGTGGCCACTTAACTAATAGGAGAGCTCCCCCTACCGATTGGCATCAGGGAACTGTGGAGGAGGGGCTAATCTCGGGCCCCTGGCTCCAGGTAGGCTGGTGCACAGACCAGGAGGAAAATCTAAAGGAAGCCTGTTTGACATTGGCTTTTGAAATACTTAAAAACATCAGCATTTGTCAGGTAGAAAGATTTTCATTTCAAAGTTCTAACAGGTTATTATTATTCCAAGCAATGGAGAGTTAAAAAATGTTGAACAACTATAATAATGCTCATGTCTGAATGTGGGGAGTGATTAGATTTTATTGTTTGTTTGCATAAAACCCTATCACCTAGCTTTGTTTTGGATTTGTTTAAGAGATGTAGGCTAATTAGACCATGCACATCACTTTGTTTTCTGAACATTAATTAAGATTTCCTGGCCTTCCCATGTTCCGGGGCCAGGTCACATCCCACACGCTTCCTCTGGGGGTTCCGTGGGAGGAGAGCCTGTCTCACGCTCAACTGTCAGATGATCCCATCACGGCAGGAATGGAGTTTGGTGAAGTGGCGTTTGAAAGCTCGTTCCAGTTGTAAAATGTTGGATTCTATTTTTATTAAATCACTTAAACGTTCAACATAGTGAAAAAGATTTACTTAACATACATTTCAGAAGCCATTTTGAATGCATATTTGGGGGGAAAAATACAGCCCAGGACATTTTGAAAACTAAAGTTATTGTTCTTAAGGGACAAAACAAATGAGTTAACGACTAGAAATCCTATCGTTTTCTTTGACCGTCGAGTTAACATTTTATATTTGTAATGTTATGAAGAGGCTGCATCCACCTGCTTCCGATATACAGGTATAAATACTCTTTATTATTTGGGAATATTATATAGAACCTGCATAAAGTGGTAGAGGCTGTAGAGAAATGTTTTATTGGAAGAACTCCCAAGCAGAAGAACTAAACTGAGCATCTGGGGAAGCATATTATGTAGTAAGCTTGAGAAAAATGCCAGACCTCTGGGAAGAAGGGCCATTTTTTAGCTAACTCCCTTTTGTTTCTGAATGTTTTTTTAAACAGATGTATTGAGCTATAATTTATGAACCATAAAATTCTCCCATTTAAAATGTGCAGTTCAGGGAGTTCCCGTTGTGGTTCACCAGGTTAAGGACCCGATGCTGTCTCTATAAGAATGTTGGTTCGATCTCTGGCTTAGCTCAGTGAGTTCAGTAAGGATCTAGCCTTACTGCAAGCTGCCGTGGAGGTTGCAGATGCGGCTTGGATCTTGTGTTGCTGTGGTTGTGGTGTGGGCCGTTGTCCACAGTTCTGATTCAACCCCTAGCCTGGGAACTTCCATATGCCACAGGTGCGGCTGTAAGAAAGGAAAAAAAAAAAAAAAAGGAAAAGAAAAAAATCGACAATCCAATTTGTTTAGCCTATTTACAGAATTGTGTAGCAATCACCACAATCTAATTTTAGAGTGTTTTTCATCAACTCCAGAGGAAACCCTGTACCCATTAGGGGTCATTCCCTATTAACTTCCAATCCCCTCAACCCCCCACCCAGCCCCAGACAGACACTGATCTGCTTCTGTCTCCATTGGTTTGCCTATTCTGGACATTTCGTATAAATGGGATCATATAATATTGGATCTTTTGTGACTGGCTTCTTTTGTGGCATAGTGTTTGATGTTTATGCTAGTGGATACAATGTACAGTTTCCCTATTCCTTTTTTTGCATTGCCATTATATGGGCATACCACATTTTACTTATTCCTTTAACAGTTGATGGACCTTTGGGTTGCTTCTACCTTTTGGCTATTTGACAACAGCTGTTATCAACTTTCATGTAAAAGTCTTTGTACAAACATATGTTCTCATTTTCCCTGGGTAATTACTAGGGTTGGGACACATGGTGTCTCTATATTTTACATTTTGACACACTGCCAAATGGGTTTACAGAGTGACTATACCATTTTATATTCCCACCAGCAAAGTGGGTTTCAATTTCTCCACATCCTTGCCAACATTTATTATCAGCTGTTGTTTTGATTTTAGCCATTCTAATGGATGTGTAGTAGTATCTTATTGTGGTTTTGATGTGTGTTTCCCTCATAAATACTGACATTGAATGCTTTTTTTCATGTGGATTTTTACCACTTGTATATCTTCTTTGGAGAACTGTCTATTCAAATACTTTGCTCTTTTTATAGTTGAGCTATTATTACTATTATGTTTCAAGAGGTTTTTAAAATATGGTCTGGATACAACAAAATTGAAAGCAGGAACTCAATAGAGGAAATATTAAAAAACAAAACAAAACAAAAACACCCAAATCTGGTTTTCTGAAAAGACCATGAAATTGATAAATCTCTAGGTAGGCTAACTAAGAAAAAAAGAGAGTGGACAAAAGTTACCAATATCAGAAGAGCCATCACTTCATATCCCATGGACATTAAAAGGACAGTAAAGGAATACTATGAACACCTCTATGCTCACAAATTGATAATCTAGAGGAAAGGGATCAATTCCTTGAAAAACAAATTTTGTCAAAACTCACAGAGGGAGAAATAGACTATCTGAATAGGCCTGTATCTATTAAAGAAATTGAATAAATAATTAATACCCTTCCAAAAGAAAAATTACCGTGTCCAGATGGGTTCATGATCCCTTTCAGGAGATAGAGCAGAGGAAATATTTCCTAACTCATTATATGATGCTAACTGAGGCCAACATAAATCTAATACCAAAACCAGACAAAGCCATTACAGGAAAACAACAGGCCAATATCTCTCATGAACAGAATGCCAACATCTCCTAAAAATTATTAGCAAATTGGATGCAACAATATATTGTGTTATGATCAAGTGGAATTTATTTTAGGATTTAATTATTCAACATTAACAATCAATTAATGTAGTCAATCACATCAATGGGCTAAAGAAGAAAATCTCATGATTCTATCAATAGATGCAGAAAAGAATTTGACAAAATGAAACACCTATTCATGATAAAAACTCTGCAAACTAGCAATACAAGGGAACTTCCTTAACTTGATAAAGAACATCCACAGAAACCTTGCAGCTAATTTCATATTTAATGGTAATTAACTAAAAGCTTTCCTGCTAAGATTGGGGACAAGGCAAAGATGTTCTCTCACCACTCCTTTTCAACATTGTACTGAAAGTCCTAGCTAAAACAATATATATATGGGAAAAAGAAAACTATCTTGGTTTACAGATGACATGATTATCTACATAGTAAATGTGAAGGAATCAATAAGAAAAGCCCTGGAACTAATAAATTAATTATAGCCTGGTTGCGTAGTATTATGTCAATATAAAAAAATCTACTGCTTTCCTATTTCCAGCCATGAAACAGGTGAAATTTGAGATTTAAAACACAATTGAATTTACATTAGCACCCCCAAAATAATATGCAGGTGTAAATCTAACAAAATACCTACAAAATATACATGAAGGAAACTACAAAACTCTGGTGAAAAAATATTAAAAACAACAAAATAAAGAGACACATTCTATGTTCATGGATAGGAAAATTCAAAATTGTCAAGATGTCAGTTCTTTCCAAATTCATCTATAGATTCAATGCAATCTCAATTAAATTAATATTGACAAACAGATTCTAAAGTTTGTATGGAGAGGCAAAAGACACAGAATAACCAGAGACATTTTACTTTGTCCAAACCCATAGAATGTACAATTCCAAGAGTGAACCACAGTGTAAATTGTGAACTTTGGGTGATTTTGATGTGTCAGGATAGGTTCCTTGAATGTAATTAACTTACCACCCTGGTGGGGGTGTCAATGATGGAGGAGGCTGGGTAAGTGTGAGGGCAGAAATTATATGGAAATCCCTGTACTTTCCACTCAATTTTGTTGTGAATCCAAAATCTCCGTAGAAAATAAAGTCTATTAAAAGGAATTAGAGGTTCCCATTGTGGCTCAGCAGAAACAAACCCAGCTAGAAAAAACTTGTAAGACTGATGTTACCTGATCAGGGCCAGGGACTGTACCCACGTCCTCATGGACACTAGATGAGTTCATTACCACTGAGCCACGGCAAGAACTCCATCCCCCTCCCTTTCTCTAACTTGCCACATAGGTTCCCTCCTCGCTCGGTTTTCTATTTCTGCTCTTAAATTCAAAACTCTATCAATAAACTAGCACTGTTTTACCTTTTCTGGCACTTCAACACCTGAATGTTACTGAGGTCAATCATTTGACTGAAAAGACTGGCTTTACTTTAAAATAAAGATTACAAGCCTCAAAGGAGCACCCAACTCCCAGTGGGTTAAGGATTTGGTGTTGCTGTGAGCTGCGGTATAGGCCAGCAAGCTCAAATCTGATTCACCCCCTAGCCTGGGAACCTCCATATGTCGTGGGTGCACATCCCCCCAAAAAAGGAATTAAAGCCAATACATGATAGTTTTTTTAAAATGTGATTTTATACATAAATTGCTTAGAAGAGTGATGAGCACCCTCAGAGTTCTAATAAAGATGGAAGTTGAGTCCCTTTTCTCCATAACCCTGGGCAGAGAGAATTTGAACAAAGAATTTGGAGGAAGTCAAATTTTATAGCAATAAACTTATTCTTTCTCCTTACATGACCTCTTCACATCCTTTTCCACAATACATCAACACAGACATTTTTTTTTTCTGTTGTTTCCCTTACTTAATCAACCATTTCCCTGGATTCAGCCCACTAGAAATCATTCCTATCAAAATGAATGACAATATATTTTAGTCATTTGAATGATTCACATTTTTGCAAGTTTTTTTTTTTCCTTTTTTATCTGGGGTTGTAAAGCCCTTATTAACTATTTAAAAGTGGACCAAATGATTAATAATTAATTTGCATTAGTAAGGGCCCTATGACAGAGTTTGGGTAGGGATTGTTGACAAAGTCTATGTTGACCAGCAGCATAGAAATCACAAAATCTGTATTTCTTTCCATTCTCATTATTATGAATGGTAGTAGTACATGCTTATTACCGCAATTTCCAGGCTTCAGCTTCTACAACTGATAATAACCTCTAAATAGGTTATAAGATACCTAGGAGTTCCCGTCATGGCACAGTGGAAACCAATCCGACCAGGAACCCTGAGGATGTGGGTTCTCTCCCTGGCCTCGTTCAGGGGGTTAAGGATCTGGCGTTGCTGTGGCTCTGGCATAGGCCAGCAGCTGTAGCTCTGATTAGACCCCTAGCCTGGGAACCTCCGTACTGGTAGTTTGCCGTCTTGGAATTCCAAACTCCTTCTGTCCCGAGATACAGAATAGGCAAAGAGGCCAAATTTGATAATTTGGTTTATATGTAGTTGAAATGCAGAATCTGATTAAGATAACACATACAATGACTAGAACAATAATGGGGATCAACTTTAAAAAATTTACTACTGGGGGCCAGATGTTCCTTTCTGTGTGGCATATTATGTAATTCTAACAACAGTTTAAGAAGAAAAATGCTGACTCGCGTTTCCCTGAGAAATAAATGGAAGGCAAATGAAGTCAGAGCTTGACCAGATCCTGCTGTTGTTCCAGTGGGTCCAGATGCCAGCCCAGGACTTCTTGGATCCAGCATTACTGGATTACTGTGCTCCAGAGGGGCAGACATTTGGGCCTGTGGTCAGTGGGACACCAAAATCTCTGTGGGTGGAAATCCAGAGGAACATGGGATCCCAGCCCCTAAGTGAGAGGGAAATGGTTGAGAGCCAGCCATGAGGGCAAAGAGCTAAGAGCTGCTGGCTGCTAACAGGGAGGACCCAGGCTGCCAGCCATGCTCTCCAGTGGTGGAGACACTGACAGCACATCACACCCTCCAAGTCCACGCCCAGGCAGGGACAAACTTGACAGCGGTCCCTGCATGGCCAGGGACCAGGAACCCTTGCTGGCAGCAGCGCCTTACACAGGGATAGACCTTGGGGGAGGGTGACTACTTTATCGTTTTGGTAAAGTCTAAGTTATTGATCCTCCTTAATATTTCTTGCCACTTTCATTTGTTGGCACTGTTGATTTCCATCCCTACTCTGTTGATAGTTTCACACTTGGAATTATCGTAGAGTTGATGCTCTTGGGCAAGAAAGACAAACATGTGAACAAACCCATGAGAAGCTTTCGGTCAATGATGATGAGTGACATGTCAGCCCTACATACCTCCATACCACCTGCTCAGCTGTGTACACAGCTACTTCTGTGTTGGAGCTAGCCAGCAAAAGAGGTTCCCCTTGTGGAAAACTTTCCTTCAGTGCTGAGTAGGCTGTAGCTCCCTTTGCTTTTTTGTTTGTTTGTTTGTCCCTTTTTTAGGGCCACATCCACAGCACATGGAGGTTCCCAAGCTAGGGGTCTGTACCTTTGGCCTACACCACAGCCACAGCCACCTGGGATCCGAGCCATGTCTGCGACCTATGCCACAGCTCACAGCAACACCAGATCCTTAACCCACTGAGCTGGCAAGGATTGAACCCACATCCTCATGGATGCTAGCTGGGTTTGTTAACTGCTCAGCCACAATGGGAATTCTATCTCTTTGCCTTTTTTATTATTGCTTCTCTTAGTTTTCTGAAAATTATTTTAGTGTATGAGTTGATACTGTCTCCAGGAAATGTGTCAAAATTCCTACGTTGCTAGTAAGGTATTATTTGTGAGATCTCAACCTGGGCTACAGGTGAGGATGTTTTAATTGCTGGGTACGTCACTATTGTTATAATGACCCAGAAGACAGTCTCAATGAACATAAGAATTTAGTGATGTCACCTTTTGCATGTGGTACCAGGCTTCCTTGTCCAGGTATAAATCTATTGGGAAGGCTTTCATAGCAACCACTGGTTAAAATAAAACACCTTAACAACTTGTTAAAATAAATTCAGTACTAAATTTCTTAAATTTTCTAAGGAAATTTTCCTTTGGATCAACATCAAATTCAATGGACCTGAAACCAAACTATCCCTTCCTATAAATATATGTGGATAGGCTATAAATTTTTTGAGGATAAAGATCATGTCCGAATCATGGCTTTGTCTCTAATATTTAGCATAGTGCTAAATGTTTAATATTTGCTTGGTAATTTTTTAATGACTGAGTTATTTTAGCTGTAAAAATGCTGCTATGAATTGTATAATGCCGATGTATGCATTATTTTCTCTTATCAGTGTAGTAAGGATACAAACTGGTAAAAAAGTCAATTTGGAATTTAATCATTAAAAAATACACAGATTTATCTGAAATTAAATTGAAAAATTCTTGAACAAAATGGTCCTTAGATCTCCTTAGAATAAATGGTCTTTATCTAGACAATGAGTGGATCTCACTGTAGATCCAGAACATCAAATTCACCTTCCCCACTTTAAGTGATTCCAATTCTCTACTGTGTTACTTATAATTTTCTTTCTATCTATCTATCTATCTATCTATCTATCTATCTATCTATCTATCTATCTATCTTCTATCACTTATTTATTGTCTATCTGACCTATCTCTCGCCTGTCATCATCTATCTATCATATATCTAATCCATTTACTAACCTATCTATCATCTATATATCCATCTAATCAAACTACAATACTATTTGGATAGAGAAATCCTCTAGAATATTATCTTGGAAAATTTTAGAATCATGAAATTTAAAAATGAGCATTCTGTAATCTCAATTTAAACAAAAGCAATATGATGAATTGTGAATATTCCAAATAAAAACAGGCTGGAGTTTCCAAACCTGATATGAAAATATTTATTAACATGTACCCTGCCTATATAGCGAAAGGAGTGATGATTTCATTAGATGCTATTCTTAGTTTTTGCTCATTTTTTTTGACTTGGGTCCAAAGGAGTTCACATATTTATCACAGGGAAAAATAGACCAAGAGAGAGGAATAAGTTTTCATTATTTGTACATTCTGTGTATCTAAATAGTGGAGGAGGGCAGTAGCAAATGAAGGGAAAGATTTCTCACAGACACCTGACAGTGGCTTCCTTTTTTTACTCCTTTTTTAATTTATGCCAAATAAATAATTATGTTATTTATGGTGAAGAATGGGGACTGGGTCAAGAATACGTTCTATTGTTTACTTTTTAAATTACTATTTTAAGCACCAAGGTCATTACTGAGACGGGTGTTTAGCAGAGTATTGTTTGGAACATCAGCCCTACAAACAAAACTTGATGGTTTAAAATGCACATTAGTAATAAACTTGTCTCGGTTTGTTCACACCAGCACTTCTCAAACCTGTTTGACAAAAGGCCACACTTTTTCACCACCTCCCTAATATCCTACGGGTCTAGTGTTCCAGGGATACACTTTGTGGAAGGCAGGGGTCAAGCACCTGTGCGTTAGGCTCAGATTCTGGTCCTTGATAAATGCACATTCTCCCTTGTGTGTGCACAACACATCTACATATACACACATCCATGACACAGGATAGATCTGAGTCATATTTTAAGGGTTCCTTGCTCAATAATGTTCTCTATCTCTTATTTCTGAAACCCTTCTACAAATGTCCTCAAATTTGCGCAGTGTTTGCTTTGCCCCTGTTTGCTTAAATCCTATTTACCCCACTGGGGAGGGAGGGGTCCCTTACCCTAGATAGGAAGATGGCCAAACACACAGCACTCGAGACTGAACAGATGAAATAAAACAGAAGTTTATTCATCAAACACACCTGCAGCCCCAGAAGAGGACACTGCACGTCACACGGGGATATGAGGGAGGTGCCCTGGGGAACAAAGAGAACCAGCCAGGGTGGTGGAAGCAGAATTTGTAGTAACAAAAGGGAGAGGTGACCCTGGTTCCTGTGGGAGGATGTGATTGGCTTGTTTGAATAACTGTGGGCTGGCAGGGAAGGGTAGCCTATGAGTTGGGATGGGGAGGGACACAGCTGATTTGTCAGCCTGGGGGACAGGCTGGTGGAAAGACCTTCTGGCTGTAGGAGGGGGTTATATTTAGTAAGAGCAGGGGGGCTCATGGTTAAGTTGTGGTGCCCTGTGAGATGCAAAGATGTCAAGATAGCACCTGAGACATTAGGCCTTCCAATACTGCCTTTCCCACATGGCTCCAGGTATGTGCTCAGCATGCTCCCGATGTGCCATAAGCATCACGCCTCTCCTCCTGCTGCAGGGCAGAATGCCTCGCACTGTGTTGGCTTTCTGGGTACCAGATCTCAGCATCGATTCACTTGGTATTCAGAAGCAGCCAGACTTCCGTCTAGCATCGTGCTCTGGTGATCCCCTGGTGCTGCTCCCTGCTCTCCCAATTGATGGCGGCTATTATCCTTGATTCATTACATGCCATTGATCTTCGAAATTTTGATTAATGACAGGGAAACCTGAAAAGTTCAGAGTTTGGCTTTGGTTCAAATGAGCACCCAGAAGTTCAGATGCTTAATTCAAACTGTCTAAGTCTCTTGGATAAGCAAATGTAGTTATGCAAAATTAGTCTGAAAAATCTCCTGGAAACAACCCCTCCTGGAAATTTCTGGTATTTCCTGCTTCTACTTAGACCACAGACTATAAATGCTACAAAGACATTACTGCTTTCTTTTATTTGTTCTGCTCATTTACTTCTGGCCAGAGCCCAGGTTTCTAAGTTTTGGGGGGACAGGTAGCCCAAATCATAGTGGGAAAGTTCAGGATGGCATTGTTGGACTGTCTTAGTTCTGCCAGGCGTATGTACATTTTTCATGCACCTGGGCACCCAGAGAGATGCAAGCCCATCAGCTCCCAGGGTTCAGAGTAAAGAGTTACCTATTTATCCCTGACACACTGACTTTTTTTTTTTTTTCAGATCTATAAGAATGTGTTAGTACGGTGTGAATATGCAGGCGTCATCAAGACAAAGCGAGAGCTTGATAAATGACAGTTGGAGAAATTTCCTCCAAAAGGCAGAGTTAACTCTTCTCAGTTCTCCCTTTCTTAACTCAGGCAGGCAAGAATGAGAAACAGATCATTCAGGGGCTGTGCTCCAAAGGTCAGAAAGGAGGCATACTCCCAGGTTCGTAGGGAAAGATATTAGGGAAAAAAGGCTCTTGAATGAGAACATTCAAGAACCTTATCAACCCTCCATCCTTAAACACCCCCTCTGCCCAGGTTCAAACCAAGACTTCATTAGCCTGAGTTCTCTAGCTCATTACCTGGGTTCTGGAGTTCAGCATGCTGACAGTTTTACAAGGTACCAGAGTAGATGTCACATTCATTCCACAGGCTTCCTTGGCATTTGATGCCAATCTAAGTTTCATTTATACTAAGTGACCTATTTTAATTCTTTTGAGACCAGACACTAGTAATAATGTGTGCCTTATAATGAGAAATTCTATTACGACTTGGAATTTCCTGAACTATTTAGAAAATAAATAAACGTTTCTGACCTTGGATATCTGTGTGTGTTTTGTGTATGTTGTAAATCCCAAGAAGTGTTAAAAACAAACATTGACCGTGACCGACCAGCAACTCAGAATTCTTGGTGATTCTCACTTTGCTTTTCACTCTTTGCCATAGACTGTTCACCTGGATGTAAAAAGTCCCTTCTTTACACCCAGATGAGGCATAGGAGAACTGGTAAAAATTCATGTTTTCCCAAATTGCAAAACTGCAGTTCTGAGTGAAGCAAGTTCTCTAGCTCCTGCTGAGTGGAAAAGGAGATCACATTTGAATCCCAAATATTGTCACAGATTTAATATTACTACATTATGCCCATGTCATGGTTCAAATTTGTTAAATGAGCAATAAAACAGATAATAGCCTTAGATTTTAGCTATATATCCTCTTAGAAGGGAATACACAAACTGATTACTTATCAACCAATTATTGAACTCTGATTGATTCTAGAGAATTTTGGACAATCAATATAAAATTTTACTACGTTGATTTTATTTATTTAATTTTTAAATAATTTATTCAGCCTTTTTATCATTTATTTTTATGTATATATTTTTCTACTGCACAGCATGGTGACCCAGTTACACAAAAATGTATACATTCTTTTTTCTCACATTACGTCTTCCATCATAACTGACTAGACAGAGTTCCCAGTACTACACAGCAGGATCCCATTGCTAATCCATCCCAAAGGCAATAGTCTGCATCTATTTACCCCAAGCTCCCAGTACCTCCCACTCCCTCCCCTTCCCTCTTGGCAACCACAAGTCTATCCTCCAAGTCCATGATGTTCTTTTCTGTGGAAAGTTTCCTTTGTCCTGTATATTAGATTCAATTTTTTGCTTGTTTGTTTGTTTTTTAAGGGCTGAACCTGTGGCATATGGAAATTCCCAGGCTAGGGGTTAAATAAGAGTGCAGCCACTGGCCTATGCCACAGCCACAGCATTGTGGGATCCCAGCAGAGTCTGTAACCTCCACCACAGCCGATGACAATGCCGGATCCTCAACCAACTGAGCAAGGCCAGGCTTGAACCTGCATGCTCATGGACACCAGTTGGATTCACTACCACTGAGCCACAGTGGGAACTCCCTATTTAATATTTTCAGATTTAATTATTTTGAAATTGAAGTTAATTCTTAAGAGCTATATTTTTCCGGTTTATTATTCTTATAAACATAAAAATTTGAAATTTTCCTTGATGCAAACTATTGCATTTGGAGTAAATAAGCAGTGAGATCCTTCTGTGTAGCACAGGGAACTATATCTAATCACTTGTGATGGAACATGATGGAGGATAATGAGAGAAAAAAATGTATATATATATATATATATATAAAAATAATTAGGTCACTTTGCTATACAGTAGAAATTGACAGAACATTGTAAATCAACTATAATAAAATTTTTTAAAAAAATAATAATAATTTTTGGTGAAATTTTTTATCTTTTATTTTTAAATTTTTTATTATAGTTGATTTACAGAGTTCTGTCAATTTTTGTTGTACAGTAAAGTGACCCAGTTTACATATATATACATTCTTTTTCTCACATTATCCTCCATTATGTTCCATCACAAGTGATTAGATATAGTTCCCTGTGCTATACAGTAGGATCTCAAAAAGTAATCATAATTTTAAAATTATAAATGCTTAGAAGGCTAATATACCAGCAAACATATAAAGAGACATTTCTGTGCCACATATTCACGAGGTTCTGTTCTAGTATACTAATATTATATTAGATTTATTTGTTACACTTTTACTATTTTTTTCCTCAGGGTCTTTCTATAGATAAATTTATTGAAGTAAATGGACTCTTGCTGGACTGGCATATAGCCATCTTCTATACAAAATTCTACCCTATTAGGATATGAATATGGCTCACGAATGGTAAACATGGATATTTTCTAAAACTCCTAAATTTTTCTCTGGACCTGGGCCCTTTTGATCCATTGGTGGCACTTGAGGCATTGTGACTTTACTCCCCTTCTCTGAGAACCATTATTTCCTTACATAACATGACCTTCAGGTGACCTCAAGATCAGCACTTGTAGGTCCAGCCTCAGGAGTTCAGGAGATCCCCAGGTAGTCACACAAAAGTTGTTTTGTCTTGCACAAATGCAGGAATCTTTTTTCAGCCCATGGCCCTTTGGCATAGACACTCATGCCTACCTTCTGGGCACTGACCCTGCAAGAGGTAGACAATAAGGCAGGGAAAGAGGCCTAGAAAAGCACCTGGGAAAATGACTTTCTGATTGAAGGAAATATTGCCAAATGCCAACATCTTTTTTTTTTTTTTAATTTAAAATAAGTTTTCTCCAATGTAATTTTTAGAGTAAAATTCAGAAGTTGGGAAATGGATGTCTCAGATAGCAGCTATATCTATATTTCCAAATTGTTTCTGGAAATTCTAAAGGCTTAAAAAGTAATATCTTTATTTTTGCCTCCACAAAATTATTCAGGAAGTGTACAAGAGTCATAAATTACTATTGGAAAGGAAAAGTGAAATAAAAAAGCATTTTTCTCCTCAGCTGTTAGTGCTGAGTAAAAAGAGGCCATATGAATTTTCACAAGAGAGTGGATAATGTTATTTTTTTTTTGATTTTTAAATTTTTTAAAATAATTTTTATTTTTTTTCCCACTGTACAGCATGGGGACCAAGTTACACACACATGTATACATAATTTTTTCTCCCATTGTTGTTTTGAGATGTTTATTTTAAGAAACATCATCTTATATACAACCTTTGCACTAAATCAAATCTGAAACATATAAAGGCTGAGTTTATAATGGATTTACTTGTCATCAATGCTCTAAAAGGCTTACAAGTCACATAGGTAAACACATCCTATTCTCCTGAATGAACTCTGAAGAGAAGAAAATCAGAACTGATTACAGATTTGGTGTCCAAATATTTTCTGTCATTGTAAGAGCCAAAATAGAGTCAATAGTCTTAATTTTGGTGATTCAGTAAAAATTTGGGGGGAACAGTTTCCTGGAACTTTAAGAAAAGGTAGACACTGTTAATGGAAATTTAATTGTTAGACAGTTGGAAAGTTACATTAAAAAAGAGGTGTTGAGTCCCAAGAAAGCCATAATTTCCAGGTGATTCACAGTCTAATCAGCAGGAAGATGGTTTGTGCCATCAGGCAAGGGTATACCAGATGATTGTGGTCCTCTTCAATCAGGACAGCAGGAAGGTGTTTGGCAGCAAAGGATTTGGGAGCTGAAGGATGGTCCAAACAGGCTGTGCTTCCACCCCTGTCTTGCTCTTCTTTCCTCCTTCCTCTTCCACCTTCCACTTCCCATCCACTGTACCATTTAAATTCATCTGTTTTAACACTTCCAGAGTCTTTGTGAAAACATTAGTCCTGACTGTCATCCCAAGGCTCCAACTGTGTGCTTAATCCACCATTGGTTCTGGGATTGAAGCTTAGAGTTTGGATTAAGATCAAAGGGAGATGACTGAGCAGCCTCCATGAACCTCATGGCATTCAGAGACCTTAAAGAACTCATACCTCTGAAACATGAAAGAGGAGGATAGGATTAAGAAGGAAGAATAGAAGGACTGGAGCTCAACTTCTCTCCTAAAAACAACAAAATTCACAACTAAAGGCTGAGCAATCTCCACCCAAATGGACTGGAAACCTTAAAAAAGATACCCTACTCCAGAAGAAAAGGAGGAGGCCACATCAAGAGGTAGGAGGGGTGATTTCATGATATAAACAACCCCATACCTCCCGGGTGGGAAGCTCCACAGACTGAAAACTAACTGATTCACAGAGACTCACCTACAGGAGTGAGAGTTCTGAGCCCCACATCAGACCCTCACGTGTGGCGATCTGGCACTGGGAGAAAGAGCCCCTGGAGCATCTGGTATTGAAGGCCAGTGGGGCTTGTGCACAGGAGCTCCATAGGACTGGGGGAAACAGAGATCCCATTCTTAAAAGGCACACACGGACTTTCACGTGCACTGAGTCCCAGGGCAAAGCAAAGTCTCCAAGGGAATCTGGATCAAACCTGACCACAGTTCTTGGAGGACATCCTGGGAAAACAGGGGTGAATGTGGCCTGTTGTGAGGGACAGACATTGAAAGCAAAGCTCTCTGGAATATTCAGCAGCTGTGCCTTTCTCTGGAGGTGGCCATTTTGGGAAAATCTGGCCCCACCCATCAGTTAGCACTGAGAAGCCCCAGGGCAAACAACAATCCAGGTGGGATCACAGCCCCACCCCTCAGTAAACAGGCTACCTATAGACCCCTCAGGCACACAGCTGCCTCTAATCCCATCCAGAGACTAAGCCCCACCCACCAGAGGGATTAGAATCAGCTCCACCTACCAGTGGGCAGGCATCAGCCCCTCCCATCAGTAAACCTACAGCAAGCCCCCATACTGACTTCAGCCACAAGGGGGGCAGACACCAGAAGTAAGAGAGGCTACAACTCTATTATCTGTAAAAAGGTCATTACACCAAAAACCTATAAAAATGAAAAGACAGAGAACTATAACTCAGATGAGGAAGAAAGAAAAAACCCTAGAAAAACAGCTAAGCCATGAGGAGATTCTCAGCCTCCAGGAAAAAGACTTTAGACTGTTGATGCTGAAGAAGATGCAAGACATTGGAAATAAACTGGAGGCAAAGATGGATAACTTACAGGAAACACTGGCCAAAGATATACAAGATATAAAACTTAAACGAGAAGAGATGCAAAATACAATAACAAATAAAAAATTCACTAGAAGCAGCTAACAGCAGAATACAGAAGGCAGAAGAACAAATAAGAGAGGTGGAGGACAGATTAGTGGTAATTATGGATGCAGAACAGAAAAGAGAAAAAAGATTGAAAACAAATGAAGAGAGTCTCAGAGAACTCTGGGACAATGTTAAACGCACCAACATCCGTATTATAGGAGTGCCAGAAGGAGGACAGAAGGGGACAGAAAAAAATATTCCAAGAGATAATAGCCTAAAACCTCCCTAACATGGGAAAGGAACCACTCACTGAAATCCAGGAAGTCCAACAAGTACCATTTAAAGTAAACCCAAGGAGGAATACACCAAGACACCTACTAATCAAACTAACCAAAATTAAAGACAAAGAGAAAATCTTGAAAGCAGCTAGGGAAAAGAAACAAGCAACATACAAGGGAACCCCAATAAGGTTATCAGCAGATTTTTCAGCAGAAACTCTGCAGGCCAGAAGGGAGTGGCACCATATACTTAACGTGATGAAAGGAAAAAACCTCCAATCAAGATTACTCTACCCAGCAAGGCTCTCATTCAGATTTGAAGGAGGAATCAAAACCTTCACAGATAAGCAAAAGCTAAGAGAATTCAGCCAACACTAAACCAGCCTTATGACAAATACTAAAGGAACTTCTCTAGGCAGAAAAGAAAAGACAGCAACAGGAAACAAAAATTCCACAGATGACAAGGCTCACCAGTAAAGGCATATATACAGTAAAGATACGAAATCATCCATCCACAACTACACCACCCAAATCAGAAATCATGAGAAGAGGTGGGTACAGACGCAGGACACTGGAGGTGAATTTGCAATCAAGAGAACAACAACTTAAAACAATCTCATATACATAGACTCTTATATCAAAACTTCAGAATAACTGCAAACCAAAAATCTGCAATTGATACACAAACAAGGAATCTCTGGAGAAGAAATATATCTCATAGTAAATAAGTGCATAATCCACCATGAAGGGGGTCATTTGACATCATTCTTGGAATGCCGAAGTCTTCTTACATCTGATTCTGATTTCCTCTCCATCAAAGAATCTATGATAATTATAATTAAATAATGTAACTATACAACTAAATAATACAGTTCTACAATGTTATTATTAATAACCATTTCTCTTCATGGTACAATGTAAGGTCTATAATGTCTTGTTTATTACATCACCTAGAATGGTGTAATGCCTATATTGAAGAATCAATAAGATGTAACAAATTGTGAGGACATATTTATATAGCTACACGGTTTTTTTAGCCAATTTATGTATTTTATATTTTACTTATTTTCAGAGGGTATATTATTTTTGTTATTCTTACAAGTTAAGTTATTATTTTTATTATGCTATATAAAATATTTAATGGTATATAAGACTTTCTTCTTTATAAATTTTAGTTAAAATTGTTAAAATTTTAGCAATTTTAATATAATGCTAATTTTTAAAGAAAAATTAAAATGTAATAGATAATACTAAATAGTAAAGATGAAAGCCATACAAAATGGGATAAAATATAGAATAAATTTCCTATTTGTCTCAGCATATTTTCCATTCCACTTCTCCAGAGGGAGTCATTTAATCTGTTTCTTAAGATCCATGATATAATAATCTGTGTGAATGTAATTGTGTTTAAATATATGTATTTTATTTTGTAAAAAAATATAAAAATTTCAAAAAAAAAAAAATGAACTCATACCTCTGAGTATGTATACGTGATGTTTCCTAGTAAAACACTCATGTCTCTTCCTAAACTACCTGTACTGCTTCCTAAACGGTATGCAGGGAATGAAAACAACGGAACTCTGCTTGATGAACGGGGCCTTGTGGAGCAGGTGCTGGGTAGTTTCATCTCTTGGCATGGTGGAGCTGCATTAGCTGTGGCCTGTGATTCTAATGAAGCATTTGGTCCATGCTGTGCATTTCCTTTCCGACATTAGTCACACCTGCCCTTACACAATGAGTCCATACCATGTAATTGGGCATTAGAAGATTTGGGGTGCTGGAAGAAGGCCTTGTCTTGATTTGTTCCCCTAATCTTTATACATCCTCCCAGAATTTCTCCCTTCTTTGAACTTATATATGGAGGTTTCTTCCTCCAACATCAGTGTGACAGTGAACTCTGCCACAGAATGATTTGCATAGGAATTAATATACTCAAACCTTGAAACAAAGCTGAGGGAGCTTAAAATATCACTTCCAGGATCTGCTGAATATCACACATGTATAATTAAAAACCAAACATTTCTTTTTTTTTTTCTTTCTTTTTTTTTCTTTCATATCACTGATAGAACAAAACAGCACAGGGTAGACCTAGTTTCTTAGGAGCCAAAAAAAAACCATGGGAGTGAGGGGCATACACCCTTATGTTCTATGTGTTCTATTCTGCTATGAAAAATGTATATATAATAAATATGATAAATACAACTAGGGTTAAAAATAGAAACTCTTTCCAAAAATCATCTGGGCCATATCCATATTCTGGGATCCAGGGAGCTTTCCTCCCCAAGTTGAAGACTCTCCATTTTCATGGAAGAAATGTCATTAGCATATTTGGGAGTGCACTTTAGGGTACAATGATCTCAACCAGACAGCTCATGGTTAAAAGATAATGGGATTACTTTGGAATCAGATTTAGAAAAAAATGAACACATGCAATTTTCAATAAGATGGGAAATGACTATAGGTTTTGTTTTATAATACAAGTGCAATAAAAACATATTGTAAAAAATGGTGCAGTTTTCTGATTTTTCCGAGTGTAAAGTTTTCTCTGGAAATGAGGCCCTTTCAGATACTCTTTTGACACTTTCAGGCTGCCAGTGGGTCCCTCTGTACCCAAACAGAGCACATTCTTAATCCAATCAGAGCATCTCAGAGCTGAAAGGGATTGTAAAAGCCAACAGCCCACCCAACTCAGAGTCCAGGTCCACAGGGTCATTGCCAAGTTTGGATAATGCACCTGAGACTGTTTATATGTTACAAGTTGTCTGAATTAATAGGTTATAAAAAGAATTAATAAGATATAAATACTTCACTCAGTTCCCTCCTTTACCTAATAAATAGTTAAGTTGAATAGTTGTAAATTCTCTCAAAAATAAATTACATTACAAATGTGAATTTGAGTGGCATGACTGATTTATGGCTACTGCTGATTTAGAGTTTTTCTATATTGCTTGGTTGGTCCATCTGGCTATTTTTCAGATTCAAAGTTTTATCTTACTTTGATCTGCATGAGCTACTTTATTCCTGGAAAATCAAATATAACATTTTAATCAAAAAGAAAGGAAAACTGTGTCATGTGATTTCTATACAAATAAAGGAGAAAAGAAAGAAAAGCATATTCATCAACATAAAAGTCAATACTGAGATAAAATTGGAATTTCCTGGCATTCATGCATTTTAAGATGAAAAGGAGAAGCCTTTTAGAGAAAAAAAAGTTTTATGAAGTAAGTATATTCGAAGATATTAAAGAAATAATGAAACTTTACCAATGAGTTGGAGAAAATCAAGAATTCCAAATAAGAATACATTTTGTTAAACTAAGATTAAGAAAGTAGAATATGACATTATTTACCTTTCCAGGTCTTTCAAAAACCAAATTTTATATCAATATTCATTTGCATAAGTTCAATATTATGTTATATCTTATTTTAATTAATTTGTGTGTGTGTATTGTGAGTAAAATGTGGATATTGCCAAACTAATGTGATTCATTCAGTGGCTTGGGCAGTTTGAGATTTATAAAGTAGTTTGCTACTTTAAAATGGAATATAAATTTGCCCTTGCTTTTGCAACCTGTTCCTTTGGAAATGGTTTTCCAAGTAGGGTTGAAGTCATTCAGCAATGGAGGTATGCAATGTCAGAGTTGAGTGTTTGCAGCTACAGAATTTTGTAAAATGTTGGTTTGAAGTTTTGAATTGATCAGAGTCGAGAACACATTTTAACCAAATTACTTGTCTGCCCTTGGATAACTGATCCTTAAAAGCTTGGCCTTGATGTTAAGTTGCTTTAGAATCAGAGGACTATAAAAAATGTTAACGCTTATTCTCTATGAAAATTCAACTCAAGTCATTCTAAAACAAAATGTGTGCAGTAAAGAGTTAAAATTAAATGAGAAGGTTGTATAATGTTTCATAAATGTCCCAGGTCTTTATCTTCTAGAATGGCTTTCTGGTAAATGGATTTACATGCTGACCGGTTTAAAGGTTTCAGAGCTTCATGAAGTTTGGCTGCCCATTCTTTACAAGGAGGCTGAAGTGCTTAAGGTGACTTCCATTGCATTGACATCAAGGGCTGTGAGCTTCTGCTCTGTCTAAGTTGTCAGTGCAGCCTGGTCACCTGCTAATTACAGGGAGTAATTTACATACCTCTCAAAAAGGTTCTATCAGGAGTTTTCAATTAAAAAATACTTCCTCCCTGAAAAAGGCATAAAAAAAGAAAAGGAGAAGGAATGCAGCTATAGTAGCTGTTTCTTTTCTTCTTCATCTGAATAATTTCATCAAAGATTTAGCTAGAGTTAAGACCTTTGGAAGCATTAAGAAGTCCAATGTTCTACAACTCAAAGGGTTGTCCATGAACCACAGCCACAGCATTGCCTGGGAGCTTATTCACAATGGAGAAGGGCTGGCCCATTTCAGCCCTACGGAATCAACCCACATTTTAATAGGGTTCCTGGGAGATTCACAGGCACAGGGATGTTTGGGAAGCACCCCTCTCTCCTCCCTTATCTTCCCAAGCAGATTCCCTCATAGATGGGCATTAATGGTAG
Source organism: Sus scrofa (assembly GCF_054392235.1). Lineage (NCBI taxonomy): Eukaryota > Metazoa > Chordata > Mammalia > Artiodactyla > Suidae > Sus > Sus scrofa. The sequence goes on along the minus strand of NC_139383.1, from coordinate 159,521,484 downwards.
AGTTTAATGGAGAAACCAAGTCATCTGATTGGAGTGTTTAAGACACAAATCCCAGATTTCCAAGTCATGAGGTAGTTTCATTATTTATGTGGAGCCATAAAACACAATAGGATTTTTAAAGTCTATTTATATGCATAAAGCTGGCATTCATATTCACAAATCGAGGCATTTGTTTTCATTATCCTTGCATGATAACCAATAACCCATAAATTATCCATCTTGTCATTGCAGTTTTTGAAAATCTTAAAATTGGGCACAAAGGACTTTTGGGGTGATTGAAATGATTACCCAATATTTAATTTTATCTCTGGTTCCTGGATTATAACTGATCTTCTTATAACCATAATTGGTAAGAACATCACACCTGTGTGTCTACACCTCAGTATCAAATCAGAGCCTGTACCATCCACTGGATTATTTCAACTCTCATGACAATAAATCCCTGTGTCTGTGTCTGTGTCATGTAGCAATTTGTATGACTCATAAAGGTGATTTGACTGAGACCTAGCCAAGAAGATGAGCAATTCGCCGGTGGGAATATAGATGCTTTGTTATTGAAAAGGTTACATTAGGCAATTTAAATCTTATTTTTTCAAAAAGAGAAGATACCTGCTGAATTGCAACACTAACCAAGACGCCTACTGATGGATGAATTGAGAATAAAAGGATGAACTGAATCACAGGATCAGGAATTCAAGGCTTCGAGCAACTGCTTAGGTTAAATAAAATGTCTGCATGTTCCCAGCAGCCATGCACCCCACTCCTTGGATGCAGGCGCTAATGGGAGCCACGTGATTTCTGTGATGGCCAATTGTCCTTCAGACTTGCCAAGGTTTTGTTCTCCGAAATAGCTTAGACCTAAGTATAAATTAAATTTTAAAAGGGTGATCCAATTAAAAACTTAAACTTTTTCTACACTTTTCTTTCTCTTTGCTAAATTTCATCGATAGAGTATCAAAATAATTGGATGATAATTTCTTGCAGAAGTGGAGAAAGAATAAGTAATTGGACCTGAATTTTATTGTTTTTCTGCTGCTGAAAGAAGGACCATTTTAGGAAGTGAAGGTTGGAGGAGCAGAGGGAAAAAGGTGAACTAGGTTTAATTGTCTTCGCCTTATTTCCTTTTCAGTGTTGAGCATATAGCTGGCATTCAATAATTACTTATTAACTGGATTACTCCTCTTAGCCTAATTCTTGTTGTTGTTGAACAGCTATGTGGGTCCCAGGAGAATGAGGGCCTCACCATCCAGTGCTTAACTGCATACTGTTTTTCTTATGTCCAATGGTGGGTAGGAAGCAGCTACATCCATTCTCTAACCCACATTTTTTTTTTCTCATCTATTAAATGGGGTTACTCCCATATCACAGGGTAATTTTAAGGGTTAAAAATTATATACAAAAGTATTTTGACACTCTGCCCAGGATGTAGGAAGACAATATACAGCCATCACTTCATTACTGTAGAGCATTGCAAAGGAAAAGGACCCTTTTTGTCTTTCCCACTTCAGTGCTGGAGCTGGCTAGAGTGGCAGGGAGGAGGGTGGGCTTGAGGAAACACATGGGGGAAGGTCAGCACCATGGCTCTGGGCTGCCCCCTGACTTGATGGCTTGTATCTTCCAGGCAGGCATGGACGCAAGGGAAACCAGGAAACCGTGTGCCAACATGGGACTCTCCTTTTACAACCCCGGAGCCAGGCCATGCACCACCTTCCGATAAGGTTGACTACCCATTGTCACATCCTGGCATCCTATTGATACAATGAAGAGTAAACGGTGTCCTTGCAAGGTTTCTGGGGGCTCAAAAAACCTCAGGACTGGACCAATAATGCTGCTCCAAAATTCAGTCCTGCCTTTTGGTGTTGCAAAGAAAATGGACATCCTCAAGTCCTTCTGTTTTTTCAGCTGGCTAAAGGAAAGATTCATTTCAAAGGGAGTAACTAAATGGATTTTTTTTTTTTTTTAAAGCAAACTTTGAGGAAAGAGAGAGAAGGAAGGAGGTCATGTTTACTCCTGTTGGAAGAGCACATGACCTTGGTTTCATCACCTGAAAGGCAAAACACATCTATCAACCATTGAAAATGTTACTTGGTGTTGCACCTCTGTTCTCTCGCTTATTTTACTTTATTTATTTTTTTATAAGGCTGCACCTGCAGCATATGAAAGTTCCTGAAATGGAGTCAAATTGGAGCTGCAGCTGCCGGCCTATGCTGCAGCTGTGGCAATGATGGATCTCAGCTGCATCTGTGACCTCTGTTGAAGCTTGCTGCAACACCAAAGACTTAACCCACTGAGTGGGGCCAGGGTTTGAACCTGCATTCTCGCGGATTCTAGTCAGGTTCTTAACCCTCTGAACCCCAATGGGAACTCCCATCTCTCACTTATTTTAAAGCCAGCCCTGTGAGGCACAGTTATCTGTAGCTTGAACTTCAGGGATGCTATGTGCCCCTCATCCGGTGGCCTTCGTTATCTTGGGAAACTTTTATGCATCACCCATCATCAAACTCTTTCCAATGGTGAGATGATTTTAGCCCATTTTTGTTCACCGCATTTGGGAAACCAGGCATGTATTCTTCTGGAGCTTGCAGAATGAAAACAAAGCTGCTCAAGATAATTATGTTGACATATGTCTGTTAGTGTGTGGCTACATCGACATGTGAATCTTCTAGAGTCATCTGGTAACATTCCAGCAAAATCATTACAATTCATCATATGTTGTCTTTTTCCTCTTACTATTTCAAGATGAAAGTTTTCAATACTAATGCTGCAAAGTGGGTATTATGTTGATTTATGCTAATCAGTTTCATAGATGCTGTCATATTACGTTGCTCAGCAATGGCACTGGTGGAATAGTCTCGTGTCTGCCACTACCTTGCGAACAGCCCCAGGGTGCCAAAGCATGACTCTGGGGGACCCTCCACCTCTCTCTGGCCTCTCTCCAGAGAGGGTTTGCCAGGAACAGTGGGAAGGGAGGCGGAGGGGGTTGTGTCTGTGCTGTTACATGTCCCCTTAAAGAGAAAACAGTGTGAAAAAGGGCCGGTGTATTGTGTGCGCGATCGCGTGTAGATTTATGGTGGCCTCATTGCCGCGTATTATTTTCATGGCAGCACTTCTGGAAATGGTGTGCTAGTCCCTCCTTGAGGAGCTTTTGGTTTGAGGATTTTACCACCAGCTCATAAACCAGAGAAACTCTGCTCTTAAAGCTAACGCTTCAAGAGGCCATTTCCAGAGAGAAGTTTATTTGAAAAGAAAAGTCTACAAGGGAGATTGATTCGCAGTTTTCAATGCTGCTGCTGCAGCAGCGAACCTTCTCGGCTGTGTTCCCACCATCCCCACCCCCGCCCCGCACAGTGGAAGCTACTCTCTAGGGAGCCAGAGAATCAGGGGAAGAGGTGTTCTTCCTGGTGATAAAGACACACTGCGGGTCCTGACGGTCCACAGGAAGGGGGTGGGCAGGCAAGGTGGTCTGTACTGCCCTCCAGGTGGGCAACCTGCTTCATAGTCAGCCTCCCTGTGGAGTGCCTAGTGTCTCAGGGTCCCTGGATCCTCCTTGCTCTTCTGGGATCCACCCCCACCCATGGGGTGCATTCTGTCCCTACTGGCTCTGCCTGGGTGCCCCCGACTTGGGATCTGTTTGGATAATTGGCTGTCTAATCTAATCAGGTCACTCCAAAGAATAATGACGAATGAGAACTTAATGCTGCCACACCACGATGTCAGGGGTCTTTCAGCTACTTCCTGGCATCCTTAGAACTGTGATCTGAACTAGGAGAGAGATGCTGTGGTATAGCTCTTTGTAAAGCCCAACACCCTTCCCCTGGATGCTGTAGGTGGCCAACCGCCGAATCCCTCCTTCCTGGCAGAGTGAACCCGATCACCCCCAACAGCAATGGGACACCCACAATATGCAGTGTTGTGCCAGGAACTGCAAATCTGGGAGAAAGAGAAACGACACTTGTCTCTCAGGAGCTAAAGTCTAGAAGGTCACTACATTTTTTCTTTTTTTTTCTTTTTTTTTTCTCTTTTTCTTTTTTTGGTTGCATCTGTGTTCTGCAGAAGTTCCAGGACCAGGGATCAAATCCATGCCATAGCAGCAACACAAACCACTGCAGTCACAACACAGGATCCTAACCTTCACCACCAGGGAACTCTAAGAAGGTCACTGCATTTTATTGTAATTCCTGACCAATGTGTGTGCATGTGTGTTGTGTGAAGGTTTAAGTTGGCTTGTACTTACTTCCATATTACAGGAGCCTCAATCCAGAGTTTTGGGCAAAGTGGACACTCCATGTGAGTTAAATAAAAACAAGTAATTGTGTAAAGAAGATTGTGACAAGAGGGAAATTTATATAGTTGTAATCTCCTTGCCTCTATGAGACATGCGTCAGTATCTAAGAGAACTTTTATAATAATGGCTGAATAGAGACCAAAGGGCAAAATGATGTGACTTCAGAATAAACTTGGGTCCGTGATAATTAAGAACCAGTCTCTAAGAAGGCGCTCCTCTTGGGATCCTGTTTATTTGAAAATCACTTTCACCAAACTCTATTAAAATAAAACAGGTATGCTCTGCTCTTCCCATGTGCTGTGAAGTGTCCCCTCAAAGTCTGGATTTTAGCTCCATCACTTCTCACCTAAATCACCTGAAGATGCACCTGCTCTTCACCTGCTCCTGGGGCTCTCTTTCTAGTGCCTATATTATTATTTTTATTTTTTAAAGTTTTATTGAAGTATAGTCGAGTTATAAGTTTGTGACATTTTCTGCTGTGCAACAAAGTGATTCCATTATACAAGTACACATATCCATTCTTTCGTAGATTCTTTCCTCACATAGGTTATCATAGAATATTGGATAGAGTTCCCTGTGCTGTACAGCAGGTCCTGTTGGTCACCTTATACAAGGAAGTTTCTACCCAGAGCTGAAGGAACCCTGGAACCTGGGGAGTGGAGGAGGCACAGATGCAGAGACCCCTGAGAGCTCATGCAGAAGATGCTGCAGCCCCAGGGCTCTGTATACTCTGCCTGTGGAAGACAGGGCTGTGCTGGGCTGTTCCTCTGACTCCGGCTTGTTGAAAAGGTGAACTGAGTTTAATCAAGAGAATGCAATGGCCATTTAGTAGCAGTAGCTTTGCCTTGCAAAAATTAAGAGTAATAGTAACTACTACATCACTGCCATTGATGCACAAGGGAAAAGCAAAGGCCTATAGTGAGGGGCCCTCTCCCTCTTCTGCACCTCCTCTTGCCCCCACTGTGTTCACCCCTCCAGTGTTTGGACTCTAAGCTGCAGCAATCACAAGATGAGGTACCAATTGGAAATTAAACACATGGCTTTTCTTTTGATATCCTTGATCTCTTTTCCTGAGCAGCGCCTATATGTGTGATTTTGTAGGGCTTGGGGAGGAGGGGGTGAAGGGGGAGGTCTGGTATTTACCTCACGAATACTGTTATTCAAAGACCAGGAAAGAAATCCAGTGTTTGCTGCAGCTAAATGACAGTATTTATTATGTACTCACAAAAGGGTAAAAAAAGCGACTGTTGATTATTTTGACATTAAATTGCTTGCAATACATGAGGGATTAATTATGACATGGCACACTTCATCCTGCCACCTGAATTAGCTGGAGTTTTAAAGAAGGGTCCGTATTCACATCATTTGTCACTCGGGGAGAAAACAGATTTCTCTGTGCTCTGTTCTGTATGGGGAGGTTTGACCAGGAACCCAGTGGCCTCACTGAATGCAGGCATGTCTCAATCAGATCTAACAAAATGTACAGCTGGTCTTTATGGCCAATCCTCTCATGCATAGCCAGATTTTCCAGACTCTAGGCTTGCCTGACTTGGCTAAGCTGATGGTCCCATGGAGAGAAGGTTCCATCTCATTGTCTGGGAAGAAAGTGATGAAGGCTCCTTGTCAAGGGGTCAGTCTCTCTAAACACAAGGTGGAGGATGGAAAACAAGTGGACACTGGTCCCCAAGGAGACGACAGGGGAGTTTTGTTGGTAGTCTTGTACCCCAGGGAAGGGAGGGTGAGGACGCTGGATCAGAGCAGACGGCGGCCAGGGTGCCCATGTGCTCCTGGAGACCAGAACAATTCTTGCTTTCCTGCTGTTGCTTTAACAGACAAAGCAATGCTTTAGCCCACAGGTGCTGGGACAGAATGTGGCTCTTAGCCCTGATTCCTGGACTTCTCACCCTCAGTTCCCAGCATGAACGGAGAGCCGCCTCAGAGACATGGCACATTGTCCAGAGCAGAACACCCAAACATCCCAGGAAGAGGCAGGAGCCACCCTGTATAATGGAGCCAACACAGCCTTTTCCACACCTCAGTCGACATCTCCTGTGGGAACAGGAATGAAAATACCCCAGCAGCTGGGAGTGCGGGCGCCACAGCCCGAGGTGCGGTAGAGAGAGGAGAAAGAGGATGATCTTGGAACTTGCTTTGTTATGACCCAGACCTGGACCAGACCTCTGGATCCTGTGGGTGAGTCCAACCCGAGTCCACGTGACTGTCCCCGTAGTTAACTGAAAGGGCCTCATTATCAAAAACAAAAACTCAAACCATCAAACTCCTAAACTGCTGACTGTAAAGAATCAACTTGATGAGGACTCAGCTTTGGCGCTGAGGTTTGAAATATGTCTTTACAGCTTTGTGAGCACTTTCGTTTTGAAAAATGCTTTCCCATCATTTTGAGTAGTTTTTCTTTGTGACACTTCAGCAAGGTCACCTGGGATTGCCTCTGACAGATCGATGGGGACATTGGGTGAGGGGACTTTGAAGGTCACATGAGGGGCATAGTGGGAGCTCTGGGGACAGATCTATGGTCTCTGTGACTCCGTAGAGGCCAAGGTTCACCACCCCCCCGCCAGCCCTGAGAAGGCTGAGGGTGAGGTGCTTGGAAATGCATAGGATGCTCTTTCCTTGGACTCTATGTTTGTTTCTATGGGGGTGGCAGGGGGTTGCTGCCCTGCTAGTCCAGTTCCTCTGGTCTCTGAGACCAAGGAGTTGAGAGAGGAGTGGGCTGGAAAGACGTGTGGAGAAACCTAGCTCAGAGAAGGGGTTACAGCCTCAGGATCAGAGAAATCACGGGATTCTGCCCAGGGCAAAAGTCCTTCGTGCCTGTGCCTCAAAGTAACTCCAGTGTGATTTGTTCCCTTCAGCCACAGGAACTTAACATTCTGTGAAAATGTACTTCCTGAAAATGTGTGATGTCACTTATTTAGCAAGAAAAATGATCTTTTGCAGATGAACTCTTACTGCATGGAGAGAAGTACTGGAGCACCTGACCTTGGGATCCAAAATAATGGTGACCCTTGAAGGAACTTCCCTGTCCTATTTCCATTCATCTGTGCTATTCCTACATCTAACATAAAAGAAAAATCCAATAGCATTGAAGTTAAATAATACATTTTTTCCCTCCTAGAACCAATAAATCTGTTTAAAGATGCATTGCTACTTTTCTTGAGGGATAATTTAGACTATGTATCAAAAAAGGAAAATCAATAGTTTTTTCTATTACAAATAATTGCCTGTTTGACTTTTCCCCACTTTTTCTTTTTTATTTATTTTGACTTCAAAATATTTCCATTGAGAAGGTCTCATGCTTTAAGTCTAGGCCAGTGTGAGTTTCTAGGAGACACTGTCTGTCAGTGGATAAGACCCTGCCCTCTCCTGGATTTGGTAAGTTTCCCACCGGGGGCAAGGTGAGCAGGCTGGGGGTGCTTATGGGGAAGGCTTTGAGTTTAATTGTAAACTAACAGGTCATATCCACCAGGGTGCACACCCCTCTAGGGGAACCTGGAACAGAGGGCCAAGGTGCCAGGTTCAGGTTATCTGTGGTCCCATGAGCATCAGTAAGATTTATTCTCAAACCCAGGTTTGAGGTTAATTACAAAATTGCTTCTTGGGTAAGCTTTGGCTGGGCCAGCACCATCCAGGGTTCCTCTTTAAGTAATTAGACATGACCAGGTGTTATCTGAGGAGATCTCATTTGCCATAGTAGTATCTGGGAGAGTATCTGGTTTGCAACACCTAATGGGGCTCTTCATTTTCAGATGTCTTTGTTAGGGGAAAAAGGTTACTTGACAAAAGCCAGTGACACATGGTTGAATGATGAGAGTGTTATTAGGCCAAAATTAGCTAGTTACCATCAGCCACAACAACATCCAAGTCTTCTGCATCAGGCACAGAAGGAGGAGAGACAGCCTGACAACCAAGCTGGGGAAGGTGAGGGATCAGAGGAGACCAGGCCAGGTCTTCAGGGGCAGATGGAAAGGCTTTACTGAGGAAGTGACAGCTGAGCTGAGCTGTACAAGGCAGATGGATGCACACTTGTTAAGTGGAAGACATTTGGTGGGGACTAGGCCATCTCATGAAAGAACCACTTTGCCAATGCAAGGAATGTGACACTGTGTGCAGGGCTGGGGCCAATAACCCAGAGCTGGATTATTGCTTGGCAACCATCCTCTCCTCTTCCCTCTTGCTGTGGACAGAGGTACTTCCCCACTTTATGGATGCTGGGTTTGGTCCTGTGACTGACTCTGGCCAGTAACTATCAGCCATGAGAAGAGCAGGCACCAGGCAGTGACTATGCCTTCAGCCTGGGCCTCAGAACACACACAAATGGGGTAGATTTTAAATCCAAACTGCAGCCTGAGGTCCACATACCAGCTAAGCCTATCCTAACCCTCTGGACCCAATCAGTCTCAACTTGCCAACTTAAGTGCTTGGGGATGGTTGTTATGTAGCATTATTGAGGCAGTGGCTGACAATTACACTTAGCAAGGCTGAAACATACGGTGGGTATGGTGAAGTATAAGCAGGGCTCCTCATGAACAGTCTTGTGTTTTATTAAGGTATAAATTTAGCCTTTCCCCCTGGCATATTTGGGGAGACAGTGATCTGGTTTGCATGTTAGAAAGAGAATTATGGCAGCAGTGTGGCAATCGGCCTTGTGGATGTGGGAATCCAGAAGCTGTGTGATAAATAATTATAGTGGCCAACACTTACTGGACACCTCCTATGAGTCAGGAACCAGGCTAAGTACTTTATTTCTTTCATCTTAGTCAATCCTCAAAGCAACCATACAAGTGCTCAGATCACTTCTGTTCTACAAATGACATATTTGTTCACTAGATACCCTGAACTCTTAACTATGAAATCGATCTGTTTATTGTAAAGTTAAGGTAAAAACATGTTTGAATATGACGTGGTGGTGTATGTGTGTTTTTTTTTGGGGGGGTTGTTGAGGTTAGAAATTACAAGAGAGAAGAAATCAGCAGGCTGTGCTTAGTGTGCTTAGTGATTACACGTGGGACATGAGAGAAGGCTCTAGCATTTCCAATCAGGCAACAGAGCAGATGGTGAATTGCACCGAAGAAGAGGGTGCAGGAAGGGAACAAAGCTGTGTTAAGGTCCCCATGGGACATCTATCTAAAGGTGTATAGTCAGCACCTAAAGGTACAGGTCTGGAGGCCCAGAGAGGGGAAGCACTGAAGACATGGTGCTGAAGGCCATAGTGCATCACTCCTGGGAGCCGTGTGTGTCCTGGGAGAGGCAGCAGGATGGGGAGAGAAGGGGGCCAAGACCAGACCCCAGCTACACCAACACAAGAGGCAGAGGCAGAGATAGAGGAGGCAGAGAAAGATGATCTCCCACGGCATGTCAGGCACGCCCCTCAGTTGGAACAAATGCCCACCCTGGTGGGGTACCTTGACGATGGCAGGGGAAAGGGGGGGATCTCTGCACTTTTCTCTCACTTTGCTGAGGACCTAAAACTTCTGTAAAAATTTTCTATCATAAACAAACAAACAAATTTATAAACAAACTTTATAAGATCCAATCTGAGATATAGGAAGAAACTTGAGAGAGCACAGTTCTTCAGCTGGGGGGTGGGCAGCTGCTTTTGGGGGGCAGCTGGGGCTGCTGGCTGCTGTTGGCTTTCTAGGGCATCTAGTAACACATCAGGAGAGAAGATTGAGGACAGGGGGTTGAAAAACGATTGGGGGAAGGGAAAGGCACAAAGAAGGGGAAAAATATTGATAGGTTTGATTCCATCCAGTTTTTTTTAAAAAAAATCATCCCCATACACGAGAAATGGAAAAACAAATGAGAGGCTGGCAAAAGTATTCACAACAAACTAGAAAAGAATTACTCTTAATAATGCATGAAAAGTATTTCTTCTAATGAACAAATAAGGAAATTAGAAACAGTTTAGAGGAAAAGTGAGAAGACACACAAGGGCAGATTGTTTTCATACAGGGAGAAGCACCAGCGGCAAATGCAAATGCAATAATATATTTGGCCTCAAATTGAAATGCAAACATTTTCACTTGGGGGATTGGCTGTGATTTAGCAAGAATATGGGGATGTGGATTCTCTCCCACCGGGCTCTTTGTAGTCCGTGTTGGTTCAACCAGCTTTCGAAAATGATTCAGCAATGCTTCAAAAGCCTCCAAATATGTGTGTGTCATTTGGTGCAGAGTTTTGAATCACTGTTGATCCCACAGAAGTAAAGAATGGACGTGAGAGCGAGTGGTCCAATAAATTCCCACATAAATTTTGGCAGGTACAGAAGGTGGGACACCAAGAAGCCATTTAAAAATCAGGCTTTTGACATAGGAAGAGGCTCATGATTTAATATTAAGTAAAAAGAAAAAAAAAAAAGAAAGAAAGAAAAAAGCAAAACAAACAAACAAACAAACAAAAAAAAAAAACCAGAATAGAAAATGTGGTCCTGATTTTATTTTTTCAAAGTGCACATAGGGAAACAATGCACATAGGAATTGCAATTACGAGTTATCACCAAGTTGTAAGATTCCATGTGATTTGTATTTCCTGCCTGCTTGGCTATGTCTTCCAAGTGTTCTAAAATGAATGTATTACTTTTGTATTTAGGAAAAGGAAAACAATAAATGGTATGATAATAAAGAGAAACAACAGTGAATAGTTGATGGAGAAGGAGCCATTTCCAAGTTGTTGGCTCTGAGGAAGGAGGGGCTGAGATGGATCTGGCCGAGATGAAGAGGCAGGAGAGTTTTAAGAATGGCGAAATGAACTCAGGTTCAAAGGCTTTAAGAAACAGCCAGTAGGAAGAGAAAAAGAAGTAAGAGTCTAGGAAAAAATTCATGGCGCCACATCTGAGATGGAAAGAAAGGGTATAGGGTTAGGAGTGCAGGGGAGGGTTGGAGAAAGGACGGTCCTACTTTGAGAGGACAAAGGTGTGGGAGGTGCAAGCAGACGTTTGAAGGGGTGGGAGGTGGGCTGTTGAGAGAATCCAGAGCTGATCTGCCCAATTGTTCATAGGGAAGTGGCAGCTGTGGTGTTTTCTGGGTGAGGGCAGAAGTGAGGATGGGGTGAGGACGGGCTGAGGGTGGTCAAGGTTGGCACAGGGTTGTCATCCACAGAACCGGGAGCCTAGGGGGTCATACCACGTCTGCTGACATGCAGGTGGCCACAGGTTGCAAGGCGGCTCGGGAGATGTAATCTACGTGTGCAAGCAAAGTTCCCGAGTTCCACTAATGAGGAAAACGGGCAGGATGGAGTTGGGGGCACAAAGAACACATGGACAGGTTTAAAAGGTGTTTAGTCGTAAAGCCCATAGGATTTGCTCATGGTTTTGATGTTGGAGTTTGACTTACAAAAAGGGTTCTGGATGCAGGATGGAATATGTGTTTTGAGGCATGTGGGAAGGAATAAAGCTTGGTGATCCAGAAAGAGATGTGTGTATATACATGTTTCTAGAGGAGAATATGTTTGTCATGAGGAATGACACTGGTGTGCTCAAGACTACATGGTAGTGATGCTTGATCCTGAGGGTCACGACCCATGAGAGAGCAATCTCTGTTGCTTCAGTCCAACAACCTGAGACTAGGGCTGTGCCCACTGGCCTGAATCTGGGGGACTCTGATAACTGGTTAACCACAAAGGCATGGTGACCTCCACTGCTAGTCCAGTTTCTCGGAACAGAGGGCATATCACTTTGCAGACGTGGAAACACTCAGGACCTGAGTTCTAAGAACTCTGCGTCTGATGACTCTGTTTATTTATTTATTTAATTTTATATTTTATTGAGGTAGAGTTGACATGCAATGTTTCAGGTGTACAGAAAAGTGATTCAGGTATGTATTTCTGATACATATACCATATATATGACATAGTGTTGTCATTTATTCTCTATTTGTATGTGTATATAACAGAAATATATATCTGAATCACTTTTCTGTACACCTGAAACATTGTAAGTCAACTCTACCTCAATAAAATATAAAATTAAATAAATATATATATTTAGCATATTTAAAATTAAATAAATAAGCAAATAAATATATAGAGAATATGTGCACATATACATGTATATATATATTTTTTGGATTCTTTTCCAGTATGAGTTATTACAAGATATTGGGTATACGTCCCTGTACAATACAGCAGGTCCTTGTTGTTTATCTATTTTATTTTATTTATTTATTTATTTATTTATTTATTTATTTATTTTGTCTTTTGTCTTTTTAGGGCCGTACCTGTGGCATATGGAGGGTCCCAGGCTAGGGGTCTAATCGGAGCTACAGTTGCTGGCCTATGCCACAGCTACAGCAACACCAGATCCAAGCCGCATCCGCGACCTACACTACAGCTTACCGAAACGCCGGATCCTTAATCCATTGAGATAGGCCAGCGATCGAACCCGCAACCTCATAGTTCCTAGTTGGATTCATTTATGCTGCGCCACGATGGGGGAACTCCTGTTTATCTATTTTATATATAATAGTTTGTATCTGCTAATCTCAAGCTCATCCCTCCCCCTTCTCCCCTTTGGTAACCATAATTTTGTTTTCTATGTCTGTGAATCTGTTCCTTTTTTGGTAAGTAAGCTTGTACTAATTTTTATATTCCAGATAAAAGTGATGTTATACACTATTTATCTTTCTGTCTGATTTACTTCACTTAATATGATAATCTTTAGGTCCATTCATGTTGCTGCAAATGGTATTGTTTTATTCTTTTTTATTCCTTCGTATATATGTACCACATCTTTGTCCATTCCTCTGCTCATGGACATTAAGGTTGCTTCCATGTCCTGGCTATTGTGTGGATGGTTCTTGTCTCATGGAAGACTCAGGAAGGAACACTAGAAAAGCCACTGTTTGCTGGCAGAACTTCCCTTTCCTCCTGGTTAAAAGTGAAGAACACACTCATATGCCTTTAGGTGCTTTCCTTTCTCAGAATTACCTGGTGAGGGATGCAGACTCAGGTCTGGTTCACGCAGTCCTGGGTGAGGATGGTTCACCCAGATACCATGACAGCAGAGAAGGAACTCCCATGAGGCTGTGCCAACATGTTCAGGGCAAACCCAGGGGCCACTTAGCAGGGTGAGAGGCTGCGTGGTGTCCCTCCTCTCACAGCGCTGAGGGCTGCTCCAATCCCATCCCTGTCCTCAATTCCAGGAGCAGAGTGACCTAACAGGGTGAGTGACATGAGGACATTCGCTCTGAGATGAGCTGAGTCATAAGACCAATCCTGGACCCTTCTTGGAAACATGGCCAGTCTCATTTTCCTTGAAAGGTCACTTTAAAAAATGCTGACTCATGCCAAATTTAGCATTTGGGAATGAACTCTGACATTTTAAAAATTTTCTTAGAAAAGCAATGGATTTGTTTGGTAGCGATCATGTTTAAATATTCCAGCAGGCAAGTGGGGGGACATCCAAAAATTCCTTGTTTTGGAGGGTGGAGTTGAACACTGAATTCAGCTCTAGGGGACTTCCACCTAGCAGGCCAGTGACCTGGACATATCTCCTTGCTTCTGTCATGGAACGAGGTGCGGGGGGTGAGGGGAGTCAGCCTCCCCAGAATCATCACATAAGCCAGTCACAAACACTGCAGGATAAGGAAGATACTTATTTTCAGGGTCTACACAAAAGCCTGGATGAGAAAAACCTCCTGGAGATGGAGTACACTTTATTCTGGCCGAAACACCTAATACTTTCTATATACCTCACGGGAATATATGTTTTACAAGAGAGCTGAATATTATCTTACAATCTGCCACAATACCTAATATCTATCACATTTCAAAATGAATACAATTAGTGCATAAATCTCAGCATTGGCAATTTTCCTCTCTCCCTGGAAGTGTTTTTTTTTAATTGAAAGCATTTTAAGGGTTGAGAGAAAATGCACCATTTATTTCTGTTAGATACTTTCAATGTATTTGGTTACTTGGGAATAAAATAGTTCCTCTTTCAAAGGAAAGAAAAATCCTTTAGGCTTATGTGACAATTGTATTTGGCAGAAAGAGGGACTGGAGTTGCCGTTTCTAGAATTTATAGAATGAATGATTGCACAATCTATAAAAGAAGAGGCACAATCAAATTCTCAAGCGACAGGGATTTCTTTTACAGTTTTGAGAACAAAAGCATTCATGTAGAAGAAAATCTACATGGATGTGATTTTCTATTCATATTGTTACAGCCAGAGAGGGCTAGAAATCTTGAACGAAACACTAATAAAATAAATCTCACGGTTAGCCTTTCTGTTAAAGGCTATATGATAGCAACTTTTCTGTTAAAGATTTAACTCCCGTGTTCTTTGATAATGTTGGGCTGTTCATACAGAATTACCTAATTTAAGGTGAGGAAATTCAGTTCTTGCCATGATGTCAACATCAGCTCTATTTTCTTTTAACTCAAATGAAACTGTGTTTTTTTTTTTAATTGAAAATGTTTCAAAACCATGAAATTCTAGAAGTTATTGAGGTGTTTTTTTTTTTTTTTTCCCCCTACAATAATATTTGTGGTGCACACAGCACTGGCCCTAAGCTGGTCACCTCCATTTCAATTTCAGGTGACAATGAACTCACAATTTTGCCTGCTTCTGTGGCTTTGGCCATCACTCTTCAAAGTTCTGCACATACTTTTCTCTCCCAAAGATGACAGACAAACATTCCACGTTGTACTGGGGCAACGGAACTATGCTGACTCAGAGTAACTGCTCCTGTGCCCCCGGAGTGTTTACGTGGAACAGAGAAAACAGTTTGCTCTGGGAAGAGGTAGTTGGTTGTGTTTGGAGTCTGAGACACCGTGAACCGTCTCTGGAGCTGGAAGATGGAGGGGTCAAGGGCAGAGGTCATGAAGAGAAGGCCTACCCAGATCCCTCTTCTTTTCATCCTTCCTGTCTCTTTTGGTCACAGTTTAAAATAATTCTTAACAATAAAAATACTTTCAGAGGAATAATTTGAGGATTTCCATCCAAATATAATCATCAAAATCCTGGAACATCCCTGAAATTTAGAGGATGGGAGATTTTCTTTCAGACAGAACTGTGTAGGAATTCCTGTTTCCCAGGAATTTCTGTGGGTAAAGAATGCAGTGGCTCAGGTCACGGCAGAGGCATGGGCTCAAACCCTGGTCTGGTGCAGTGGGTGAAAGGAGCCACCCTAGACTTGCAGTTGCAGCTTCTTCCATATGCTGTGGGTGCAGCCACTAAAAAAGAAAAAAAAAATCCAGTTTCCCAGGCTGGTCTAACACTTATTAGCAAATTTGGCATATTCGTTTATTTTTTTGGACTTTAAGTTTGTCCAACTCTAAAGGGAAAAATGATAAAATCTACTTTTCAGTAGATTGTACCAGATACTAGCAGGATTGATTTGAACGCTGTAAAATAATTCAAAAGTGCAGCAGGAAGGGAGTTCCCGTCGTGGCTCAGTGGTTAACGAATCCGACTAGGAACCATGAGGTTGCGGGTTCGGTCCCTGCCCTTGCTCAGTGGGTTAAGGACCCGGCGTTGCCGTGAGCTGTTGTGTAGGTCACCGAAGCGGCTTGGAACCCGAGTTGCTGTGGCTCTGGCATAGGCTGGCAGCTACAGCTCTGATTCAACCCCTAGCCTGGGAACCTCCATATGCCGCGGGAGCGGCCCAAGAAATGGCAAAAAAAAAAAAAAAAAAAAAAGTGCAGCAGGAAGAAAAAGAATAGATATTCCTATTATTCGAAGTCCTCCATAGGTCGAACACTAACATCACAAGAGAAACGTTTTCTAGTAAATAGCTTTAAAAAAAAAAAACAACTAAACTTGAGAAGTTTAAATGAAGATCAAAAATATAATAAAGGGTGCCCTGTAAAAGAAGAGAAAGGGGAGGTTGTCCAACAAATAGGTTTAGAAATATTAGCAATTCAGGGGCAACAAATAAAGTCACATTCCCTCTTCCTCACACACCACGTTCTAAAAAATTTTTGATAAATTAACAAAGTAAAAAAGGAAACCATAACAATATAAAACTACATATATATTACCTCTTTAACCGGCTCTAGGATAGAAAAGGACTTGCTGTCATGCAATTTAAGGCTATAAGTCAAAGAAAATGATGGATCATTTTCATATAAAGTTAAAAAAAATTTTTTTTTGTCTTTTTAGGGCTGCACCCGCAGCACATAGAGGTTCCCAGGCTAGGGGTTGAATCAGAGCTGAAGCCGCTGGCCTACTCCACAGCCCTAGCCACACAGGATCTGACCCACACCACAGCTCACGGCCATGCCAGATACTTAACCCACTGAGCATGGCCAGGGATCAAACCCACATCCCCATGGATACTAGTCATGTTTGTTAACCACTGAGCCACGATGGGAACTCCTAAAGTTTAAATATTTTTTACATCAAAAATCATAGTCTGAACTAGATGCAAGTGCCAAATGAAGAAAGATCTGCAACAAACATGAAACTAAAAAGTTAACATCCTTACTATATAGATTACGATCCACTATTATTCCTTTTTTTTTTTTTTTTTAGGAGATATAGACGGATACTTTACTGAGGAAGAACATGGATATTTATCAATATGTAAAAAAAAATCACTTTTTAAGGTACAAAACGAAAATAAAATATGCCATAGAGTTCCTTGGTGGCTTGGCAGGTTCAGGATCTGGTGTTGTCACTGCCGTGGCTTAGGATCGATCTCTGGCTTGGGAACTTCTGCATGCCAAGGGCATGACCAAAACAAACAACACACAAACAAAACACCAAAAACATGTCATTTAAATTCATTAAATTGCCAAAGATTAAATGTTATAAATTCTCAGTACTCTTGGTGGGAGACCTGCATTGCACACGTGGCTGTGAGGGTCAGGCTGCTGCTCTCCTGGAGACCATGCTGGTTTGCGTAGTCAGAATCTGGATGTAGGAGTTCCTGTCGTGGCTCAGTAGTTAACGAATCCAACTAGGAACCATGAGGTGGATGGTTCGATCCCTGGCCTTGCTCACTGGGTTAAGGATCCAGAATTGCTGTGAGCTGTGGTGTAGGTCACAGACGCGGCTCGGATCCCACGTGGCTGTGGCTCTGGCGTAGGTTGGCAGCTACAGCTCCGATTTGACCCCTAGCCTGGGAATCTCCATATGCTGCAGGTGTGGCCCTAGAAAAGGCAAAAAAAAAAAAAAAAAAAAAGAATCTGGATGTAGCTCATCTCCGTGGCTCCAGTAATCCTGCTGCTCAGGTACCCACTTCCTCTTGGTCTCCTGGCCATCAATCAGGAGTAACTCTCTCCACTCTATCTGCTGACAACATTCATCCCTGTGCAAAGCACCTTCCACCAGAAACTACTCCTTGAAGACCTCAGAAAACCTGCACAAAACCAGAGAGGAGCCATAGTTACAGTTAGTATGGAGACCAGACAGCTTTCAGTGTCTCCAGTGCTCCAGGGTTGTCTGGAGCTCTGCATGCCACTTGCAATCCTCACCTGCTGATGTGGCATCCATGCCAGGCACACCGTCTCCGTGGGCTTCCAGCTCTGACCCCAAGGGACACAGTGGTCCCTGTCCAGAGGCTGATCTGTGTCTGGTGGTTCCTGGAGGCCCTCCCAAAAACAGCTTTCTTTTCTGACCACAATCCTGTTCCTTGTAGAGATCTAAGTCAAGTTCTTAGGGCCAGGTAGACAGCTGTTCTTCCCAGCCCCAAGAGCTCCAGAAATGTGACAGGGAAACCCCTTCCTCACTCACTGGTCAACAGGCTTGCCCACCTGTCTCTGAATCCCAGTCTAGGCTCAGGCTGTGACCTGGTCACAGAGGCCCCTCCCCGATGGCTGGTTACAATGTCAGAAACAACATAAACTAGTTGGCTGCCTTCATGGTGCACAGGTATCCGTGTGTTTAATCCTGCCTCTCCTCTCTTCATCTCTCTACATCTTCTGGTTCCTGGCTGCAGCTCTAGGGCCGAGCCAAGGACCTGGCATGTAATTTAACAAATGTTAACCATCTGTTGACTGAAATAACCAAAATATCCATGAGATGGAGTGTTGCACAGCATTAAGAGAGTGTTTTCAAAAGGTATTTAATATTTGTCAAAATGAAACATTTTAAAAGCAGAATAAAACTATTCCAGTATTATATTTATTTCATGAATAAAACCAAAAATTGATGCATGGAAGAAAGACTGAAAGGAAATGCACCAAAATTGTTAGAAGTAATTACGGGCAATCGATGAAATTACAGGCTTTTAAATTGCATTCTTCACAATTTTCCGGATTTCTCATTTAATAAAATGTGTTATGTTTATAGTCAGAGAGAATTCCATATTATCCATATAAAGCATATCTATTTATCATAGAGTTTAAAACATGTAGCTAAGGTCCAGGGAAGTGGCAAACCAAGATCAGGACATTCTGAAAAGAAACCAGAGTTTTCTTTCTTCTACAATGAGCTATTCTCACCAAATGGGTTCACTTTGATGCCTCTAGACTATTTGCCAAATCTGACCATTATTGGCTCATTGCAGTATCTTTCATCTGCCTAAATGCACCTGATTTGTAAAGATACTCTTACATTCCTTTCCAGATCGACATTATTAAATGATACTCTAATGGGCAAGTCATTGTATTTGTGCTATAATTCAATTCATATTGTTCTTGAATGCCTGGTACAAGGCCAGATGCTCGGAGGTTGGCATAAGGAAACTATTTCTTGTCTTCCAGAGTTGACAATGCTGAAGAGCACATATTAGAGCGAGCTTGTCCATCAAATGCAGGCACAGTTTAGGCTACAATTCCTCCATTTCGATGGCCCCTTTATGTGGTGTTTCCATGTTTATTACCTTATTATCTTTTGAATTTTCCATAAAGTTACCCAAACAATGTATGTATCATTGTAACTCCATTTTCATCCCAAGCTTACATATTAATTTCACATAAAATACTCCACACATACTTTATCTTTTTTTTTTTTTACTTTTTTTAACTTAATCATTCTAAGACTTTCATTGCCCCGATCTCTTAGATGGTTTTCTTGCTCCTCTTTGGAATAAATCCCACTACACTGACATCTGAAATGGGGGGAGTTCTCCCTGTCTTCATCCTTCTTCTTCTTGCCTTATTTTTTATTTCTTACTTTTTGAACTGGAATTTGTTCATCTTCCAAATACCCCTGCCAATTTTTCTGGCTTCTGAAAAATTAATTTCAGCTGTTAGCATCCTGTAAACAGAAAGGGCGCTCTCCCCACCTTGCATGTCCCCACTCTTGCCTTCTGGCACATAAATCCTGTCAATGCCGTTGGCTGCTTTCCATCTTCTCTCGGTAGAGTCTTGTATGCAGTTGCTTCTTTCCACCTGCAGCTTTGGCTGCATAACCTCGACCACAGCTAGACAGAGTAAGGAACCTCAGGCTGCAAAACTTTCTTCCACTAAAAGAAAGCCCTCTTCATTCTTCCCTGCCACCAACAGTATCACCTATGGTGGAAATAACATCTATACATTACAGTATAAAATAATAGATGATTAACAAGAACCTACTGTACAGCTCAGGAAAATCTACTTCATAGTCTCTAATAACCTATATGGGGGGAAAGAATGGATGTATTTATATGTATGACCGATTCTCTTTGCTGTACACTTGAAACTAATCAAGGCAACTATACCCCAATAAAAATAAATTTAAAAAAAAGGGAAAGGCCTGATGCCTATGGAGAGATGGTAACATGTTCCCATCTACAGGTCCTTCTTTATTCCTAGCTACTTGTGTACCCACTGCATTCTTTGCTCACATGCTCACTTTCTTAGTCTCTCTGCAGACACCACTTGAACCAGAGATTCTGGAAGGCACAGAAACAGCAGAGGAGACAGGCTGTATGCAGAAGCAAGCATAGCCTATTGTGACAAATGCTTTAATGGCGCTGTCTCAGCAGGTTGTGGAGCATGGGATGGAAGAACTCATTTGGTGGGGAATTGGAAAGGTGGTTTTATAAAAGAGGGAATGGCTGAGCTGAATGGGGCCTTGGAGGGGTGGGTAGGAGTTCACCAACAGAGATAAGCGTGTACAAGTCACACGAGAAGGAAGCAGCACAAAACAGAGGTACCTACAGGGTAAGATGCAAACTTGTGAGCCCGCCCAGAACTAGAATGCATGCCCCTTGGGCCAGCAGGGCTCCATGGGTCTCACTTCCCTCATGACCCAGACTTACCAGCGTCTGGGGCTCCCTGGCTCTCGCCCCCTCTGATCTGCCCACTCCACCCCTCTACCTGGAACGCCACTCCCTTGCTTCTCAAATCCCCTTTTACCCCTCAAAATGCAGCCAGACATCAGCTGTGGGCCAGCCTGCCTCTGCAGCTGGGTGGCCAAACCTTATCTCTGTGCATCATCCGGGTCCTTCCTGGTCAGACCCTCCTGTCTCTGCAGGCTGATTATCCTCTCTGCCCCCGAGGCCGGGAGCCTGAACAGGGTCCTTATCTTTCCAGCCCTTGGAGCTGGGCCCATAGGGGCTATCGAGTCGCCGGGAGGTATGAAGGCCCCTGCACGGAGGGAAGAGAGGGGACAGGAAAGGGCTGCATATGACTGCCCTGGGCGAGAGCGACTGGCTGGGGACACGGTTCTGAAGAGCCATCCCACCCACCTGTCTGTTTCTCAGATGCTCCCACCCCCGGCTGTCATCCCACACCCTTTGATGCAAAGCTTCTGATTCCTTGGACACATCCACTTCTTTTTCCCACTTCCCTGCGGCTGAAGTTTCACAGGCTCTGTAACAACACACTATAGACGGGGCAGCTGCAACCCTTGCAACGTATTTCCTCACATTTCTGGAGGCCAGAAGAGCCAGGTCAGGGTGTGGGTAGGTAGTTTCTTCTGCTGCTCTCTCCTGGGGTTGCAGATGGCTGCACTCTCCCGCACCCTCACGTGGCACCTCTGTGGGTCTGTGTCCCGATCTCCTCTTCTTACAAGGACACACGCAGCCTGGCCCGCCCATATGACTTCATCCTTAATTACCTTCTTCAAGACACACATTCTGAGGTCCTGAGGGTTAGGGCTTCAATATATGGATTTGGGGGCACAATTAAGCCCATCATACCTGCTGTTAGTTGGCTTTGCCTGTGCTTTTGTTTTTTGTTTTGTCTTTTTCTAGGGCTACACCCACAGTATATGAGGTTCCCAGGCTAGGGGTCTAATCAGAGTTGTAGCTGCCAACCTATGCCATAGCCACAGAGGATCCAAGCCGCGTCTGTGACCTATAACACAGCTCACGGAAACACCAGATCCTCAACCCACTGAGTGAGGCCAGGGATCAAACCTGCCACCTCATGGTTCCTAGTCGAATTCGTTAACCTTTGAGCCATGACGGGAACTCCTGCCTGTGCCTTTCCGATTGCTCCCATTCCTTGCTTTGTGCCTCTGAGGACTTCAGATAAAATCTGTCCTTTTAGATTTGAGCCTCCTTGAACCTCACCTTCTATTTTATGATGACACCCTATGTATGGCAACGGCCAGGCAGCTTTTGTTTGATTTTTTTTTTGTTGTTGTTGTTCCACACTCTGTTTTCTCTCCACATCCCAGAATCCTCGTCTCATTGTTTCTTCTCCTTTTACAGCCCCAGGTGACTTTCCTTCATTTATTTATCTTGGCAGGTGTTACCAGCTTATTTCTTTTATTTCCCCTTTGCCTCTGGTACTTAACACCAGACCATCTGTGCCAATCTTATTATTTATTCACCAAACATTTCCCAGCTCCTACTATGTGTTAGTATTGGGCTGGCCAGGCGCTGGCTGTGAGAGGGGAAAGGTCCTTGCCGCCATCCTCCGGGATTCAGAATCCCAGAGGGGCTCAGACCCACAGCCAGGCCCACAGGAGCCTCTACTGAGCATGACTCCACATGGTTCTCAGCACCTGGTTCCCGGACCCCTGCCCCAGCCTCACCCAGAATGCTCACCTAACATCTGCCTGGTGCTTAGCAGTGTGAAGGCCTGAACCAGGCATCAGTTCTCATCCTGCACATGGAACAGTAAATAGGGCTTTCCTGCTACAACAAATGAGGGAACAATGAAGCAATCATTGGTACCTCGGCGGGTGGTATGAGGGCCAGAGAAGATGGAAGGAGGCTGTGACGTGGAAGTGTGGCATTGAAAGATGAGCAATGCTCATGTTGAGGGGGGAGGTGGGGACGCTAGGAAAAGAGACTCAGCAAGAACGGGTGGGTGTGAAAATGCCAGCAGGCTCTCCAACCAGCGCAGGGTCCAGAGCTGGAGGGGATGCTGTGGGGAGGCCCACCGAGTCTGACTGGGGGGAACTCTGTGGTGTGAGTGGGGAGGCTAGCAGACTCACAGCTGAGGGGTGGCTGAGACAGGAGTCGGGCACCTTAGGTGCAGGTTTTCTTTTCTTTTTTCTTCTTTTTTTTTTTTTTTTTTTTTTTTTTTATTTCTGCTTAGGGCCGCACCCGTGGCATATGGAGTTTCCCAAGCAAGGGGTCTAATCAGAGCTACAGCTTCTGGTCTGCGCCACAGCCACAGCAATGCCAGATCTGAGCCATGTCTATGACCTACACCAGAGCTCACGGCAATGCCAGATCTTTAACCCACTGAGTGAGGCCAGGGATTGATCCAGCAACCTCATGGTTCCTAGTCATATTTGTTTCTGCTGCGTAGGGTTGGGTTTTCTTGCCCCTGCACTCAGACGCTGGCTCCTCTACCCTCTCCCCTGCCAGGATAGAACCCCCCCATAGAACTTTCCAGAAAGCAGAACACACAAGGTGCACTTCCAGAAGTTCTGACTCCATGGTGTCTGTCGGTGATCATCCTTCACAGATGATGCTGGCAAAGAGCCACAGCAAAGGACCACAAATGACACAAGTCTCACCAGCTGCTTACCCTTCCCCCACCCTCTGCAACCTCTCTAATCCCTACAGACACACAAGACTGTCTTCCAAGGGGATCTGTCTGTTGTCCTCTGTCCTACGTGAAAGCTGACCCCATTCTTTCTCTCTCCCTTCTGTCCTTTCCTGCTATAGCCATGAGGAAATAGTGTGAGGCAGTGAAAGGTACATGGGTGCTTGAATCAGAGAGAAGTAGGTGCCAACCCCTGGCCCCTTGCAAGGGGAGATGCTTTGAACCTCCTGGAGCCTCTGGTCTGAGAACCGCAATGCTTCTCTCAGGAAGTGACTGCTTCCCCCCAACTCTTCTCCCTCGGCTCCCAGATCCTTCATCGTGCCCCCTCCTTCCATACTCTCAGCAAAGCTGCTCACATGGAAGGCCCACTCCTCCCTGGCCATTCTTGTCTTTGAGCCCCACCTTCCAGTGGTAGTTGCTGTCACTATGGGCCACCCAGTGACCACCCAGCTCACCTCCACAATCTGTAGGAGCCAGTCTCAGGCAACGCCCCACTCTCCTCCGCTGCAGACTTTCCAACTTCGGCGTCCCCCTGGTGTGCTGCTGGCGCAAGTTTGTGCAATGCAGTCCTGCACAGGAAATGCTCAGCCATCAACCCTTGGCCCAGGAAAGGTGGTGCAACAGCCAACAATACTTTTAACAGTGGAGAGATTGACTCACTATATTCAGTAAATTGACCCAAGGCTGCACCGTAACTTTCTTCCCTAGTCTGGGCTCTCAGAGAAAAGGTGGTCTTTTTCTGTCTTGCTTATGAATGGCTTTCAAGAGGATTCAAGCCCCTGGCACTGTGCCAAAATGGAAATCATGGAGGGGGTGGGGGCAGGGAAGGGAGCGGCTGGGGGTATTTATTTTCCTTTCTTTGAAAGAATGTTCATGTGAGAGCAGTGCAGAGAGAGGACGAGGCAGCTTCTCGTGGGTGTGGGGTCAGTTGAGCCACAACTCAATTGGGAAACTTCCCCCAGGCGCTCCTTCTGGTACCCTACTTCCTGGTCGTCCTCGCTGAGCCCAAAGAGAGATTATCTCTCCAATGTGCAGTTCCTTAGCCTGCACGCCTGACCCGGGCTCATTAGGAGGGACAATTACTCACCAGGGGAGTGGGATCATCCTGTTGGAGGTGACGCATCTGGAACCACACATTTCAGAACATCTGGAGAGTGGAGAAAAAATAACCCGGAAGCAAGGCATTGGTAAATGTCAGCTGTTTATTGACTTTCCTATTTGGAAGCAAAATGCTAAGCAAAACAACTGAAGTTCCCTCTGAAAGCCCAGGGCTGGGGGCCGGGCGGTGGGGCCACTGCCTGGCTGGGGATGGGCGTCACCCGGAGGCTTAGCATCTCCAAGCTCTTCTTCCTGAGCGAGCAGTTGCTGCAGAATCCTGCTATAATGAACTCACTGCTATTGTTACACTAAACACCAACAGTACGGGTTATTTTAATGGACATATTGCTTTAAACTGAGCGTTCACCATCTGTTCAGTCCCTCATTTTGAATGCAAAAAGAACATATTTCACAATTACATCTGTAAGTAATGATATAAGTAATTTAAATGCATGTATATGTTCACACAATGCAGTAGACAGCTGGGGTATTTTCCCCTCCCTCTTATGTTGGAAGCACAAATCAAGGGAAAATATTCACTCCTTCCTTATAGAGTGACTTTTCCCATTGACACAAAGTTGTTTTTGCAGAAAACAAGGTTTTCCGCCCTCCCTGTACCTAGGAGTTCAAGGCAAGCCCCATAAACTAGATCACAAAGTCATTTTTACAATGCTCGCCTTGTCTCCGTCCAAATCCCCCCTGGCTTGAGTGACAGCTTGGCAGATGCGCAGCATTAGATGTATCAGTTTCAATAGATGTTCATGAGGGGCGGGGCGGCTGTGGGGGCCGGCGTTTCTTTCACTCCCTCCCCCAGAGACAGGGCTGCGGGATGTGTCTCCACAAGAGGGGGGTTCTGGGGGCGGTCAGCGTGCCTACTGCATGGGACATCCAAGACAGGATGGCAGAGACCCTGCCAAGGACAGCAGGTTGCTGGGCGGAGGCTCTGCACAACCAAGGGAACGAGCACTTGCCGCTGTTGGGGTGGGTGCTGGGGAGAAGGATGCCACAGCCCGTGATTAGGAGACGGAGCACAAGAGTTGGAGAGGTGGATGCCCCAAGGCTCAGGGAGGCCATCACTGCGTCGCTGGGTCCCAGCCCAGAAGCAGAGTCTGGAGAACACAGCCCGGAGTGCCCAGCGACGTCACGTGATGACCAGCCACCCAGGATTCCGGGGTGACTTCAGCGGGGAATCTGCCAGATGGCAACTCTCATATCCACTTTTCTTTTGAAAACTCCGACTTTGAATGCAGCCTTACGGATCACACAAACTGTGGTGGCTTTTTTCGAAAAAGATTTTTTTTTTTTTTTTGGAACCCGTCACCAGCACAAACAAACAAAAAAAAATATTTGCTTTTGAGATGCCCCACGACCCTGTAAGAAGATAGAATTGTTTAAAGGCTTTTGTATTGTCCACATTCTAAGCAAGGACTGGAGGAGCTTATAAATCCTCCAGCCTGACATCATTGCCGTTTTATATCTATATCCTCCATATTTATTGTGCCTGCTTTTTTTGGCATCTGTGACATAGCTGACAGAAGTGGATTTGCATGGGGACTTATGTTACCATTTGCAAGGACTCCCTATAGAGATGCTTCCTGAGCTTGCTGTAGTTTTGATTTTTTAACTGCTTGTTGGCAGTGCATTTATTATTTTCTTCTCAGACAAAAGTGCTAGTGTGAACTGATGGAAGGTTTATTTTTGGAACATTATTAGCAGCTTAAAAATTTGGAGATGTGCAAAGTGATAAAACTGTATTAAGAATTCTACATAATATATTTTTATTGACTGTTCTTCATCAAGACCCAAGAAGGTGGTCAACCATACTGGCCTCGATTTAACAGATGTTATTGTGGACAGGTATTTAGATAACAAACTATTTACAATCTTTGAATGTTAAAAGCCAACCTGTTAATTTACTTTCCCTAATATTCATCTACTTGGAAGAATTTTCAACTTTGAGTTCATTCTTTTTTATTTTTTATTTTTTTTTGTCTTTTTGGCATTTCTTGGGCCGCTCCCGAGGCACATGGAGGTTCTCAGGCTAGGGGTCTAATAGGAGCTGTAGCCACCGGCCTACGCCAGAGCCACAGCAACACGGGATCTGAGCCGCGTCTGCGGCCTACACCACAGCTCATGGCAACGCCGGATCCTTAACCCAGTGAGCAAGGGCCAGGGATCTAACCCGCAACCTCATGATTCCTAGTCGTATTCGTTAACCACTGCGCCACGACGGGAACTCCTGAATTCATTCTTAATTTAACATATATTCTAAACTGGATCAAAATTGCCCATGAATTGTCTTCAGAGAGACTGGGTTTCCCTCCTTCATTTACACAGCCACCTGAATGGGATGAAACAAGTAAGAGTCTAGGAGGTGAAAATGCAATCCTTGTTCAGTGTTCTGAAATCGAAGGTAACTTAATCTGCAGTCAGGTGGTCATGAGTTTTCAACTTAAGGTGGCCTCAGGATAGTTAGAGAAAGGCTGTTAAAAAACGTGGTCAAATTTCCAGCCTTTAGAATGGAACTGGATGAACACGTATTTTGCACAAACCCTACAGATGCTTGAACTTGCTGGTATAGACTTTTGCCCCAGACTCTGAGTTGCTTAGCCTTTTCTGCCTCTGCGTCCTCAACAGCAGAACTGAGAGAAATGAGAACACCGACTTCGTCTGTGTTGACACTTAAGAAGGCACTTGCATGGAATGAGAAGAGGCTTCCTCCATCCTGGCCCTCACAGGTAAAGGAGATTTCAAGTGTGGGCAGTGAGGAAACTTCGAGGCTTCATCATGATTTCAAGACTGAATGTTTTAAGGAATTTATACCAATTCAAAGGTTTGCCCTTCAGCTGAGACACAAAGAGGAAAAAAGGCTGTGACTCTGGTTTATCTGGCTTGCCATCGGTATCGGGTGTAGCAGACACTTCCTGACGTGGGACAAGGGAATTCCATCTGGTGGAATGAGCTGTTGAAATGCAAGGTCCATACGCCTCGGACCCAGGGGAGGAAATCACACGTTTGCATAGGATGGTTGGAAGGGCTGAGGGGTTTGGACACCGTGGCCAACATACTGTAGTTGTCACTCAGCATTCACCAGCATAAAAAAAAGGGCAAAAGCAATATAATCAAATTAAGGAAATGAGTAAAGCAACAGATGTGAACGGAGGTGGAAGAGAGACAGAGAGCACATTTCCTCTCTACATTTTAGGCAAAAAAAAACCAAAAAAAAACCAGGGTTTTTAAGACCTCATGAAACATGTCAGAATGTCAGCACTCAGAGGAGGCCCAGGAAAATCTAACACTGAACACCTAGAAGGTCTTGTGGTGTGGGAGAGCGTTCTTTCAAATGAAACTGAGCTCAAACATCAAATGAGGCCTTTCTGATGTCATGCTTTAGACTTGAAAAAAAGAAAAAGAGCTACTAATGCTTTTAGCCAAGGGAAACAATTAGGTGGGAGTGCTTGTTAATTTAATGGTGACCAGTTTACCAGTTTGTGGAGAAGATAAGCCCTCAACATCAAGAGAACTCAGAGCAAAGGCTTGCCTTGTTAAAGGCTAACTAATCATTGATTTGTAAATGACACTCTCTGGAGGATTTAAAGTTCTGGGTGTGAGATACATTCTTTCTCTCATTCACTGTTGAAGTGAGGTTTTTTTTTTTTTCAATTATAAAACATAAAGGGAAGGTGAAAGAGTTTTCTAAGCTCCTGGAAGAGCCAAATCCCAGAAATCCTTAGGCCTCCCCTGCAAACACACAGGGTTCATTGCTGGCTTGGGGCCATGATCATAGTACCCACATAGGAGTTTATCTGGACATTCTTGCTGCCTGGCCTGTGAAGCCAAGTGACAGCAGAGGGTTTGGAGTAGGTGACATGTGAGTCCCTGCAGAGAGCAGAGCAGCTGTGCCTCTTACCTGCTCCTGCCCTGCTTACGGCCTCTGTCAGAGCTTGTGTGACTGATAGGTGGCCTAGGTTGGGGTGAGCCTGCCAAAGACCTGGGAGAAGGGGTAAGGGCAAGGGCAAGGACTCTTGGACCTGAATGCCTTGGGGAAGAGTGAGGAAGAAACAGACCTGAAATAGACTTGGTACATTTGGGTTTGAAAAGCACACCAGTAAACATTAAGAACCCTCACCAAGACCAATAAGCCAGAGCTGGCAAGGAGACGGGGTGCCATGTAGGCAGCAGAGAGCCAGATGCAACTTTACTGCTCCAATGCGGTTCTCTCTCAGGGACCCTGGAGTTGAGTGTGATTGTCTGAGTTTACTAATTAAGCAGCCATTCAGAACACCTACATTAAAAGTGGCTTCCATACGGAAATCTGGAGCTGCCTGCCACGGGCCAGCTTCTCATCTCCCATGGACACATCCATTAGTTTTCATATGGCAAACGGGAGAAATCCAGGGGGCAGGATGCACACAGAGGCAGAGTTACAATCTAAGTCACCCTCGGCATTGATGCTGGTTTCAACACAAATATTTAGGAACAGAGAGGGCTATTGGAATGATCATCCTAAGGAATTCAGTGAAGGGCCGTAAAGAGAAGTCTGGTCAGTTCTCCCTAAAGAGACATATTCAAATTCGACGTAATGACAATGTCACATATGGAAAGAGAACAGGGAATGATGTTGACTTGATGGCATTCTTCTCTTGATGGGACCACCAGACTCCTCTCTTAACGAATGATGTTAATGATCCCCAAATATCTCATGTGCCCCCAATTCTTAATTTACTTAAAAAGTCACTAAAGAATATTGTATTTCAGAATTTGAACATTGGTGAAAGAAAGAAAAAAACGGCATCAGTAAAGTTTAAAGAATATTTTTTCTTCTAATCAATGGATTAGAATAGAAAATGGCATGAGTGAATTCAAATGTTTATGCTTTACTTCTGGTGAAAAGAGATACTTTTGAGTAATTTTGCCTTTATTTTAGGCTTTGAGCATGAAGTAGTTTATATCATTTATTCATCATTCAAAAATGCAGATATTGA
Organism: Sus scrofa; assembly: GCF_054392235.1. Lineage (NCBI taxonomy): Eukaryota > Metazoa > Chordata > Mammalia > Artiodactyla > Suidae > Sus > Sus scrofa. The sequence goes on along the minus strand of NC_139383.1, from coordinate 159,492,281 downwards.
GTTCTGGCCAAATGCCAAAGACCTCAGATTGAAATCAATGTGAATATGTGCGTTGGGAAGAGGTAGAGATTTGTAGAAAATGAATTTTTTAAAAATTCAGTGGAGAGAGTTCCCTTCGTGGTTCATTGGAAACGAATCTGATTAGCATCCATGAGGTTGCAGTTTCGATCCCTGGCCTCGCTCAGTGGGTTAAGGATCTGGCATTGCCTTGAGCTATGGTGTTGTTTGCAGATACGGCTCAGATCTGGTGTGTTGCTCTGGCTGTGGCATAGGCCAGCAGCTACAGCTCCTATTCGAGCCCTGGAACCTCCATATGCGGCTCTAAAAAGACAAAAACAAAAACAAAAACAAAAAAAAAACTCAATGAAAATTGTTCTGAGATTGACTATTCCTGGCTAGTATTGGAAGATCCAAACACAGGAATATTACTGCTTAATCCAAATCTGACAAAATAATATTAGCGGGAAATAGAAAAGAAACAGATTGTTCTTGCCAAGCAGAGAAAAGCAAATTACTGGTAAAGAGGAGAGGGATTTTGAATGATTCATGTTCTGAGCAGCCACGGGGCAGATGGCATATTTTGGCAATCCCAGGGCCCCGTGTGTGTTCTAGCTTTGCTCGAGAAGGGTTTAGGGAAGCAGCCCACTGAAGGTTTCCTCAATAGACTATGAGATGCATAGAGGACATTTCCTACTTTTACTTAAGGGACATTTCCCTCTCAGGTGTGACTGGAGAGAACGGTTCCACCTTCCTCTAATTTTTGACATCTGAAAATCCATGTAGACCTGATAGTCTTAACTTAATTTTAGGGCATCCCACTCTTTTCCAGTCACCTGTTGAGACATGTACCCCATTATTCTCTTTTTGGGAAAGGTCTCAAGCAGGCTTGAAGGACCCTGGTAGGAATAGTAATCCCCACTTCCTTCTCTGAGGTGGATGTGGGGGGAGGGGGACTAGCCAAAAGCCTGCCTATAACAGAAATTGTATATAGGGTCAATGGTCTCCAACCTGGGAGATGCCTTGGCTCTGGAGAGTAGGGAGGGAACAGGGTGAGGCCCAGGACAGGAGAAATGGCTAGGCTTTTCAGTTGTTCCAGAACCAGGCTCCGGAGGAGGGATAGCTGGCCCTGAGTTTCCGTTCAGTATAAGTGATCCCAGCTTGTCTGGGTGGGGCAGCAAAGACTGTCAGGAATAAGCTCTGCTCAAGGGACATTTAGCAAGAAGGTGCCATGACGTCACGCCCTCCAGACTGACCTTTGCAGTGGGAGCCTGGAAAAACATGGAACTCCCATAACAAATGGTGCTAGATTTGGGGACAGGAGCCTGGGGGTGTCAGCACTCAAACCTACTCTGTCCAACACCCAGGGTGATTCTGTGGAGTCTGTCCATTGCCACAGAATCACGGAAAAGAGCCCATTAGAAGAATACAATCAAGGAAGTGGTGCTTAAGTGGTGCTTCTAAGGGAGAAGCAATGATCTTTTTTTTTTTTTTTTTCAGCCCAGATATAGTTAGTGCTACAGTTGAGTGAGCCTAGGATATAACCAGATTTTTCTTCTGCTTGAAGGACTCACTTTAACCTTACTGTATGCAGTTGGCCTGATGACGAATTCTTTCAGTTTATATCTAAAAAAGTCTTTGCTGCACCACTGTTTTTGAAAGCTATTTTCATTGGTACAGACTGTAGGTTGACTGTTTCTTTCTTTACTTGTTTTTCTTTTGCTTTTCTATGCTTTAAAGATGTGCTTCCACTAGCTTCTTCTTTACATTATTTCTGACAAGAAGTTAATCATAGTTCTTTGCTTTGTTCCTCCGTACATCCAACTTGTCCCATAACTCATCAGTACTGTTTTCACTTTTGAAATAAATCCATTTTCTCTCTGTGTTTTATTTTGGATTGGGTCTATTACAAGCCTTCAGGTTCACCATTCTTTTCTTCTGCAATGTCTAATCTGCTGTTAATCCCATTCAATGTATTTTTAATTTCAAACATTGTGGTTCTTATGACTAGAAGTTTTATTTGGGCTTGTATTATAATCTCAATGTCTCTATTTAATATGCTCATTTTGCACCTAACTTCTTAAACATATGTGAAAATAGTTATTCTGTTTTAATTATTCCATCCATGAATTGTTTTTTATCATTTATGTTGTTTCTCAGTAAGTTTTGCTTGAGTGAAATTTCATCTTAATATTGGCCATATTATCCTGCTGTATTTTCTTGGTTGGTAACTTTTTATTTGATACAATTTTATATTGTGAATTTCACTCTGTTGGGTGCTGTATATTTTTGCATCCTTGTAAACATTCATGAGCTTTGTTTTTAATGCAGTAAAGTTACTTGGAAACATTCTGATTCTTGCCCTTTTTTTTTTGCATTTTATCTTTGTTAGGCCTAGAGTAGCACTTAGTCTACATTTTCCCCAATGCTGATGAAAACTCCTTCTGAGAACTGTGCCAATGCTCATCTGCAATCATAGAAGCCAGGAGAAAATAGAATAAAATTTTCAGGAGTTCCCATTGGTGCAGTGGAAATGAATCTGACTAGGAACCAAGAGATTGCAGGTTCAATCCCTGGCCTTGCTCAGTGGGTTAAGGATCTAGCATTGCCATGAGCTGTGGTATAGGTTGCAGATGGGGCTCAGATCTGGCATCACTGTGGCTGGGGTATAGGCCGGCAGCTGCAGCTCCTATTAGACCCCTAGCCTGGGAACCTCCAAATGCTATAGGTGCTGCCCTAAAAAAGACACACACACACACACACACACACACACACACACACACAAAAAAAAAAAAAGAGAATAAAATTTTCCAACCACTGAAAGAAGAGAACTGTGAAGCCACAATCTTATATCCAGGGAAAACATCCTTTAGGCATGAGAGTAAAATAAAGATACTCTCAAAGACTAGAAAAACCAAAAAACAACTAGTTGCTAGTAGGGCTACCCTTAAATGTTGATAAAGGTCTTCAAACAAAAAGGAAATAAAAAAGTTCTTATAGTAGATGGAAAGAGGAATGAACAGTAGAAAGAGCAGAAATATGAACACACCCATTACCCTTTTCCTTAAAGTTTTAAAAATGTTATTTTATGGTTGAAAAAAAATTTTAAGATCATCTGTTAGTCAACACAATGCTGTTTTAAAGTTTGGATCTTGTAGGTAAGATTTCCACACTTAAGGTGGTAAGATGTTGATATCAGTGACTGTGGGAAGTCACACATGGATATTTTAATACCCAAAACAACCACTACAAAAACTATATACAGAGATAAATTAAAAAAAACCCCAGTATAAATAATTTAAAATAGATTTCTAAAAAAAATGTATAACTTACAGGAAGTCAAGAAAAGAGAAAGGGAGGAAACAGGACCAAAGGAAACAAATAGAAAACAAATAATAAGATGGCAGAGTTAAGTTGTAACATGTCAATATTTACCTTAATGTATATGGATTAACCACAGTCATCAAAAGTCAGAGATTGATAGAGTAGATATGCAGTGTTATTCAAGGAGGGTTCAGCTTTTGAAAATCAATCAAGGAATTCCACTATACTAATAAAGAAGAAAAACCATGATTGTTCAATTGTCAATTGATGCAAAAACAATAGTTGACATAGTCTAACACTTTCATGATTTAAAAAGATATTCTCAGCAAATTGGGAATGGAAGGGAATTTATAAAGAACATCTACAAAACACCTACAACCAACATAGTACTTAGTAATTACTTAATGTTCTCCCCTTAATATCAGAAATGAGGCAAGGATGTTTGCTCTCACCACTCTCATTCTACATTGTATTAGCAATAATCTCCCTATAATAGGCAAAAAAGAGAACAAAAAGCATACAAATTGTTAGAGAAGAAATTAAAATGTCTCTATTTGGAGGTGAAATGACTGCTTTTAGAAAACAGAAAATCTTGGAATTCCTGTGGTGGCTCAGTGATTAATGAATCCGACTAGGGACCATGAGGTTGCAGGTTCGATCCCTGGCCTTGCTCAGTGGGTTAGGGATCTGGCATTGCCCTGAGCTGTGGTGTAGGTTGCAGATGCAGCTTGGATCCCTGTGTTGCTGTGGCTATGGCGTAGGCTGGGCTACAGCTCCAATTGGACCTCTAGCCTGGGAACCTCCATATGCTGCAGGAGTAGCCCAAAAAATGGCAAAAAGACAAAAAAAAAAAAAAAAAAAAAACAGAAAATCTCTTGGGAGTTCCCATTTTGGTGCAGTGGAAACGAATCTGACTAGGAACCATGAGGTTGCGGGTTCCACCCTGGCCTCGCTCAGTGGGTTGAGGATCCGGCATTGCTGTGAGCTGTGGTGTAGGTCACAGACACAGTTTGGATCTGGCATTGCTGTGGCTATGGTGTAGGCCTGTGGCTACAGCTCCCATTAGACCCCTAGCCTGGGAAGCTCCATATGCCACATGCATGGCCCTAAAAAGACAAAAGACAAAAAAAAAAAAAAAAAAAAAAAAGAAAGAAAGAAAACAAAAAATCTCAAGGAATTTATGCATACATATAAAATTCTATAAGTGAAATCTGCAGGTTTGTAAGACATAAGATCAACACACATTTCTATATTCTGACAATGAACATGTTAAAACTAAATTTAAAACATCATCCCAATTATAATTGCCCCAAAGACAATGAGATGCTAAAATATCCACTTAGCAAAACATGTACAGGGTCTGTATGCTGGATATTAAAAATGCTGATAGGAGTTCCCATCGTGGCTCAGTGGTTAACAAAACCAACTAGTATCCATGAGGACTCAAGTTCAATCCCTGGCCTTTCCCAGTGGGTGAAGCATCCGACGTTGCTATGAGCTTGGTGTACGTTGCGGATGCGGCTTGGGTCCCACATTGCTGTGGCCGTGGTGTAGGCCTGCGGCTTCGGATTTGGTTTGACCCTTAGTCTGGGAACCCCCATATGCCAGAGGTGTAGCCCTAAAAAGACAAAAGACAAAAAGAAAATGCTGATAAAAGAAATCAAAGAAGATCTAAATAAATGAAGTATCACCCCATGTTCATGGCTCAGTAGACTCAACATAGTGAAATGTCACTTCTCTCCAAATTGATACAGAGGTTAATGTAATTCCTATTGAAATCTCAGTAAGATTCTGGAAATTATAGACAAAATTATTCTAAAATGTACATGAAAAGGCACAAGCTATGGAACAGCAAAAATAATATTGACAATGAAGAATAATTAGCTGATATCAAAGTTTATCTGTTTCTGATTCATGAAACAGAATTGAGAACCCAGTAAAAGATGCTCAACTCATTTTTGACAAAAGCAAAAGAGCAATTCAGTGCAGGAACAAAAGAGTTTTCAAAACATTACTCAGGCAATTGGATCATGTTAGGCCAATTTATTTTAAAGACCTCCACCTAAGTTTCACAGTTTTTACAAAAATTACCACAAAATGGATTATGTGCTTAAATGCGAAACATAAAATTATAGAATTTTAGAAAAAAATAAGAGACAATCTTTAGACTCTAGGTATAAGCAAAGTGTTCTTAGACTTGACACTAAAAAGAAAATTTGATTAATTGGACCTCAAGAAAATTAATCTTTTGTTCTTCAAAAACTCAGGTGAAGAAGATGAAAAAAGATACAGTCTGTTAGAAAATATTTGTAAACCACATCTCTGACAAAGGACTAGTATTTGGAATTTATAAAGAACTCTCACAACTCAACAATAAAAAACATAAACAATCCAATTAGAAAATGGATAAAAGATAGGAATGGACATTTCATTGCAGAGGATATACAAATGGCAAGTAAACTTATTAAATGGTGTTCGACATGATTAGTTATCAGATAAAAGCAAATTAAAACCACAAGGAGCAATCACTGCAGGGCTGTAAGCACAGCTGACATGAAAAGCAGTGATGGCATCGAATGCTAGTCTTAAGATGTGACTCAGGCGGGTATAGGCAGTGGGGATGTTATAAGCTGCCGCAGCCACACGGGAAGAAGTTTGCAGTTTTCTTTTAAGCCACATGTACAATTTTCATGTAAATCAACAACTGAAAAATCTCAGCAGTTATCTAATGGAAATGAAAAGATGTTCACCTAAAACCTATTCAAAAATATAACTATTCCCTTTTTTTAAAAATAGCCTCAAACTGGAAAGAGCCCAGATATCCTGCAACAAGTTCATAGTTAAACAAAAAGTGGAACATCCATGCAATGGACTGTAAATCCTCAATAAAATAAAAACTATTGATGTACATAAGAACTTGGATGATGCCCAGTTAACTATGCTGAGTACAACACAAACACACATTAGAAGGCTCCACACAGAACGATTCCATGCACAGAACATTTTTAAATGATGAAATTTTAGAAATGGATAACAGATTAGTGGTTCTAGGGGTTAGATATTGAGGAAGGAGTGAGAGGAAGGTGGAAAGAGAGATCAACATATGTGATAAAATTGTACAGACATAAACACACAGAAATAGATGAATCCAAGTATAATTTGCTATGTTTGTGATCATTTGTTAGGGAAGCATCAGAAAACTAACACAGTGCTACAGGAGTTGCCTGTGTGAGTGGTTAGGGATTGGCCCGGGATGGGTGTGACAGAATGTTTTGGTTTGATGGAAATGTTCTTTTTTAAATCTTGAGAGAGCCTTGGGTTACATAGATTGTATGCACTTGTCAAACTTATCAAAATTTTCATGTAAAATCTGTGCATTTCAGAAAATGTAAATTATACCTGAGCAGGAAAATCTTGTATCTGATTATGATCTGAAAATTCGACGAAAGGTCCTGAATATTTTGTAGCAAAATGAAGTCTGGTGGAATTATTTCTCTAGCTCGTAATGGATATTAAGTTCACACTTAAGTGCTTTTACTCAATTGTCCACATTTGTGTAACAATTGTGTAGTCCAAAACTATTAAAATAGAAATGAGAAATAGAAGGTGGTAAGGACAAAATACCTGCTTACATTTGTTTTGTGATTCTTCAACTTATTGGCTCTTGGCTTTTAGAAAGTTTCTTAGCTTCTCTGACCCGGTTTCTGCCCCCGACAAAGGGGATGTTAGTGTGAACTGTGTGAATTTATTGTAAGGATATAAGAGAATATATACAAAGCACTTAGTGTACAGTAGGTGTTCAATAAGCCTGACAGCTCTTGTTTTTCCACATTACAGATATTTGTGACATGATTTATGTCATGACACAAAATCTGATCTTAAACTAATGGGAAATAATAGTGGAAAAAAAAAACCCCTCTTGATTTTGGGATTCTATTTGCTCCTCAGTTTAAAAATTTTGTCTTCTTATGACTGCACCCTCAGCATATGCAAGTTCCCAGGTTGAATGGGCACTGCAGCTGGCAGCAGCACCACACTCACAGCAACATCAGATCTGAGCTGTATCTGCAACCTACACCACAGTTTTGGCAATGCCAGGATCCTTAATCCCCTGAGGGGGGCCAAGGATAGAACCTGCATCCTCAAGGACACTATGCTGGGTTCTGAACCATGACAGGAAGTCCTGCTTCTCATTTTAAGATACTATCTAATAGTGGGGATGTCTTGTAGCCAGCTACACCTTTCCATGGCCAATGGGATGCTTACTCAACCCATTTTGGGAGTGTGAAGTAGTCATGAAGCCGAAGTGCTGGTGAAATGCCTAAGTGACTTGAGGAAGTAAAGATGGGGTGCTTCAACTATAGCATGTCACCCCTGCTGCAGACAAGAGAATGGCTGCTGGGACTCTGATGGGAGATGGTAGGATGCCCGTAGCTATTGTCAAGCAACTTGGTAGTAACAGTTGGGGGGTGGATTTCAGACATAGCCTTTTATATGCAGAAGGAAGGAGCTGTAGTTTGCTGCTTGAGACTCTGCCTGGGTGCAGAGTGGCTGGGTCCAGCAAACTGACCTTCTAGCCACCTTCCCCTGGAATTGGGCCCCGTGTGATTGGAAAGCCAGGCCATGAGGAGCTATGTTTCCTATTTCTCTGTATTGCTTGGCTATGTCACAGGGTAGTCATCAAACAGAAATATGGTTTACTAATCTTAACCCATATTTTATTCCAATTGTGTGAAGCATATCCTAATGTCGAAAACACCTGACTTATTAGATGAGTTAGTTACTTCCCTCAAATAGAACTGGTGCTTTCATGAACATCTTGGAGTTTCAGAAAAATCCACCAGCCTCATGGAGGCACAGCTGTTCTATATGGAAATTCGTTTGCAAACGCCCTGCTTGGCTGTGCCTGTGTGGACAGTTTAATAAATATGCTGAAATGGAGAATTAAAATAAAAGGATTGGGGTAGAGAATTTTTTTCCTTCTATGTGAAATTAGAACTATAAAAGAATAAACAATGGCTATTTCTTCTACCATTAATTATCTGTAGAATGAAGCATCTACAGCAGATGTGCCTGTGGGTCCCTCTCAACATCGGCTTCAAGACTTCAATCAGTGTGTGACTCACAGTTAGTGAAAGAAAAACTGTTCGGGCCATACAAGAGGAGCATAAATATTACGTGTCACTTGCTATCATAATTAACTGCATGCTTCAAATATTTCTTTCATGTCTGCCTTCACAATAGGTAATATAATTTACTGTTAATAGGATTAAAATGTCTTTTTTTAACTAAAAAAGGTAAATACTTCAGTGGTTTAAACTGTTTTCTATTTGTTTTGAACTGATACATATTTTCCCACAGGCAATCTTTTCAGACCCTGAAGAAGAAAATAATGAGGAAAATTGGAGATAATTTATGCAGTCCAGAAGCAAAAGCTTTTCATGATTATTATTTTTGCTTTTGCTCAATAGTAAAGCAGTCTCTTTCCATGAAACATTGGGGGAAAAACATCCTGACTTCTTAGCTGTTGTACAGTTTTAAAGATCTGAGGTAAAGTAAGAAAAACAAAAACAAAATCCAACCATGATTGCATAAATACAGAAAGTTTACCCTCGAGAATGAATGCTAGCGTTTCAGAAACCCCCAAACAGAACAGCTCCCACATTCAGGCTACTTTTCAAAACTGATAATTGAGAGAAAGGGAGGTTTTCTTAGTTTTCTTTTCTTTCTTTTTTTTTTTTTTTTAAAGGACATTCCATTTTCTATCTCCCGTGGCCAACTCAACACACTGTCATGCAGGCTGACACAAACCGACACAGGTTAGGAAACTCATTACAACACTGAACTTGTGCAATGTTCAAACAGGTCAGAAATGAAAACCCATAACCTGTGGCATGGTTTCTCCTGAGGAGCTAAATTTTAATTTTACTCATAAAGAAGGAGCCATTGTTGAAGGAGGCAGATGTCTGCTATAAGATGCCACACGTTGGGATGTATGTAAACCCGAGAACTCTTCAAAGGGGACCCGTGTGCTGGGGGAGGGGAAGAGTATTGAGTTACAGGTATGGAGAGAACATTCTGGTGAGCTGGACCTCTCTGCTTTGCCTGCAGAACACTGCCTCGAGGTCGCTCAGCTCCCGTGGGGCAGAACCTGGTGCAGAAGCCCTGGTCTGCAGACACCCATACTGGTGCTCCTCCTTATATGATGCTGTGTCTCAGTGTCTCTCTGGAAGTGAGCTTGTCTTTCCAGGCTTTACAGCCAAGTGGATTTGGCATCCACCACTGGCTGTGCTCACTTCACTGCCGATCTATCTATTGACGTTTCATTAGGGAGCCGTGTGCATTTGCCAAGGATGAATGAGTTCATTAGCACGGAGACTAATAAACTTTAAAAAGTTAATAATGTGAATATGTTTGATTTGAAATTATGCACACAGGCTTTAGGAGTCACAAGGACAGCTTGCTTCACAGACCCAGCTTCCTCTATGATGTCACTGGTGTCACCGGTGTGACAGGCTTGGGTTTTCTGGACTCAGAATAACACTCATTCTCGAGAAATAGATATCACACACACACACCCTCATTTTTGCAGCAGTTTCTCCAATTAGTGCAGGTTTAAGACAACCAAAATGAACAGCAAAAATGAAAAATGGCAAAAACAAAGCAATGAATTTTATCTTGACTGAGATGTCCTCTTCCCCTTGTTTCAGTATATATTCCTATATATATTCCTATTGGTTTCTACCACTTATGATGTTTGCTGAGTTATTCAGTGAGGGGATAGGGACAGTGGTAGCAGGATCATCACCTAAACAGTTCAGTAGGGATTTTCCTGCTTAGGTCATCTCTAACACCAACTTAGATGCACTAGGACTCTTTTTTGAGTGGTAGGTAGGCATATCTAGAAACATGGCACACTTTCCTCACCTCCTGCCAATACCTTGAATGATTTTGTGGTGGATATGGCATTGGTGAATGATGCTAACTAAATATCCTGGCTCCTCTGTGCTCTGCTGTCAGTACAGGAGTGGCCCTATGGGGACTCTAGGGGACCCCAAGGCAGGGACCCCATGCCATTTGGTGTGGAGAATAGAAGGGTTCTGGGAACATGGGAAGATCCTCTTCTTGATCCCAAAGAGATGACAAGCTTCATCTCTATAAATATAAATATTCCCTACAACTAGTAACCTATTACAGAAAAGCCTTTTTTCCCCTCCAGAATTGATCTACTAGAATCACCCCCGATAAATAAAGGATCTGTTTGTTATTTCCCTTCTAGAGTGGTTGTTGGAAATTGGACAAACACAACATGGAGTGGCCTCTCCAGAGCCTGCAGGGGACTCTCTTCCCAGTCAGGTGTGCCTGTCCCATCCCTTTTGTCCCAATCGAGAGAGTGATGGTCTGTCTGCTTGTACTCAGAGATCCCTACCGCACAGGCATGTATGCATCTGGGCTGGGAGTCTCAGAGCCGGTTTAGAAAGGTGCCTACTGCAGAAGGATAAACAAAGTTAATAAAGAGCAGAGTATAGTGTCTCAGGTGGTATAAGAGGCCAAGATGCAAACTGAGGAGGGCAAGAGCTATGGGGGAGGCAATCTGGGGAGTGAAGGTTCATTCACTCCTGAATGAAGCAGGAAGTGAATTTTCATGGGGATACACAGCAGAGCCTTTCAGGAAGAGGAAGAAATTCAACAATGGAGTGGAGCCATTTATGGATGTAACCAAAGCCATGGACATCATTACTCATTGCTACTGAAGGGGCTGAGAAGCCCAGAAGGACTCCTAGGTCAGAGAAGCTCCAAAATTAAAGGAGTGTGGAGAGGAATAAAAGACTTGAGAATGCCAGGTGGTGGTCCAGGCAGGCAGAGGAGGTGTGTGCAGAATATCTGGAGGCCATGGGAAGCGTGCATGGAGCAGGGGGTGAACAGGGCATCCATTGAGAGCAGGCATCCCAGAGAATAAGACAGGAAAATGCCTCTGTCTTGGGAGCATTCAAGCAGTTTATTCTTCCCAAGAGCATCAAATGGTAGATGAAGCTGAAATGTGAGACCGGAGGGTTTCAGGAACCTAATGCTCTCTTTCCTTTAGGAGCCATGGCTGCGGGTTGGCTAAATCAGTGATCAAGGTGACTAAGAGGGCTGTATGTAGACTTTTTAGAACCCCTGGGGATTGGATCAGCTGTGTTTTGCTTTATTCTCTATATTGTCTAATAAGTTCTCCACACAGGTATTTGGGAAACAGTTTTCATCAAGCAGTGGAAGCCTGGATGAGCACTGGCTTCTACGCGTCACCCACAGGCCAAGTACAATGTGGACAAACGCAGGTACAATTGAGGTGGGAGAGAGAGAAGGACAGGGACTGTGGCAGGTGCCAGGCCCGACGACCAGGCTTCAAATCCCACCTTGAGTTCTTATTCTGCTCCATCTCTGGTGTGACAATTAAGCTTCCTGTTTCTGGGAGGTGCACAGAAAAGGAGAGAGTCTCTGGGTTCCTTTAAAGAAAAAATTCAGTCTAAGGATGTGGGAAACAGATGGAGACTCAGGGCAGATGCTGGTGCAAGATGAAAGTCACTCCATTAGCTTCGGCTTCAGCTTCGTGGGATCTCCTATGAATCAGGAAACCACCAGGCAGATGGGGATGGGAGAAATCTTGAAACTTACTTTACAGAACAGTTGTTCAAAAAATTATGGCCCACTGCCTCGCTTTCCTTCAAGAGAGTATTTAATAAAGAATCTTGAGCCCTGAATATTGTCTTTCTTACCTGGAAACATTTTCTTACCTGGGAACTAGGAACCATCAACTTAATATAGATCTATTGCCAATGAAAAGAATAAAAGGTATCATTTCTTTCTGTGATGACCAGCAGCTCTCCTGAAATAAAAAACATTTCTTCTGCAATTGACTATGTGCTCAGTGTATAATCAGGTTTTTCCCTTTTAAAGAATAACTGTAATGTAATCAGAGATTGACAAAAACTTTTGTTTTACTGGGCCCCTTCTTTGTGAAAATATAATTTAACGGGAGCTGCATGAATTTTTAGTAGAGATGTGTAGCCAATATTGCTACAGTATTAAAAAAACACATTTTTTTTTCATATTGTCTGGGATCCATTGTTGATTTAATTTCAGAAAACTCCTGAACCAGAGAATAACCTCCCTGTAGAAATGGCTAAGACTTCAGCATCGACAAAGCTAAAACAGTTGTTATAAACAACTGGATTTCCATTTACTCCATTTACCAAATCAGGCCTGCCAATGTTGTTAAAATATTTGAGTTAATAGTCCCAGTTCTTACCAATCTTAACATTAATACTTCTGGAAAGACTAACAAAGGAATAATTTGAACCAGTGAGCTTGGGATGAAATCAGCCAAGAAGCCTAGACCAGAAGACCCGACTATCACTTTGGTTGTTTCACGTGGCTATTCTCTGCTTTATTGTGTGCACGTGTGTGCGTTTGCACAAGCACACCTGTGCATGCGTGGGCAAAGGTGGCTGGATTTGGTAGAGTCAGTAAGCCAGAAATTGGATGTTGGCAACCTTAGCATCACTGAATCACTGATTTTGCTGTTTTTTCCCTTCTATTTTTCAATTCATTTGGGGGTTCTTATACAGTAAACACTGTTATGAGGTTTCAAAGCTCAGTACCTGACATGTTAATTCATAAGTTGCCATAATCAGCACTTTCCTAAGAATAACGTTTGCAGGCTTCATGGATATAGTTGGGAGATAATTTGCATATTTTGTTTTTGCTGTTTAATAGACTTGGGTCCTGAAGGAATGCTATAGGGCCTATCTCAAGGCAGGAAAAGGAAACCAAGATGTGAAGCGTACAGAACAGCATGGTAAATTGGCTTAAAGCCAGAAAATTTCCCTGCCAGTGGGAAGAAGCTGGTTTCCTTTCAAGACAGCTTTGGATGAAACGTCTTTTCTAAGAGTTTCATCTGGTTATAAAGTGAGACTACAGAGAAATCTATTTCCCTTAAGCCCTGTGTATCTGGTGGGTGTAGCGTCACAAAGAATCTTGCCAAATGAATTGGGAAGGAAATTTGGGTGTTCTTTTCCTTCCCTTTTTTCCTACAACATCTGCTGTGACTCAGTCGAGGCCGAGCGTTTCTACCCTTAGCTACCTAACTGTGGGATTCCTGTTTTGATATTTCTTGTGTGGCATAGATACCCTGGCTGCTTATTGGATGTGTCTTATATTATAAAATACAAATCTGATCCAAGGGCAGCCAAGAACAAAAGCAGTTTGGAGGTAAGAAGTTTAAGAGATCCCTTGCATAAATGGTGGTTTAACCCCACCATTAACAACATGCAAATCCCTCCCACCAGGAAGAAGTTGGTTAAGGGCAACCATTCTGCTCGTTTTACAAATGGAAACCTGATGAGCAGGGTCAGTGTTCTGCTGGCTGCTTAAGTCATGTTTACACTGAAACAGAGTTTTCAGCCCTGCCCTAAGAGTTAGGGGCAAATGGCCTCTCCCTGCCTCAACCCATTCACAGCCTTGGTTTAGAATCTGCACTGGGGAATCCAAGAGGCAGCCTGTATGGTGCGATGATGAAAAGTGCAGCTCTGAGTCAAAAAGACTTGGACATGAAATTGACTTTTGCTCAGTTTCCTCATCTACAAACTGAAACTGTTTGTGTTTCACAGATGCTAGTATAGTTTAAGTGGTGCTTGTTATAAGGATTCTGAGATTCGTTGTGAAACCAGGATGCTACCAAGTCTCAGAGGCAAATGGGAGCAGGGCCATGGATTTAGCCCAACACCATTCATTGCTGTGGAGTCTGTGACCTTCCCACTCCATCTGACCTTTATCTTCCCTTCTTCAATCCACCCAAGAGAAGATTTGATGGCTTCCCAAGCTTACCTATTTCGGTCTGGACACCTAAAGAAAGACAAATCTGACTCTCTCTCATTCAGATCTCTGAGAGATCTGACTCTCACAGAATCGAACCTGTTTCTGAGAAGAACTCATTGGTCAGATTCCCACTTGCACCTGGAGCTGTAGCAGTGTTTCACTATGATGTAGTAGGGCTACTTCCATGGCCACCACAAGGAAGGGGAGCAAAGAGACAACTTGTGATCATGGGGTTCTGCACAAACCATGTCAGAACTGCCTGTGAGTTTTTAATGAGATTATAAATGTGGTGTTCAGATGTTGAAAACACCTCAATGAAGAGTGTCCATTGTTAAAAGACTGCATATAGAAGGGAAAAGGAGAAGTGGTCTGCAACCCAGAATAGAGCCAAATCTATGACTTTAAACCTGCAGACAGATATCTTTAATCTAACTGCATCTGTATCTTCCCGAAAACTTAAGTCTTTCACTTTATGGTTTTGACCTCTCTCACTTACAGAGAAATTACAAAGGGGTAGATGTCAAGAAAAATAAATAAATATTTTTCTGAGATTACCCAACCCCGTTGTTAATAAACATGATGTTTATGTGGGTAAGAGTTGGTGGGTAAGAGTTGGTGGCTGGAATTATCACTGATTAGACACAAGCCAGGGCAGAGTTGGCAGGTTTGCCTCTGTCCTTCCTCATCATCCCTCCCGTTTTCTCTTCTCTCCATCTCCCTCTCCTGCCTGGAAATGGACAGGCCAATGAGGAGAGGACTCATTGTTTCAGTGCGTCCAAGGACATCCAGTGAGGAATAATGGGATGGAATTCAGCAAGGGACAATTTATGCTGAATTATAGGAGAAATCTCCTAACAGCGAGATCTATTAGACTAGAGAATAGGCTCCCCAGGGAAGTAAGTGCCATTGCCGGAGTCATTTAAACTCTGGCTCAGGTCCATAAGTAAAAATAAATTCGGTTGTCTCATTTTATTCTCCATTTGTGTGGAATCTGCATCACCACTAAAAAGTTAGGTAGCAAAGATGTCAAGTAATTGGCTGGAGGGAGGTCTGGGGAATCTATCCCTCATCTTCTGAAGTACTGTTATTTATTTTTGTGTCCTTCTGAAAGTCCAACCAACTAATTTTAGGTCTTTAGCATGTGTTTCAGAATGTCCCCAATATGTGGGTCGTAAGGCTCTGTTTTTCCAGCCTGCACCACCCCCGCTATGATCTAAAAGGTGATTAGCAAGATGTAAGTGGTGGGATGGGGTCAAGTCTTTGCAGCAGAGCCCAGACCCTGAAAGGCGACACTCCACTGGTAGCACTGCCACTCTGACAGACATGCTCAGACTATCATACTTATCTCTCCCAAGGCCATGACCTCTGTCTCCATCTCTTTGAAATGGGTATAGACTGTGCATCCACACTTTTGGCTCAGAAAAAGTCCTTCATTACCATCCGAGTTATCATTTTTTATGAACTGACTCATACTTATCTTGTAAGCATTTGAACATGATGGAAAGTATTTTCAGACCTTTGGTGCATTAGCAAAACTCCTAGATAATTCGAGGTCATCTAGTTGCCGGTTAACCAGTTACATTCACTGGGCAACCAAAGGCAAAAGAATTTATCAGCACAAAATCTGTGTCATTCACTCATGGGGGCCATGATACAATATTTGCAGCTTTCCAAACTTTTCACAAAATTTTACCTAGGAAGGTAAATACACTCATAGAAACATAATCTTATGTATTGGAAAACTGCTTCAGTAGGATTTTTACTTAGGACTTTCCCAAGTGTTAGAAACATAGGAGATGGAAGGGAAAAAAACAGCTTTTTCATCCCATCAGAATGAAAAGAAATTAATTCCTCCACAATTATACTTTGTGTCTTTATTGGTTAGGATATAGATCAACACAATGGAGAAATCCAAAATAACAGTGGGTTGAGCAAGGCAGAAATGTATTTCTCTCTTGTTTGATTCCATGTTGAGGTGGTGGCCCTAAGCATGGAATTATCAGAAGCCGGCTCTTCCCTCTTGCTCCACTGTCCCCAGTGTGGCTGAAGGGTCTACCCTTCACAGCTGTGGCCCATGTGGTCCAGGCTTTAGAAACAGACAAAAGGTGAGACGCTTTGCTGCTGCCACTTTCTCCTGGTCAGAATTTTCACATGTGTCCACTGCTGGCTGAAAAGTAGGCTGGTAGCACCACGTTTATTCTGGATAATCTTGTGCTGGCTAAAAACTCAATTACTATACAATAAAGGGACACTTCCCGGTTTTCCATCAGCTTATAGAGATGCCATTTTTTTGGTGTATGCTCCCTGGAACTGTCAGCTGGTGGAGGGGAGGGGGTGCTGAAATTACACCTAAAATATTTCTAGTATAAGAATGGGGAGTGGTATCTTTTCTCCTTGAGAGAAAGCGGGTATGAAATCATGAATTGCCACTATTTATAATATGACAAATAATAGTTTTAAACTAGAAAACTTGATTGCTTTATGTTCATGAATTGCCAGACCAATTCTTTCAGTATTTCATCATTTAAATCTCAGATAAGAATGTGTTATCTAATTTCTTGGCCATTGGGATGTAGCTTTACTTCCCTTATTTTATCACTTCTGATTCAGGAGTGGGAGCTGGGATTTAACCAAGGAAGTACAAACATAATAGGAAGTACAAATCTGGCTTTCTAATGCTGGGTCTGCAGCTGCCGGAACTGTAAATACATCTGTTTTCAAGCTGGTTGAAACAACAAAGTATCCATTATGATGATTTGACATAAATTCCAGCGTCTCCTCCTGGGGCTGGCAGATCATTTACAAAATCTCAGGTATCTGATGTTATGAGTTTGCTGGGCTCCAGTTGAATTAAACAGCATTTAAAAATATTAGCTTCCTACATTTTTGTTTGGTTTAAACAAGGGTACAGAAGCCAACACTGTCTTGATTACAGGGATAAATGGTAGGTGTGTTGGGACATGGGTCACTGACAGACTCAGAATACCCAACATTATTTCCCAATAATCACATGGTAACTGCCTGCTAATCCCATTAAGCACAATGGTAACTGTGGAGTCCGTTGCACACAGGAAAACATGGTAAATGGCATGAGTCACTGCTCACAGAAAAGAAAGCATCCCCCACACTTGTCAATGACAGAGCCCAAATAAGAGGAAGTGGTGGAGGGTGTGCAAAGCAGAAGGGGGCTCGGAAAAGTGCCTTGTGGCTCTCACCCACCCTGTAACATTTTCTAGTAAAATGCAGATTGATGGTGCTGCCTAGAAAAGACTGGCTTCCAAAAGACTGTAATTAAAGGATTATTATTAATCCCCAAGGCACGAGCACCATGTTGGGGTACATCTCAGAAGCTTGGAATCGTACAGAACTGGATTCAGAGTCTCTGTTTCCACTTAGCAGCTCCCTCTGAGCATTGTGAAATGGGGATAATAACACCGAGAGTTGCCATTAAGATTCAACAGGTTACAAATGTGAAGGATCTGTCATATGGCAATTATTTCATAACAATTAATTCCCTTTCCTAATTTCCTTAGACTTGAGTGGAGGGGTGGATCATGTGACTGCTATCAAGAGTTTTCCGATATCCTAGCACATACATAAGATTTTGGATGGGCTTAGAAGTGGTTTAACTCTGGTTAGAGTCAGATGCCCTTGCTTAGATTTGTTCATCTGTTCATTGATTCATTTATTTTTTAATTTTAATTTTAATTTTTTTGCTTTTTTTAGGGCCGCACCCATGGCATATGGAACTTCCCAGGCTAGGGGTCAAATCGGGGCTAGAGCTGCTGGCCTACACCACAGCCACAGCAACTCAGGATCAAAGCTGCATCTGTGACCTACACCACAGCTCACTACAATGCCGGATCCTTAACCCACTGAGCAAAGCCAGGGCTCGAACCCACATCCTCACGGATCCTTGTTGGGTTCTTTAACTGCTGAGCCACAAAGGGAACTCCTCATTGATTCATTTATTTATCTAACAGATATTCATTCTATTTCTAGAACATGTACACTTATCCTGTCCCCCCCCCCTTTTTTTTTGGTCTGTCTTTTGTCTTTTTAGGGCCACACCTGCAGCATATGGAAGTTCCCAGGCTAGGGTTCAAATTGGAGCTGAAGCCGTTGGCCTACACCACAGCCACAGCAATGCGGGATCTGAGCTGAGTCTGTGACCCACACCACAGTTCATGGCAACGCCAGATCCCTAACCCATTGAGCGAGGCCAGGGATTGAACCCACCTCCTCATGGATTCTAGTCGGGTTTGTTAACCACTGAGCCACGACAGGAACTCCTATTCTGTACCTTTGACCATCAGTCAATCTTAAACCATGGTAACTTTAGTTCTTACTGCCAAGGAATTGTCCATGGGTGTCCCAACAGAATTCTTATGGTTTTTCCTGATTAGATGATAAACAGGAGTGAATTCTTCCCAACAAAGGGCATTAAAAGTATTGCTCCCATGACAACAATACTTGGATTCTGGGGATAGCAAAACAGGGAGAATAAGGAGAACCAATTGCTGAGGGAGAACTTCAGGGTTGAGCAAATGGCAGGAAGGGAGTAATAGTTAACTGTGACTCTACTTGCGGGGAACTAGGAATGTTCCCAGACACAGAGGCCACAGCCAGAAGGAAGCAGCAATTCAAGGCCAGAATCAGGCCTAGGGTGCATTGAAGGCATTGGCTAGAACGGAAATTAAGGGATTCTGGTTGGGATGGGCAACATCAGTCTGGTCTTAGGTTTCTCCCAGTTATTACATGGGAAAAAGAATATTAGAGTCCCACTGGATAGTTTTCATAGCTTGTTAACTTCAATTATAGTGAAATCTTATGTATAAAAACTGAACATGGTTCTGGTTCCACCAAAGGGGTTCAGTTATTCTCCATAAATCCTGCTGTGGGCTGAATGTTTGTGTCCCTCCCATTGTCATTTGTTGAAATCCTAACCCCCTCAGGGTGATGGTTTTAGGAAGTGGCAGTTTTCGGGTGACCAGTTCTCAAGGGTGGAGCCCCCATGAAAGGGATTAGTGTCCTTATGAGAAGGTCCAGAGCCCCTTCCCCTCATACCAGGGGAGGACAAGCAAGAGGGCTGCAGCCCAGCAGAGAGCCCCATCCCACCATACCCGCACCCTGACCTGGTGCTTCCAGCCTCCAGGTTGTGAGAAGCAAACTTCTGTTATGGCAGCCAGAAAGGACTAAAACAGAGCTTTCCATTGTGTTTATAAAGTACAAGCTGGAAAAGACGTCCCTTCAAAATGGGACCACGAGGACAGCAGCTTCCTTGTAGCTCCAACCTTAGCTGGGCTTGTTTCGATGGGGATGTGCTCTGTGTTGTGAGAAGCACCTTGTTTGCACCTGAGAGTCCCAAGCCCTGCAGAAGACTGGATTCCTCCCTTGGGGGAGGTGACGTGGCACGAAGCACGTGGCTCAAAGCCCTGAAATACTGAGGAGAATTTGTCTCCATCTCCTCCTCCCCTGGTCTCCCCAATACATCATCCCAGTCACTGGTACCATCATCTTGGTACTTGTGACAGGTGGCGGGTGTTCCCATTGAATGTGGGTCCACTTCCACGCCCTCAGAACCAGAACATCAGATCTGGTGCTTCCTGCCTTCTTCGTGTATCTTGCATCTGTTTCTTTTTATTCCCATATCCACATCCTAAGTTCAGGAAGAAGATGCCATAGCACATCTGGGTGAATTTTACAGCATCCACCTGGCCTTCACGGCTCCTGTCTTAACCGCTCCAACAATTTATCCAGGGAGACCTTAGTGAGGTCCTCTACAGTAAGGATCTATTTACAAAGATGTTCTTATGCTTGGAGAGTCAAGCTCTGTGCCCATTTACAACATTTCCTGTCCCCTAGCACCGGGCATTACCAGTAACCCAAGGTGGCTGGATGAAGGGGTAGGCGAAGGATCATTGGCGATGCCCTAAGACCAATGAGGGTGAAATGTCAGCCCAGCAAGACAGCACTCCCCGTTGGGGTGTGGAGGTAAGGGCACAGTCCTGATGGGTGGGGGGGCGGTGTATGTACTCAGAGGTCTGAGTGAGTCAGGAAGGACATGGTCAGTGGTCAGGCAGGGCTGTGGAGACAGACTTGGGCAAGCAGTCTAGACTTGCAATATCTATATGCACCCCCTGCCCCTGGCAGGAATATTTAAGGCAGGGGTATAAGTGAAGAGTTTCCAGAGAGGGCGAGAGGCTAGAAATTGGGGTGGGAGGGAGAGGGAGCAGTAGAAGTGGGGAGAGGGGAGTAAGAGGAGGGGCATGCATGTGGCTGAAACCAGGGGGAAGGGTTGGGGGATGGTCTCCTAGCCTGCAGGATGAAGGCTAGAAGAGCAGCTCTGAGGGCCAGGAGTTTCCATGGACTTGTCAAACAAATGTGCTAGTAGAGTGGTTATAAAACAGAGGGAGAATATAGGAAAAGAAGAGAGACAGAGAGACACACACACAGAGAGGGATACAAAGAGACACACAGAGAGACGAAGAGATACAAAGAGGGAGACAGAGAGAGAGAGAGAGACAGAGAGCGAGGGAGCAAGCACACACACTCTGACTTTAGCCTGGGAGACTTGAAGGGTGTGGAAGTCAGAAAGCTCTGGACCAGGAAGAGCCAATTAAATGAAACTAGGCCCCAGGTGGGGCAAGGGGAGGCCTACCCCTGAGGGGCAGCCTTGAAGAAGAGGAGAACCATTTTCTTCTCTGAGACAAGGCTGGGTGGGAATGCAGAAGCATTTTGAATCCAGCCCTTAATCAGCTCATCCTGTGTTTTCTGGAAAGCAGGAGGCAAAACAATTGGGCAAAAGTTCAGGTCTAGGGGTCAAGGCTGAAGAGTCCAATGTAGAGGATTCTGAGAAGTGACTGGAAGGTTGATGATGGGTTTGGAGCTTCATCTCACACAGAGATCTGCAGGAGATGCCCTGAAGGTGGATCATACTGGATTCAGAGGAGACAGCCTCAGGCTCTGGACAAGGTCAGGGCCTGCTGAGGAGAGGGCAGTGATGGGGTGGGCATCGTGGGCTGGTGCAGGTCCAGGAGGCCAGCAGAGCCCAGAGGACATGGCCCAGGAGCAAGGTTTCCACCACATGATGTTAGTGGGGTGACAAAAAAGACTGTTTGAAAACCATATTGGTCAATGTTTAAATCCAACAAAAGGGTGCTTTTCCATACTTAATACTTCGTATGAATGAGGCTTGATTCTCCCCTGCGATTGCTTGCTCTCTAAGAGAGAGCATCCTTTTCAGGGCCATCCTCTTCTCCGGGGTGTGTACTCCTCTGGCCGTCTATGCCATCAACACGTGTCAACGATGTGCATTTTATAGGTCATTGCACAATGTGTGCTGCTTCGTTTGGTCTCCAAGGCCTTCTACCTAAATGTGATATGTTAACTATGCAGCTATGTATTCTTATGGAAAACACGTTCAATATACATTTCCTCGCAATTTAATGTTCTCACAGCATATTTGTGACCCAGCGTGCTTCTTTATGTTGACATACTGTTCGCTGGCTTTCATTAGTCAGATGATATGTCACATCACATATGGAACATGAAGAAAAGTGACATTAATGACAATCTGGTGACATCCAGTCCTCTGCGACACATCAGGTTAAAAATAAAACAGAAAAAAAAAAAAAAGGTCTTTCTTATTTTCCATAAGGTCTTTTCTTTTCTTCCCTCCTTTTTCTTTCTACTCCAGAAAGAAGCGTTCTGTGTGTGGATCAGGCGTTAATTATTACTGGCAAGGTTTTGTGGGGAACAAGTGATGCAGAGACCAGCCCTCCCACTGCATTTGTAGGTGAAGGGGAGGAAGAGGAGGGTTTCTGCTGAAGTGCTCATCGCATCTTGAGTCTCAAATTGTCCAAACCGTTCAATTATAACACCTCAGCCTGTGTGTGTCAGCTTGTCTGGCGCTCAACCCAGCAAAGGGGGGGGGGGTGCATCTAGGAAGAGGTGGAGGGGCCCCCTGGAGCAGAGCGAGATGATTCCACAGAGAAGCAGCAGAGAGGGTGAGGGTGAATTCAAAACAGAATC
Organism: Sus scrofa; assembly: GCF_054392235.1. Classification (NCBI taxonomy): domain Eukaryota; kingdom Metazoa; phylum Chordata; class Mammalia; order Artiodactyla; family Suidae; genus Sus; species Sus scrofa. The sequence continues at coordinate 159,470,066 of NC_139383.1, read as the reverse complement.
ACTGGCACACAAATGCTTAGCTTTCCCACATCCATGGGCTGTGATCTCTGGTACCCAGTGGAGAAAACTAACATTGTATTGACACTTGATGGGGCCACCAAGTCACAGATGGCCAAGTGCAGGGAAGAGCCCATCAGAGGTGATGAACTTCCAGGATGCCTTCTCCAGAAGAAAAGGGTGTTCAATCCAATCACAGAAACCCCAGCCCCCTTCACATTGCTTCTGGGAGCCCCCACCAGGAAGAACACCGCCCTGGATGAAGACAACACCATTCTAAGCAATTCTGGGGGAAAATCTGACACCTGACTAACAGGAGCCTGGAAAGTGAGTGAGAAGAATAGAAAACCACACTCTGAATGTAAGTCAACCCCTTAATTTTCAGACTCTGTTTTTTAAAATTGCAGAAATGAATCAAGCTCTTCATTTAAAATGTAGGGATACTGTAATTTTCTACTTTTTAAATCCACATACCTCCTTCTGATACTGTATTTATAGTCATCACCATGCAGCTTGGACAGCATTTAAACAACCAGCTTTGGTTGTCTGAACATCAGCTGAGAAGAAGCAGGCTCCCGGTTCTGTTTTACTGCTAAGGAAAGCTTCACAATCATCCCCATATCTCCCTCTGTTCCTTTTTTAAAAAATTTTTTTTATTATTTTATTTTTTTATTTGGCTGCACCCCTGTCATGTGGAAGTTCCCAGGCCAGGGATCGAACCCACGCCACAGCAGTGACCCGAGCCACAGCAGTAACAAGGCCAGATCCTTGACCTGCTGGGCCACCAGGGAGTTTCACCTTCTGCTCCTTTGGAGGGCTTAATTTTAACATCTCACCTTCTTCTGTTTTCTCTTAGGAGACCAAGATAAATAAATACATTGGAATTTTTTAATCAGCAGTGTATACCAGGAGGATCTACCTTGCAAATTCTGTTCCAGATGCCAAACTCTGCTTTCCTCTTTCCTTAGAGACTCACTATTGGAATTAAAAGGGACATGAATCAAATGGTGACTGTCAGTCTCTAGAGCTTCTTGGAATGGGTGTATGCACCCGGGCCACTGCAGTTTGCTGCTTAGGCTTTGGTTCCCTTTTGAATTTCTCTCATTATACGCAGCAGTAATTTGGGTGGAGTTAGTTCCGAATCATGTTTGTCTCCTTACATTTTTTGTTTGTTTGTTTAAACATCTGCTTCCTATTTGCAGCCTCTTTTACTATTACTCAACCCTACAAGAACAATAAAAATGCTTTTTAGGGGGAAAAAATTCAAGCAGGAGCCGTATATAATTGAATTGATTATAAGCAGAGATATTGTACACTCAAAACAAAAACTAAGCTTGGGAAAATAATATTGTCTCATTCTGAGTTCTCGCTATCCTGATTTGAGTTCGTGTATTGTATTATCCGAAGTTCTTTAATGTCCTGTCCTGAGCGTGTTCATGTTCTGAGGATGCTATAACAACTTCCCACAAACTGGGTGGCTTGAAAAGTCAGGACTGTGTCCTCTCGGGAGGCCAGACATCTGACACTGGGGGTCAGGCGGGCCAGGCTCCCTCTGAAACCCGCAAGAGAAAATCCTTGCTTCTTCCCTGGTTTCCAGGGTTTGCTGGACGGCCCAGGCATGCCTTGGCTTGTGGCTGCATCACTTCAGTCTCTGCCTCCCTTGTCACATGGCATTCTGTCCCTGGGTGTCTGTCCCCTTATAAGAAGACCAGTTGTATTATATTGAAGGCTCATCCTACTCTAGCATGACCTCATTTTAACTAGTTATATCTGCAGTGACTCTATTTACTCAATAGTCACATAGTTGCCAAGGGCTCAGATCACAACATACCTTTTGCGGGGACCACAATTCAGCCCACAGCACCAGGTATTCAGTGCATCAATTCCAGTGACCACAACTGCCAACCATCGACCTAGGGGGGCACACCTTCCTTTACAACCTGCCAGTTCTAACTGTGCCCGGCATCTTTCTCCTGCTGTAGTTCCTGATGGATGCTAGGGTCCCCTAGAGCTGAGATGTTTCTATTTCCAAAATGACTGACCTCATTGAGTATGGAAGAGTTTATGGAAAACCTACAAGTGTACTGTGGATGGACTTGTCTGTGAATTTACAGAGCAGTTAGATTGGAGGTACAGACAGGGCCCCTCTTATCCTCAATGCCTGGGCACAAGCCCTGTTTTCATCACTGCTCCTTGCTGGTCCCTCACTCCTCCAGGCAGGGGCTGTGCTTCTTCAGCAGCAGCTAGACCATGCTTCCTGCCTCTTGCCCTTCTTGGCACCAGCTCTGCAGCCTTGCCTGCCTCCTGCCTGCCCCAGCCTGCTGACTGGCTGAAGAGGGACAGTTAAGATTCTGGTTGGCAGCTACATTCCCTCCTTGATAATTCTTCCTCCTGCTCTCATGGACCCCTTTCACTGTCAGCCATCTGTACTTTTGTGCTTGAAGCAACAGCAAATCCATCCTGACTGCTGAACAGGAAACACATTCTCAGCTCCCCATTAGGTGGGGACTAGGTGGGGTCCCTGACTGGGACCTCGGGTTCTGTTCACTTAGGGCTGATTTTCAGGGTGGTTGTCAAGCAAACTCAACAAAACATGGACAAAGCACAAAACAGAGCAACAACCAGAGACATTAAGTTTGATTATTTCTCTAGTGCGTTCATTTTAAAATCACTTTATGGCACCTGCGTTATGAGATTTACAGGACCCAAGGGGAGGGGCCTGTAGTGTATGACAGAGCCAGGTCTTTTAAGACTTTGACCTTGGAGAGTGAGCTCTACCTGCTACTTCGAGGAAGCCAATTCTCCAACTGCTCCAGAACACAGAGATAAACTTGCCGCTGTCTCAGGAACCATGGATTGCAGGTATTTGTTGGCCTAAAACAGGGGTCAGAGGGGGAGCGTTGGTGGCCAATGGTCACTGCATTATTCTCTATTTCAATTATGGGTCAACCCCAACAAATAGCTTAAACTGATGTAGAAAGCTGGCTGCTCAGTGGAAGTGAGAAGAAGGGCTCTGATGCCTACCCTCTTCCTCCCCTGGGTATTGCAGACCCTCTGTGCTAAGTTTCCATGGGTCTCCTGTGTGAAGAGCTGCTCTGTGGAGTTGGCAGGAACTGCCACGGCCATCGTGAGACAGAAGCACCTGCAGGGACTTTAAGCTGGGGGAAGACTTCATCAATTCCTTCCTGAAGAGAGCTCAGGGAGCCTCTCGACAAGACAAGGGACAAGAAGGGGACAAGGAATGTGCTGAGGAGTGGATGTGAAAAGCTGGAAGAAGGACTCCAACTTGTCTTCTTTGAAGAAGGAATTCAGCAAAGAAACCAAGATTGTGAAAAAGACAAAAAAAAAAAATTATTAGAAGCAAGGTCCACGTGGGAAAAGCAAAATATGTGTGGAAGAAACAAAGTATATGTGGAAGAGCAAATGGGCAAGCTCAAAATGAGTTGCATGAAATACAGATGGCTTAGGTTGCTTTTGTGGTGTTAGTTTTCTGGCCAATCATCTCCATGTTTGCTCCTGGGGTACATAAGCATCTCTCAGCCAAGATGGATTCCAGCTGGCTCTTCCTCCTTTAATCCTTTCTCTCCTACCTCAGGTGTATAAGTGGAGGCATAAGTCCCCTCCTCTGTGATGGAACCCATCTGCCTTTCTCACTGCAATCTACAAACATGTGGAACAGGGCTTCACACCTAGGAAGCACTCAGTAAATATTTTTCGAAGGAATAAACAATAAAATCAGAGATTTTCCTTTTGGCATATTCTTATTTTGAATATTATGGGATCATTTCATATACATCTACGGAGTCCATTGTAACCGCAGTGTCCACCAGCTGTCTTCTCTAGAGTGACATTTTAGATATTTTGGCGAGGATGGGTCTTTCTCAGGAAGCAGAGGGTCAGAGACAACTGAAAATATAAATAGTGTAAACTGGAAATTAGAATGTATTTGGTGTTATTCAAATCTGAAATATAGGGAGTTCCTGTTGTGGCTCAGTGGTTAACAAATCTGACTAGGAACCATGAGGTTGTGGGTTCAGTCCCTGGCCTTGTTCAGTGGGTTAAGGATCTGGCATTGCTGTGAGCTGTGGTATAGGTCACAGACGCGGCTCAGATCCTGCGTTGCTTTGGCTCTGGCATAGGCTGGTGGCTATAGTTCCAATTAGACCCCTAGTCTGGGAACATCCATATGCTGTGGGTGCGGTCCTAGAAAAGACAAAAAAAATTTTTTTGAAATATAATATTAGTGAAGGGAAAATTAATGAAACATCAATTCTCATGGGAGCAAACAAATGTCCCAGAGCAAGCTGATGATGCATGTGAATTAGAGTTTGGGACCAGTTGCCACAATGGGAGCTCTATGTCATCCCACTGACCCTATCTTTTAAGTCCCCCCAGGAGTGGTGTCTCACTGCCATCCTGAAGACATCATGGCAGTGTAAGCTTAATGTGAGTAGATCTGAATGACACAAGGGCTGGTCTGTCTTTGAGGATGTCAGTTTTTCTCCAGATTCCATTGAATCTCTTTCCTACTATTGCCTGCTTTAGAACCTGGGCATGTTTGCCTTCAATGACCACTCTCTGAAAGCCTTCTTGGGAGGACGGCCCTTGAGCAAACTGAGGTCATTCTGATTACATGTGCAGAGAGCAGGGAGTACCTAGCACTTGATGTTGTCTTGATGCTGACCTTAGCCAATACCCGAGATGTGCAAGAGCATGAAAACTAAGCTCCTTGCTAGTGCTCAAGGCAATCATTAGGTATAGTTTACCCTTCAGAATTATCCCTGGGGTCAGGCTGAATCTCTCTGCTGTGGGATGTTGCCTGAAATCACATCTTTGCCTGACTTTTCCTCTAACCGGCCCTGCTTCCTTCACTTAGTTCTCCTGGGACCACTTCCTTCATAGAAAGATTATGGCTCATGAATCCTTATCTCAAGTTCTGCTTCTGGTAAGCATTATCTATGACATTGTTTGCCTTTTCTTCTTAACTGGAAGGTAAGATAGTAGAGGCCTAACATGGTTACCTTTTTTTTTTTTTTTTTTGTCTTTTTGTCTTTTTAGGGCTGTACCCATGACCTGTGAAGGTTCCCAGGCCAGGAGTCCAATCAGAGCTGCAGCTGCCGGCCTACACCACACTCACAGCAATGTGGGATCTGAGCCGTGTCTGCGACCTACACCACAGCTCACGGCAATGCCAGATCCTTAACCCAATGAGCGAGGCCATGGATTGACCCTGTGTTCTCAAGGTTACTAGTTGGGTTCATTAACCACTGAGCCACGACGGAAACTCCAGACATGGTTACTTATAGTTCATTGTGTTCAGCATAGACATAGATGAAGCAGACAACCTGTAGCGTCTCAACAACATTATTGAATCACTTTAACAAACTTCACATGATTATGCAAGTATATATAACTTACGGAAAATGAATATTTGCTTATTGAGATGTGATTTGCCCACCCCCGCCACAACCTTTTTGCAAAATTATAGGAAGCTCTTCTCTTTTGAAATCTTGATGTTATTTTGACATCTTCCAGCATGATTCTGATACCACTCATTACAAAGAGTCCATCACATTCTTATCGAGGTGAGGAATGACACAAAAGGAATATCTTATGGCAGTAAAAATTATTTTTAAAGAAAAGTTTGATTTTCAAAGATCTCAGAGTGTACAAATGAATTTCCCTTTCCTCTTGGTTATCATAATATTCACAGAAAGTTACAATAAGATGAATCACTCACATCAGTCAGAAATTCATAATTTTATGATTCCATACAATGCTTTTGATAAGATAATGTATAAGGAAAGAACATAATTGAAGTAGCAGACAAGACTCTCTCTTTGATAAAGATGACAAAACCCTCCCATGGCAAGTATGTGGCCCAGCATTAGCCATGTTATTTCTTATCCCAAATATGTTTCAAAGATATATTCTTGACTTACTTTGGTCCTGTGGTGCATTTGTGTAATGCAAGGGAAGCTGAACTTCTGAAAAAAATAGCAGTTTTAGAAAATGACGTGAACAACAAATGAACCAAAATGCATTTGGGAAGACAGGGGTGCCACAGAGTGTGAGTGTCGAGCCACAGTGGGATGTAGGTAAATAGTGAGAGATACTCATTGACAGAATATTCGTTAATGCCATCATGACATTTTCTGGCTCCCCACCATCTGTATACACAATAGGCTGGCACCCCTGACCCACTGTGATTGGATATCATCCCATGATTGGTTCTGGCCAGTGAGGTGTTAGCAGAAGTCTGTGTCACATCTATGCTGGGGCATGCAATCACCAATGTTACACCTCCCCTGATGGGTCTTTTCCCTTCTTCTGTGTTTGAGATTGTGGCTACTTTTTAACCTGGATCCAAAATCCAAATTACATCCTTGAAAAGAATATAATATGAAGAAGAACTAAAATTGTGTCATGTTGTTAAGATAATCAGATTGTTTGCTTCTGCAGAGTATCAGCCCATCTTGTCTGATATGAAAGAGGGTGTTTCTCTTCCACTTTCCTTCCTGCTGCACTTTCCGTACTTTTCTTCCTCAGCTTCTTATCCTCTACAGCCCCTTCACTTAGTCTCCAAGTCCCCCAGGGGTTCTGTTTTTTTTTTTGTTGTTGTTGTTTCTCCACCCAAAACCCATTGAGAAATGAATTCACATTAAAGCCTGATGAGGCTTCATTTATTACAGCTTTCTGTGATATTTTTAAAGGAGGAATGAAAACTTAAGGAAAATAAAAGTAATAAAGATTCAAGACACAAAAATATTGTGGGGAAAAAGTATGGTGTTATAAAGCTCTGCACAATCATCTTTAAAACATTTTCAGAAGCTTCTACGAAGCATTAGGATTTAAAGCATGGGCTCAAGATTAGACAGAATTAGGTTCAAATCCTCTTACTGTGAATTTTGTGATATTAGGTAGGTGATGTAAATTACCTAGCCTCAGTTTCCCCATCAACAAAATAAGGCAAATACATGGAACTTACGGTTGATAGAAAGATGTTAATGGGGATAACAGATGAACACCTTGCTGAACAGCTAATGGTAGGTTGTGAGTAAGTCTATCTATTACTACTTTCGCTCTGACTCTCCACATAACAAGCTTTCTCATCCTTTGTATGGTCAGAAACTGTAAGGGTATTATCGTGGAGGTTTTTATTAATGATCTCCTTAGAAATGGCCCCTAATTGCCCATTGTTAGTTGCCATTTGTTCTGAGTTCTCTTAGTCTTCCTTTCTTGGAGGTATTCTATTCTTGTCCTCTTTAAGAGAATAAATCCCATTTTTTTATATCCATAGTCCATGTGAATTAAAAGTCTGTTGTTAATATTTTTCCTCTGTAGAGGATTAAGGGCACAGCCCACAGAATCCGTGGCCATTTCCAATAATCAAGTTGATCACGCAGCTTCCCTGGGTCACAGAACAGTCCACTGCAGAGTTATTCAGTTCTATGCCAGCCACCAGCCAGAAAATGAATTTACCCAAGAATCTGATAGGGAGGAAGGTTTCAATTTCATTATAAATACACAGTGTTGATGTCTGCTTTGTTTGACTGTGGACATGAGTTCACAGCATGTAAGAGTAAGGGAACTCATGTTGGTTTTCCATGCAGATCTAAAATGAATCTAACTTGGAGTTCCTGTTGTGGCTCAGTGGGTTATGAACGCGAGTAGTGTCCATGAGGATGCAGGTTCAATCCCCACTGCCCACCCAGTGGCTTAAGGATCTGGCGTTGCTGTGAGCTATGGTATAGGTTACAGACATGGCTCAGATCTAGTGCTGCTGTGGCTGTGGCACTGTCTGGTAGCTGCAGTTCTAATTCAGCCTCTAGCCTGGAAACTTCCATATGCTGCAGATGCAGCACTAAAATGAAAAAAAAAAAAAAAAAGCAAATCCGTCTTATCTTTGGGGTTAAGATTTTAACCAAGAGAGCACATGATAGAGAGTTTCACATTTTCCAGACTAGATTTATGAGTCATAAAAATCCAGATTTTCTCTTTCTTATTTGCTCTATAACTTTGGGTCGTTCAGTTCTCTGAGTATTACTTTCTTTACACATAAAAATGAGGTAATATCTGTCTTATTAATATGATAGGTTTCCCTGGGTATCAAGTGATATAACATTTGTAGAATACCATACAAATTAGGTAGTTACAATGACGCTTACTGTCTTAAGGGAGGCCCGCATTATGCAAGAAGCAAGTAGATTGGTCATGGGATTCAGAGTCCTAGGAATTCTCAGATGATTATTTTCACTCTGGTTTATTTCAAGTCAGAACTTTAGTTACTGTTTTTAAAATTTATTTGTTTGATTTAATCACTTTCTTTTAAAAAATTCATTGACACAATTTTACAATTTTCATGGAAAATGTTTTTTAAGTGGTTCATAATTTTAAATATAAGAATTGCCCCGGAGTGGCTTAAAACAACAGGAATTTATTCTTTCAGGGTTCAGGAGACTGAACTCCAAAATCAAGGTGTGGTTGGCAGGGGCACGCCCCCTTTGATACTCTAAGGGAGAACCTTTCCTGCTTCCCACAGCTTCCTGGGCTACCTGTGATCTCTGCCTGAGATTTCTGAGCCTGTAGCTGCATCCCTGCAGTCTCTATCTCCATCAGCGCAATGGCCTCTGTGGGTTCATCTGTCCAAATCTCTCCTTATTAATAAGAACACCAGCTCTATGACCCAGAAACCGAGCAGGACCCTGTGGGGCTCCTGGGCACACAAGGCTTTCTGTGTCCTCCATTTCTTATTTTTAAGGAATAAGCCTCAGCTTCCATGACCTTCCCTGAGTTCCAAAGGGCAGTTGCTAATCAGAGAAGGGAGGGGATGCAGAAACCAGGGAGGAGCAGTGGAGAAACAATAGAGCAGCCTTGGGGTGGGGTCATGGTTTTCCCCCAAGGAATATATGTATATATATAACAATATCTTTGAGTTCTTCCATAGGAACTAAAACCCCCAACAAATAGAAGATGTTAATGAAGCATTCTTCATTCCAGAAGAAGGGTCACTCACCAGAACCCGTCCTGAGACGACCTAAACACCAGCTTTGAAAAACAATGCAAGCTTGCCTCTACCCTGATCCTTACCTGTAGCCCTATTTTCTATTCCCGAACTATAAAGTCTCTTCCTATTCTCTCCCAAAAGGGCATGGTCTTTAGGGCATTAGTCTGCTGTGACCCTCCTTTGCCTGGTAGAGCAATATTTCTCCTTCACCCAAAACTCTCTCTGCATTTATATTCAGCACTTGCAGACAGAGGCCAAGTTTTGGCAACAGCACCTCAATCCAATACTACTTCATCTTCAATTGACTACATCTGCAAAGACCATGTTCCCAAATACAATCCCATTCTCTGGCACAGGAGAATGGGACTTCAGCATATGTTTGTGTGCGTGTTGGGCAGGGGGACACAATCCTACTCACTAAGACTATAATACTTGTTTCTTTCAGTTATAGAGCAAGATACATTTGTTAGTTTGGGTGTAGAATTTTTGTAGATGAGTCTCCTTTTAAAAATATCCACATTTTGTGTGGGAGCTCCTATCATATACGTGCAAGGAAAATATCATCATATGAAGCCAAATAATCAATGATTAGGTGGGCCTTTTTTCATGAATAGTAATTTTGTTTATTTGATTTCTATCTGTTTTTATAGAGACTCTTATCAGGAATAAAGAGGACCTGTGTATCTTGTTCTAAGCCACACTCAGCAGAATGCTCTGTGCACCTGAGCTTTTATCATAAATTTTTAACACAATGACGATAAAAACTAGTCCCAACAAGGGTTATAATTATTTTTCCCTCATCTTCATACCATTGATTGTGTACTGTGAGCAGCAGGCATGTTCCTTGTTTCCCTTGCTTAAGCTTCCTTTGCTTTCTGCATTTTCCCCCTTTTGTTTCTTGCTTTTTTCTCCAAATCTGCCGATATGTGGTGTAGTGAATGCTTATCTCTTTCTCATAGCTGGGCCTTACCCTCACCAGCAATTTACGTTGCACTTTATGGAAGTAAAGTGTTGGGGAAAGAACTCGGATTGGACTCCCAGCTCTGAACCTTAGGGCCAGCATGTGTGGTGTGACCTGCGGCTTCATCACAAACTCAGCTTCTCTCTCACTAAATAATACTTTCCTGTTTGTGGTTGGCATTGCTTTACTCTGTGCCTGTGAAGTGTGTTTTGACTTTCACTGCCACTTCACAGGGATCTGCACTTGGATTTGGGAGTGGTTTCCACCTACCTCTGTCTTTCACTCCCTCCTTCCCTGCCTTGTGATTTTACTTGCAAATGTTCAGGGATCTGCTAACTACAGTGGATGCAAGGCAAGGGGGTCCTGCGCCAATGCTGAGACAATCTAACAGCTTGCTTATGCATCTATTTGGCTTGGATGGAAAATTAGAACAGCTTTAAACTGCTCCCAGCCTCAAGCAAGGATGCATTCCCAGGAGCATCACAGCGGGCTCTGATGAAGGCGCCTGCTGCGGTGTCAATACAAGGCAGGCGCTCCCTCCCAGCAAGGAAGGTTCTGACCCCCTTTAAAATTATCGAGTTATGTTTCAGGGTGAACCATCTTTGTGGTGAACTGTCCCAGAGCTGAGTTGCTGTAAAATAGCAAAATACAGACAGGGGATTTTTTTTTTTTTTCTGGGTGCCCACATCATTATGGATAATTGAATTGAGGTCTTTAAAAATGGACACATAATGCAATTCGGTCAGATGAGCATTTTAGATTTTAGTAATTAGTACTTAGGGGCTTGATGAAGTGTAGGAGGTAGGAGGGAGTAAAGTCTATTTTAGGAGATTAGAGTGATAAGGCCTTTGCATGTTTTTATCAGTTCATGTAGAATTTGACATATGGTAAACAGGAAAAGATAGTATTTAAAAACCCCATAAATATACAGGGTTGGAAAAAACACCAAAGAAAAGAACGGGAATGCCTGCCAGCACCACTCCCCTTGGCTTCAATAGTAGGGTGGCATAAAAGGACTACATATCATTGTGAGAACCATCTAGAAACACAGAAAGTCAGCACTGCCGGGGCGAGCAGACGTGAGGCTCCCGGATGGCACATTAATTAATTCCAGCCAGTTGCGCTCAAGTTCTTGGGCTTCATTGTACATCACGGGCCGGTCTCTACACTTAGAACCATAAACGTGATCATACTCCCCCTTCTGAGAGGAGCCAAACTCCAGGTTGACTTGATCTGGCACATTCCTTTGTTTTATGGCTTTCTGTCAAAACCTCCAAATTAACGCAATGTTATGTTGACTGGTTTGTTTCTTAATGCAATGAAGCTGTCTTGAAATTACAGTTGGATAGAGCTCTTTAGAAATTTGCATTGACATGGTAATCATATCATAATAAAAATGTAATGGAGCCTCATAGCTTTGTATGGACGTGTCTATTGTCAAGGTATGGCATTAAAAGAGTCTTTTACTGGATTTTTCACATAATTTTTTACTGAAGTATTTTTAAAGAGTGTCAAGGCAAACGTAGTCATCATAGGCAAATAACGTTTGCCTCTGTCACTCATAAAAGTCCAACTTAGATATTTGGGGAGCTATACGATGAAACAGTGTTTTGTTTGATTTTTTATATTTTTCCCCAAAAGGCATGGAACTAAGGGTAGGGAAATGCAGCTTATAATCCTAATTCTGTCACTATTCACTGCCACTACTTGTGATCCTGGCATTTGGCATCCGTAGTTTTGCCCTGACTCTGAGGCTTATTGTGAGGCTAGAAGAGATATTTGATGAAAAAGTACTTAGGAAAGTTAAAAAGTATCAAGAAAATATTAAACCCAGAACAAAGTATTTTTGGTAAATGAGTAATAATGGCAGCATAAAATAGTTCATTTTGACTGGAGTTAATTCGGTATTACAGGAAATTCTAACTATATATCTTCCAAGTAAAAGTTTCCATCTTTCTTCAAGACAGGAAATTGTATCACAATGAAATATGGAGAAAAAAAATTATTTTTAGTATTCAGCAAGTCATGCTAAAGGACTGTGCTAATACTCAGTGGTGTCCTCATGTATGCATGTATGTGGAAAAGGCTGCCCCAAACTGGGAGTTGAAACAAACACATCATCATCATTTCGTGACTTAATTCGATCACAGCCCATGGGATCTTCTTTCCTTAGTCCCCATGTTCCTTTTTCTAATCTGGAAAGAGTTACGTACGTTTTCTTTGGGGCAAGAGGAAAAGAGTCTTCTTGCAAAGTCTTCAAAAGGGTGTGTCTTATATTTAGTACCTTTCGCCTGATGGCAGCAGAAACCTGCGCACCAGTGGGCCTCCACCTTGGACCAGAGGAGGAACATTCTAGAAAATCCATGGGGTCTCCTCTGAGTACTTGCCCCACGTGTGCTCTGGCTATGGCCATTTACCCAACCAGTCATATCTACTTACAGCATGCAGTTCTGTTTTTTTTAATTTCCACATGGAAAATTATGTGTTGTGTGTATGTTGGTTGTCAACAGTTTGTAACAATGAGTGCTCTAGTTTTCTTGAACAAATGATTTGGATTTTGAATGATCAAAAGAAGTCCCAAATAAATATGTAGGCCATGTAAATCATGAAGGGGAGGAAGGGAGGGAAGCTCTGTCCCTCTGGAAGATGCAGACAAACCGCTCAGAAAACTAATAGGAGGTTACTGTGGAAAGTGACAGTACTAGAAAGAGAGTGATCATTGGGGGAAGGTAGGCAGAACTACAGACAGGCTTCAGGGAGTAGGTTGGGCAGAGGTTAAGGAACAAGAATTGTCTCTTGTGTTGAACCAAGTCAGCTTTTTATTGCGCACCTAGTATAATTTGAAGTCTCATATGGTATCCTAATTGGGCACAAAGTGTTGTTGTCAACAACTGGTAGGAAAGATAAAAATAGGTGGCATTGTAACCACAATAAAGAACTCCAATCTTTGAAAGATTTGCTGAGCTAAATACAGATATATATATATTTAAATGGAAAAGGCAGTTGATTTAATTTAAAATGGCCACCTTTTTTATTTAACCCCCAAATTAGATGAATTGATCAGCACTGAAATCTTAGATTATGGATTACATTTTCAGAGTATATCTACACGTTACCTAAGTAACTTAGTTAATTCTACACATTCAAATTGATTTGATAGCTACAAACAATTAGTTCAACAACTTATTTTGACTTGACTTGTTAGACAGTGTTTTCAAAAGCACAGCTTTTTTTTTTATCAGTTAATTGGTTCAAAACACTTAAAGCAGTTGTGATCTCATTCTTCATAAGGAAATAATGCATTCCCTAAAATTAACAGCACTCAATTATTCACAACAATCTTGTAAGTTTTAGAACAAAATACGTGTGTGTGTGTGTGTGTGTGTGTGTGTGTGTGTGTGTCTTTTTAGGGCAGCACCTGCAGCATATGGAGGTTCCCAGGCTAGGGGTCAAATCAGAGCTATAGCTGCCGGCCTGCGCCACAGGCAGAGCAATGCTAGATCCGAGCCACGTCTGTGACCTACACTACAGGTCATGGCAATGAATATTAGGACATTCTTTAATTTAGAAAACAATATTTATTTAAGGTTTGCTCTATAAGGACATTCTTTAATTTAGAAAACAATATTTATTTAAGGTTTGCTCTATAAGGCAGTGAGATGAGCTCTGGATAAATTTAAGGCATCTATGCTTATACTTCCATTTCTAAACTCAATGTTCACTTGGCAGCTATGCCAATCATTTCCTGCTTTTAAACTTAATTATGAGGCATTGTCAAATAATACCATATAATTGGGAAAAAATAGCCTATCAAACCACAAATAAAATTATATTAACCCAATTGAAAGATGGGCAAAGGACCTGAATAGACATTTCTCCAAGAAAGATATACAGATGACCAATAAGCACTTGAAACAATGCTCAACATCAATGATTATTAGAGAAATGCAAATCAAAACTACCATGAGATACCACCTCATACCAGTCAGAATGGCCATCATGAATAAGTCTACAAATAACAAATGCTGCAGGGGGTGTGGAGAAAAGGGAACCCACTTGCACTGTTGGTGGGAATGTAAGCTGGTACAACCACTATGGAGAACAGTATGGAGGTACCTTAGAAAATTATACATACAACAACCATATGACCCAGCATTCCCACTCTTGGGCATATATCCGGACAAAACTCTACTTTAAAAAGACACATGCACCCGCATGTTCATTGCAGCACTATTCACAATAGATAAGACATGGAATCAACCCAAATGTCCACTGAGAGATGATTGGATCGGAAAGATGTGTTATACACACACAATGGAATACTACTTGGCCATAAAAAAGGACAAAATAATGCCATTTGCAGCAATATGGATGGAACTAGAGACTCTCATCCTGAATGAAGTAAGTCATAAAGAGAAAGACAAATACCATATTATATCACTTATGTCTGGAATCTAATATATGGCACAAAGGAAATTTTCCATGTTAAAAGAAAATCATGAACTTGAAGAATGCACTTGTGGTTGCCAAGGGGGGAGGGGAGGGAGTGGGTGGAACTGGGAGCTTGGGATAAATAGATGCAGAATGTTGCCTTCAAGATGGATTAGCAATGGGATCCTGCTGTGTAGCACTGGGAACTCTGTCTAGTCAGTTATGATGGAACACGTAATGTGAGAAAAAAGAATGTATGTATTCATGTAGGTATAACTGGGTCACCATGCTGTGCAGCAGAAAAAATAATATATAAAGAAATAAAAATTAACAAAAAAAGAGAGAGACAGAGTGAGATTCGACACAGAAGAGGAAAAGGCCATGGTGACCAGTGAGGCAGAGATTGGAATGATGTGGTCACAAGCCAAAGAATGCTAGCAACCTTGAGACATTTGCAAAAGTAAGGAACATGTTCTTCCCTAGAGCCTCTGGAGGGAGTACAGCTCTGCCAACACCCTGATTTTTAACCTGCTGGTACTTGTGGCCCAAGAACCATGAGGGAATAAATTTTTAAAAGTTCCACCAAGATTGTGATAATTTGTTACGGTAGCCACAAGAAATGAATACATAAACTTAAGTAACTTTTAAAACAGCAATCATTTATTAAAATCGTGTTCAAATAATCTGAAATTGGAACTAAAAAATAAACAAACAAACAAACAAAACAATAGCCCATGGGACTCTTTTTCTGAGAAAGTATCCTTGATTATTACATCAACAAGAATCAAAAAAATTCCCAGATTTCCTGATATAATTTTAAAAAATTATATTTGTATGTATATGTATATATAATACAGACATATTAGTAGAAATGGAAAGAATAATGAAAATAAACTCTATGTATATGTAATACCCTTCTTCAACAATTACTAACCTGCAATGCATTTCATTTCGTCCATGTCTTGTATCTACTTCCACTTCCAGATTTTTTAAACTATATTTTGTCTGTAATATCCATTGCTTTATACTCTAGTACTTTTATTTGTAGTAAAATATGTATAACATAAAAATTGTCATTAGTGACATTTACTATATTCACAATATTTTGCAATCATCACCACTGTCTAGTTTCAGAATATTTTCATCACCCTAAAAGGAAGCCCTGGATCCATTAAGCAGTTATTCCCCAATCCTTCTTCCCCAAACAGTTAGATACCACAAATTTATTTTCTGTCTTCATGAATTTGCTGACTCTAGACATTTTACATAAATTGAATTATAAAATATGTGGACTTTTGTGTCTGGATTTTCTCACTTAGCTTCATGTTTTCAAGGTTCATCCATGTTGCAGCCTGTGTCAGAACATTTCGTCTTATGGCCATGTAATATTCCGCTGTATAGATGGGCTGCATTTTGTTTATTCATTAAATGATGGACATTGATTTGTTTCCAACTTTTGATTAGTTCTGCTGTTATATTTGTGTATAGGTTGTTGTTTGAACACCTGTTTTCAAGTCTTTTGTATATATATCCACAAGTGAAATTGTTGGATTATATATTATTCTATGTTTAATTTATAAGGAACTGTCAGACTGTTCACAGTGCTATGTCATTTTACATTTCCACCAATAGTATAGAATGTCTCTAACTTCTCTATATCCTCACTAACACTTATTTCCCATTATTTATTATTACTATAATCATCCTAATGGTGTGTAAATGGTATCTCACTGCAGTTATGATTTACATTCCCTGATGGCTAATGATATTGAATCTCTTTTCATGTCATTATTGGCCATTTATATATTTTCTTTGGAGAATTACACGAAGACATTTTAGATCCTTTTACCCATCTGTTGTTAAAAATGGGCAAAATGGGTCATTTATTATTGTTAATTATTAAAAATGAGTCATTTGTAATTGCTCATTTATCTGAAAGGTCCACTTAGAAATTTTGCCTATTTATTATTTGACTTATCTTTTTTTGTTGAATTGTAAGAGTTCTTTATATATTCCGGATACTGGGTCTTTATTGGGTATAGATTTTGCAAATATCTTCTCCCAATCTATGAGTTATCTTTTCACTTTCTTGATGTGTTCTTTAAGGCACAGAAAGTTTTATTTTGATGGTGTCCAATTTTTCTATTTTTTCTTTGGTTGCTTGTGCTTTTGGTATCAAATCTAAGAAATCATTGACTAATACAAGATCATGCAGATTTATGCATATATTTTCTTCTAACAGTTGTAAGTTTTAGCTTTTATGTTTAGGTCCTAGATCCATTTTGAGCTAATTTTTAAAAAATATTTTTGAGGTAGAAATCCGACTTCATTCTTTTGCATATTGTCCCAGGACTTTTTTTTGAAAAGGCTCTTTTTTACCCATTGTAAAAATCAATTGTTGAAAATCAATTTATCATCATTGTTGAAAATCAATTTATTTTAAGCTGTAGATGATTTCTGAGCTCTTAATGCTATTTCATTGATCTGAGACTTCCTTTTGTTGAACACAACTGTAAATATGTATTTTCTTAAGCACAACATATCATAAGATCTTATTAATATTTCCCATTCAATTCAGTACTACCAGATTTTACTCAACCTCATCTATAGCATTGCTATCCCATTTCCAATGCTGACAATTCTATTTCTTAGTGATACCAACATAACTTACTTGCTGTTTGTATCTGTTTACAGGGAATGTAAACAGATACAAAACTTTAGACTAATGATATAAAAATTATCACCAACAATATAATTACTACAAAAAAATTTTTGAAATATACTTTCATTAGTAAAGAAGTTCAGGCTGATGATTTTTTACTTTTAATACTTTAGAGATATCACTCCATTGTCTTCCATGTTGCATTGTTCCCAGACAGAAATCTACAGTCATCTTTATTTTTTTTCTCTTACTAATTTAATGATACATTTTTCTCTGTCTGATTTTAACATTTTCTGTGTATTCCTGGTTTTAAGCAGTTTGATTATGATGCAACTTGGTGTAGTTTTCTTCATGTTTCTTGTGCTTTCTCTTATTCAACTTCTTATACTTACAGGTTTATAGTTTCAAACAAATTTGGAAAATTCAGCCATTATTTTTTCAAATATATATTTGTATTTATATATATGTATATATATTTTTATTCCTCTCTCCACATCTCCTTTGGAAACTCAAATAACATGTGTATTAGGCCACTTGAGGCTGCCCCACAGCTCACTGATATTCTTGTCATGTTTTAGTTATTTTTTTTCCATGTGTGTTTCATTCCGGAACTATATTGTTATGTCTTCAAATTTGCTAATATTTTCTAATCTTTTCTTCTGCATGTCTAATATGCTGTTATTCCCATTCCATGCATATTTTCATCTCAGATAATATGTTTTCATCTCTAGAAGTTTGAGTCTTTTAAAAACATATTTCCTGTCTCAATTTCATGTTTAATTTTTTTCTCTGTCTTTTTGAACACATGGAATAAAATTATAATAATCATTTTAATGCTCTTGTCTACCAACTCTATCATCTGAATCATTCCTGGGTCAGTTTTGATTGATTGATTTTTTTTCTTAATTATGGGTTGTGTTTTCCTTCTTCTCTGCACACCTGGTAATTTTTGATTAAATGCTTTCCACTATGATTTTTTTATTTTTTGGGTGCTATGTATTTCTCTATTCCTGAAAACATTCTTGAGCTTTGTTCTGAGATGTGGTTAAGTTACTCAGAAATACTTTGATCCTTTTGAACCTTGCTTTTTTTTTTTTTTTTTGTCTTTTGTCTTTTGGAGGTTCCAAGGCTAGGGAGTCTAAGTGGAGCTGTTGCTGCTGGACTATGCCAGAGCCACAGTATCACCAGATCCAAGCCACATCTGTGACCTACACCAAAGCTCATGGCAACACTGGATCCTTAACGCACTGAATGAGGCCAGGTATTGAACCCACAACCTCAGGGTTCCTAGTTGGATTCGTTTCCACTGTGCCACAATGGGAACTCCTGAACCTTGCTTTTAAATCCTGGTTGGAAGAACTAGAGTAGCATTTAATCTAGGGCTAATTTTACTTTACTCCTGAAGCAAAAATTCTGCCTGAATACTCAATATCCATAAATGATGAAAATTTTCTTCTCAGGTGGTAACAGTCACAAAACAGCCCTGAGTGAGCCCCTAGGATTTTTCCTCTCATCCTATTGAGATGTTTCTCTCTCATCCCTGGATATTTTCCTCACATACATACAATGATCCACGCTTAGATGAACACCCAAGAAGGAGTCCCTGCTGAATACTTTAGGGACTCCTCTCCAGTATGGTGTTCTCTCTCCGTGCCCCTGTCCTCTCTGCTTCTTTGTCCTGCAAACTCTAGTGACATTGGCTTTTGTGGCAGATTAAGTAATTGTCACCTACCCTTCAAATATGTCTGCATCCTAGGCCTCAGGACCTGTGAAGATGGCCAAAGAGACTTTGTAGATGTAGGTAACCTAAGGATCTTGAGACAGGCAGATTATTCTACATTTTCCAGGTCGACATAATGTAATCCTATAGCTCTGAAGAAAAGGGGAAGCTGGAGGGTCCAAGGAAGAGAAAGAGAGGTTGGAAAATACTACCCTGGTGGATTTGAAGATGGAGGAAGGGGGCCAGAGCCAAGAAATTCAGGTGAATCTCCATCTCTATCTCGTGGAGATGGAAAATGTGAGAAACAGATGGCTTCCTAGAGACCCCAGAAAGAACAGAGATGGGCTGGCCAATCTTGGACTTCTGACCTCCAGAACTGTAGTTAATAATTTTTTTTTTTTTTTTGTTTTAAGCCAGTACCTTTGTAGTAATTTGTTGCCATGGCAACATAAAACTAATTCAGTCTCGAACTCCCTCCTCCATCCTCTCAGCTCCCCCTCAGGGAGATGGCAGGGCTGTCTGTGATCCTCCTCCTTGCATTATG
Source organism: Sus scrofa (assembly GCF_054392235.1). Classification (NCBI taxonomy): domain Eukaryota; kingdom Metazoa; phylum Chordata; class Mammalia; order Artiodactyla; family Suidae; genus Sus; species Sus scrofa. The sequence goes on along the minus strand of NC_139383.1, from coordinate 159,450,744 downwards.
GCCTGAAAACTCTTTCCAGAAAGTGAGCTGGGAAGAATATAGTGCTTATCTCATTGGTTTTCCATCTCTCAGGGGTCACTACCTTTCCCTACCCGATGTCCAGTATCTTTAGAATCATTGTTTTCTACCTATGTCCATGCTTTCCATTTTTCCAGATGGAAAAGTCTGCTCCTGTTACTCCATAATGGCCAGATATGGGAATTTACCTGTAATAGTTCCTCTATATTTGGCAATGACACACATTTGATGGAAAATGAGAATCATTTTTTTAAAAATACTTTCTTTCTATGTTTGTGGTGCTTATTTATTTTGACTTAACATTGTAAAATATTTTACGAAGTTATTTTATTTTTCTAGCTTATCTTTCTCCATACAGGATGCATTTTTATTCAAAAGTATAGGAAAGATATTTACTCTTTGTCTTATGTCTAAATACCTAGATCAAAGGAAAGCAATTTTCTATTGCTGAAAAACATCACCAGTGTAATATTGTGCTAAAATGTGAACGTGTGAACAAAGACTACATCTCTTTACAAGACGTTTGTCATCATTACAGCTGCTTAGAAATATACACTTTTGAAAATTTTGCATGCCCCATAGACAAACTATTTCTCCATTAGTAATACCAGATCTTACTCTCTTCAGCAAAAATATCATCTTTAAGTCTTTTAAAAAAACTTATCACAACTACAATATCAATTTGGTTAGTAGTTTTTCCTTTTCCTTCTCAGTGTACCTCTATATGACCAAAAATGCTTCAACCACTGTGATGGAACTACCCACTGGGTCTGGTCCCGTGATCATCCCTTTGGATATATCACTAAGTGGACGCACATTCATGACAGCTAAAGCAATTGAACTGTTTGTGAAGGTGGCCACAGCCATGGGTTATTGAGGGCCCATAAAGGGAATATAGGAGCATGTGAATACCTGGTGCATTTCTCCATCATGATGCTAAGCTTTATTAACTTTAATTAAATTGAAAAAGGGTGATGTTAAAATGCATGATCAAATGAGGGAACAAAGACTGATTTAGAAGCAAGTATAAACCCTAATGCTTATGTGATTTCAAAAGTTAGGTTGTTTCATTCATAAATGTTCACTGGTATTCCTATTCCCCAGGTGTTTTTTTTTTAATTTTAAATTTTGAATATTTTCTGATAAAATACATATCTATGTAGTTTTTATGTTCCATCTTTTTTTTTTTTTGGAAGACTACACAGGACTCTTCAAAGTACTATACCTGGAATGGTATATAAAGGGGAATGAAGAGTTAATGCCATTTTTAGCACACTAAGATTGTTAAAATGTTCTAAATGACACTCAAATGTACATTCTGTAAGTAAATGGCAGAAAGCAGTAAAATGCATTCTTGATGTTGATGTAACAGAATTTGCTTCCCAGCCATTTAAAAACTTGGGCTCTACATTTATGCTTTTGGAAGAAAAAAAGAAGAACACTGTCTTTGGAAAAGCGGAGAAAAGCGGAGGAGATACAATTTCTCTGCCAGATGTGGTGTAACACTTAGCCATTACAACCACATTCTACATTCGCTCGTGGCCTGCAAACTCCCGAGTAACCAGTTTGGAGATGCCTCTTGTTACCGTGCATTTCATTTAGAGTCTGATGGGATCCTTGAAACAAGCTGTTCATGCTTCTCTCTTATTGTGTGGCTCATGCTCTCGTCTTGTTTGAAAGTCAAAGTCAGAAGTTCATGCAACCGAGACGAATCTCTGATCCATGTGGCTCTTAACTGATGCTGAGATGCATGGTATTAATTTCTTTCTTGCATGGGTTTCAATGTTCTTGGGAATTTGTTTGACAAATTGTTCTAAGTGTAATTTTCAACCAAGAAGTGAATGTCTTATGTAAGCTATTGGACACATCTACATGCACTGATTTTTTTTTTTTTTTGCAAGATCTCACTGACTATTGGCAAATATTACTTTTGAATGCATATTAAAAACCACACTTAACCTTTTGTACTCTGATTTAGAAAAGAACCCAATATGAGTCCTCTCCTTTTTCTTAAGTACATATTAAAACTATTAATTACTTTTATGTTTTTCTTCTCCATGATGCATTGGCTGTATCACTTTTTAAAAAGTGATTTTTAGTTTTGCACATGACAACTTCTTGTGCTTATTCACTAACTCAAAAAAAATTAAAATTATAACACTTCAGTTTTTTTTTTTCGCACTGATCTTTTCAAGCTACTAACATTACTTCTACCCACATTATTTTGTTATCACAATAGAACTTGTTCTAAAGCATATGTGTATCCTTAGGATGACTCAACTCATTACTACTTAACACCATGATCTTTTGGAATTTCTCAATTTTTGTTTTCATGGAACAATACTGTGTTTGGAGTTGCATTAAATAGAGAGAGAGAGAGAGAGAGAGCACTAAAGAAATTGGGGATTTCCAAGTACAACTGTCACTACTATTTGATGATCAGGACTTACATAAAAAACTCAAGAATAAAATCTCATTTAGCACACTTAGGAGGGGGTATTGTGACAGCAAAGTCTTTTCCATCTGTACTAGGATTGGACTCTTTTAGTTCACTGTCCACCAACCCATTCACATGGCATGGTGCACACATGTGGTGATAGCTACTCTTGCACATGCAAGTAAGCATGCACATACAGAACCTGCTTTGGGTTGAGCAGTGCTGTTTTTGACAGTTGGTCTGCTATAATTTTGAGCTCCTTCCTCCTAGTTTTTCCCTTCCATGATTTCCTCCCTGTGCTTTTTTTTTTTTTTTTTTTTTTTTTAGGGCCACACCCATGGCATATGGAGATTCCCAGGCTAAGGGCTGAATTGGAGCTGTAGCCACTGGCCTACACCACAGCCACAGCAACACCAGATCAGAGCTGCACCTGCGACCTACACCACAGCTCGTGGCAACAATCCTTAACCCAATGAGTGAGGCCAGGGATCGAACCTGCGTCCTCATGGATATTCGTCAGATTCTTTTCCATTGAGCCATGATGGGAACTCCTCCTTGTGCTCTTTTTAAGGGATTATTTTAATTACAACCTGACTAACTGCTTCATGGATAAAAAAGGGATATCGACTAGTTTCTGTGAAGAAAAAGGGAACGGGTTTAAACAGCTGCATACAAAACTTAGGTTAATGGCAAAGAAAACTTCCCACCTCTAGAAGTGTTTACTTCCATTCAAACTAGGATTTTACTGTCTATTCTATTCTGTCCTGATACCACATCATTGCCAATGGAGGATAAGAAAACGTTTTCTACCTCATCATAAAAATAAATGCTGTCTAGAGTTTTTGCTGTGGGTTAAGAATCTGACTGCAGCCACTCGGGTCACTGCAGAGGTGCAGCTTCAATCCATGGCCCAGTGCAGTGGGTTAAAGGAATCTGGCATTGCCACAGCTATGGCTTGGATTCACTCCCTGACTGGGGAAGTGCCATATGGTGTGGGTGGGGCAATTAAATAAATAAATAAATAAATGCTGTCTCATTTACTTTCATACAATTAACTTATTAAATCACTTACTTTTCTCTTGAAATGGTCTAGAGATGGGAGGATCTAGGCCACTGACTCCTAAGTTGCCTCTGGGCAAATTAGAAAGTGACAGCTTCTCATGGTGGTGAGAAATGGGAAGAAGTCTCCTGTGCATCCAGTGAGGACATTGTCACACCAAGGGGCAGAGCTGGCTGACCTCAATGAGGCCACATCTCAGCCTTCTTCTGTCCTGTCCCCAGAGAAGCCTCCTGCAAAGCATGGCCTGGGGAGCCATTGACAGGCCACAATACTCTTTGCTGTTCTTGGTGAGTTTCTGTCTTCACAACCCCACACTGGCATCTTATAAACAGAGACTGAGTCTATCTGTGTCCCAAGTTAGAATGGTCTTTATTACCATGGTTTCCCCCATGATATCCTTTGTCCTTGTCTCCTTTTACCACTCGCCTCTCACCCATGGATTATCATGGACAACCTGAGTCTGAGACCTATGAAAAGTTGCATGGACACCCCTGAGATATGGTCACACAGCAACCCAGAGGCTGTAACAGGGAAGCACTCCTCTTAGCTGCACCTTCTGACATATTGTTTACTTCAAGGACGGAGAGGCTCCCATCACACGTTGCAACAAATTAATCCTGGGCCCATCCTGGAGGAATTATATGCAGGCCACACTAGTAAATCTATAATGCTTCATATTGCTGTAGCCACGTCTCAAATTATGAAGAGCAGCACCTGTGACCACCCACCCCCAACTCAGGTCTATGAAGGGCACTTGAAGGACATGATAGAAATAATATGTACAGCAAGAGCAAGAGTTGTGTCCAAAACTGAGCTGAGAAGAGACATTACACCAGGGTTATGTTGTTGACTTTTGTTTTTATTTCCTTTGAAATAAGCCTTAAAAGATTTCTTAAAAATATGCATTCATGCTTAAAAATACATAAAGCACAGAGAAGCAAAAAGCAAACACCAGGCACTCATCAGGCACTTGATATATGCTTGTTTATGTGAAGATATATAGAAACTCCAAGGGGTTATGCTGAACGGACGCTGGATCATCACAAGAAAGGAAAACCAGAAGGAAAATCATGACGGTGATTGTGACACATCAAATAAAATGGGGCTGAGACAGTCCATAAGTCTCTCTAATAAATGGATTGAGGATTAATTTGGGGGGAAATTTGGTAGCCAGTTAACTAGATCCCTCCTTCTGAGACCTGAGGGAGGCCATTTGGTAACCTCTCCTCCACAGTCCTGCTCGCTCTACGCTGAGACTGCCACATGTCTCTGGACCCAAAATACAACCCTCAGGCTTCATGGAGGTAGTAATTGAGATTAGAGAAATTGTATTTGGAGTGACTCCAATTAAAATGTTTGAGTTCTTCCTATTCTCCAACAGCCCTGGTACAGGAACAGAGAAAGTAGAGGGCTGGATTTATACAGAATTGGGTTCTTATCTGTTGGTTTGTTTTCCTGGAAGATGCAGAGAAAAGACAAATAGATAAGAAATTTATGCCTACCAGCAAGAATCAAACAGATGAACTCCTAGGTGTGGTTTAGGCAACACCAGAGAGAAAGTCAGGAAAGAACAGAACTCAGAGAAACAGAGATTTTGGAGACATTAAGACTAGTAGAAATGGAGATCATAGTCTAATAGGGTCAGATGTTCCCCTTGTGGTCAGAGGGCAGAACATTTGAATTAAGGATTTCAGGGGTGGAGCTTTCCTGGGTGGGGGCGGGGTGGCACAGGCTGCAGGAGGGAGACCTTGATCTGGAAGCAGAGGTTTTCTCTGAATGCAGGAATTTTCAGTGATGACAGTGAGCCTCCCACGTGCAAAACATGCTCCTGCAGAAGGGCCTGCACAAAGTCAAATTCCATCCTGGTCTCAGACTTGAAGTCTACCTCTCATCCAGGTTCAGGGCCTCTGGATCTGGTGACCTGCAAAGACAAGGTCCAACACAGAACAGTCCAACACAAAACAGTGACTAGGAACAGGACCTAATAATAAGCACCCTCACCCTGTAAACAGGGTGAGATGGTCTAGAGTAAGAGCATAAACCTGATGGTGATCAACTCATCATTTGAAAGTGGACCTTGCATGCTCAAAATGCATGTTCACACTGAGTTCTTCCAGACATCTCAGATTAGAATATTGCTATTGATAAAGGCCTTAACCTCTGGTGAAATCTTGCACTTTTAAGAAAGAGCAATGGTGTTTGATCATTGCAAAGCAAATAATTAGCCCAGATTCATCCAGGAAAGTCAGCCACAAATGTCATAAGTAAGACTTTTGGGAGTAACCTAAGTCTAGCATTACATGCCACCAATTTCCCTGAATTTCACACATTTCAAAAAAGAGTGGTTTACATACAAATATTGAAACAATATATTGTATACCCAAAGTTAATATAAAGTCCTATGTCAAGTGTATCTCCATTAAAAAAAGGAGAGATTTGAAGTTATCAGAAAAACAAATCCCACACATCAGAGGGGTTTGGCAAATGCCATTCCAGCTCTCACAGTGAAAAAACGAGCCCTGTGGCTTGTCCCCGAGGGAAATCACCCAGGAGTTATTTTTTCACTCTAGAAGAACACACACAAACATTGTTATATTTCATAATACAGTAAAATTATATTATGATACTGTGGCTATAAAGGTAATGATAAGATACAGTATTTTAGCAGGTACCTTTATAACTTAATTTAAATATTTTGTATCAAACCACCCTTGGATGGTTGAAACCTGCCGTTGACTCTAGGTAGTAGAAGATCCTTGCTTGGGAGAAAACCAGGTTTGTAGTATGTATCCACTTTAAAAATATGCACAACGTAAAAGTTGAGAGTTAAGTTTTATTTGGGGCAAAATGAGGACTTGAGCCCAGAAAGGAGCATTTCAGAGCTATTGCTACTGCTCCAAAGAGGCAAGGGGAAAGGTTGCATAGATGTGATTTTGGTGAAGGGGGAAATACATCCAACCAGTACACGTTTTTCAGAAGGTCGCTGCTGGTCTCATGAAGGTTACTGCTAGTCACAAGGAGCAGACATCACCATGAAGGATTTTAGTGTTTTCTAGATAAAAGCAGATGCAAGAATTTGGCTCATAAAATCTTGAACTATCTGAAGACCTGTTCTGCCAGTTTTCCCAGAGCACAGAGCACCTCACTCCTGATCTCCACTCTGAGCTCCTTTCAGTGGGTGTTGCGCATCAGCAGCTGCAGTGGCTCATGATTCAATCCATGTAGAGGCAGATGGCAAAGGTCAGGCTCCAGTTCACAGATGTCAGGCAGACCACAGTTCACAATGAGAAAGCATAGTCCTTGTTTCTGCTTGCTTTGACTTTGCCTGTTATTCTCCCCTGAGCTCTCAGAATCTGTATATATGTGCAAGAGAGAAGGGCTTGAAATTAGAGCTCAGGGTAAGAAAGTCATTATAGGGAATGGGGAAAAAAAAATCAAATAAAGGAAATCTTGTCTTTATCAGACTTACTTACTTCAACTCATCTGATTTGCTAGGAAGCCTGGGCAAAGTTTCAAAGCTCTGCCTTTGTAAAAAATATGTTTTAATCTCTCCTGGAAATTGGAAACTTGCAAAATGTGTAAGGGAGCCGTGGAGGGAAGACCGGGACAGAGAGGGCTGTGGAGAGTGGACTTAAACCATCATTAGTGCTCAGTAGCTTTGGGATGAGGTTGGAGGCCTGTTTCACGTTGTGGGAATGTCCCTCTATTTGGGGAGGGTGCAGGGCGAGAGAGCCTGGGAAGGGAAGTGATAGATTGGGGCTGAGCCCCAAGTTTCCAAATTGATAAAGAGAAAGGCGGAGTGGTTCCCTGGAAGCGGCAATGTGCCCTCCGGGATTCGCCGAAGAGCTGAGGTTTACAAACAGGGTAATGAAAGTCGCTAAAGACTGCAGCTCCCACCCCGGTGGTGAAGTAATTGGGCCCAAAGGTGCCTGGAGGAGGGGTTTTTACAGAATGCGGTCCTTCTAGGGCATGAAATATAATCCTAATTAAAAGAATTGTATTGAAAGTTGGCTATGATCCAGAGAGGAGGATGCTTAAAAAAGTGATCACTTTTTAGCATCACTGTCTACAAATGGCTTGTCTTCAAGAGGAATAAAAGTGAGTAATAGATCCCATCTCTCAAATGCAGCAACACATCATTTGCAGATAGTGATCTTTAAAGAGCAATGGTCTGCTTTCCTTTTTCCTTCAAAAAAAAATTTTTTTTTCTGTCCTAAAAAGGTTTTCCTAAAATGGTTTCTCCTTGTGCTGGTTGGGGACCTTCTTTTGCCTTGCTCTACCATGGCTCATGGTGGGTTTGTGCCATGGGAGGTCACAGAAGTGAATAAACCGCTGTATTCCAACCTACACAGAATGGGTGGAGAGGACTTGTTTCCTGAGCTAGAGCTGATAATCTCAGCCTCTCCCTTCCTTCTGTTCCCCAGCCTCATTCCTGACCCCAAGCACTGTGTGCTAAGCAACTTTAGTGATATTTATATGGATTACAATGTGTATGATGCCTCCCGTGGATGTTCAGTGCACAACCATTGCAACTCTATTGTGACTGCCCTGAGAGAGGGATTTAGGAATTTCCCAACTCCATCTTCTCTCCAGAGATAAAGCTGAACTGGAAAAAAAAAAAAGTTTAAAATAAGACTATCCTAATTATAGAAGATGTGCATTTACACATTCTTTAAATAAATATTTATTAAGTGAGCCAGGGAAGATTTAAGCTCTGGAAGGAGATGAACTAGTATAGGGTAAAATTTATCTTTTAGTGGAAACCTTTGGATTGTCTAGACTCTAAAGGAGTGTAGAAAATATCTCTGTGAGTTATCAGATTTTGATTCTGTGGGGATTACTTTATAATATTCCAAATCGAAGATAGGTGACAAAATGCAAATTCTTGTCTATAGATATGCAAATTCTGTCTATAGAGCTTCAGTTGAACCCTGCCTCTCCCTGTGGAAGAACCAGTTTTGCACATTTATTTCAACATTGTTATTCCATAAATAATTCGTGTTTTTAAAATTTCTTCTTTGAACTTTTTGTAACATCTGCTTTGCTCTCGTTGATTGAGTTAAATAAAATATTCAATGTGTTCATTTCATGTCTGTTGTCATGATTTTACTTTAAAAAAAATTGCCTTAAATATAGATTATGTCCTTAGCCGCATGGAGCAGAAAACTTAACAAACAAAGAAAAACAAAAGTGAAAAACAAATATCATTTTTAACCCTGTCATCTAGAGGAAAACATTGGTAACAAATCAGGCTTCTGTTATACTTTAATGAGTATGCAAACATAGATCTTTCTTTTTGTAAAATTGAACTTACTCTTACAGTGGTTCCTCACATATTTTATTATTATTTTTAGCAATATATCAGGTGGTAAACTTTCTTGATGTAGTCACATTTTACGCATCTGAGCTCCAATTTGCTTAAGGAATCAACTAAAATAATTAAGATTCATTCTGAAACACAAACGCAGTATGGGCAATAGGGCAGCAAAGCGACATTTGGGTACAAGGTAGAGAGAAGCTAATAGGATGCAGTAAATATAGGGCATCTGTAGATATGTGGTCTTGGAAAGGATATCGGAATGAAGCCAGCACATAACTGGGCTTGCTGCAGGGACGTTATTTTCTCTTTTGATTTTGATAAGACTTGTTAATTTAGTTCACTCAGAAGAGGGGCTCACTCTCTTGCTTTACATTGGGGATGAACCTTGATAAGTATACAGAAGTATGTTATATGTGTAATATTGTGCATAGGCGCAGTTGAGATGTGTGTGTACCATATTGAATGTGCTATATTGAATGGCTTTTTCATTCAGGCTTGGACATCTTGCTTCAGGTATGATATCCACTTGGTTCAGTGGTTTTTTTTTTTCTGGTAGCAGTCAGTGCAACAAGGCCAATGATGTGAGGGTTTGAGGGATGTCAACCAGGCAGGTTAGAGCTGTCCTCTGAACATTCCCAACCATCTTTCTGTCCAACAGTAAGACGTTTTCAGATGTCTGCCATGGTTTATCCAATCTGTGGAAACAATATCAGAGAATGTTCAATTAAAGGGCATACTTATTCCCAAAATATCTTTGACTTCCTTAGAAAAATAATAGGGATCTCTTATTCCAAATTGATCTAAACCACTTTTGAAGTTGTGTTTAGCTTTTATTAATTTTCAGAGGTTCTGGGCACAAAGTTTATCTGCCATGTAAAGTAATGTTGCTTTCTCTGTTCCCAACTATTCTTATAGATCCAAAAATCACACTGATGTTCTAGTTTCTTTGGACTTAGAGATTATCTGAGTTTGTCCATTCATTTAGCATTTTAAAAAGCTTACTTCCTCTTTTACCCTTTATTTCTTTGATCATTTCTCTTCACTTTCACAGTGAATTGCTAACACACAGACACCTGTCATTAGTCCTATGCTCTTAGAGAGCAGTGATCCTGCCTTAATCATCTCTGCTCTTCTAAAACCCAGCACACTGCCTGCATATGGAAGGAGCTTGGGAAACTTTTGCTGATTTAAATTGATTGACTTGATAACAAATATCGAGACTTTGCCTTCCTCTTTCCAGAGCGAGAAGACTTTGCCTCAATTCTTTAAGTCATTTTCACAGGGTTTTGTTTTTTTTTTTTTTTTTTTTTTTTTTTTTGGTTATGCCCACAGCATGCAGAACTTTCCAGGCCAGAGATTGAACCCATGCCACAGGAGTGACTAGAGCTGCACAGTGACAAAGCCAGATCCTTAACCCACTGAGCTGCCAGGGAACTCCCGTTCCTCTTTTTAAATGTTCAGGTGCTCCTATGCCACTACAGGCCACTGACTGATTGACCCTAAAGAGTTCACTCACTCCCCCCACCACCAGCCGTGGGCCTTAGCGAGATGCGTCACTTCAGCAGGGTAGTGGGTCCAGGACGTTGGGACCCCACTGTACACCTCCACTTTCTGTGCCTAGACCAGGAGACTCTAAGATGCTGAGGCTGTTCTAGGTCCTTCTGATGCCCACTTCTATAATTACTGATGCTAAGGTTCAGCATATTGTAAAACAATTGTTTTTTTAAACCTGCTTTGCAAAATCCTAAATACCCCTTTGAAAAAAACAAAATTACTGGAAATTATTTTAGAAGTAATATAGAAGATTTCTTCCACAATTTTTTTTTTTTTTTTAAAGAAAGTTGAAGGTGACTCTAGCCACTTGCTTATTTGAAAAGGATGAGTTTAGGAGTTTCTGTTGTGGCTCAGCTGGTTTTAAGAATCCAACTAGTACCCATAAGGATGTGTGTTCAATCCCTGGCCTCACTCAGTGTTGCTGTGAGCTGTGGTGTAAGTCACAGACTTGGTTCAGATCCTGTGTTGCTGTGGCTGTCGTGTAGGCCAGCAGCTGTAGCTCTGATCGACCCCTAGCCCAGGAATTTCTTTATGCTAAAAAGCCAAAAAAAAAAAAAAAAAAAAAAAGAGAAGGAAAAAAAGGACAAGTTTATTTGGAAAAGGAGAAAGAACGTGGAAAGAATTTGGATTAACTGTGGTTTGTTTTAATACCTTTGATATCTGCAGACATCAGTGAATAGAGATCCATCTAAACACCCATGGAGGAAACACACAGAGAAGTCTGGAGTATTTTGGAGTGCTCGATCAATGTACTTCTAGGTTATCTGAAATATAATGACCCCTCTCCATACAGCTTTGCTGAGTGTTCCTTGGGACACAGATCTGGTTCTGCTGTGTCTTTTGCTTTCAGTAGGAATTGGTGGAGGTCAGATGGTGGGTGCACCACCCTGGGCTGCAGCAGCTCTGTAGATGCTGGGAAGAGACTCAGCATTTCCCCTGAAGCGAAAACAGAGATGTCCACCAGGCACAGTGCTTCCTAAGCACTCTTAGCCTGGGGACACTCTTCTCTTTAGTGTACTTTGCACGGTCAGTCAGTTGTTTGGCCAGAAAGATTCAGATGGAACATAAAACTGTCTTGCAGGTGGAAGGCCTGGCATGGGGATTAGTCCCCTCAAGTCAGTGCCCACAGACCGGGCACCGGCATGGCGCACACCAAACTGAGCCTTAGAAATTCACTAGATTTTGCAATGCAGGTGTGTATGGAATACATTTAATCATCATGCACATCTGAAATGAACACAATATTATCTGTCAGTTATATCTCAATAAAACAAAACAAAAAACCCCATCAGTGTTTTAAAGTGTCATCTTCCCAACTGAACTTTTAGAAAAGTTAAAAAGAAATTGCTGAGCTGGGAGAAGACGTTTATTCCTTGGTCCTAAGACCCAGATGGAGAAGACACTTCCCATTCAGACTGGCCATTTCTTCTTTAAGTATTAGTATCCATAATACCAAACCTTGCCCTAGCCAAGTGTACTCAGCAGACATACTTGGCACATATAATTAGTAGCATCTTAAATCTTTACAGGCGCTGGAACCTTTGGATCTCTGTAGAACAAGGGGTCTACACATTTCAGTCCAGAAACCATGGCAGATGCAGCCCCTGGTAGAACCGTGAAATGCGGCGCCCTGTATCTTTATGTTGTGTCCCAAATGCTTCTCAAAATTCAGCTGCAAAGATCTTTGGCTTGCCTTTTTCCTTTCCCATCGCATAAGGAAGTCACTGATCCTTGCTCTCTCCTTTCATTACGGACTTCCAGCAGGAAGAAGGATGGGAGGCAATTCAGGGTGGATGGGAAGGCGCACCCGCCTATCGCATCTATCAACCCCGCCAGAGACTGAGTGTTAAACGCACGTCCCCGCCGAGAGCTGCTCTTCCTCGCCTCCCCTCGCTCTCAAGTTTTAAATTTCCCCAGCTAGTGTAAAACTTAATGAAAGCCCTGGAGTATACAATAGCATTTTGAAAACAGAAATTTGTGACTGCTGTGAATCATCACTCACAGCAGGGACCCAGAAATGTGAATTGTGGGAGGTACATACAGCGCCCCTCTCTTTTTTACTGGGAATTTATTACAGGCGGGTCATTATTTACAATGCACCATTCACATCCTCTAAAGAACCGATAAACTGACTGCTGAATATGCATTTTGCTCTGTGGTGAACACAGATGTTTCCAGCTCATATCCATTTCATTTAATTTCTTTTCTCCTATTTTTTTTTTAAATCCTATCTTGCTATTTCTGTAGCAGCTGGGTAACTATTTGCACGACTTCGGTTTGGGAATCACTCCTCATATTTATTATCACTGGTGCCATTCACGTCGCTGTAGTTAAGGGGCCATCAGCATTTGCATTTGAAGCTACTGGTTCCTTTCTGTGAGTTCAAAACCAGGCTGGAGAAGTTTGCTGTGGGTTCAATGTCTGGCACAGGAGGTCTCAGATTGGAATCATATCATTTTAAGGAAGTGTACGAATGAAATGAGTTCGGATGCTTTAGTGTTATGAATGTCCAAGCTGAGTAAAAGAGGAGTGGGAACACTGATTTCAAAAACTGTTGGGCATTTCCGTAGGTTAAATACATACTGCTTTTTCCAACTCAACTTATTGGTTTTAGTTGTTTACCATTCATCTCTAAACCTTCCTAAAGTTTGGTGAAGAAAAGGAATATCAGCAGTGATAACTGAGTGGCTAGTCTTCGAAACAGGTTTTAGATCACAAATTTTGGGTGGCAGGTCCACCTTGAACAGTTTCCATTACCTTTGCAGTAGCATGCTTTGATACACACACAGCCCACCTGTGTGTGGCCCAGCACCTCCAGTGAAAATAGTCGAGGTCTAGTGACTGCTGACACAACTCTATTATGACTGTATTATCTATAGCAGATATTCGAGTACTTAATTTTACCATGCTCTCTCTCTCTCTCTCTCTCTCACTATCTCCCCTACAATTTAGTGCATGTAGCAGGTTTTTCCAACTGACTCAATCTCTTTCTGGCGAGGACTGTAAAACAACAAATCCACAAACATTGCTTAAACACTTGTTATACTCCATGTACTCTGTTAGACATTTCCATGAGTATTTTCTCATCGAATCTTCACTGTGACATCATATGGTTAACAAGATGCCAGAACTCTGCTAACTGCATGCAGCAAGACTACTTTCCACAGAGCTAGGAACAGAAAAGATGTTCTGCAAACACTTCCAACTTTTCTGTCTATTTGCAAGGAATAGGAAGCCAACCAGTGGACTCTATACAAAGCAAGAACTATCAATAAGAGAGGCATCTCATGAGAAACTCTTGTGTTTGAATTAAGGAACCTCTCTCAGCTCTGAAACTCTCTTTATATGTAGAACTAAAATGAAATAGCCATGCCAAAACCCAAATAGCAGGTGAGTAAAAATTTCAGAGAACCAACTCATCTTCTTTCAGGTGGATATGTTAATGGAAATAGAGATTTCAGTTTTCACATCGTTTCTGGACTTTATTACCAATTCATTTCCTAACCCAAATTCAACATGAAGATGGTCCATTTTGGCATGAGCAGAGGTCATCTTTCCGTGACTGTTGGGATTATTAATGAAGTATTAATGGAAGATTGATGGAGGATGGTCAGGCTAAATTCTTACTGAATGGGAGGGTACACCATGCAGATTCAGATGTTCAAATTATTCTGGACTTACCATCATCCTAGCACTCATTTTCATAAGAAATTGAAACAGCTCTTTTAGCTTGATTAAAAACGGCCAAGTTTATATTTTAAAAACATCTAATTTATAACTTTCACTGATATTCATTAACCTTGAAAAAGCCTTTCAGATTGAATTATATTTGTGGAAGGTCCTCAAATGTATGTTCCTGAGATAATCAGGGCTTTTAAAATCTCTCTTCCATTTGAGCGATGGCCTTTCGCTTCTCTTTGTGTCTTGGATGGTCTTCAGAGCAGGAATGGTCTTTTGTCTATACTGTCTTGAACGTCCTCCTCACCTCAAGGAAATTTCTCATTTTCTGTCTCTGTTAAGCAAACATAAGGAACAAATGAAAAAAAAAAATTTCACTCCTATGCCGAAAATAAATTTAAAGTAACATTAATGAGGTGGCTTAAACCTCTAAACCCCAGGGCATTCATTGACTGAAAACTGAACCTTCATTCTTCATCCGCCAGGACGGACCTGGATGTTTCCCAGGATGGACTTCCACTGAGGATGATCGCTGCTTTGGTAGGAAACTGGATAGGGCAGGTCCAGTGGGGGTGGGTCTCTTTCCTTCCCTCCCTCCCGCTCTTTCTTTGGTCAGGTCCTGTGACTGTCCCTTCGATTTTTCTCTTTTCATTTTCTTCTTCCTCTTTCCCCAGGCTGTCTCTTATTATCTTTATGTTTAATAAGTCAAAAAAGAAAAAATATATATTTATAGTCACTCTTACTTATTATATGTATTAATACATGTACTAAATGGCAGTTTTGTTTAAGGGGTTTTGTTTGTTTGTTTTTTCTTCTTTCCAACCCTCTGATATTTTGGCTTTTCAAATTCTCAACTCTATGGGCCATTAATTGAATCTAGGAATGAATGATCATAACGATAATGCTTATTTTAATAAGCTTGTAATTAGGTAAAAACTCAGGAGATGGGAATTAATAGGTCTACTTCAAATCTACCATGTGAATGAGATAAAATTTCAAAATGTTTTCTGTCAGTTGTCTTTTGTCCAGGAAAGTTGCAGTAGAGTTAACTAATCCAATTTCTAGACCATAAATGGTCATTGTATTGAAAATGGAGTTTAGTAGTTCCTTTATTTGTTCTACGGATGGGTGAAAATGATTGCAGTAATAGGATTGTTTTAAGCCCTCTCCTCATAGACGAATAATGAAGCTTCATAATGACTTCTAGTTAAAATGCCAGCTCAGCACCTTCCACAGAGCTATGAGTTCTTACAAGGAAACAGAAAAGACAAAACCCCACAGCATCCAAAACTAGTCAAGTCAGCGGAATATTATTCAGCCTTAAATAGGAAATTCTAACATACGCTAAAACATAGATGAATCTTAAAGACATTAGGCTAAGCAGAATAAATCAGTCCAAAAGGGAAAAATACTGTATGCTTCCATTTGTATGAGGTAGCTGGAACAGTCAAAATCACAGAGACAGAAGTAGAATAAACAGAAAGACAGCAAGCATATATTTGAACTCAATAATATCATGAAATACCAAGATCTAATTTAGATTTATAGAATGCTCCACCCCACAACAGCAGAATACACATTCTTTGCAAGTGCCCACAGAATATATACCAAGATACACCACATCCTGGACCATAAAAATCCACAACATATTTTAAATGATTAAAATTTTGCACAGTGAGTTCAGCAAGGTTATAGGACAAAAGATCAACAGACAAAGATCAATTTTATTTCTGTACATAAGCAGCACACACTTGGAAAGCAAACTTAAAGATACACTTCTTTTTATAGTTGCTTAATAGGAATGAAATAGTTGTTTTTCTTAAAAAAAAAATGCCACACACAGACAGGTGTGCTGAAAACTACAATACATTGATAAAGGAGTCAAAGAAGATCTAAATAGATCAAGAGACATACTGTGTTCATGGAAGACTCAATAGAGTAAAGAGATCAATTCTTTACAAAGGAAATACTTATTTAATGAAATTCAAATCAAAATCCCATTACATTTTTTTTGGTAGATAGAGATAGTCTAAAATTCACATGGAAAGACAAAGTAATTAAAATAGCTAAACAATGTTGAATAAGAATTTTGAGGAGTCACTCTATCTGAATTTAATATTTACTTTATAGCTACAGCAATCTAGACTGTAGTATTGGTGGAGGGACAGAAAGATAAATCAGTAGAACGGAATAGAGAAACAGATATGCCCCCCCCCATGACCTACTGACTTTTGGCAGAGATATAAAAATAATTCAACGGAGGAAGAGTTTTCAGCAAATGTTCCTGAAGCAATCAAATAACAATAGGCAAAACAAAGCCATAAAGCTTTTTGAAAAAAATAATTCAAAATCTTTGAGATTAGGGCTAAGTGAAGAATTTTTAGGCATGACACTGAAAACACAATCCATAAAAGATAAAATGATCCATAAATTGCAAAAATTTTTAAAAAAGATTTTCTCTGCTGAAGGCCTAATGAAAGGGATGAAAAGAGCCCAAAGGCCAGGAAAATATACTTGCACACCACACATCTGAAATAAGACTCACATCTCGGTTATATAAAGAAGTCTCCACATTCAACAGAATCACACAATTTCAGTTTTTTTGGTAATGGGCAAAAGGCATGAGACATCTGCTGAAGAGGATATATGTATGGCGAATAAGCACACATAAAAATTTCCTACATCACTAGCCATGGAGGGAGACAAATTAAGACCACAAGGAGAAATCACTACACATTGGAAGGGCTAAAACAAAGCAAAACAGCAATATGAAAAGCTGGTGAGGATGCCAAGAAATTGATCTCTTGCTTACTGCTTATGGGCTTGTGGCAAAATGTAAAATGATACAGCAACTCTGGAAAACAGTTTGGCAGTTTCTTAAAAAAAATATGTTTATACTTACTATGTATCCCAGCAATTATACGCCCATGCCAGGGAAATAAGGACTTTCCCACATAAAAACCTGACCGTGCTCGTTCAGAGCAGTTTTATTTGCAAGAGCTCAAAACTGGAAACAACCAACACTTCCTACGATAAGTGAATGGCTAAACTATGGTATATCAATTCCATGAAATATTATAGCAATAAAAAGAAATGAAAGATTGATGTGTGTGGAGTTCCCTTCATGGCTCAGCAGTTAACGAACCTGACTGGGATCCATGAGGATGTGGGTTCGATCCCTGGCCTCGCTCAGTGGGTTAAGGTTCCAACATTGCTATGAGCTGTGGTGTAGGTCGCAGACTTGACCCGGATTCCATGTCGCTGTGGCATAGGCTGGCAGCTGTAGCTCTGATTAGACCCCTAGCCTGGGAACCTCCATATGCCACAGGTGCAGCCCTAAAAAGGTAAAAAAAAAAATTGATGTGTGCAACATTGGATGGATCTTAACGACATTCTGGTGAGTAAAACAATCCAATCTCAAAAAGTTACGTATTATTTGATTTGCATACCATTACTGAAATGACCAAATTACATTTTAGAAATGGAGAACTGAAGGGTATGAATGGTAATGGAGTGGGTACCTTGGCTATGAAGGGGGCAGAGGAGATCTCTGTTGTGATGAAACAGCTCTGATTGTAGTGATGGTTCTATGAATCCATACACATATAAATGACAAAGAACTATACACACACGTTGTACTAATGCCAATTTCCTGGATTTAATATTGTGCTATAGTTAAGTAAGATATAATTGATAGGAGAAACTGGGAAAAGGATATGGGATACCTTTGTATTATTTTTGCAACTTGCCATGAATTTATAGATGTTTCAGAATTAAAAAGTTAACACACACAAAAACCGAAAGTCAACATTATACTTAATGGTAAAACACTGGACAGATTCTAATTAAAATCAGGAATAAGACAATTTTATTTGCTATCAACATTATTCTTCTAATTCAAGCTGGAAGCTCTAGCCAGTGCAGAGGAAGGAAAAAATTATTAGAAAGAGACCCAATAATTTTTTGAAATATCTCTAATTATATGATTCTAACATCAAATTAATCTAAAATAACTCAAAATTTAAAAGCAAAGTGATGTAATGTTAAATAAATACAAAAATAGTTTACCATACACTGGTAAAAGTAAGTTTGACTATTTATAACAAAAACATTTTAATATATCTAAAGAAAATGTTTCACCTTAAGAAATAATTTAGTGAAATTAATTAAAAACATGGCTTTACTTAGTAATATAAAGAAAATTCAAGAAATAAAATATACCAAAGCTTACATAGTGTGTCATTTCATTTATAGAACAATAAAAAGAAATAAAATATGTTTGTAGATATTAAATTACCAGTATAAATATAACAATTTTCCTCAGTGAAGTTTTAGTGTAATGGTGATGGAATTTTTTTTGGAAATTCAGCAAATGATCCTAAAATAATCTGAAAAAATATATAGTGAAAATGGTTTTTGGCAGCTCTATTGAAGTATACTCTATATACCATAAAATTCTCTCATTTTAAGTGTAGAATTCAATGCTTTTTAGTAAGATTACAGAAATGTGCGGCCATCACCACTGTCTAACTTTAGAAACTTTCCATCACAGCAAGAAAAGTCATGTCCACATTTGGTCACTGTCATTCACCACACCGGCTCCATGAAACCACCCATATAGTTTCTGTTGCTATAGATTTCTCAATTCTGGACATTTCATACAAATATAATCATGTATATGTGCCCTTTTGTGCCTGGCTTCTTTCACTTAGCATCATGTTTTTAGGGTTCATTCACATTGCAGTGTATGTCAAAACTTCATTCTTTATATTGCTGAATAATTGTCTGTTATGTGCGTATACCATGTCTTATTTATCCATTCAATTTGGGTGGACTGTTGGGTTGTTTCCATTTTTTAGCTGTTATAAATTGTGCTGCTATAGGTGTTTGTTTTCCACTCTCTGTGTCAATGTATGCTTTCCTTTCTCTTGGTAGGTACTTAGGAATGAAATTGCTAGGTCATATGATGAATCCATGTTCAGCATTTTAAGAGACTGATGAGTTCTTCCAAAATGGCTGCACCATTTTGCGAAAATGATTTTAAGAACATAAAAAAAATATAGTAGGGGAATTGACCTCTCAGGTTTTATAAGGTTAATATATTAAGTTGTATATATTATATTGTATCATTATAAAGCTAATATATTACATTGTATATATTGTATTATATAAATACATAGTGTATACATTATAATTTATATTATAAAGCTAGTGTAATAATTAAGAGAGTTTGTTAATTGTATTAAAATATGCAAACAGACTTGTAGAATAGATTAGATTGCTCAGAAAAAGACCCTGGGATACACCAGATTTTGCAGTGATGAAAGCATTATAAACCACTGTAGAAATAATGGATTGCTCAACTAATTGTGTCACAAAATTTGGAAAAATTTATGTGCTATATGGGGAAACAAATCAAGTTAGAGTTTCATATTGTTCTATCCACTGAATTAAATTTGAGATGAATGAAATAAATATTAAAAATAGATACCAAAACACAAGGAGTTTTTACTGATTAGCTATATAAGATTACCTTGAGCAGGAGCAGAACTTCCAAAGAATAAATGAAAGAGACAAAAGGGTAAGATTTGTCTCTATATGAATTTATATCGTCAAAATGTTAAAAATATTACAAATGTCACATACAAAATTATGAGAATTTAGAAACTAGAAAAATTGAAGCCTTGATGACAATGAAATATAGTAACTCAAATAATGCGTCCAAATCTTGGACAAAAAATATTAAGGTCCTGTTTTCTTAAAATAGCAAAAATGTTAAATAAATTCAAATTAAACTCAAATAAATAACAAAAGTGTTCAACCCATTTGGTATTAAATTAAATTAAAAAATCATATTTTTTCACCTATAATATAGGCTAATCTGTTTATAAATTTCGAAGATAATACTCCACACTGGTGAGGGTACAGTAAGATAGACATTTTCATACATGTGAGAAGGAGGGCGAATTTGTAATATCGAGACATTGCCTTAAGAATGTTCATTTTTTTTTTAACTCAATAATTTCACGCCTAGGAATGTATCCTAAAGATATTAGCAGAAATGTGCTCAAGGATTTATGTACGGGGATAGTTATTGTAGCCTGATTTATGAGAGGAAACTAGAAACCATCTCACTGTCCAAGAAGAGAAAAATGGAAAAATAAATTATAGTACATGCATTAGAAATATTTTGAAACTGTTAACAATCACACTTTCAAAGAATACTTCATGGCATAGTAAAATTCTCACAACATAACATTAAATAAAACACAGTATCCATTACTATATATAGTATGATCCAGACTGTATAAAATAAAATTGTAGTCCTATCTACTTTTATCTTCTTTTAGATCCACTATAATAAATATTGAAAGAAGTTTTGTAGAACACAACCATGGCTCTTTCTGGGAGGAAGAATTGTGGATAATTTTTCCCTTCTATATATTTTTCTCTATTTTCCAAATTTTGCACAATAGACACGTGTTGCTTTCTACTGAAAAAAGAAGTTTTAGGGTGAAAAACGATCATTTTGCAAGCTCTTTTAAGGCACAGTTGCCCTTTTCTCTGCAACCTTCTTGGAAAATTACAAAAGAAAACGAGCTATCTTTAAGCCCTGACAAAACAAGAAAGGCACAAAGCATAAATGTAATTAAGGGGCTACCAAAGCTAAATAAAAGTTTGACTCAACAGAAAGGAGCGAGAAAGCGGGAAACAGGGAGACCAATTTCATTGCATGTGCAAGTTTACACTTGGGGGCATTTTTATTTTCTGTGTTTATTATTTTTTTTTAATGCTGAGGCTGAGGCTCCCTGGCTGTTCTTCCCGCACTTGCTTTTGTTTTCCTCTGGTTTCACACCATTTACCTTCCCAGGCGGTGCTCCCTGCTAGCGTGTGTGTCTCTATCGTCTCTGTGCATTTTTCCCTGCAGACTTTCCTGAGGCCCACGTGTACCTTTTCTCCTTTGCTCTGTTTGTGCGGGCAATGCATGCAGAAAGCCCAGCGCCCTGCTTCTGCAGGAGGAGTGCTGGAGGCCTCTAGATCGTCATTAGGGCTTGTGATCCCCACAATGAGAGTGCTGGCTATGCTTGGTGGGAGGGAACCAGTCCCTGAGGCCACTCATATTTAATAGGTCCAAAGCCCGCTGTTTAACCAGGACCCTCCAGCTTGTAAACTGTAGGCACCAGTAATTCCTGATCACAGCTGGACCCCCTCCCGCTCTCCCTCCCCCACCCATGGGGGCGATGCTGACAGGGGCCCCTGGCTCAGAACCAGGACACAGCCCTGTCCAGGCTCTAGCCATAATGAGACTGCCTGTGACCCCAGAGAGTCTGGGGACTAGCCCTGCCAGGCCTCCACTTTCTGGGGACATCCTTTGGGCAGCAGAAAGCCAGATGTGTGTTCCTGATTCTAATGGCTTTTTATGCGGGAGATGTTGTATTTTGGTGGCAAGTGAGACTCAGCTGGGACTCCAGAAGGGCCTCTGCTCGGGATTTCCGGGGTCTTCTGCGTTGTGAGGCTGAGCAGTGAGAACGGGGCAGGCAGGAGTGGAGGCTCGTGAGGAAGGCGCCCAGACAGGACTGGTCTCTGATTTTCTGCCCCAGGATGGTCCCCACCTGCAAGATGGACCTGCTCACAACACCTGGTCTGCATCTCCCCGATCCCTTTTCCTCCTTCAGAGCCCCCACCCCACAGGCTTTGATTACGAGATGGGGAGGTTCCGCTGGGAGGGCGTCCATGTAGCTGCAGCAACAACAGAAATACATTTTGAAAAATCAGTTTTAATAAAGCCCCAGCCCTGACCCCAGAAACGTAAGTATTTATATTATTGACTTCTCTATGAGGTGATTTGTTAGGAGGGAGGAAAAAAAGTCTTTCAGCTCTTGTCTTTGAGACCTGAGGAAAAAAATAACTAAAATTAGAGAAACTGGGGTTATAAACTCAGTGAGTAGAATAAAGCAAAATACCTCTGGGGTGTTCGTCTGCCATGGTAGTCATTTCATATCTCATCTGTTATATGGATGTGATAGTTTTTTCCTTTTTGATAGTATCATTATGTAGACGCTGCAGATTCAATTCCATTTACAAGTCAATGGTGTGAGATTTTATGACAATTCTTTTTTAGTGGGTTGATTCTGCATGATCCTTTGCAGTATAAGGAAAAAAAATTAAAAAGCAAACCTAAGTGGTTGCCTTTCAGAACTCTCCATAGAAGGCTGTGAACTTACCGGACATTTTTTATTGCAGGGCTGGCTTTATGTGCGTGGGGAATGCCCGGAAACCAGGTCTGGTTAGCCTCGCTTTCAAGGAGACAATAATTCATACATTTAAGGGCCTGGAGCTTGCAACGCACAAACATTTTGCGTGCCATGTAGGGGAACTTCGGATCCAATTTTGAAACAGGAAGAAGTAAAAAAACTTGAGAGAAAGAGTTACTTATTAGATTCAGGTTGTGACTCCATCTAGGGCAGTGACAAAGGGTCTTTAAAAGGCAGGTAATTAAATACTTCTAACAGACAGACCAAGATACGTCTCCAGGATGAAAAGCAAGCAAATGAGCAAACAAAAAAATCTAAGAACGGTGGGATTTCAATGATGAAAGAAATTACATTCTGGATGTGATAGGTTGAATGGCGTCCACCCCCCTCAAATTCATCCATTGGAATCCTGACTCCGGGGACCTAAGAATAGGACTGCATTTGGTGACAGGGTCTTTAGAGCTATTAAGTTAAAATGAGCCCTAATCCTCTATGACCAGTGACTTTATAAGAGGAGGAAATGTGGACCCAGACGAGGACGGAGAGAGAAGGACTGAAGATGCAGGGAGAAGACGGCCATCTGCATGCTGAGGAGAGAGGCCTGGACCTGACCCTCCCTCACGGCCCTCATAGGTCAGCCTCGGCATGACTGGAGGGGAGCCAGGGTGTTTGGGGTGTCTCTGAGCTACAGCAGAACACTTGTGGTGGCTCTCCAGCACCTGCCCCATGCTGTGTCCTGGGGACAGAAAGTAGACATTCATGCCCTTGTGAAAGGCAGGGATGCAAATGCATCTTGATATCAAGTGACGAGAGCACTTCTGAGACTTCAGAGAGGGAGTACAAGGTTATGCCTGGAAGACAGGACAAGTGACAAGAAAAGGTGGCCACTGGGGTCTCGAGGAATGGGCAAGAGTCTGCTGAGAACCTGTGGGAGAGCTGAGCTGGAGGAGAGGAGTGATGGGAACGAAGGAAAGAGAGCTTAAAGGGGCAGGTGGGAGAGGAGAGAGGACAGAAGCTGGGGCGGAATGAAGCTTCTGGAACAAAGGACGCTGCTTTCCAGCAGGACCAGACTCACAGAATTTAAAGTTCTAATGGTGGCGAATGCCTGTTATAGCTTCAGTTCTCTTAGTGGACCAGCTTGGCCCCAAATTTATTTTTATGAATTTAGGGGGTATTTTAGCTGGAAAGACAATGAAATGAGATGACTTCATTCACCCATTCACTTTTTTTTACACTTGTAAAAAAATGTAATAATTTCCACTAAACTGGAATTTAAAACAGATTTAAAAAAAAAAAAAAAAAACAGGGCTTGGACTTTTAGGAGAACATGAACATTTTTCCCTAATAAACATTTACAATGCTGTTACTTGTGCCGAAGAATATTTCTTTAATGAAGGAAGTGAGTATATTACAGAGTGACACAGTTAGATGTTTCCATGACTAACAAGTTGTATTATTGATTTCCAACTCAGGGGTCATGGTTTTCCAGGCTGTTTCTGGATATTTAGGTTTTTTATTTACCTTCTCTAGGTCTTTTATTTTTGGTTGTGGAAATTTGACTAATGTGCCTCCGAAATCTCTTTTATGGAGGCATTTTGGAGGGGCAGAAATGCATACTGACAAATTGTCTTTAAAATGCTGTTTATTTGGGCTTGGAATATGATCCTTAAAAAGCATCATTAATTATATGTATGTTGTTACATTTTTCAGCTTTAGTTGACATTTTCGGTTTGATGAGTTTTACCGCTTTCATGCATGTACCACACTCAACAGAGTCCCTTCCACTTCTGTGTAACATGGTATAAAAAGTAGACTCATGTCTCTGCTGGTAGGTGCAGAGTTGGGGCCCTGGAGGGCTGTGCCCCCACTTCCCTGGGAGCAGAGGGACCCCTAGCTGTGACTCTGTGGCAGCCCAGGAGTAAGCCTACAGGGCTGAGGAGGGGGAGGGGAGAAGGGGGAGGGGAGAGAATAAGGCGGGGGGTGGGTAAGAGGAGGGGAGGAGGAGGTCTGTTGGAATCTGCTGACTGAGTCAGTTTCTAAGCTCTCCACTCCGCCCCCCCTCCACCCCATGCCACTCTCTGCTTAAGGTCTCCTAGAATTGTGACTTCCTGATATTCTTTGAAGGAAGGAATGAAGCTGCCTTGCAATTCCTCTTTCTCCCTCCTTCTCCATCCCAATGCTTTCTCAGCTTGTGAGTCACACTCATCGTTCTCTCTTGAATTCTATGTTGTGGATCCCAGAAGATATGCTGATCATCATAACCCACGAGTGTCCTGGGTTGAATAGTAACCCACAATGCCTGTTCCTCTGGAGCCTCCAACTGTGACCTGATTTGGAAATTGGGTCTTTGCAGATCTAATTCAGGAAATTGTGGTGATGCTGGATTAGGATGGGGCCCGCTCCCGTGACGGGGGCTCTTATAAGAAGAGAAAACACAGAGAGACACAGAGGAGAGGAGCCACGTGAGGATGGAGGCTGAGTCTGGGGTGATGCAGCCACAAGCTGAATTCCGGGACCACAGGAAGCTGTAGGAGACAAGGTTAATCCATTCTCTTTCCCTGCCCCACCCCCCCTTCACAGGAGGCATGGCCCTCCTGATACCTTGACTTCAGACTTTTGGCCCCAGAACTGTGAACAGGTCCATTTCTGTCATTGATGCCATCACTACATGGAGACTGGTCCCAGCAGCCATAGACACTCAGGAATGGGAGCTGTGTGATTTCCTGTGTTCCCTGAAGCTGCAATAAGCTCCCTGGCTTGGCCTCTTGGACCAGCACTAAATGGAGAGCCTCATGCATCGTAAACACTGATCCCATACTGTTGATGTGGGCACAGACAACCCCTCCCCTATGACCAGGCCTGCCCCACTCTGGATCCCCACCCCTATGGTCTCTCCAGCAGGCTAAGTGCCCTCGATCTGAGAGCTGGGTTCTACAAAGCCAGGGAGGGTCCAACTGGATAGCAATCGACTTAACAAAGATGGCATCCCTTAGTCTCTCACCAGTGAAATGGGAAAGTAATACCAGTATCACAGCCTGCCCCAACTCCACCTCCCCCCTCAGATACAAATAGTTATGTGCTTCCTCTTCCAGTCTCCTTAGTGGAGGCAAGGAAATGCCTGGGTTCAAATCCTGGCTCTGTTGCTTACACTGATCCTGGAGCAAGTTACCTGAGCCCAAGTGTTCCATCTACACACCTGCACACAGAGCATTAAAATCATGGAGCTGACTTGACGCAATATTTATGAATATATATGAAAGGCTCAGGCGAATGCTTAGCTTGTACTAACTGCTCAGTAAGTGTAAGATTTTATCCTAGAAAACTCAAAGTTGGCGCACTCCACAGTCTTCTGAGCAATGGCCTCCAATGAATATATTTGCCCATCTTTTCTTTATCCATTTATCCATCCATGGGCATTAAAGTTTTTCCCTATCTTAGCTACCGTGAACTTAGCTTGGCAGTGAATTTAGCTCAGCAATGAACATGGAGTGCTAACATCTCTTCAAGAGACTGACTTCAATTCTTTTGGATAAATATGCAGAAGTAGGATTACTGGATTATATAGCAGTTTTACTGTTCACTTTTTGAAGAACTTCCAAAGTTTGATCAGCTATTGAAAGTGGGAGGAAGTCCTCTGAGGATTTGCTCAATTAATAAATGTTGGTCACTAAGCAACCTTGGTATCTATGTTGCAGATCATATGCATTTACTGTCTGACAAACTGGGGGCAAAGCAAGGCTATAGATGCCATATGTTAAGTGTCCAGTGACAGGAAGGATGCCACACAAGGCCTTTAGGGAGGGGCAGTTACTCCATGTGGGAATTTTATGTGGGACAAGACCTGGACTAGAAATAAAGGTCTTCATGGAGAAATAAAATGTCCAAGGTGAGATTTGTATAGTCCACACATGACTAAAATTTGGACACTTCTTTCATGAGATCAGTCTAATCCATATAACCAATCTCTACTCTTTATGTTAAATTTTGGTTCTCAAGCAGTATATCACATTATGCATACGTTTATTTTGGAGACATATAATCACAAAAGTAGTTTGCAAATAGAATTCAGTTGAGTCCACATCCCAGCTGTGAAGAGAAAACTCAAAGAGTCTCTCACTGTTGTCCTGAAGAGCCTGTTGCAGGTCTTTGAGCTGCACAGTGTCACCATGACCCATTCTTCGAGTTCAGGATGGCGCAGGTGTGGATCCAGTCCATGGCTTGAATGGGAAACCTTTTCAACTTTGTTATTAAGGTGATGACATTTCCATTTCCCATTTGCACATGAAACCATCATGATACATAAGCTCTTCATAATTCTTTGGGTTTCCAAGATTATTTCCAGTTTGTAATCATGAACAGGCCCACCTCGTTTTCAAGATAGTCACTCCAGTGGTACTAGCACCAACTGAGGGAGTGTCTACCTAGGCAAAGGAGTCACAGTAGGAAAAGCACAAGAGGCGTGCATCGCACAATGGAATCTGAGGTCTGATTTGCCTCTGACCCTCATTTCTTAATCTCCAAAATGAAGATAAGGACACATGCACTGACCACCCCAGAAGGAGAAAATGAAAAGCAAACCGTCTCAACAAATATCAATGAGATAAAAAAATTTTTTTACAACTTTATTTGAAGCTGTTTTAGAGCAAAATTGATTGGAATGTACAGATTCCGCATCTTCGCCCTGCCCCCACTCATGAACAGCCTTCCCATTCTTAGTGTCCCCACTAGAGTGGGACTTCTGTTAAACTCAACAGATCAACATCAATACATCATAACCACCCAAAGTCCACAGTTTACCTCCTGGCTTATGGCTTAGTCTTGCATATATATTTTATGGGTTTGGACAAATGCATGATGACCTGTGCCCATCATTGTAGGATCTTAGTATTCTCACTCTCAGTGATATGTTTAAAGCTAGAACATAGTGATTCCAAAACAAGATGATGTGGGGCCATATTTTTTTTAAAAAAATCTAATACATTTCATCAGATAATTAATTCTATTTTAAAAAGTCATTGGAACTAATTTGAGGTTTGATTAACTAATTTGATCCAATTGTCAGATTGATTCAACTGAGTCAGTGCCAGTATCTGCTGTCGGAAAGCTGGAGGCTCCAGAAGCTGGTGGTGAAATTCAGCCTGAGTCTGAAGGGCAGAGAACCAGGGTGCTGAGGACGGGAGAAGCTGTATGTCCTGGTTCCTGCAGAGAGGGATTCCACTTCCCTCAGCCTTTTTGTTCTTTTCCAGCCCTAAAGGCATTGGATGACTCCCACCCACAGTGGGGAGGTTGATCTTCTTTATTCAAGTCTAATGATTTAAAGGAACACAAATGCCTTCTAGGAGCGCCTACGCAGTCACATCAGAGGTAAGATTTTACCAGCTAAGTGGACATCCTTTAGCTCAGTAAGTTGAGACATGCAATTAACCGTCACCCTCTGGAATCATGTAGTTATGTTCTCAGTGTCTCTACAGACATCAGACAGACCAGAATTAAGCAGTGTGGTGGCCACACTACACATATTCTCGGCTCTCTGCCAGTGGCTCCCCTGCATGGATACAACAACTGGTCAACCCGCAGCCCAGAAGGGATGTTACAGGTAGATGTGCAGTTCTGGGGCAAGAAAAATTCCTCTCTTCAGGACTCACTTCCCAGCAGGAAGCAATGAAAGGCCGAGAGAGAAATGCCAGAATCGGAAGTGGTTCTCATGGTCTGTCAGAGAGCAGCAAGCTCTCTCCATGGGGTTGGGAGCGGAGCCTGCACAGGCTGCCATGCTGGGCTGTGATCTGCAAATCCATGGACAAAGGACAGAGCTGGGCTGACTGTGGGGTTTCCCCAGTTGCCTCCAGGGGACAGGGTGACAGCCCAGGGTAGTCAGGGACCACTTCTTTTGTCTTCCTGTGAGGTCTGACAGTGTCTACATCAAGAATTTTCTCAACATTGTTTCCACCATGATTTTTTTCCCTTCGCTTTATTTTCCTCTGTATTTTCCTTCTTTCTTTATTCCTTCCTTCCTTCCTTTCTCTCTCCCTTCCTCTTTCTTTCTCTCTTTCTCTCTTTCTTTCTTTCCACCTGAGGGATGTGGACGTACCCCAGGCCAGGGATTGAACCTGTGCTACTGCAGTGACAACACTGGATCCGTAGCTGGCTAAACCACTAGGGAACTCCTTCCTCAGTATTTTCCTGTCTTCTTGGTACCTAATGAAAACATTAAGTCCTGGATCACATCTCGTTTTCCACCCCTATGAAATGTCCACCATGAAACTTCAAAACCCATATTTGCTTGGGGTAGCAAAACTAACAAATTATGTAGATCCCCCCAAAAGAGAACTGAACAAGACAGCCTGTATTTCCTTTCTTGAAATTCTGAAGACCATCATTGACTATTGGCTTGAAAATACACCCCTGCTTGCTTTCGTCCTAGAACATTTAAGATCTGTGTCCGCTTTAACCTTTACCATCTACAGAACAGGACAGCCATTCTGGGTGCACATACTTCACCCATGTGCAGAATTTTCTAACACACGGGAGAGTTATTGGTATGTATTTTTTAAACACAATTATGGCCTGCTCCTCAGAGACAAACATTTTATGTCTTTGGGGTTGACATTTGTTAGAAAGATACACATTTTTTAAGAAGGGATAACTATAGTTGGGAATTCTATGCTTTTATGCTAAGGTTGTCTTGGAGTGAGACACAGGAAGATACAGAAGTTATAATAACACAAAGTTATTATAACTGTATAATGTAGTATATTATACAGTAGTATATTATACTGACCCTGTGCACCTTATTTCTAAAACCAAGATGATATTAATTTTGATCAGGCCTTCAAGAACTTTAGGATGCAATCCACAGTCCAGTGACATCTGCCACTTTGATAGAAAAAGAGTGCACATTCCTTGACATGTTGAAAATAACAGCCTTTTCTTCTGTCAGTTGGCAGAGATGGGAGACAGAGAACGGAAATGAGAAGATCCAAGAAAAATGAACACTTTGGATCTGGCCCCACGGAAAGATCTGGGCAAAATATACCCTTTCTTGATTGCCATCAACTGCAAAATTCCTTGAGTTACTCCGCCAGAACTGGTTTCAGTATAGTCAGAGGACCAATGAGTAAGATTAATCCTTTTTTAAAAAAATTCCAAAGCGTAAAATTCAGCTCAGGTTGCTATAGCTGTTCAGGAATGAGGTAGGGTGTTTCAGTGGGTTGTGGGGAAAAGAAGGGGCAAAAACACATACCATAAATCTCGTAAACATCCATGATGCAGCATATGGAGTTCTGAATTCTGCCAGGACCCCTGGAATCCCTGGGCCCCCATGTGGAGGCAGGGTCAGCCCTGAGTCTCCACTGCACTCCTGGGTCTCCAGGCTGCACATCTCTGTGGCTCACGCCTGTGTGCAGCATGTGGACGGCTCGACAGGGACAGCAAGGAAAAAAAGAAAGGATCTGGCTGGCGGTCAGAACAGCAGGAGCCGTTGCAGATGCTGCTATTTACACTACTTCCACGTTCTGGAGAACAAAGAGCAGGAGGCTGCCAACAACTCTCGGGAACTAAGCGTTTGCCCTGCTCACCGGCTCAACCAATC
Source organism: Sus scrofa (assembly GCF_054392235.1). Classification (NCBI taxonomy): domain Eukaryota; kingdom Metazoa; phylum Chordata; class Mammalia; order Artiodactyla; family Suidae; genus Sus; species Sus scrofa. Next base: position 159,420,834 of record NC_139383.1, on the reverse strand, counting down.
CGGGCCCTGGAGCAGACAGGGTACCACTTCATGGACACAGAGCATCTCTATTCTGATGGAAAGCTCTGCCAGCAGCCTGTGCATTGAAGCTGGAGGAGGAGGAAGGACACTTGTCACAGCTTCCAAGCCTTCGCTGGGGGACAGTGCCTGTGCCGAGAGCTCCGCCTCCAGCACAGCCAGAATGCAGCAGACGACGGGGACAGATTGATGACTTCAGCCCTCATCCTTTCATTTGAATTGCAGATGCACAGGGCAGGGTCTCCCCGTGGTCATGTGCAATGTGCTCGTCCTCAGGGCTGCGTATTGTTCCTTGGGAAACTCAAGGTGCAGGATGAAGACAAAAGTTATTTATTTGGGGACCAGATTACTACAAATTAATTCCTGGATGGAATCCAAGAGGGCCTGCACAGGAGACTGGGAGGAGGGATGGGAGTACCTATTACTCATCAGCAGCAGTGTGACTTTGAGGACATGTGCTGTATTTAGCCAAACACAGCGCATCCTCTGAGGCTGGTATATTATCTCAAAGCCCAGAGACCGCCCAGTCTGGTTGTGAAACGTTCACCAAAGTGGAACCGTCTCAGCTAGACTGAAGAGATGAATGACCCTCTGGGGATTTTATTGGGTACTACTCACCAGTCATATCACCGGGCAGAATCCGTTTGTTTTCTGTTAGGAGATCTGTTGAAAGCATTACAATAAAAGTTATTTAAGTCACATAGTCTTTAATCTTCCGGCAAAATATTGCGCCCACGCCAACTATGAATCATATGGTATTGTTATGCCTTTTTATAGTCTGATAATCTGTATTGTGTGTTTATAACCCTTGTATGCTATATTTTATGGGGGGGGGGATCCTGCAACCAGCAATCCACAATCCATGAATTTACCACCTTAACTACTTGGGTGGAGAGTACGTCATGGAACCAAGATTCAAGTGCGTCCCATGAGAAGTTACTTCTGCATCATGATTCCCTGACATAGGGCAGAGGTAAGCTCCTCCCTGACCTTCTCTTTTCTCCAACACAACAGTTACTCAAGAGAACTGTTTTCCCAACTCTAAGTGCTTGGAACAGAGGGCTGGGTGAGCTAGACATCAACCAGAGCTTTTGAGAGCAGACCTAAGCAATATTGTCATTGAACTTAGGGGCATGGTCCCATCTTGCTCTGGGACTGTGCCCTAGAGCCTCACATAAGAGTCTTCTGTTAGATGCAGAAAGTCCATTTCTCCCCACCCCTTTGTGGGGCTTCCCAGGCTAGTCCTGCCTCCACGGCTCTGACAATAGGGCTTAATTCAGTCTCCCCTCACATCAATGTTTCTGGATGAAAATGAGTGACATAGACCTGTTTTTCCATCTCCTGTCACCATGGCTTGGCAACAGAAACCAAGACAGCTCTCCTCCTCACCCTACCTCTCTACTGGTGAGGAGGGAACCCCACCAGACCCTAGTTCTCTCTAAAGACTTGTCTAGAGACAGTAGGAGAGGACTCTGGAAACTGGCCTACTTGTACAAACCCAGGGCCTGATTCCACTGGGGACCCTCCCACCAGATGGAATCAGACCTCTTCTGGGACTTCAGTGCTTGTCAGTCCTGTTCGCCCTTCTTTTTCACTGTCTATCGGGGACTGGGAAGAGCCTGCTGTGCCAATGTCCAGTGTCTGCAGTGTCTCTCTCTCTCTCTTTTTTTTTTTTTTTTTTCTTTTTAGGGCTGCACTTGCCCTAAAAGGAATTTCCCAGGCTAGGGATTGAATTGGAGCTATACCTGCCAGCCACAGTCACAGCCACAGCCACATCTGCAATTTACACCACAGCTCAGGACAATGTCGGATCCCGCCTCTACTGAACAAGGCCAGGGATTGAACCGGCATCCTCATGGATACTAGTTAGATTTGATTCTGCTGAGCCACGATGGGAACTCCTGGGATCTCTTGGTGACATCATGCTCACTTGCTCTGCTCCTGCCCACAGGAGGCCCCCTGAAGCATCCACCTGCAGGCCAAGGATTGATCTAATAATAGTAACACAAAAAGAAGGAAGTATTCTTTAATTTTAAGCATTTTCTTGTCACTTTTCTTGTATTACCATTACTCCCCGATCAATGTCAACTTATTCATTTGTTGAAAAAGTATGTGACTAATGACTAATATGTCCCAAGAATTGTGCAGAGCACTTGGGAAGCAGTGATAGATAAGAAAAACATGCTTCCATTCTTACTCATCTTACAGTCAAACATGAGAAATACACAAAATATTTTGGGATCATGATGTCTGGGCAGGAGAAATGAAATGAGGAAATGGAGACTAAGGTGGCAGCGGGGTGTCACTGGGTGGGAATTTACATGGTTACGTGGAAGGGCTGGTAAAGGAAGGCTCCCAGGAACCTCAAAGATGAGGAGGAAGAATCAGGGCCAGGGGTGAGGATCATTCTAGACATCTTGATTTTCTGGTCTGTGAAATATAAAGACATGGAGATTTAACCACTAAAATTATGTTCCTCGCCAAAACACTGGATCCACAACCAAAAAGCCTTCTAAATTCTAGCCCAATATCTGATGTGTTGGAACTTGGAGACTGGTTTCCTGAAACACTTGCTTGACACAAAGTGCCCATAGGGGTGGCAAGCAGGCGACATTGCATCAGTCTCTGATTTGACTCCCTCCATCCCTCCTTTCCCCGTTTTTCCTCCTTTCCTCCCTCCTCCCCTCTCTCCCTTCATTATTTCCCTCCTCTTTCCTTCTCTAACTTCCTTCCCTCCTTCATACCCTTCCTCTTTTCATTACCTTGTCTCAGACCATGACCCCAGTATCGTGGGGAAAATGAAAGGAATGTGCAGAGTTGTCATTTTCTCCGAGGCCCATGAACAGGAAACTGCTCAACAGAAACTCCTTCCTCATAGCCTCCTCTGTCTGCCTTTCTTCTCCTTTTTCCCACTGTCCTTCTGCAGTCTTTTCTTCTTCTTTTTGGTCATTCACTCATTTATTATTCATACCTAGACTATTTCCAGAAAGGATAAGAAGCTGTTTCTTTTTTTTTTTCTTTTTTCTTCCCTTTTTGGGGGGCCCATGCCTATGGCAAATAGAAGTTCCTGGGCCAGGCAGGAATTGAACCCACACCATCGCTCTGACACTAGCTACAAAAGTAGCAATGTCAGATCCTTAACCCTCTGTGCCACTAAGGGAACTCCAAGAAGCAGTTTCTTTTCTTATTAAAATTTCCTTCCAAGCATTTCCCTTCTTTCTTATCATTTCTCTTTCAGCAGGACAATGTCAAGATAATGAAAGGAATGCTGGTTCCTGAGCATTTCACTAAAATTGCTTTCTACAAAATACAACTCCCTGCATTTTCAATGAGCTTGTGTGAGCAAATAACTCATCATAGGACTCAGATGTTTCAGGGGTCAGATTCAATTTGGCTCTCTCCATCCAAAAGTTAGGATTTTTTAATGAAAGCTTTTACAAACCACTTGGATCTTCAAAAGTTTGATACATGACCTGCAATGAAAATCGTACTTGGAAATATAGGAGAGTAAAAATGCTGCAAATGCTCATGTTCATATATAATCTGTATTCTCTTGGACTTGCAATGTGAGGAATATATTTTAAATTCCATTAGGGTATCATATTTACTCATTTAGTTGTCAGAGCAAGATTTCGAGAAAATTTGATTTTTTTTTTTTCGCAATTTCAGTATCTCACACCTTCTCCTCTGAGCTGTTAGAAAGTTTGATGTGAGTCTGTATCATTTAGGGAGGGAGGGACAGGAAGCTTTTGTCACTTGGTTTGAAGTAGGTTACAGAGCATCAGAAAGAACCCTGGCCTAGTATCACTTCTGGCTCTTTCCCTGACTGTAATCGTTCTAGTGAGAAAGTGATTTGTTTCCCTGGGCCTCTGCTTGCCCACAACGACGTACATGAAAATGCCTTTTACAACTACTTGCAGAGTCTATATTAAAAAAAAAAAAAAAAAAAAACCCTCATTCCTTGTGCATTTAACATACATTTAGTGACAATAACACCAGTAGAAGATAGGTGTGTAATCAAATAAGTCTAGTAAAAGTTCACTTTTGCATACCTGCCCCTCTCAGAAGAGCTAGAGGCAAGTGCTCCATCTCTGTCCCCTGCTGAAAGCCTCTGCCTGTGCCTCCTGGGGAGCACCAGTGGTTTTCTCAATAAATACCATTAGTTTTAAGGTTGATTGTCAATAAAGAGACCACAAGTGGTGCTCGGCAAGGCAGAACCATTGTCTTATATTCATTTTTAGTTACCAGTCCTTGTTTTACCTTGTCTAGGAGTGGCCAGCTCTTGTTGGGACAGAGCGTGTAGATGTACAAAACCCAGACATCTACAGACACTAGATCGAGCCATCACTATTAAACAGAAAAGAAGAAGGGTACTTAGGAAAAGTGGCCTCATTTAATCTTTATGTTGGTTTCTATATAATGCTCAAATAAAAACACCTGCACACCTTCTAGAAGTTTATAATCTAGAACAGATGACTAGGAGGTGAATGAAAGAAAGGGTGTCTTTTTTCCAGGGAGCTTTTGGAAATTTACCTCCTTTAGCGAGTTTGCCTGAATGAATTACAAACAAAGAGCTATTTTTCTGCTTCTAACCTAATGAGCTTTTATCATCCTGTGGAAATTACTTGCACTAATACTTTCACAAATTGGAAGTATGTAATTTGTTTTCAGCATGACACAGTGGCACATGTCTATTCGTGTCACTATCTTCTGGATATGCTTTTGAATCGTTCTTGCTTTCCTTCGGCAGAATGCCTGCACCAAATGTGAGGGAGTTCCAATCCAGCAGACCAGGAGCTGTGTTCAAGGGGGCCATGTGGAGATGTCACAATCTTTCCCCATTCTGCCTTCACTTTCATCGTCCTGTCAGTTAGTGCGCCTGCTTCAAGAGCCTCTATCAATTCGTACTGCTTAACTTGAAATCTTTCTCCTCCCCTTCTTTATTACTAAGGACTATCTATTTAGTCCCCATTTTTCCTGGCATATCTCTAAGCCTATCATTTAAGATGCTTTTGTCTACAGATGAAGGAAGAGGCCTCTGGAAGAGTCTTAAGTAAAAGTGATATTTACCATTAGGAATAATGAAGTTGAGGAATAGGGTGATTTGAGTTCAGGATTGAGGATTCAAGTTCTTCTCATATTTCTGCTCTGACATCCTCAGGTTGTGGCCTCAGTCCCAGGATAGTTCTTGCAGATCAGTGTAACAAAGATGTCCAAAGGCAAAGGAGTAGAAGGTTCCTGCTTATGTGATGTTTCAGGATGCAAGATAAAACTTCCCCACCATTCTCCTACACCAGCAGACTTGTATATGGAGGGTTGTATCATGTGCTTGGGCCTAAATGAACCACAGTAGTTGAAATGAGATTGGGATGACTGGCTTTGTTTCAGAAAAAAAAATCATGTTATCCTCTTGGTCTTGAAGGACCCAGCACTTGAGAAGTGAATAGAATTTGATTGTGCGTAAACCAGGAAGATGAAGGGAGGGATGGCTGGCCATTGTGTAGACACCCCATCCTGAATGCCGTAGTTCTCATCAGAAGAGTCAGCATCCTCCTCTCCTTTTCAGACTCTCTCTCTTACCCAAGAGATTGACTCAATAGATAGATCTAGAATCGTTCCTTGTTGTTTTTTTTTTCTTCTACAATTTTTTTTTTTTTTTGTCTTTTGTCTTTTAAGGGCCATACACGCAGCATATGGAGGTTCCCAGGCTAGGGGTTGAATGGGAGCTGTAGCCACTGGCCTATGCCACAGCCACAACAATTCAGGATCCAAGCCATGTCTGCAACCTACACCACAGCTCATGGCAACCCCAGATCCTTAACCCACTGATCGAGGCCAGCGATGGAAACTGCATCCTCATGGATGCTAGTCAGATTTGTTTCCACTGAGCCATGATGGGAACTCCTCCTTCTACAGTCTTTTGAGGCAACCTGTGATAAAGTCGGCTCAGGGGGTTCTTGGATAATTATTCAAGTCTCATATTGTAGAAATATCTGAAACACAGAAGTGAAAAGAAGAATTACCTTTGGTAAAATCTCTTAACGTCATGGTGTTACACAGCGTAAAATGTTTATTTATTGTGCATGTGAGTTTCTGTGACCTCTCAGGGCTTCTCCCATCTCCTATCTCTAGGTGAGTAAAAGGTCCCCTTGGGAAAAAGAGGAGCATGATAATTGAGTCAAATTACCTGGGAGGCGAGAAGAGCATTTCTTCAAAGATTATCTTGAGCTTCATCAATTCTGATGATTCAGGACCACACTGGCTTCTAGACCATGCCTGCTATCTGAGCTGCTCTGATCATCATACGTTAAAATAATCCTCACCTCACTCTAAACCACCCATCTAACCTCATGCCATAGTCTGATATTGAGTCAAACTTTCATCAGGTCAATTTGTAAGTGAAGAAACTGACCATGGCAGAGGCCAGCAGTAGGCTTTGGAGATGGCATAGTAGAGAAACATGGAAAATCTTGGGCATGTTGGTAAAGGAAAATAGGGAAACGTAAGGAAGGAGACAGTGAGATGTGTAGACTTAGGAATATGTCCTTGAGTTTTCTCCAAAGGCTCGTCTTGGGACATGCAGAAAAGAAGAGTGTTGAGGACTTCCTGCTGTGGGGCAGTAGGTTAAGAATCCGACTGTGGCAGCTTTGGTCACTGTGGAGACACAGGTTCAATCCTCAGCCTGGTGAGGTGAGTTAAAGGACCTGTGTCACCATTGCTGCAGGGTAGGTCCTATCCAATCCCTGGCCTGGGAACTTCCACAAGCTGAGGGTGTGGCAAAAATGAATAAGTAATTAAGTGAATAAATGAATAAATGAATAAATAAAAAGAGTATTGAGCCAGAACCGTGAATTAGAGCACTGGAGGCAACCAAGACGTTGATGAGACTTGAGTGCTCCTGGTGGTGACCCCAGAAGATAACCCAGGGACCCCAGAGGATGGTCAGGCGCAATTCAGCGCATTATTAAATGCAAGAGAATCACCCTAGAATATACACACTCACTGAGGTTCAGGAAGAATGGCTGCCCAATGGCTCACATTTCTGCCAGCTCATTCTGGGAGTACATGCAGCATAACCAGGGCCATCATAACAGAGTGATCTTTTTGCAATTTCTTTTATCTGAAACCGCACATAACTTTTGAAGATGTAAATTTGTAAAACGTCATGCTTTATGTATTGCATGTTTGGCATCTACTTTAGTTTTTAAGAATGAATGTTGCCTAATTATGCAGAGAAGCTTTGGATGAGGAAATATACTAAGTGTGCATTAAATAGACAACTTTAAATAATGGCACTTGTGCTAAGAAGTGTATTTTCTGGCAAGCAACTAATTTATAATGGTCATAGATAAATGCATTAGTGTATGAAATGCTTGTCTTTATTTATTGATTTGAAGGGGCAGTATTATATTTTTGAATACGTCTTCTTTATTGGGTCTGTTTTCCATCTTTTACAAAGTAGCTCATATTTTATGTTTGTTGACATTCGCTGCACTTAAATGTTGGAAAATGGAAGCAATTTTACAGTAAAAAAAAAAAAAGCCAACATGAATCTGACTCGTCTCTTGCCTTCTGGCACCAGGTAAATAGTTCAGGGCAGAATCTTAGCTGTGTCCCTTCCTTTCAACTTTTCCCCATAAGCCCTGTGTTCTTTTAAGTGTGCACATCAGAGGTAGGGAGAATGAGATTAAATGACCAAATTTACTGCATTCAGAGTGCATAAACCACTACCCTAGATCTTTCTGAGCCAATTTAATTTTTAGCTTTATTCTTGGCCTAATGCAATGTTTTAGTTCATTGCGCTTTTTGGATGTGCAGAAGCAAAGATAATGTGTTACACTACATTCATTTAATGTTTCATCAGGCTCTTTTGGTGTATCTACCTTTTGGTTATTTTAAAACATTTCATCCTTATCACTTCAGTCATGAAATGTAGATTCATTAAATTACTGTGCCGGCTGGTTCTGTGGAGCAGCCGGGTGAAGCTGGAAGCTCACCTTCCTCATCAACACGGCGTAGCTTCTCTGTCAGCCTCTTCCCGACACCAACTCAAAGGATGCTTCTGATAAAAAGAACAGGGATATTTTCTGACTGGACCAGAAAGTGTCAAAAGCTCTTGGATTTTACTGGACCCCCTATGGACATTGGACCCTGACAGATGCCCTTGAAAACACGGGTGGAATTTGTTCTCAATGTGAAATGACCATGGGTAGTTTTTCTCCGACGGTATTGGTGACGTATAATCAGAGTGATAACATCTTGCATGTCCATGTTGTATTTGAAAATGCTTTCCATATACCCCCTGACTAGCTGTGTCTTTGGAGTGGAATGGATTGGGAGAGATGCAGTCCCAAGAGCAGAATAAATAATCTTCTAAAAGAAGTGTGTGCCAACCATAGACTCACCCAGAACTGGATTTTACTCACCTTACCAGCAATCGTGTCTCCCGTGATAGGGAGTTTCCTGCTGGTTGAAACAGAGTAAGTTGCTGTCATGGCCAGAGATGGTGGAGAAGGCTTTTCCTCCTGGCCCAGAAATCCATCTGCTGGATGATCCTCTGGCCAACGTACTCCAGGGTCACTTGTGCCAGTCAAGCATGTCATGTGACAAATTGCACGATGCAAGATAAGACTTGTATTGCCCAGAACAGTTCAGCAGCTCACAATCAGTAAAAACAAGTGTGTCCAGCTGTAAAAGACAGTCACAGAACCTCATTTATCAGATATGAAGTTAGCAATGCTGTTAATCAAGGGTTCTGATTGGCTTAGTGGGTAGAGAAAGCCAATCGGAGGCACACCTTCTTATCCAGAACCAGGGGAATAAGTGTTTTTTAGGATGGAAACACAAGCCCTGGTTCTGTTTAAAACGTCTAGTGGAGAAGCTGCTTTATGAACGTGGGGACAGGGCTTCTACCATATCCTGTGGGCTTTTCACAATAAGCATAAAGGAAAGACGAGGCTCTGTACCCAAAGCAGCTTCAGTGCAAGTCGGAACACATCAGAAGAGATTGGAGCCATGGAGGTACTTTATGTCAAAGCCGTTTCTGCCTGACTGAATCCGAAAATAAACACCTTTGCTCTCTACCATTACTGTTTCATTAACACCTTGGCCAAGTACTTTGGCCAAAGAGACTCGATTTCAGTGTGATGCTAAATTATTCCAGGCCAGTGTGTAATAGTCCTTGATAATTTCATATCCACAGTCCCTCTCTCCCAAGTGACTTATTCAGCCACACACACACACACACACACACACACACACACACGACCGTGAATAAGCGCACGCACACGCTGGAGAGTGTGCACAAAAAAAAAAAAGAAAGGAAAAAACAAACCCAGGAAAGCTATTTAGGGCACCGTTCCCATCGGGTTTCTCTGCAAAGCAGTTTAACTGTAGTTAGTAAGTGCTCAGTGTAATCTAATAAAAGGCATTTTGCAATATTAAGCAAAAAACATCTGGTACCCAGAATTCCCTGATCATTTTTAACTAGATGCAATATCTCTCTCTTTCTCTTTCTCTTACAGACATGTGAAAAATAGCCTAATAAGGATCCTTGTGGTAAAATCAGATGGAAAACGGGGAGGAAGAGTTCCACCGTCTCCAGCAGCTCATTTGAAGCAGCTCCTCCGAGTTTCACAATAATAATCAGTGCTGGCCCAGTGCCGCCGGATTATTTTGTATATTCATGAAGCTGCTCGTCAGCCGTCAGGAGAATGTGCAGTAATCCTTGGATGAAATAAGGCCAATCAGTGGAATAATGAGGAAGGTAATATCTCCCAAGAGGCCTGGAGTGGGTTTTCATCAAACCCGGCTGTAACTCTCCAACTATTTGCTTTACAAATGCAGCCTTTGATCTTTGATTTGGGGAGAAGAGGGGGAGAGACAGACGTGCTGCTGCGGTGTCCAGCCTGCGAGGATAACAAGCTCGCTCTGGAGGAGGAGTGGGGGGAGAACCCCGCTCTTAAGTATCAGTCAGTCCTTGTTAATGAAAACCCCATAGCCTTTCCATGCACTGTGCCCTGATGTATATTCACACAGCAGGTCAATTGGCAGGAGGTTTTTTGTTTCCCTTAATCTCCAATATATCTGTATATGCGAACCATAAGCCTTCTCTAATCAGGAGGTTCTGGGCCTCTATAAATACTTGCTCTCTGCTTTTGGCCAGAAAGCAATGAAGACTAGCTAAGGAATCTGAAAAAAATTCTATTGGGACTGTGAAAACACGTGGTAAGTTACACGGAAGTATTTCCATTGTTTTCATAAAGTTTGATTTCATCTTCATTGAGCCAAAAAAGCAAAAGCAAGACCAAACAGAGGTGCAGGTGCAGTAAATACTGCGAAGCACTCATTGGCATGTACATGCTGAGGTATATGGAATGGTTGGCCAACAGGGACCTGCTGTGCAGCCCAGAGAACTCTCCCAATATTCTGCGATAATCTATGTGGAAAAAGAACCTGAAAGAGAATGGATATGTGTGCACATGTATAACAGAATCACTTTGTTGTACAGCAGAAATGATCACAACATTGTAAATCAAGCATTCTTCAATAAAACTTTAAAAAAATGAAAAAAAAAAAAAAAAGAAGAAGATAAACCAGACTCAGTCAGCAAGGTAGGTAAGCTACCCATATCACCTGCCCCAGCACTTGTGTGTCCCTGGGGATTGCAGAGATGTTTGGGGACACAGAAGGAAGTGGTGTGATGAAACGGGGTTCCTGCTGATCGCCACTGTCCCACCTCTCCCCTCACCTCCCCCCTCCCCTCCCTCCTACCTCATCTTCCCATCCTTCTCAAAGCTACTTCACCCTGATTCTCTTTTACTACATACAGGCATGTTAAACCTCCTCCCACTTCACCAATTTAAGCTATGTTCTTTTTCTATGTCTAACAAAGCTTCTGAAATAGTAAAGGTTTACATTCGTTGAAGAAACAAGTTAATTGAATGTTGAATACTAGAATCGTAATGTATACCTGAATTGTACATTAGTGGAAAAGACAAACATCTACCTTATTAGACAAATAAATGCCTACTCATTTACTCACATAACTATTAGCCAATTATCAAATAGAAAATGCCCGAACAATCTCTCAATCCTATTACATATCTGATATTAGGCTTTCCTGCATTGAGAGCAATAGACATTTACATTTTCAGTATAGTTCACAATGAGGAAGATTTTGTTTAAAGTTTATTATGGATTATTAAGTCTGAAGAATTTCTATTTAAACAAGCTAGTGGCATACCTTGATGATGAGTGAGGCAAATCTGATTTTTTTAAAAACTGAATTGTGAATTTTTGTGTAGTCTATTATGACAAACATTTCATTAATAAGGGTTGCTATTGAAAAGAAAGATAATCTATGAGCTCTTACTAATATTAAAAAAGGAATAAGAAATTGAGGAAAATTTCAGTATATTAAAAGCACTTCTTTGAAAATTAAGTATAATGAGGTGTACAATAAACAAGGTCAAACAAGTTAATTTGAAACGATGAAATGAGGTGAAAAGGAATTAAAGGAGATTGCTGGAACAGATTTATTCACTTACTGTATGATGATGTCATTAACAAATGCCTGGGCTGCATTATGGGCCATTGACATTACCAGCAGCCTAAATGGTCGTTGGACAGAAGAGATTTCCTATTGCTCTGCTCAATGGGTTTATTAATTGTATTTCTGAGCACCTTGGAACAAGCCAGGAGGATTTCCATGAAGAATTTGAGGCAATATTGCCTTTGAAGCCTGGCCTTTCAGGAAGAGGTGACCTCGGCGTCTTGCTTCTGATTCCACTGGACTGGGTGTTAGAACGAGGCTGTTTTAGAGAAATGTGAAAGGGCTAAATTTGACATTTGATTCACCCTATTCTGGGATTTTAAACTGTGATGTAAATTAGTTTGAAACCGGTCTTTCTTCCATTTTCTCTTTTCAAAATGTAATACAGTTAAATGACAGAGATTAATTACTAAAGTAATTACTGTTGGAAAGCAAAGGGACAGTTGTATAAGACAGTCTTTCTTGTGATGACCAAGTATTTCTTGACAATTATGCTTAATTCCAATGGTGATTATTCTGCGGGGCAAAATCTGCCGGCACAAGGGCGCAGAAGCATTGTTGCATTCCACTCATGGGGGAAGATGAGAACCAGGGTCTAGCTGGAGGTGCAGCAGCCTCCACGCAGGGGGGGGGGTCTCCCCAGGGACCGTTTCCTACGGGTGTGGACAAGTCCCTACTTTTGGTCACTTCCCTGCCTTCTGCTTCATTGGCTGGTAGGGGCTGAGCCAGGGCTGCCTTAGGACTCTGCGTGGAAATGTGCACATAAAGTGTAACATGAGGGCTTCCTATTTCTGCCCCTGCCTTAAAGTATGCTTGATGCGCCTAAGTGCAAAAGGCCATCCCTGCAGAGGGCACCGAAACGGAACCCTGGATCCCTTGACTTGGATCTGTAAGATATATGAGCGAGGGACACATGAGGTCCATAATGAAACGTGGGAATTCTAAACACTTGTACATTTCCCCATGAATTAATGTTGGGCCATAGTAAAAAAAAAATGAATGGGTGATACGAAGAAGGCTCACCGATTATTTATTTATTTATTTTGTCTTTTTTTTTGTCTTTTGTCTTTTTGTTGTTGTTGCTGCTATTTCTTGGGCCGATCCTGCGGCATATGGAGGTTCCCAGGCCAGGGGTTGAATCGGAGCTGTAGCCACCGGCCTACGCCAGAGCCACAGCAACGCGGGATCCGAGCCGCGTCTGCAACCTACACCACAGCTCATGGCAACGCCGGATCGTTAACCCACTGAGCAAGGGCAGGGACCGAACCCGCAACCTCATGGTTCGTAGTCGGATTCATTAACCACTGTGCCACGACAGGAACTCCCTCACCGATTATTGACTAAAATAATTGGCTCTCAGATCTCAAGTATCCCTGAGCCACTTTTGACTCCATCCCCAGTTGTCGTCTTCATTGTGGCTACTTCCCAGGATGGGATTACGATGTGCTGTTAACATTAGCCTCAGGCAAGCACCCGGACAGTGGAGCAGGGTTCCTGGAAGTGGGCGACCAAAACCCTGCAGCCCATCTGCAGGCCACGGCCACAGAGACAGTGAGTTTCCATGAGGCAGGCACCACAGGGGGTCTGAACGTCAGGGAAGAATTTCAGGCTTGGAGGGCCTGCAGCTGGGACTGGAGAGCAGGAGAAGATGGGCAGCGGGAGGAAGAAAGGAGAATAGAGCATCTTAGACAAAGAGATGAGCAGGAGCATTAAAAAGGAGCCAAACCGGAGTTCCCATTGTGACTCAGTGGGTTTAGAACCCGACTGGTATGGGTTTGATCCCTGGCCTCGCTCAATGGGTTAAGGATCTAGCATCGACACAAGCTTCAGTGTAGGTCACAGATGCAGCTTGGATCCCACGTGGCTGTGGCTGTGGCTGGCAGCTGCAGCTCCTATCTGACTCCTAACCTGGGAACTTCCATATGCCGTGGGTGCTGCCCCAAAAAAGAAAAAAAAAAAAAAAAAAAGAGCAAACTTGAAGAGCCTCATAAGCAGTGGTGTGTGGCCACTGTTCCCTCCCTCAGGCCCGCTGTGCCCATGAGCCTGGGAGTCCCTGCATGAGATCAACTTAAAGATGGAAACCTCCTGTCACTGCTGATGCCTTGAAGCAGGAGCTGAGGAGGAGGAGGATGGAAAAGGGGGAAGCTGGTGGAGGGGAGAGGCAGAGGGACAGAGGGAAGGCTCCAGGAGGAGCAAGGGGCCGGTGTCAGGCTCCACCGCCCCTTCCAGGTGTCTTGCAGGCGTGATTTCATCCGTGAACCATAATCAACTTCCTTAATGAAATACGTAATTAACATATTATAATTGTGGTAAAGATGATTTTGACAGAAATCATTTTCCATATCTAATACTATGCTAATTTAATCTGTTCCTTACTCCCCGACATGACCTTTAGTGATTAAGTTTCATGGCAGAATTGTTTTTTTTTTTTTTGTGATGGATTGATTTATCCACAGTGGTTGAGACCCCTCTCTCGCCATAGCTGTCATTTTTTCTTCCTTTAAAAATCTCTCACAACCATGCATGTCCGGATACACATAGGCCAGAGGCATGTACATGCCCAGAGAGAAGTGTGCATGGAACGGAAGAAAGGAGACAGCTCTTTTGTTCCTGGAACTTTAGAAAGCTGATCATCAACCCAAAGATCCTGGAAGGTAGTGAATAGATAGGCCCAAATTAAAATATCCTATTTCTCCTAAACACCTGGCTGGAGCTTCTATTTTGAGTCATGCGGGTGTGGCCAGTGTGGTTAGTATAGTTAAAATAAAGCAAATCCATCAAACTATTTCATCATCCAAGGTATGAATAAAGAGGTAGAAATACAAATTATGTATGTATGACTGTTTGACCTGATTTTCTCTCTTATACCACACTCAGTTTTATACATTTTCAACCTGGTTATGCTATTTCAAAACAGCCTTACTGAATCATTTTATAATGATATATTATACACATATAATTAAATAGAAGTGGCTGAACTTTCTTCTTCCCTCATTTTTGACAGCATGAAATAGATTTGGATCTTAAAGGGGTACACTGGGCTTAATGATGATTTGAAACATGTGGAAAGCCATAGACCAATGGTAATTAGGTAAATATTTTCCTTCAACTTATAGTTAGAAGGATGTTGTGCAGCATCGCCCAAAACATATGTATATGAATTTCATGAAGAGGAGTTCCCGTCATGGCTCAGTGGTTAACAAATCTGACTAGGAACCATGAGGTTGTGGGTTCGATCCCTGACCTTGCTCAGTGGGTTAAGGATCCGGCATTGCCGTGAGCTGCGGTGTAGGTTGCAGACTCGGCTTGGATCCCGTGTTGCTGTGGCTCTGGTGTAGGCTGGTGGCTATGGCTCCGATTCAACCCCTAGCCTGGGAACCTCCATAGGCCGCGGGAGCGGCCCTAGAAAAGGCAAAAAGACAGAAAAAAAAAAAAAAAAAGAATTTCATGAAGAAATACTTAACATATAGGATGCATTTGATCTATTTTACTGTATTCTATTCTACTCTATTCTTTTCTCTTGTATCCTGTTCCATCGCATCCCATTAAAAGACGCTGGTCAAGAGCAAGTAAGTGAATTTTACTCTTATTGAGTTCAGACTATAACGAAAAATCACTTAGGGAATCAGCCAAGTTCCTTCATTACATTCTTTTGACTTTTGCATAGGTTTCTATATCATATGACTGCTCTAGTCAGTTCCTCCAATGACGGCAGGAGCCTGTGTATAACTGATTCTGTCACATTTAGGAATTTATACTTAGAATAGGTAGATCTGGGAGTTCCCATTTTGGCTTGGCGGTAATGAACCTGGCTAGTATCCATGAGGATGCAGGTTTGATCCCTGGCACTGCTTAGTAGGTTAAGGATTCGGCACAGCTGTGAGCTGTGCTGTAGTTCGAAGACGCGTCTCGGATTCCAAGTTGCTGTGGCTGTGGCATAGGCAGGCAGCTGCAACTCTGATTTGACCCCTAGTCTGGGAATTTCCATATGCTGCAGGTGTGTCCCTAAAAAAAGAAAAAAAAAAGAATGGATAGATCAGAAGCTTTTAATTCAACCTTGTCAGGACTTAAATATGTAAGGTGTCAAGTCATTCACATTTTTTTCCACCTGACTAGCCTCATATGTAAAATGGGCTCAAAATTGTAAACTTTATGTCATATGTTTGTGTCATGATCAAAGAAACCTACCATGAAAAGAATAAGTTGGATATGTTCAACATTGAAAAGAAAATCTTTTGTAAATACTAAAAATTGATAGTAGTCACCTAACTTGTTTCATCTATGTCATAACTCAGATGATTGAAGAGAAATAATTAACTGAGATAGTTGTATTAGACAATTGTTGTGGAGCTCCCATTGTGGTGCAGCAGAAACGAATCCGACTAAGAACTATGAGGTTGCAGGTCCGATCCCTGGCCACTTTCAGTGGGTTAAGGATCTGGCATTACCATGAGCTGTGGTGTAGGTCACAGATGTGGCCCGGATCTGGAGTTGCTATGGCTGTGGTGTAGGCCAGCACTACAGCTCCAATTAGACCTAGTCTGGGAAACTTCATACGCCATGAGTGTGGCCCTAAAAAGATAAAAAAAAAGAAAAAAAAGATGAATGTTGTATTGGCTTTTATCCATAGCAATTATACACAAGCAACATTTGGGAACTGAGTTGACTGGTCTATGTATACCTAAGATGTTCAGAAGTTTGCTCGGCCACTTCTAGGTCTGTATGCAAACATCATGAGAATGGCAAACTGTACACCTTTTAATTCCAGGTAAGAGAAATATCTACAGGTAAATTAAAATACACGTCAAGAACTGCAGCTGTGAGTTGTCTTGTGACTCACTTTCTGATACATTGGCCATGACCAGCAGTTCTGAGAACTTGAACTCTCTGACTTCCACACAAAGAAAAGGATCATTTCCTTTCATCTGCTAACTTTGGGCTCAGCTTCTTCTTTTTCTAGTTCTTCAAGGCACAGAGTTAAGTTGTTTATTTGGGATCGCTCTTGTTTCTTAATGTAGGTGTTTATTGCTATGAACTTCCTTTTTAGGACTGCTTTTGCTGTACTCCGTAAGTTCAACATTTTGACTTTTGTAGAATCATCCCTGTGTCTGCATAGCTGAGTAACCAGCCAATGATTTGGGCAGAGGTGATGCTCAAACACCTCGCATCTGTATGGCCTCCAGCCTTGTCAGTATAGTCTGCATGCAAGTTGGGGAACATGCCCAGAGTCCAGCCCCTTAGCCAGCATGTCTAAGATTTTACTTTCTTTTCAGACTTCACGGGTCTCCCTTGCTTGCTAATAGTGAGCCAGAGATGTGCAGAGTTCTTCTCTCTCTCCATCTGTGGACTTCTCATTTCTAAGCTCCACCCACCAGATTCCTGCTGCTCTGATCCTTGCCCTCACTGGGATCGCACCCTCTGCTGGAACAGCAGTAGGTTTTCCCTGTTCATTTCCTAATAAGTTTGTTGTATCTCCTGACAATGCCATCTTGAGTTTCAGCCTCCATCCAAGCTGACTGCCCCCATTCCTGTGGCAGCGAGGCAGTGGTTTTCCAGGCCATTCCTGCCCTGGTGAAACTCCTGGGCCATGAACGGGGAAGGAGTGGGATGGGACTAGTCCCAGATACTCCTCCTGTTTTTAATCATGTTATTAGCTTTTCATGATTAAGTTCTTCTCAATTCGTTGTTGAAATTTGGTTCATGTCCAGAGTGCCAAGATCATTCTTTTGTACGTGTCCATACTTACTTACGTGGGAAGTGATTTGCCAGCTTCCTCATGTTACCCTCGCCAGGATTCTCTCTATCCCAACTGGATTTAAAGAAGATTTTTATTGTATTGAAGAGAAGGATGGAGATGACATGTCCTTACTCAAGTCCGCTAAACCTCCTTTCTCAGGTCACACATTTGCAAAACAGCTTCCTTGTTGGCTTTGTGAGTCAGACTGACACAGTGTCCTAACTAACACTTTTCAAGCTCTCCAGGAGCCCACCCTTCACTGGGAACATGGTCCTTCACTTTCCATTAGCATGCCTGAGAAGATTGAAACTCTTCCTCACTCATCCCCACACAGGAAGATAAAACAGGACTGTCTCCCTTTCTTCCTTCCTTTTCCTTCTTTCCATCCTGTGGCAGACGAAATTCCCAGCCAAGGATTAGATCCCGGCCACAGCTGCAACCTACTTGGCAGCTGTGGCTACACCAATTCCTTTGACACACTGTGCAGGGTCAAGGATCGAACCTGTGTCCTGGTACTGCAGAAACACGATCCCATTGCACTACAGCAGCAACTCCTTTTTTCTTTCTTATAAGAAACTGTAAAGTATGTTATCTTAAGAAGCAGTATCACCTACTATGTGACGTAAATATTTTATCTTCTCTCATTTTTTAAAATTCCAGTTGAAATACAAAGGCAATTAAAAAGTACTTTATAGAGTAGAGCGTCATACTGCTTATTGGGTGACGATCTGGCATGTAAGAAAGAGGTGATGATAAGGAGTCCTTGTGGCCTAAAACATGATGAAATGCTGCTAAAGGGAAACTAACCATGTATCACAGATTTTTATATATTGTTAAATGAGTTCTAAATAAGTATAACTCATCTGCTTAAATTAAAAGCAACTTAAACTTTATAGCTTTCCATATTAGACTTTTCCTATAAGTAAATTAATGAATGAGAAAAAATGCTTTCTATCTTGATTTTGTATTCAGATACATGCTAAGTATAATTGTAGATAACACACCAGAAATAGAAGTGCTCAGAGAAACTGGGAATGGCCACGGCACCATCTTTCTTTGTCCTTTCCCGGAATGTCAAAATCAGATAAGAATAACTGAACTTTCAAAAATTTATAAAACTAATAGATTCCAGTCAAAGAAAAGAGGAAAAGCAGTGGCTAAGTGGAGTCTGGGTCTTACACAAATCTGTTTGTGTTTTATTTCATGCTTCAGTGTTGACTAAGGTATGTTCAACATCATCTCACTCTCTTAAATGTAAGCTTATTTGTAATAGGATAATAATTGGAAATATTGTGAGATTCCTCATATTGTTATCTTTAAAAGGTAATTTCTTTTATTCTGAACATTTCTTTCATTAAAACTGAGATATACCATCTCATGAGACTGATTTTATTACCATGAAATTTTATTTGAAGGGAGATCATAAAAAGATCCAGTGGAACTAAGATTTGGTTTCTTGGCTTTCAGGTCCTAAATCAGGCCTTGAAATCCATGGCTTTTAGTTACAAGAGCAGGAACTTGAGAAGAATACAATTTTTCTTCTCCTTCTCCTTCTTCTTCCTCTTCTCCTTCCTTCCTCCCTTTAAAAGATTTTCTTGAAATTTTAAGAGGAAAGCACATAAACTGTAGGTATACATGGATGATCTAAGAGACACATGCAGAGAACTTTCTCTGTAGTGTGAGATCCCCAAAAAGAGACCTGAATGATACCCACTCCTTCCAAGGGTTGAAAACCACAGAAGGGAAAAGTATGAGTGAGGGAGAAAGAACCGAGATATCACTTCCAGACACTAACCTAAAAGCCAACCCAAAGAGCATGGACCAGGGCCACTTTCAGTGTCTTAAAGATGTAACATCATCCCTTCCTTCCACCCTGATGAAAATCATATTTCCAGGAAAGAAAAGGTAGCTACTCAACAAAGCCCCTCCAAATGCAGTTTGCTTTCTGAGTCATCTTACCAGTGGGGCTGATCTTCCTGAATCTGCATTTGCATGACTAAGAGGAGCTATGCATGGGAGTTATCCCCTACAGGAAGTTGTCTCAGAGGGCTTGAGAACCTGAAATCTTGAGATGGCTTCAGATGTCCATTTCCAGTAACGAAAGACCCTCTCATTTTAATTTTTGCATCAAGACAGGCACTCTATTATACACCTAGACCTTGGGAACTTGGGACCCTCTAGCCATACTGCTTCATTTGTGGTAGGTAGCACATACAACTTAGTCAGGCAAATGTAACGTTACCTCCTCAGCGAGATCTTCCCTAGAATTGACTACATAAGCAATGAAACATAAAATATGAAAAACTAGTTAACATTTTCCAGAAAAAAAAAACTACATAGGTTTTCTATTCTTTTTTGTTAACTTTTATTTTATGTTGGAGTCTAGCTGATTTACAATTTTGTGTTAGTTTCAGGTGTACAGCACAGTGATTCAGTTATGCATATGCACATATCCATTCTTTTCCAGATTCTTTTCCCATATAGGTTATTATGGAATTTTGAGTCGAGTTCCCTGGGCTATACAGTAGATCCTTGTTGATTATCTATTTTGTATACAGTGGAATGTATATGTTAATCCCAAACTCCTAGTTTATCCTTCCCCTCCAATAGATGGGCTCCATATTCGTTAGACAGAAAACATATCATGGAAATTGTGTTTATAAGTGCCAACTGCTGTGACTTAATAGCAGAGACTGAAGTTTCTCTCTCTTTTTTAAACAGCTGATAGACGAGGCAAGGGAGATTTATCACTTTTTAATTAAGCTCATGTCAACTAGTGAGGTTTATTTCAGTACAAATCTGTTGACCAAAGTCCTTTTGGAAGAAACTGCACCTTGTTGAAGCTTAAGTATTCATGGGAAATTTCATGATCCGCGAGGACTTCTCCTTGGATTGGGCGGCCACATTTCAACCAGGAATCATCATGCATTCTTGTGTTTCCTCTGTGCCCAGCATATTTATGGAAATGAACTCAAGATCAATCTTTGTTCAATCTTTGTTATTTTAAAATCCAGAGCAGCAAGTCTCACTGCCCAGAGGGAAAAATAAATGCTGAAATAAATCTTTCTGAGACTCCAGTTAACCCCTACCTGATGGCTGCTCCAAACGTGGAATTTGGAAGCCTCTGAATAAGACCAGCAGCAGCCTATGACTGTATGCAGATAAAATAAAAATGTGGACCCTGATTCCTGATAGCAAGATCCAATAGTTTTCCTTCTCATAACAATCAAGACTTGTATTAAGTTTTGGAAATGAATCTTTGTGTGTCTCTGATAAGCTGGAGGTCTTAGGAACAAAGGGGAAGCGGTCATCCAAAGTAGTCACCTGATTTCAAGTTTGGAAAGTGATGAAGAATATGTGTTAAATCAAGATCACAGTTAAGATTTCCTAGATTGGGAGTTCCTGTCATGGCTCAGGGGTTAACGAACTCATGGAACTAGTATCCACGAGAACATGGGTTTGATCCTTGGCCTTGCTCAGTGGGTTAAGGATCTGGAGTTGCTGTGAACTGTGGTGTAGGTTGCAAATGCAGCTTGGATCCCACGTTGCTGTGGCTGTGCTGCAGGCTGACAGCTGTAGCTCTGATTTGACCTCTTGCCTGGGAACCTCCATATGCCATGGGCGCGGCCCTAAAAAGGCAAAAAAAAAAAAATGACTCCCACCTGCTCTTCAAATGCTGCTGGCCATATCTAAGGCTTACTCTGGAGTTCCTTGGTGGCTCAGTGCTTTGAGGATTTGGCATTGTCACTGCTATGGCTCAGGCCACTACTGTGGTTCAGGTTCGATCCCTGGCCCAGGAATATGCCATCGGCACAGTGAAAAGAAAAAAAAAAAAGGGTTTATACAACTATGGTAGAGATCCAAAATAATAACCATAGCCCTAATGAGTTTGAAACAGAGGTCAACTGTCTTGTAAATGGACACCCTGGGAGCTCATGGACAAGTTCTGGGCTGGGTGTAAGGATGTGAAAAGCCTAGGCAGGCAGGACTCAATAAGAGGATCCATGAAGATTAATTCAGAACCTATGATGGCCTTGATGGGTCCCATGGCCCCAGCAGGGCTTCCAGTTCTAACTTCCACAAGGCTTCTCCAAGTTCTGTCTCCCCCTCCTATTTATTTATTTGTTTGTTGTTTGTTTGAGTATAGTCGATTTACAATGTTGTGCCAATTTCTGCTGTACAGCCAGTGACCCAGTCATACATATATATATTCTTTTTCTCATACTATCTTCCATCATGTTCTATCCCAAGAGATTGGATATAGTTCTCTGTGCTATACGTAGTACCTCATTGCTTACCCATTTTAAATGTAATGGAAACCATTTAAAAAAATGAAAAGACAAGCCACAGAATGGGAGAAAATCTTTGCAAATGACACAATCCCCCTCTTCTTTGAACCACCCCATTTTTTTCCTTTGATTCTCTCTCATGTTTTCTCTGTTTCAGCGACCATCGTCGTCCATCAATACCCCAAGCATTTTCCAAGGCTCTTTCTGCTAGGATGCCTTGTGAGAAACCTCCATAACACAGACTGAAAGTTTCATTATCACCTTGAATTCCTGGGCTGTTCTGTTCCCTTCCTGCTGCACTAAGGCAGGGGTTCAAAATTCCTACCAGCTCTGGATCTCTTGGATCATAGATGGGGAGGTGGAGCCTTGCAAATGAGAAGGGTACAAAGGTCAGCAGGAATGCAACCCTCAGGAGACTCACTGGCATCCATCTTCCTCCCTCTGTGGACTAACCGTGTATCCCCCCAAGACCCTATGTTGAAACCCAATCCCGAAGGTGATGGTATTAGGAGGTGGGCCCATTGGGGGTGATTAGGTTGGAGGTGGAGGCCCATGAATGGGACTAGTGTCCTTATAGAAGACCCTGCAGAGCTCCCCTGCCCCTTCCAGGCAGGAAGCACCACCCAAGAACTGAGAGGAGGGCTTCCACCTGACTCTGGATCTTCAACGCCTATCCTCCAGAACTGAGAGATATCTAACAGTCTGTTGTTGAGACCCCTGGCCCCCAAGACTCTGGCATTTGTTCCAGCAGCCAGCACATACTGAGACACTGCTGGCGCCCATCACCGTCTGAGACACCCTTCCTTGGACCCAGTCTTGGTGAATGTGACCCCAAAGGAGATACCCGGATGCCTCTCCCCCTATCCCATGTCCCCAAATCCAGTTCAGTGACAAGTTCTATGATTGTGCCCCATTAACCATTCTCATTTCTGTCTGCTCCTCTTTCCCTCTCATGTGACTAAAGCTTCTTTTGTGTCTCTGCATCTACTTTGTAATCTCCTCTCATCTGCCTCCCTTCCTCTGAGGTCTGCACCAGCCTTGGTGTGGCTGCCAGAGGCTTCTTTCTTTCTATCTCACAGAATATCATCGTGTCACTCTCTTCCAGAGAAGCCCTTTCAAGATTTACCTACAAGTCAAGGACAGCACACTACCGACTCTGTCCTAGCCCTGGGGACACTGAAGCCACTTACCGTCACACGAAGGATGCCTCTCAGGGCCAAGGAGGGTGTCATTTCTGTATTGTGAGTGTGGAGGTGGGGACCTAGGAGGGGAAATTGGATTGTCCAGAGCAGTGTCACTGAGCCAAAGGAGGACAGAGTTTAGGGGACATGTGGGTTATGAGGCAGAACACAGATCAGATTCCTCAGAGGGATGACGTGAAGTGAGGGGTGAATGAGAGCATTTGAAATTGGTGACTAGAAGGCTGTTGATAATCTTCAAAAAGGAAGTTACAGGCAAATGGTCATGCTAGGCATAGGATTGGGAAGGTGAGGGGGTGAAAGGGGCAGGTATCAAGTTCTCTCTCTAGAAGTGAGAAGGATAGGTGGGTGTGGGTGTGTAGCTCCAGGGTAAGACAGGGTCAAAGGAGGATTCCAAAATTATTTTTATTAATAATTAAAAAATAAAGAATTGCAAACCTGCAGGCAGTAGCAACCCCCTCTCCCACTCTCTTTGCAGAGAACCTTCGGGGCTCTGGGCTCTGAGGCCAGCCCATCACTGGGGAAGCTGGTTATGACCTCATATAATCATGATATACAAACCAGGGTTTTACAGAAAAACAGCGTAATTAAAAATGTCACTATTATTGCACCACGTTTTCTTTATATAGGAGCAGGTGGAGGCTAGAACCTGGGGGCAAATAAATACCTCTTTGTTGTTGTAATATAAAACAGGGTTGTTTTTTAAAATTATTATTATGACTTAGGGCATTTCATTAAAATTGATCAGCCACGTTTAATGCAGGATTGACTGCTGTGAATTTGTAAACTTACCTTAAAGAAAAACCAATTTGTGTCAGAAAAAATCTGCAAACAAATCACTCAAGTAACTATTAGAACGTGAATTTCTGTGCTGCGTGAGTTACGCTGGCGGGATGACATTTACACGCTGTGTGTCTAGGACTAGAGATATGTCAGCAGCAAATGGGACAGAGAGGTGTGGGGACAAGTGGCTGGCTGTGTTGACTAGGATTTTTGCTCCTTTTCACGGAAAGATGACACCCATGTCTGTTTGCTCCGTCCGATGAAGCCCTGATATGCAGAGAACATGTACTGAGTGGTGTGTAATTTGAAGATAAACAGCATTCATTTACCTGCTGACTCTTCAAGTCCATAGTGGAGGGTAATATCAGGCTCAGAACGAAG
This sequence comes from Sus scrofa, assembly GCF_054392235.1. NCBI lineage: Eukaryota > Metazoa > Chordata > Mammalia > Artiodactyla > Suidae > Sus > Sus scrofa. Next base: position 159,396,873 of record NC_139383.1, on the reverse strand, counting down.
ACACTGTGGGTAGAATGTGACAGCAATTCCATTTTCCTTGACGGTAGAGTCTCCCTTTGACTTAATATACATATAGATGTAGCTAAGTAGAGGGTCTGATTGGATCCCCTCAGCATTTCCTTTTGCTACCTGAACATTAGAAGAGAAAAGGTAGTTGTCACTATGCCACGAGTGGGTCAAGCGCAGCAGACACGGGGGGCTGTCTCTCAACGCGCACTCCTGTCCCCATTCCCACTCCGGTGTTTCAGCTCCTCCATGAATTTCAGGGGAAGCACCTCCCATTCCAGCTGCTGGGGTGAATCTTGGTTAGTCTGTGCACATCTTGGCCGCAGATTTTAGCAGCCATGGTTTAGAAACAGTCATGTCATTTGTGTCTGGATATAGAAACTTCTCTCTAATGGGGGTTTTGAGAAGTGTTTTCTTGCCCCTACATTAATAAACGAAGAAATGATTGCTTTGTTTTCTTGGATGTTAGCTTGTCCAGATGTGGCTCTAAACTGCTCCAGCCATAGTGGGCCAGCTGGAGGACAAAGTCAGCCTGTTGGACAACATGGGAGAACCAGGAGATGAACCGGGCCCTTCCTCACCAAGCTGCTGAATCCACCAGCACTGAGGCCCCTTGAGCTTCTTGTCAAATTAGAAAACAGGACTCTAGTTTAAGCCAGTTTGAAAGAGGGTTTCCCTTCTTAAGGGTGCAGTACCCTAACTGACACATCATCTGCTGATAATGGTCACCAACAGGACTTGTACTATTGAACCCTCAATGAAAATTACTATGATGGAAAAATGTGGATGATGATGTCACCTGTACTGATGATATCAATCATCAGAGGAAAACTTAATGCTCTGGGTGATAGACTTAAACTTCATAATGAGCTGGGATTTGGGATTTAAAAACCCAATAATATAGAATATTGGAATAAAACATATATGGCAAGATCGAGCAAATGGAGCACCAAAGCCCCCTAGCAGGTAAAGGACAGATCTGAAACTCATACCTGGGGAGTTGATTCTGGAGTGTGTAAAGGACCATTAAAGAGTTCCAAAACACTGCAGGTCGGGAGCCAGTGAGCCAGCTCATGTGGTTCCGTGTACAAAGGCCACAGAAGAGATCTGCAGCAATCCTTGTTTATGTGAAGTCATTTGCATAAGACTTAGGCATCCTTGTATGAAGAGCACTGGTGTGCATCCAAAACAATAAGATCAAATGAATTTGAGAAGATTGGAATATTAAGCATCACTTATGTAAGAAAATATATTGAGAAAATACAAGAGATTAAATTTATTTGGACCAGAAGAGATACATTGAATTTTAAAAATTTTGGAGTTTATTGCCAGAAATATGGTGATCAACTATTCTTTACAATAAGATTTAAGAAAACATTTTTTTGAGCTCTTAAACAGATTAGGCACATATTCTTTATTTTCATTTTTGTTCCCCAGGAGTCACATTGGCTTTATCCCTGCAGGTTTGGTTTTGTTTTGTTGTTGTTGTTTTTCCTTTCTGTTCCATTTTTGGTCATGATGTTACTTATCCCATTTTAATACTAGTTATGATGTCTTTATTTTAATGCTAATATACATACAATTTTCAAACATAAGAGGCATGCTCTTTTGAAACATGTTTCATCAGAATTAACAGTTCCATGTTAGAAATTGATGGGTTATTATTAAGTAATAATACTTTTAAATTTATGATGAAACTGTTATATGTTCATTGTAGAAAAACTAGAAAGTAGAAAAAAGCAAAATACGTTAAAATACAAAATCCCATCTAAGTTCAAAGGTAATTACTGCTGATACTTTACCATGATACAAAAATATATATACGTGTGTGTTTAAGTATTATGAAGATGGACCTGTACTGTGCATGGTGTTTTGTAACCTGCTTTTTTACTTATCTGAATCTTAGAAACCTTTTCTATTTCAGTAAACAGTTGTTTACAATATATGTTTAACTTCTTGCGAGCGAGGTGTGCAACATTTATTTTATTCAGTCTTAACAGTGGACATTTGCTTGTTACTTATTTTTAGTTTTATTAAGAGCTTTTTGAGTATAAATTTCTGGTGACTAAATCTTTGGTACATTCTTAATTAACTCCTGGATACAAATTACTCAAAGTGGAATTACAAGGTCAAGTTGAATGAATGGTTTTTAAAATTTTTGATAATTATATTCTTTTGGACATTGATGTTTCCTCTTTTTGAATCGTCAGTATTTATTAATTTATGTCTTTGCATATTATAACTAGTTAATCCTTTGTCCTACATTACAAATAGTTAACCCATTTGGTCTCCTTATATTAAATTTAACTGTACCTTTTGACAGAATCAAATCTATTGGACATTTCTTTAATAATTTCTTTCTTTTCTTTCCGCTTAAAAAGAGCTTCTCAATTCCAAGTGTCTTTATATATAAATGGATATTTTTATAGTTTGATATCCTAGTTATTTTCTGATTATTTTTACAATCAGTGCTATTTATTGTTTTTAATATTTTTTGCTGATTTCAGCTGACTTTGTTGGTTTTCTTAGACTATAATATCATCAGGAATTAATAATTCTGAAATCTTTTAAATTCTTAACTGTCTTTTCCTTTCTTATGTCTTATTGCATTGGTTAGAAAATCAAACAGCCAATGTAAAATAATATTAATAAAAGCAGGCAGTATTATCTTACTATTAATTTTTTTTGTTCATACTCCATTATTCTATTCGAATTTGCTGAGCTATGCAAAATTGTTGTGTGTGATTTGATAAGTGCGAATAGCCAGTAGGTTTTGTTTTTTATTTCCCCGTGTTTTTTCTTTCCCATATGTTTCTCTATTCTGGAATATTTTATATATCAATTTTAGAATCTGTTCTTTGGAAGTATGAAATAAATTGCTAATATAATCATCAGAGTTTATGTTTTTATTGGGAAATATTTTCTCTCTGTGAAAACTTTGGGAAAATTTCCTCCATAGTTATGGGCCAGGTTTAAGCCTACTGCATCTTTTTTAGTCTCCTTTGTTAATCAATGTTGAGCTGGTATATTAACTAACAGAATTAAAAATATTATTTGCTTATTTATTAATCTTGAGTATAGCATTATCCATATTCAGACATGCAGCATCCTTACTAATTCCTACATATTCCATAATAGTGGTTTGAATTCTTTGCTCAGTTGTGAGGGTGACTAGTCTTGCTCTGCTCCAAATCTAAGAGATTGATTTTACTGTGTAGTCTAAATGTTTGTTATATATTTCTACTGAGTGTATGTGTTGAAATAGAGTTGCCTATATAATTTCTACTTCTGGGGCATTTATTAAATTTTTGTGGCATAAGATGTGATAAATATGTAAACAGATTTAAGACTAGATGTAGACTGTGAAAAATAATAACTTTTTGGTTCAACCGCAATGGTTATATAATTTTATTCTTCTATGTAATTGAATAATGATTATGTACCCTTCCTTCCTTCCCCAGATAAATGTTCCCACTTTGTGCTAGGCATAGTGCGAGGCAGTGGGAAACGGACAGATACAATTAGCTCATAGAAGCTTTCAGTCTGAAATGACCTCTGTCAGACTGAAGGAGGCATTTTGGTTTCTTACTATTATTTGTACTTTTGACAGCTTCCTTATATTTCTAACAGTTTTTCTCTGTCTGCATATAGTAGTTGTTACTAGTGCTAATCGTCATTGGAAAGTGAATGTTTTACTTTCGTTTATGCTGTTTGATGCTTCCCTCTCAGTTAAGTCTTTTTTCATTTCTGCCCATTTTATTAACATTTTGATTCTTCAGTCATGGAGTATAACTCTCACACAGAAGTTTTCCAGTCATTTGTGTTCCCCTGTGTGAATGTCCTTCTTTCTTTGTACCCTGAGAGCCTTTCCCTTGACTCATCTTTGAATGAGGTCTCCCTGGGCCAGGGTACTGGACTGAGGTCCTTTTCTGGTCACCATCTCTTCATTTCGATGCCTTCAGAACACTCTATTGGGGTATTAAGAGAAACACTGATTAAATTGTTCACTTTCAACACATATTTATTGAGCACCTATCACATGTCAAGCACTAAGCTAGGGTACAACACAAATTGAACAAAAGTCCTAGCACTTATGGAGGGCAGAGTAATAGCGATACATAAAATGGATAGTGCTCTATAGACATGCACACCTTGGGGGGAAGGAGAGAAAAGAGAGATGGGGTAGTGGTGTTTTCCATTTTAATGGCATGGTTGGGGAGGAATTCATTGAGAAGGAGTGACATTTCAGACAAGATCAGAAAATGTGAGGAAGTGCCCAGAAGGGCATTTTATGCAGAGTGTGTGCCAGCATGGGATCCCTGAGGCAGGAACACTTGTGTCTTTAAGGAATAGTACTTCTCCCCAGGAGAAGTTGCTGAGTGAGTGAAGGGGGTGGGAAAAGGATAAGATCAAGTAAGTATTAGGAGTGACGATAAATCAGGCTGGCTTTGCAGGCTAAGGTCAAGACCTTGACTTTATTATGAGAGAGATGGGGAACCAATAGGATAGTTTAAACACAAGAGTGACATGAAATCATTTCTATTTTCACCAGACCCCTGGACTAGTGGGCTGAGACAGATTAAAGGGGGGCAAATGTGGCCAGAAAGAGAACATTGCAACAACCCCTTGGTTAATGTGGTGGCTTGGACAAGGGTAGTAGCAGTGAAGCTCTAAGAAGTGATCAGGGTCAAGAGGACTTTCTTGTGGGTAGAATATAGGATGTAAGAAAGGAAAAACTCAAGGATGACTTCAAGGGTTTGATGTGATTTACTGTAAGGGGAGGCTTGACATTTTCTGCGAAGCGGGAGGGGTGGGCTCTGGGAGGAAGACAAAAGCTTTGGTTTTGGACATGTCAAGCTCCAGATGTCTATTAATTATTACAGTCACAATTCTAAGTAGGCAGTTGGATAGAAGAGTGACCACTTATAACAGTAAGTCAGATTAAAACTGGGAATTCACTATGTGGATATTATTGGCAACTTTGAAAAAAGAAGTTTTGGGAGAGGGCTAAAGGTAAAAGTGCTTTCAAGAGAAAATGCTGAGAGAGACACCCGAGATGGTGAAACTGAGTCTCTTCCAAAGAACTTGAAGATAAAGGGACACTTGGAGGGGTTATGTCAGTAAGGCTGACTTTTTTGTTTCCAAAATAGGAGAAATAGAAGCATGTTTGCTTCTAATAAGGACAAACTAGTGGGAAGGAAAGGAAAGGGGAAAGAAAAAAAAAAGTATATGAAGGAGAAAGATGGCAGTGATTGGAATTCCTCTAAATGGGAAGGAAAGTCCTGGGTGAGTGAAGAGGTGGCAACAGGGCTGATCTTCCTTCACAACAGCATTGATGGTTGTGAGTAGCGATACAGATAAGGAAGACTGAGTGTCCTAGATGGTAGGAGTTTGAGGCAATTTCCCTGCCTCTCTTTTCTACATAAAGGAGGAGCTGAGGGTGAGAATGGAGTAGAAAAGATTGAGGGGAAGCAAAGAAATATCACAATCATCTAGAAGAGGAGGCCATTGAGTGAACAAGGGAAACATAGCAGGACTATTGGGCAGCATGACGGGGCCACTTGGGGTGACTAGTCATAAGTTTAAACCATTAATAGGGTTGCATGTTTTTCTCCTGTCATTGTCAGCAGTGTAGGAATGCTGGCTGTACAGGTTAGGGCTGGGTTAAACCAGGTTGAGTTTTACAAGGGAAGAATAATGACACAGCAGTTTGGCAGAAAAGTTGAGAGTGTAAGCAACAGCATGTTTACAGTGATGGACCTTGGAATTCAGGATGGATAAGGAGGAAAGAAGAATATGAGAAGGGTGACTGACTGTGCAATAGATACATGTTCACATTACAAATCCAGTGACCTGCATCCTAGCTGGAGTGAGGGAGGAAGCTAGATTGATGGGGTGCAGTGAGGGAAATTTTGTCTTTCTCTGTATCTTGTGAGGTTGTGTGTTAACTTTCTGAGCTCATCTTTTTCCTTGTTCTGTGACAGTACAAGTGAATTAGTAAGCACGTCCTGTCCTTCATCCTTTCTTCTTGACCTTACCATCATGCCAGTGCTGGAATTCCACATGCTGCTGATTCCATATCCAGCAATGGAATAGAGTACAAATTATCTGCATTCTGTAAGTCCTTTCACCCACCCCACCTCTAGCCATTACTCCTCCAAAGAAGAAGACAATGGCTTCTGCTTTTTCTTAATAATGTTGCTGGTTTTCAGAAGGAAGAGTTATATACCATCTGTCTTATGCCTTCCTTTCTTCGTCCATCCTTTCTTCATCCGTCCTGGCTCTATTGGCACCCTGTCTACCAAAAAATTCCTCCTCTGTTAAGGTAGGTAAATGGCACCGTCTCTAGTTTTCAGGATGAGTATTGGTCATTTGGTAGAATTATGAGAGTAAATTAGACATCTGTGCTTACTTACTAGAAAATTCATTGTTAAAATTCTTGGAAGAAATAGCCCATGCTCTTTGCACATCTTCAGTCCAGCAGAATTTTTATATGATTTTGCTAAAACTGTTCTCCAGAATGACATGTCCACCATGTTAGCTGTGCTTAAGCCGGGAGTCAAAATATATGAGCCATATCCAGTTATCAACCACATCTCTTGAAGACCAAACACAATACATACTTTGATCTTTGTTCAGGGTTAACACTCAAGTTCTACATCTGCTGTAAGAGTTTAGGGACCTTGAACTGGCCCTCTACTTAACTGTGAGATTCTTTTTCATTCTTGGAATTTGAGGAGTAGGTTGTAGTAGATCTTGATGTGTCTTCTCTTTATATGACACCAAAATAATTGATTTCACAAGTATTGCATAAACCAGGCCTGTCTTAACAGCAGTGCATGAGTGAAAACATCTGAAAATTTTGGGTTTCTCCATGAGTTGTTTAGTGAAAATGGCTGGCTAAACAAATAGACCCCAATTGACCTAACTCAGTAATAATTTAGAGTGTATGGACATTTCTTTCTCTAGAACACAACAATCCCAAGGCGGGAAATTGAGGTTAACTGGATACCTCTGCCCTTCAGTAGACTTCAGGGACCCAGGTTTCTTCCTATTTTCTGCTCTGCTATCCCCCAAACCCCTGTCATTTTCTGCATGGTTGTAGCTCAGCCACTACATCTGGATTCCTGCCAGCAGGAAGAGGGATGAGAGGAGATAGTTCTGAAGTCTTAATTCCCAAATCCAGAAGTGATGTCAACCACTTGTGTCCATGTCCCATTAGTGAGAAGGTGGACACATCTTGCATCTTTACAAGGTAAGGTGAGAACTGTGGTCTACCTAAGCAAATATCTGTTATGATCCTAAGACTTGATTACTAGTGAGAAGGGGATAATAGATTTTCAAGGAGAGTTACCAGTCTTTTCTTCAATGGTCATCTTCTGCAATAGTATGTTTTGAGAAATAGAGAGAAAAGCCAAATCTATTTGAGATAGAATTAATAGAATAAAATTCTATGGGTCCTAAAAAATAGTGACCTGACCTATCTTCTGCAAAAATCTGCCTCTTCTACATTATGTTATTTAACATTTTGGTGATTTATTTTAAGAGATGTGGAGATCACTCAGTGTTGAGCAAGAAGAATATTTTAACCAATTGCATCACACCTGATACAGTTGAAAGGATCATGTATCTTCGAGGAAAATAAAACTAAGAGAAAACATGGTTATTACATTAATTTTGTGACAATCTATCATATGGAAGAGGAATCAAGTTAGAAAAGGATGTTACAATGATTGTTGTTGGAAGTTGACATGATACTTCTAAGATCTCTTCTGGAATAATGTTTCAATGAAAACTAATTCTGCATTCAACATACTCTTATCCAACATTTATTGAGCTTCTACTATGGGCCAAAGACTTTGTTGAGTTCAAGATATACAATGATGGGGCATGACCTCTACTGTCATGTCTGCACTCTGTCACATCATGTGGTACATATTTTCAATGAGGTCTGCTATTTGCTTCAATAATTGAATCTTCTTAATTGTAAAGCATTCTGATATTGCTTCTTTGTATTTGCTTAGTCGACTGCTGCTGTTTAGTTATTTGGTTCCTGTATTATCACAAGAGAGTCTAAAATAGAAATTATATCACTTTCTTCTTTTTTCTTATGTAAAATTCTGTCTGTGCTTTAGAAATTTTATCTCAAAAAATTATATTGTAAATGCCCAATTAGGAGATGCAATGTAGAATCAGGTGGTAAAAATAGATTTCCAAAGGATGTGGACAATTTATTCAATCTTTTTCATCTTGAATTCTAAATTTGATCTATAGGGCTCAAGGGGATTAAGAACATACTTGGAAATGCACATAGTATGGAAAGTGTGATTTTTTTATGTGAAATGCACTTTTCAAATTCACACTTCTTTTCCTGCTTTGTATCAATGCTTATTTTTGCAAGGTCATCATTACTATTCACCACACCAAGACAAAAGAAGGGCAAAAATAGTAGCACTTCTGATGCATGAAGTACCCTAATTTTAGTTACAACCATTTATAAAGGTAAAGAAAAAATATAGTGAAAGAAACTTTGTGTGAGAAACTCAAAGCTTCTAATTAATCTATCTAAGCCAGGGAATTATAAATCCTTTTTGTTCTTCCTTTATTTTTTAAATGTAGTTTTAGAAAGAAATCAGCATAGCAGAGATATAGAGAAAACATGTTGAAAATTATTAAAGAAAGTTTATTACAGGTATAATTTTTGAAATTATTACTCTTTATTTTTACATTAAATACAAATGTCAATACTAATTTTTGAAGGTACTTCAGAAATACAGAGTATATGAAGGCTTTCTGAGAAGGCTCCTTAGAATGAGGACCTGGGGTCTATTTATGCAGCAATTTAATGGGAACCTACAGACTTAGCAAAAATGATCCACTGATCTCACACAGACCTAGACATAGCTTTCCCCTCTGCCTAAGGAAACTATCTCACCCAGCTCATCTCTAAGCTCACTTTTAGTGTAACTTTGGGCAGAGTATCCACCTATTTCATTTACTCCTGGTTCCTTGAGGTCAGCCACAGCAATTGGCACATAATAAACTCTTGTAGAGTGAACACACATATTAGGCACTAAGCAAAGACATCCTGTCTCACTAGTAAGAGACATTACCACTTATGGGTGTTTGAAGAAAGACTCTGGGGCACAGGACTTGAGCCTGACAAGAGCAGGGCAAACTTTGTTCCAAGCAGATGCAACCTCTGGCAATATTGTAAGGTTACTCTTATATGTGTCCTTTGCCTTTTAGAAAATGAGATATAATTTATGTACAACGAAAAGTACACATCTTATGTGTTCAATTTGCTGGATTTTGACAATTGCATGCACTTGTGTAATTACCAAACAAAACAAGGGATAGAATACCTCTGTCACCTCAGAAATTCCTTTGTGCTCCTTTCCAGGAATTCCCCACTCTATCCCTCAACCCCCCACCCCCACCCCAGGGAGCCATTTTCCTGAGCTCTCTGAGACCAGGTCAGGTGCTTGCCTTGTTCTTCAGATATTATGCAAACAAGCAGCATGTCTACTTTGTGATGGCTCCTTTCACTCAAAATAGGATTTTTGAGATCCAGCCATGCATGTATCAATAGTTTGTTCCTTTTTATTAGTGGTGGTTTCCCATTGCAAGAAAATGCTGTGGTTAATTTATCTGTTCTTTTCTTGGCAGGCATTTTGGCTTCCAGATTGGAACTATTTTGAGTAAGACTATTACAGATATTCTTTTTTTTTAATTGAAGTACAGTTAGCTTATAATATTGTGTTAGTTTCAAGTATACAGCAAAGTGAATCAGTTATACATATATGTGTATATTATATATGTATAGTATGTATATGAATATTACATGTATACATATATATTCTTTTTCTGATTATCTTTTATTATAGGTTATTACAAGATACCAAGTATAGTTTTCTGTGTTAGAGAGTAGGTCCTTGTTGTTTACCTACTTTATATATAGTAGTGTATAGATTAATCCCAAACTCCTAATTTATTATGGATATTCTCTTGTATAAGGCTTTTTGTGGACCTAAATTTTCATTATTAATTTGGGATAAATATTTAGGAATGGAATTACTGAGAGGGTCCAGATCTATGTTGATCTTTATAGAAACTTGCTAAACAAAGTGTACTATTTTGCCCTCCCTCCAGTAGTATATAGAGCAGTGCTCCACACCCTTGCCAATATTTGGTATTACTAATCTTCTTATTATAACCATACATAGGTATGATATGTTATTTCATTATAGTATTAATTTTTATTTCTGTGATGACCGATCATGCAATATTTTAACACATTAGCTATTCATGTATCTTCTATTGTTCAGTGTCTTTTCAAATCTGATTTTATTGGGTTTTTTTAATTGTTTATTTGTAGGAGTTCTTGGTACATTCTGGATGCAAGTATTTTTTCAGATATATGTATTGCTGTATTTTTCCAATCCGTGACCAGTCAGTTTATTTTCTGACTAGTGTCTTCCTAGAAGTAAAAATTTTTAATTTTGTTAAAGTCCAACTTATTAGTTTTTTCTTTATTATTAAGAGTTATTTTTAAGAAATGCCTGTCTGTTCTGAGATAGCAAAATCTATCATGTTTTGTTCTAGGAATTTTGTGGTCTTGTGTTTATATTTATGTATATAATTCATCAAGAGTTAATTTCTTGTGTGTGGCATTTTTAGAGTTAAGGTTCATTTTTTGCCATATATCCAGTTGTTCTAACACATTTTCTAAAATAATTTTTTTTTTTTTACTGGTGAAATGACTCAGCACCTTCCTTGCTTGAAAATAAAGTAACTGCTTATTTGTGGGTCTATTTCTGGATTCTCTTCTGTTCCATTAATCTATTTTTCTATCGTTACACTAATACTAATACTCTTGTAAACTCTAACATTATAGTGAATCTTGAAATCAGGTAATATTTCAAACTTTATAACCTTTATGAAAAATTGTTTTGATTATTCAAATTTTTTGCTTTTGTATATAATTGTATATTTTATAATCTATATAGTACAAATATATATGATACATAATATATATGTATGTATACATACACATACACGCATATTTGCTGATTTCTCCACCAAAGTCCTGATGGGAATATTATTGGGATTGTACTGAATGTATAGATGAATTTACATAGTGAATGATTATACTGTATTACAGTGTCTTTGAATCCATGAACATGGTATATCTCCTCATTTATTTAGGTCTCTAGAGACTCAATTTGTCTCCTCAGGGAGAGCTGTGGGGCTCTTTGTCCTCACAGACTTCCTCCCCTCCCTCTGCAGCACAACCGTGACTGCATAAGAGCAGAAGGCAGGACAGTGACATGCTTCTCCTGGGGTAACAACCCCTGCTGTAGGGGCAGGTGCTGGGGAACATATGGAAGCTCCTGGATTTCTATGTCTGCCCTATTTGTGAACCAACCTCTGAACTATGAACAAGTGGGAGTGGAAGCAACTGGGACCCTGGTGTTCCCAGACTGCAAGGAAATAATTGGTGGGAGAAGGGTTAACACTGGCTTACTGTGGGGAGGGAATAAAGAGTGTGGGTTTTGTCTCAAATGCCACACACTCTTGCTCTTACTGGCATATAGTAGATTTTCTTGAATAAATGTTTCTCCATTTTCTGTATACATTTAGGACTATTTCCAAGGACTTTAAATAATTGACTTTAATGGTTTTTAGCAGTTAAATGGTTGTTTTGCTGGGAAGAGCATTTGATAGGCCCCTCATCCCACTGGGCCAAAAGTCCCACATCTATGCCCACTGGTTTTTGATGTCATATTTTAATAACAAATCAGTCACAAGGAAAGATGGCTCTTCCTAAAGCCACGGCTTTTGGAAGGAATCTCAAGCCCTGTGGGCAAACAGTGGAAATCTCTCCAAGCTTCTCCTGACAAAACTCAGTCTCCCCAGAGCTCTTCAGCACCCTCCCCATTAGCTGCTCGTGACCTAGGGGTCTGAGTGGCACCCCCAGGCCTATCATCTATCATGGTTAGCATTCTGCAATATGTCACTGACATATTCTCAGTGCTCATGATCCCACCCATTTTTTGGTCCCCTCTAGGTCAGGTGCTCTAATTTCCTTAAATGGCAATAAGGTCAACTCTTTAGCAAATCAATGCTCATGTACTGTTGGGAGAACTGGAAAAAGCCCCTGAGCCCTCTCTCTTCACCCAGGTAGCAGTTATGGAGCTGGATAATGGACTTTGAGGGACAACATTCTCATTGTTATAGTCTTAAACAGCAGTTTCCAAGTCTCATGACTATGGCAGAGATTTTACCATACCAAAAGGAAATGAGAAATAATGCCAATTGTAGTGAGTGTTTATAAAGCTAAATTTAATCACTTTAAAGGATTGATTATGGGCTTGTGTCTTCCAATTGTTGTTAAAATGACCTTTCTGTAATGAAATATTTATTATAGTTGATGGTAGTTTTGCTGGGTTTAATTTTAATGTTATTATGTTATGTCCTTGCCTAGAATATATTACTAAATATGTTTTGTAAATGTCACTATTTCCCATGTCAAGGACCTGCAGATCTAACCCATCAAGGTGACTAAAGGTGGACATTTCACATCAAATTAGAAAGAACAGTAGTCCTATTGAAGAAAGCATCTGGGGCCATGCAGAGATTTCCTCCACCACTTAAATCTGCATGTCTGGTGCAAGATCTCATAGTGTATTGTATTAGAGAAATTAGGACAAAGAGTTATACTCCATTTGACAGTTTACCTTTTGCTAACATAGACATCTGAAACAAAAATCTTTTTCTTTTTTTTCTTTTTTATTCTTATAGCTGCACCTGCAGCATATGGAAGTTCCTGGGATAGAGGTCAAATTAGAGCTACAGCTTCTGGCCACAGACACAGCAACACTGGATCTGAGCCACATCTGTGACCTATGCCACAGCTTGTGGCAATGCCAGGATCCTTAACCAACTGAGCGAGGCCAGGGATCAAACTCGCATCCTCACAGAGACTATGTCAAGTTCTTAACCTGCTGAGCCACAATAGGAATTCCATGAGACCAAAGTCTTCCTAAGCCAGAATAACATCATGATCCTGTCGTCCTCCTAGGCACATGAGTTTGATATAGAAGGAAATCTGAATAGTCTAACAATTTACTCACCATTTAAAGAGACCACTTATTTTTTTGGTGCTAATTTCTATGAGACCATAATGAGATTTTTTATTATTAAGTAATAATCATCCAATTCATTTAATGAAGTCTAAAAAGCATATAAAATAGAGCACTTGTCAAAAAGAGAACCACACATTTGTTTAACCCTCCAGATTTTATAATTTTAATGCATAAGAAGACTTTGCCACTAAATACTTCCACTAAATACTACCTAATTTTGCTGCATTAATTGACTGGGAAAGATTTGGTTAAATCAAATGTCCTATAGTAAGTATATGGAAAGTATATAAATTTAATAAAATAATTTCTATGAACTGAAATATGAAAGAGCCCTGATTGTATCTTGTTCCCCTATGTGAGGTAAATTATTGTTTTTATTAGCCATTTGATATCTTTCAGATCCCATATTTAGAATTATTTGGATTCGATAGTTCTATGTGGTCACAGGTTACTGTCTGACCATGATAAGAAATAAGTAGACTAAGGAGCTTATTTAAGGTTCCACCGATCTCCTTTCTCTTATATTCACCTTTCCTACTTCCACACGATTTTCTTTTGCATTGACAAATTTCCTGAGCCACATTTGACTGTTTTACAATTTAATAGGACTTTGAGTCAAATTGTCTAAGAATTTCTTTCCTGATATGATGATGATGACAATAGTTACCCTTCTGAAGCTTGCACCATGAACCAGACACTTGTGAGCACTTTGTGTGCATTAATTCATTTAATCCTCATGACGGCACTGTGGGGTTTTAAGAAATGAAGGTAGTCATTTGTATGGAACTGGGTGAATAACCTGAGAACCTCCATCTGCTAGAGTAACCTTCTCAACACTGGATGCATGTTGACCCATCAGGGGAACTTTGAAACACTGGGGGTGCCTGAGCCCACCCCTAGAGATTCTGATGGAATTGGCCTGGGGTGGGGCCCTGGGCATTGGTACTTATTTCAAAAAGCACCTAATGTGATCCATCTGAGCTGCTAAGCTTGAGAACTACTTCCCTGGGATTGGTTTTTTTATTCCCTTAGTAACTACATTTTAGGGAATTCACCTAACCTCCCTGAGTGTCACCTAGAAAAGAGGAAAAATCATTGCCTTTAAAACTGACAAGTCGGCTGCGTTTCAGTCAAGCAACACATGATGGTGCACTAATGTACCCTAAAAAGTGAATGGTGATTATATTAAATATTGTCATTAACTGTGAAAAATGTCCAGGGAAAATGAGGAAGATATAAACACATTGAACTTGCTAGTTTGACATTATGTTTTCTATAAGCCCAAACCTGAAAGACATGGAAAAAACAACCTCTTTGATCACTTTTATTCTACACTATGGATTCACTGGAAGTATTACAGAAGGTTAGGACATAGTATTTCATTTTATTGTATTTGTCTTTTTAGGGCCACACCCACAGCATATGGAAGTTCCCAGGCTAGGGGTCAAATTGCGCTATAGCTACCAGCCTACTCTACAGCCACAGCAACACCAGATATGAGCCATGTCTGTGACCTACACCACAGCTCACGGCAATGCCAGATCTTTTAACCCGCAAGTAAGGCCAGTGATCAAACACATGACCTCATGGATAGTCAGGTTCATTACCACTGAGCCACGATGGGAACACCCAGGACATAGTTATTTTAGCAGGTCTTCTAAGAATGGAACATATCATTAGTTTCTTGGATCTCAGAGAGTCCAAGAAAAGTACAAAACTTTTCCTTCCTTTGCCCCACCCTAAGCAATGTATCTAGGTCTGGGAAAGGACCCAGAACACATAAATCTAAAGATGCAGAATATATACATAAGATAATGGAACAGCTGCCAACAAATACATTTCCAGAACGGAGCTCCAGCTGCACCCTGGGTTACATGGTACAAAATATTCCCATAACAAGGTTGATCATCAGAATGGTTGCAAATCCTAAAAAAAAAATTAAGATGCCCTTTTATTTGCATGAGTCACATTATACTTCAGGGACATTTGATCAAAGGATACATAAAGGTATAGCTTATTAAGAGCCTGATTGTTTTGAATAATGGGTGTTTGAAAAACAGAGTCATGTTTAAATCATACTGGCTCTACACCAGTCCTTAGGATCTCCAAAATTTGTGTTAGGCTTTGTAATGCTTGATGGAGGAACCTGGCTTTCCCTGGGCTTCGAGGGCAAAAAAACTCAGGATCGCTGATAGAACTGGGGAAAGAAATTGGAGGTGGCGGTGAGTTGAGGCTTTGGAGTCTTTTCAAAATTCCACAGGGCCTGCTGATATGAGACATTTTTATTTACTTGAAATATTTGTTTATTATATTATTACATATTAAATGTACATGTATATGATATTTTTGTTATATTTATATAGATTTTAATTATAAATCTATATAAATTTTGGAAGTTCCCATTGTGGCTCAGTGGTAGTGAGCCCAACTAGTATCCATGAGGATGTGGGTTGGGTCCCAGGCCTCGCTTAATAGGTTAAAGGATCTGGTATTGCTGTGATCTGGGGTTTAGGTCACAGATGCAGCTCAGATCCCATGTTGCCGTGGCTGTGGTGTAAGTCGGCAGCTGTAGCTCTGATTTGATCCCTAGTAAGGGAAATTCCATATGCCACAGGTGCGCCTCTAAAAGGCAAAAAAAAAGAGAAAGAGAGAGAAAACCCTACATTTTAATAGATGTATGTTACTATTTTGATTTGGCATGTAATACAAGATCAGAACTTGCACACAGAAAAGAAAAAGTCTTTTCGTTGATAACCCTGGAAAAGAGGGGTTCCATGCCTACTTTCTAAGTGCTATTCCCAAGGGTGGGTTACTTCCTGTCTTCTAAATTCAGGCAGAAATACATTCACGATGCGGAATACAAGTAAAACATTTTCTTTTCATTTAAATGTGTTTATAAATTGCATGAAATGAGTCAAGCTTACAGCGTTCCTTTGGCAAACATTGGCAGATACGGATTTTTGTCACATAAATCAGTTGCCGTCTGAGCCAAACACTTTCTCTGTCTCGCTCACAGATTTGACAGGAGTGTACACAAGAGCTAAACAATGCCAAGATTAATATTGTTTTAAATAGATATATGCTACATTTTAAAAGGAAAGGAATAAATGTCAAATTGGGCCTGTCGGCTCACAAGTAAGTTATGGAACACTCAGGAAGCAGAAGGCAATGCTGTTTTTTCCAATCCATTTACACACCCTGATTGATAACTATTGACTTTCTAATTAGCCTTTCAGATAGGTTAAAAAAATCCATGGGTTTCATTTTCCCCCAGGGGCCTTGTTTTCTCTAATGCCTCCATTGCCCCTCAGGCCGTGGGCATAGCTGTTAGCCTCCACGGGCCTCCCTGCCGTCCCATGTTCCCCATGCACTCTCTCGTCTTGCGTGACACTCTCCCTACCTGACCTCACTAATCTTCACCATTTCAGTTCCACCTGTATTATCTTCTTACTGTTGTCGCTACAAAACACTACCAGCAGGGGGTTTAAGGCTATCACTGGCTCACAATTCTGGAGACCAGAAATCTGGAATCAAGATGCTGGGAGGGCCGCCTCCCTCGGAAGCCTCTAAGGAAGGATGCTGGTTGTCTCCTCCAGCTTCTGATGTTTCTGGCACCCCTCGGTGTCCCTGGCTTTCGGCTGCATCACTCCAATTTCTCCCTTAGTCATCCATGGGCTTCTTCTGTGTGTGTCTCTGACCTCACATGGCTGTCTATATAAGCATGCCAATCACTGGATTAAGGGCTCACCGTATTCCTGATGACGTCATCTTAACTAATTTCATCTGCATCCAGAGGAGTTTGGTAGCACTGTCTCCCAGGTCTTTGCCAAGGTTAAATCCTGTATCTGAAAAGCATACCCCCAACATTGCAGCCTCTGTATTTATTATAGTTGATTACAGCTGAGTTCACATTTTGCCTAAACCCCTATGTGATCTTTGAGTGAAAGACTATGTGGATCCATCTTTGCTCTCCAGGTACTGAGCACACTGCCTGGCACACAGCAGGAAAACAATACAAGTTTTATGATGTACTGAAAGGCTCTGAACGTTGTAATGAAGAAACGACCAGGAACCTCATTCAGTCATCTGGATGTAAGGAACACAAGGAAAGACAGACACCATCTAAATGATATGTGGCCTAAAATAGCTTTCACGAATGATTCTGGAATCATTCCCCAAATCAGAATGGGGCACAAATCCTCAGCAAGAAACAAGGATTTTCTTTTCTTGGTTGGTTTGGGAGCAGAAAAACAGGACAGCCTGGAGCAGGATACATCTCTATGGGAGAAGTTGTGGCAGAGAATTTGCTCTCGGGGCATAGGATGAGAGAAGAAACAGGGAAAGGAGAATCGGGTGCTGTGACTGACATATGTTTTAGGACTATCCAATTAGATGCTCAAAATGTTGCCAGCTCTCCATTGGGTCACTGTGGAATATTGGCCCAATAATCTGTTTTGTTTCTTTCTGCTTTTGTCT
The DNA here is from genome assembly GCF_054392235.1 of Sus scrofa. Classification (NCBI taxonomy): domain Eukaryota; kingdom Metazoa; phylum Chordata; class Mammalia; order Artiodactyla; family Suidae; genus Sus; species Sus scrofa. The sequence continues at coordinate 159,379,243 of NC_139383.1, read as the reverse complement.
TTTAAGGGTCACATCTGTGGAAGATGGAAGTTCCCAGGCTAGGGGTGGAATCAGAGTTTCAGCTGCCAGCCTACACCACAGCTACAGCAATGCAGGATCCAAGCCATGTGTGAGGCCTGTATCACAGCTCAGGGCAACACAGGGTCCTTAACCCACTGAATGAAGCCAGGGATTGAACCAGCATCCCCAAGGGTACTAGTTGTGTTTGTTACAGCTGAGCCACCACTGGAACTCCCCAGTTGACTGTTAAAGTGACCAGCTGAGGACCACAAACTGATGGTCCCCACATCATTAGGTATTCTTTACAAATATAATTTTAATGACTGCTTAATCCTTCATGTAATACTTGGTCATTTGCTTTTAACTCTAATTTCCATGAATATTCATTTCCAGTTTGGCACTTTTTATTTTATTTTATTTTTAGTGCCACACCTGCAGCATATGGAAGTTCCAAGGCTAGGGGTTGAATTCAAGCTATAGCCTCCAGCCTATACCACAGCCACAGCAACGTGGGACCTGAGCCATGTCTGTGACCTACAGCACAGTTTGGGGCAACACTGGATCCTTAACACACTGAGCGAGGCAGGGATGGAACCTGAGTCCTCATAGATGCTGGTCAGATTCATTTCCGCTGAGCCACAACAAGAACTCCCGGTTTGGTAGTTTCATTAAAGTAATACTCCAAAGAACTCATTTGTTCATGATTTTTTTTTTTTGCATTTCCATATGCTCTATTATGAGAAGTGGAATTATTAATCTGGTAAGTAGAAACTTTTTACCTCTTTCATTTAATTTTTTGAATGTGTAAGACATTTAAATGATTCATAAATTAAAAATTTATAAAAAGATACATCCAAAGAATGCTTAGTATATATTTCTGTGTCTTCCGCCTATGTCCACAAACCATGAAGGCAACTATTTTAATTAATTTCTGATTTATTTTTCTTTTGTTTCATTTTGTAGTAATATGATATATATATATGTATGTATGTATGTATGTATACACACACGTATGTGTTCTTATTTCTTCTTTCTCACATAAAGGCAGCATCATATATAAAAATATGGATCTTGCCTTTTTAACTTCTTTTTTCATAGAGACTTTATTCTTTTTTTTTACAGTTTTTATTTTTAAAAACTTTCTGAATATATACATTTTTATTAGACATGCATATTCAACAAAGGTTTTATCTTCTAATATTTTGTTTTATTTTTTAATTGAAATGGAGTTTATTTAAAGTGTTATATTAGTTTCAGGTGTACTACAGTGATTCAATATTTTCATGGCGACAAAATATTCTCTTATGTGGTTGTATCATAATTTATTCAACTTTTATTTCTTTATCGATGTTTATTTGGATTGAGTCAGTATTGTCCTTTTATAAATAATGATGCAATGAATAATTTTGTTCTTATACCATTTCATATTTGATGTGGTGCAACATCAGTGTACGTTTTGGAAATAAGACTACTAGGTCAAAGAAGAAATATACATGTAATTTTATCAGGTATCTCAAATCTTCTTTCTTATAGCTTATGCAATTTAATTTTTTTAAAATTAGAATTCCATTTCCCTACAATTTTGCCAACAGAATATATTGGGAAATTGCCTTAATACTTTTAATCTACACTACCAAATTTATTTCTCCCAATAGGTGCCAATTTGTATTCTTTTGACCTGGTGGGCAAGAACTGTAAATTCGTCTCAAAAATTGACCTTCTGGGTATCATAAGGAGAGTGACCCAGAGGATGAAGATCCATGTCATTTGGGAAAACTGGGGCTTATTGGCATATTGCCGATGGGACAAATGTTCATCATCTGGGAATAGCCATCTTTGCAGGAGGTTTAGCATCCCTGGCTCCTTCCCAATAAATACTAGTCATTTAGACCACTGGAAAAACCCCTATTCTGCCCCTAATACCTCCTAAGACTCTAGTTGGGAAACACTGAGAAGAACAGAGATTCTAAGATTAGGGAAAAGGTGGCCTGGACCAACACGATAGCTGTGTGCAAATGTGTAAAACTGGTTGGTTGGGAGTTCCCACCGTGGTGCAGTGGAAATGAATCTGACTAGGAACCATGGGTTGCAGGTTTGATTCCTGGCTTCGCTCAGTGGGTTAAGGATCCAATGTTGCCACGAGCTGTGGTGTAAGTCGCAGATGTGGCTCAGATCTGGCGTTGCTGTGGCCGTGGCATAGGCCGGCAGCTACAGCTCCCATTAGACCCCTAACCTGGGAACCTCCATATGCTGAGGGTGTGGCCCTAAAAGGACAAAAGAAAAAAAATTGGTTGGTTGCCAAGTGCAAGAGAATATAAGAAGGTCCTGGGAACAAACAAGTTTAAGTGCAACATAATAATTTTCCAAAATCAAGGTTTGTCAATGTTGGGATGAGCTTTCTAGTAGACTACTACTCTCCACATGGGAAGTTGAACAGGAACCTGGTGGCTGTCCTTTAGGAAAACTGGAAAAGCTACCACCAGATGAAATGACAGGTTGGACTGGCTGATTGCATTTGTAGGATGCTTTTGCATAGAGCAATTCTTTTTTTTTTCTTCAAAATGACCCTGAAACATTCAGTTCAGTGTTGAAAGATCATCTATCTTCACTTCCCTCCTGACACTTATATTTCTCTTCAATATGTGTGACCCTCAGACATCTGGTCTACCCTTGAACCTCTCTAAAGAAAACAAGCTGCTTCCCAATACTTTTCCTTTATGAGAAAATAAATTTTTTCATTTTTCTAAATATTGAATTTTCTAAGAATGAATTTGAATTTTCACAGAGTCAGGAAAAAATTATATTGGAGTATATGTAGTGATTAAAGCAACAAATGGTATTATTTTTACTATTATTTATACAAAAGTTTCTGGAACAGGCTTTCTGAGAATATAGCTAACTTTTGTTAGAATTTTCTGGTAAAAGTAAAGCAGATCTCTGTTCTTCTAGACCTTGGATTCTTTTCCTTTTGTAATGATTTTTTTTCCATTGTAACTGGTTTATAGTGTTCTGTCAATTTTCTACTATACAGCAAGTTGACCCAGTCACACACACATATATACATTCTTTTTTCTCACATTATCATGCTGCATCATGAGTGACAAGGTATAGTTCCCAGTACTGTACAACAGGATCTCTTGGATTCCATGTATGCCCCTGGATTTGACTTGGGAAGATGTACAACAAACAGCATTATTGCCCTACGGCTTGAAATACAAGCTTCAATCTGGGTACCCTCTGGAATGTATTAAGTACTGTATTTAAATGGATTCAGGTGTTATTCTTCTGCAGTTGGGCGCTTTTTTTCCCCTTTAGTAATCAAATTCTAAAAATGAAGCAATAAGAAACCAAAATATTGCAAACACTTAATCTTTTGTATGTGAGGGGGGCTTTATAATTTTATTTTATAACTTTATTTCAAACATAACATAAACCAAAAATTAATTACAGCAGTTATATAAATTATTTGAAAATGCATAATTTCAATAATTTCAGTAGCTATATATTTAATGAATCCGTATTGTCCACATATTCTTGGCCAGCCTGTAAGTGGGAGGGGGGTAAGCCATAAAACCCACTCGGGTGGAATAAACATCTGCTTATGTTTCTAACCAGTCATAACTACCCTTATTGCTATCAGGGTTTCCACCTGCCCAAACACAACGTATTGGTCAGCCATGACATCAAGGGTTACAATAGGGAAGGGCCAGTCTACCTAAACACCTGGCCACAGAAAGTCAGACTTCAATAAAGCAAAAAGACACGTTGAGGAACAAGGAGGTGAAGTGGGGAACACAAGTCACCCCAGTGCTGATTCCTTGGCTGTGAGAACAGGGACAAGCACTTTGCCCTCCTTGGGCACGTAATGATGTTTTTCCTCTAAAGTGGGGAGGCCCCCTCCAAATCTGTGTTGCTGTCAATTACTTGATAACCATAAGTCCTTCTCTTGTTCTGGAACTGAAAGTAATATATGAAAGTTTCATACGATCCATTTACTGGGACTGGACCCTAAGAGGCACAAGCTGGTGACTAAGGGTGACACCACAACTGGACTCCAGACCCCATGGGAGGCCGTTCAGATCAGAAAAGTCTTGGAGGAGCATCTTCCATGACATGGGATGAACTTGTCCTCAGATGTTTCTCCTTGCTCTTTATGGCAGATCCTGCCAAGACCTTAGAGTCAAGGGGTGTGGTTTCCTCCAGAGAAAAGAGGAGCCCGACAGAGAGGGACCCCACACTAGAGGGACCCCGTAGATGGGATGCATCTCAGGGAGGCTCAGGGGCATTGAAGAAAAACAGAAAGAAGAAGGATTGAAGTGTGAGGAGGAATGTGTGCAGAAGGAGGAATGGGACTGCCTAGGTTTCAAATGCACAGCCTTGCTTTGTGGAAGGCGTGATAGTTTTTTCAAGGAGTCTTGATGGGAGGACCTAGCCCACCCTGTTTTGTTGTGATCACCCTTAGAAATAAACTTCTTTGTCCATTTTAAAGGCAATTTTTAGTCTCTTGCACAAAAATGGGATATTAGTAGGAGAAAGAGAACAGAATCATTGTTTATGTTGAAAAATGATTTCTAGATTTAAGTGAATTCAAAGTGAATATCACTTGTTGACTTTGATTTATATAACCATTGCACCTTAAATGAACAACTTTTAGCTCCCTTTAGAAATATATGAATTATAAATCAGACTCCTCTACACCAAAAAATATGGTAGTTTAAATAGATGGCTTCCAACAGACATATCCCTTGATTTAGATACAGTCAAATTCAAGCAGTAGAAAACAGGATTATTTTACTGATGATAATTTTATAAAATTTTTGTCTGAGAGAATGTCCATTGCCAGAGAAAATGAAAAGATTAAAATGAAAAAAAAAATAGCTTTTATAATTCTGACATTGTTTAGGTATTCATTCATTCAGTTGTCACCTAGCAGCTAGAAAAACTTTATAACCTAAGACATACAACACATTCTATGATTGGTAATATCTTTTTTGGCAACTATTTCCTTAAGCTGAGCTTTTCATCTCATGAGTTATCTGCATCATTGATGGCAAAGACCATCTCAAAGCTAGTGGCGTCTTCTAACTCTTAACTTTAGCTTCCAGAGATACTTGGCAATAGTTAGGGGGAGGCTCTCAGTACCAAATGAAAAATAAAAACATGAGAACTGTGTTTTTTAAGTTACCAAGAATGGACACGGTAATCGATGATATAAACGTTTTCATTGACCCATCTACATGGCAATGAACTTCTATGCTGCAAATCATTTGTTTTATATTTTTTTCTCCATTTAATTATGTAAAAAACCTAGATCCAAGAAATGGTTTATAAAATTGTAATTTTATATTCCTTTGACTTTCTTTGAGCTTGTGTCTTAGCAATAGCCTCTTTTCCTTTCTAGGCTGATCAACCGTTGTATTCAAGGCAGTCCTTTGACAAGAGCTAAAGTGCCATTGCAGCTGTCCCCTTCTGTGTCTGAGGCCACTGTACAACCATAGTCAATAAGTTTAATACCAATATTGACAATGGTTTATGGGGCACTGATTCATAAAGGACTAGAGGTAACTGTATCGAGTACTTTTCATGATTTGCATTCCCAATCACTTACTAAATAATAGCATTTGTGTAAGAGGAAAGTCTGAAAGTTAAATGCGAAAGCAATGAGTACTTAGGCAGTAGTTAAGTGTTAAAATGAATACAATTATAAAGTAGATTCATATCATCTTATAAGTCCTAGTCAAACAGAAAAGGAAAAAGGAAAAAGGTTTAGTAAACAGTAATAGGAAGTTGAAAAGTCACGTGTTGATTGACATGATGTTTAGGTCTGCCTACAACTTTTCAGAAAAGCTCAAGAATTAGATTGGTTTTCTGAGGGTCACACAATGAATTAGATAAATAAATTTAAATTTATTTAAAGGATAATGTCCTTTTAAATTCAATTTGTAACTACAAAGGGGATTTATGCATAAGCATCTTAACTATAAACAAATTAACAAAAGTCAGGAGTTCCCATCATGGCTCAGCAGAAACGAATCCGACTAGGAACCATGACGTTGACAGTTCCATCCTTGGCCTCTCTCAGTGGGTTAAGGATCCAGCATTGCTGTGATTTTGGTGTAGGCTGGCAACTGTAGCTCTAAGTAGACGCCTAACCTGGGAACCTCCATATACCACAGGTGTGGCCCTACAAAGACAAAAAAAGGCAAAAAAAAAAAAAAATGAACAAAAAAACAACACAAATCAAAGGACAGAATAGATTCTCCCTTCATTTTTCCTTTTACATAAACTTCAGGAGTCTAAGTTTGGTTTCTCTTCTTCTACCTCTCTATCTCCCAGGCCAGTTAACAAAATGAAAGAGTGCTTTTTAAAGGGCTATTTTTTTTAAGTGAACATAATGGAATCGCCAGGTAATGAGGGACTGGTGAGGCATCCAAGGCCTTATATTATTGGCACTCATGTTCATTCCTTAACAAATGAGATTGAGATGATGATGGGAATTTTTTTTTTTTGTCTTTTTAGGGCCACATCCCTGGAGTATAGAGGTTACCAGGCTAGGGGTTGAATCAGAGCTGTAGCCACTGGCCTATGCCACAGCCACAGCAATGCCAGGTCAGAGACAAGTCTGTGACGTGAACCACAGCTCACGGCAACACTGGATCCTTTAACCCACTGAGCGAGACCAGGGTTCGAACCCGTGTCCTTGTAAATACTAGTCAGAGCCATGGCAGGAATTTTTTAAAAGGTAAAACCATTGTCTTTGGAGTTCCCGTCGTGGCTCAGTGGTTAATGAATCTGACTAGGAACCATGAGGTTTTGGGTTCAATCCCTGGCCTTGCTCAGTGGGTTAAGAATCCGGGGTTGCTGTGAGCTGTGGTGTAGGTTGCAGACATAGCTCGGATCCTGTGTTGCTGTGGCTGTAGTGTAGGCCAGTGGCTACAGCTCCGATTCGACCCCTAGCCTGGGAACCTCCATATGCTGTGGGAGTGGCCCAAGAAATGGCAAAAAGACCAAAAAAAAACCAACCAAACAAACAAACAAAAAAAAACCATTGTCTTCATTTCACATCTAGGAAGGGGAGAGTTATAATGACAACAACAAAACTACTCAAAATATCTAATCCTAGTGTCTCCAGGAAAATCTGAGAGATAAATCACACCCAAGTAAAGCACCAGTAGTGATATCAGACAAAACCTTAGTTTCAGATAGAAGTGATTAAGTGGTCATGAGCAAAGAAAGAATGAAGGGGAGATTATGTTACCAATGTATGCAAAGGAACTCACGATTAAGCAAGAGTAAAGTGGGTGTGATTCTGGCAAGTATTGTTCTTGCCCAGAAATTGTTATGTTTTTGAGTTAAAGTTGTTGATCTTGTCTTAAACCGTGTATGGATATCTGTGCATGTTTTAGAAAACTTTAATGTACCTGCTGACAAGATGTTCTGACAGCTGCTTCCTCAGGTGGACTTTGTTTTCAGTGTATTTGCATAAAAAGTGAAACCACCCTGTTTTGATAGGCATTCAGCATTTTGTTTTAATGCTAATTTGCTACTTGACCTTTTCCTTCATAAACTAAGAATACTTAGTGCTCACAAACATTTGGAAATAAAATGTTTTAGAGGTAGATCATAATCCATCCTAAGACTGCCTTTTTAGGCTAATGAAAAACAATTTCCTTGGAATCTAGAATGGACATGCATTGAAATTTCAGTTACCTAAATATTGGAAGTGGTGAAAGAAAGCTACCCATTAAATAGGAAGAGAGATGTATTTAGATGTTAAGTAGAGTTTTCCTCACACAGTTAGATGAAAATTAACATAGGATATAATTTTGCATGACTTTCAATAAGTATTGAACTATATAATTTGGATTTTTTCTAACATAAAAATTTCTTGATAGCCATTTTTTGTAATGATTTTGAAATCAGTTTAACCTAAACATACATCTAAAGGAAAATAATTTTACATGGAAAACAGTGAAGGTTATGATCACCAAGGAGGAGGCCATGAGTTAAATGTCTGAATACTGAAAATGTACACAATAGGATGAAAAAAGGAATTGGGCATTTGTGAGCAGTCACATTAGTTGGGCATTACTGAAAACTTCAGTGTTCCAGTTTTTCTCATACCAACAAATAGAGATGTTTACACCTCATACATCAGGTAAAAATAAGACTTCTAAATGAGAAAGTCATTTGAGATCAGTCTACTTAACTACAAAATCACTTTCCCGAACTCTAAAATTAGAATCTAGGTGCTCTCGAAAGCTCACTAAATGATGAAAACTCTGGGGTAGTGATAGGTGAGAGTAAGAAAAATCTGCAGTCACATAGAAAAGAGGCTGGAGAGCAGTCCAGAAAGGAAGAAGTGACTTTTCCTCCAGGGCGAGGGCGGCAACCTAAAATACACACCTAAGAGACAAAGTCACATCCAGAAAAATCCAGACTCATTCCAGAGGACCTTGCTAAAGTCACACTTTCAGTAAGTGGTAGAGTCAGGATTCAAATCCAAGTTGTCTGACTCTGTGGTCTCAGTGTGAACCTGTCTCTCGAGGTCACAGCTCAGAAAGGCCCCCAGGATCACATAGGCTCTCAAGGCAGGGGTGACTATGAGTTCAGTGAGAGATCCCCAGCATTATCTAATGAGAATTTCTCAAACCCTCCCCTTTGTTCTAGTAATTGAAAGATCGTAGCCGTTGGGCCAGGAGTTTCTAAATTATTGTCTCAACTTTCATCTCTACTTTGATTCTCCAACAACTGAGGCTGTTGTGTGGCTGCAGTTTCAGGAGCTGCAGCTCCACCAGTAACATCTCCAGGATCCTCTGCTACTCCTCCTTCCCTACAAGCCTGAGAGTGGACTGCGAAGATGATTGGGTGGGTTAAGATGAATTTTTTCTCTCTATAAAATAGAATGGAAGAAAATGTTAAGGAATATAGTAGAATAGAACAGAAAATATCAGAGTATATATCATATATATTTGTGTGCGTGTATCATTCATATATATATATATATATATATATATACATGGTAAGTAAACTTCAATTTAGTTTCATTTTAAATATAAAAATACACTACTCCATGACATAGAATGGACTTCTAACTGTGGATGAAGTCTCTTAGACAAGGAGTGAAAGAGAATGGCAGGTGCTTAAAAGAACTGAAGACTAGCATTAATAATAAGGTCACATTTGCGCTCAGGAAAACATCTAGAAAAGCCAACAGTAAAGTCAAGGGCTAAGAAGAACCTAGAACTACATAAAGTTAAAACATGATTTTATTTTGTGTAAACCATATACTGAACTCATGTACACAGGCAAATATCTCTTTTTATTGCACTTTGCAGATGTTGGCTTTTTAACAAATTGAAGGTTTGTGGCAAGGTTTGTCAGATGATGGAATTTTTTTTTAGCAATAAATATTTTCTTTCTTTCTCTCTCTCACTCTCTCTCTCTCTATTTTTTTTTTTTTTTTTTTTTTTTTTTTGCTGCTTAGGACTGCACCCGTGGCATATGGAATTTCCCACGCTAGGGGTTCCCTGCGTAAGCCCAATCGGAGCTACAGCTGTCAGCCTACACCACAGCCACAGCAATGCAGGATCCAAGCCGCATCTGAGACCTACACCACAGTTCATAGCAACACTGTATCTTTAACCCACTGAGCAAGGCCAGATATCAAACCCACAATCTCATGGCTCCTAGTCAGATTCGTTTCCGCTGTGCCACAATGGGAACTCCAATAAGGTATTTTCTAATTAAGGTGTGTACAATTTTTTTTAGACATAATGCTTTTGCACATTTAAAGACTACAGTATATAGTGTAAACATGAATTTTACATGCATTGGGAAACCAAAAAATCCATGTGACTCTCTTTTCTGTGATATTTCCTTTATTGCAATGATCTGGAACAGAACCAAAAAAAATCTCCAAGGTGTGTTTGTATATCTATAACTTAACGTCTGTAGAAATGAAATATTCATGAGTAAACTAAGTTTAATCTTTGAAACTTAATTCATTTTTAACCCATGTTGTCCCTGGGATATGAATTTGCTGGATAATGATCAGATCATATGTGATGCTCATTTAAAGATCTATTTCTGTAGAGCCAGCAGGAGTAAACACACTCTTTGCTTACACATCTTCCCTGCCCTAGGTCATCAGTGCCTGGAATAAACCTAACTGCTGGTTGAAACAGGCTGCACCTGCAGCTGCAACCTCAGATGTGGGGATGGGACTTAGAAGGAAATTATTCACCTATGAGTTATCTGTGTATCATTTCTATCAAAGAGAGACACAGCACAAAAGATGAACAATGCTATTCAGTTAGAAGGAAGCTGTGCTGTGGTTTACTTGCAAGTCATTCTCTCTTCAGATTTCTTTCTAATATTTTTTTTCTTTTTCTTTTTAGGGTCACACCCTTGGTATATGGAAGTTCCTGGCTAGGTGTTGAATCAGAGCTGTAGCTGCCAGCCTAAGCCACAGCCACAGCAATGCCAGATCCTTAACCCACCGTGTAAAGCCAGGGATTAAACCCACATCCTTATGGATACTAGTCGGATTCTTAACCCACCAAGCCCAGATATCTTTTTAATAGTCATAATTTTTAAGATTAAAGTATAGTTGATTTATTATGTTATGTTAGTTTCAGGTGTACAACAAAGGGATTCAGGTGAATATATATACATATACACATTCATATATATATGTATATATACACAAATATATATGTATATATGTATGAGAATTTTTCAGATTGTTTTCCCTTATATGTTGTTAAAAAATATTGAGTATAGTTCCCTGTGCTATAATCAGGTCCTTGTTGTTTATCTCTTTTATATATAGTAGTGTGTATCTGTTAACCCCAATCTCCTAATTCATCTCCCCCTTTCCCTTTTGGCAGCCACAAGTTTGTTATCTTAGTAGCCCATCATTTTGAGGCTTCATCAGTTTATATTGGTTCTCGCTGCTGGGCCTGGGTAAGCCTGTAGGAAAAGAAAAGAGAGAGAGAGAAAGGAAAAGCGCTCATCCTCTTGTAGCTGTCGTGAATGTAAAAATCCCTGGCAGTAAAGTGGGACTTGTGGTAATAATTGTGACACAATAGACTTTGACAAGACAGACTGTTGATGTGTTCATTTGCACAGAGATGTGCAGCACCCTTTTTTCAAGTAATATGCTGGGGGCCCCGATGTGAAGGCCTGGAACATTCCTACAGAGCAAAGCTTTGCTCAGTCACTGCAGTGAGGTGTCCCAAAACTCTACACAAGGTAGTGGAATTTTGTTTCTGAGAGAAGAATTGATAAAAGAGAAAGGATAAGAAGGTAAACATAGACAAGATGATGTATAGCTGTCTTTTCCTTTAGGAAGTGTGGGCGATCTTTGGAGCCCCTCTACAAGTGGCCAGCAATGCAGGAGATTGGAATCCCTTTAGACATATGTAGCCTACCACTCAAGAACTCCATCTAACCATCAGATTCTGGAAATGGCCAAATCTTTGCAGCAGATAGCTAGATCCTATGGCTGGAAGAAACAGGGAAGGTCATGGATCACTTTCGACCTTCTTTTCAAAGATGCAAGTTTAATTTTTGTCTTGTTTTTGCCACATTGTTTTTCCCCAGAAACAGAGATTCTAGTTACAATGGAATAAGTTAAGCCATCTTAGGAGGGGTGGTAAATGGCTTATCTGAATTGTACAACTAGGATTGCAGAGTTGAGACCTTCCTATTGGTGTCTGGATTTTGCTATAAACTAATCAGGAAGAACTTGAATGAAAAAACTTCGGCCTATCACCAGAAGAAAATTGATTAGGACAATAAACTTTATAACCATTTACTCACAAGAACATTATGATGGCTAAGTGTGAGGTACCCTTTGTAAAGAGGTAAATAATAACAGCTAAGATCTTCCCTCTTCCCTATACCTTGACATGAACCCCCTCAGTATTAGATAAATACTAGTAGCTAGTAATAAAAATAATGGTCACTTTTGGTCTATAAGATTTTAGAAACTGAAAGCTTATTTTTGATAAGACGGCATCTCTCTTCATAACATCAGACTTTTTGTGACACTTAGCATTGCTGATGCCTAGAGCAGAGTGACCAAACTTGTGGCTCACTCCAGATGTTCTCATGGCTGGGTAGCTTTGGGTGCTCTGTGACCCACCTTGATTCTGGCTGCTGCCTTTGTAATTCTGGCCTGGGACTTCCAGGGTCTATACTGAGCTCTACAGTCTTCCTGAAAAAACTATTGTCATCACAACATGAAGCCATTACCTGTTTATTAAAAGCAGTATTGTGTTTATAGGAGTCTTTATTTCTGACTGAAGCGTTTTCTAGAACATCTGGTTGGTTACACTTTACATAAATTAACAGACTGTCATCTCCTCTTGACAGTTACCTGTTTACTTTCACTTCATTAAATGCCATTTTTCAGAAATAACACAAGATATATGAAACACAACATGTAATTAAGCAAAACAATACAAATAAACATAAATAATCATAATGAGAACGAGAAGGAAAAAATCCACTGGAGCATAAAGCTGGGAATTTGACTATTGCCTGGCTTTTGAAGGTAAACCCAATGATTGCAACAGTGTTCTAGGAAACTAGATTAACCAATTTGCTAGTAATGGATATAGCGTTTTATTTAATATAGATTAAAAGTCTTCCATTTAAAATATATTCTTTTTTATTGAAGTACAGTTGATTTACAATGTTGTAATTTTTGCTGTACAGCAAAGCGATTCAATAACATATATATAGACACTCCTTTTTAAAATATTCTTTTCCATTATGGTTTATCATAGGATATTCAATATAGTTCTCTATGCTATACAGTATGATCTTGGTATTTATCCCCTCCAAGTGTAATAGCTTACATCTGCTAACCCCAACCTCCCACTCCATCCATCTCCTAACCCCCTTCCCCTTGGCAACCACAAAACTGATCTCTATGTCATAACTCTGTTTCCTGCTTTGTAGATAGGTTCATTTGTGCCATGTTTTTGATTCCACATATAAGTGATATCGTATGGTATTTGTCTTTCTCTTTCTGACTTCATTTAGTACGAGAATCTCTAGTTGCAGCCATATTGCTGCAAATGGCATGATTATGATCTTTATGGCTGAGTAGTATTTCATTTTGTATATGTACCACATCTTCTTTACCCATTCATCTCCTGATGGGCATTTAGGTTGTTTCCATATTTTGGCTATTATAAATAGTGCTGCTATAAAAAAAAAGAAAAGGTACTTTACTTGGAGCCCAGTTCCCAATTTTTAGTATAGGAAAATCCATCTCAAAATAAAAAAGCTTTTAGGGGAAAACCCGTTCAGACAAGGGACAAGGATCTGATATGGAAGACATAAGGGTGGAGAGGCTCTGAGGAGGCCCTAAAAGCCTTTGTCCCCATATGTTTAGCAGTTTTCACTTACTTATTCCCATTCTGTATTCCCTGGTGGTGGTGGTAGGGGGAACAGACATCATTTTAACAAAGAAAAATTTGTATGAATAATTCCAACTTCTCAGTTTGATATCCCACCTCTTTGATGAAATTGTAATTATCTCCATTTTTTATCTTAACCAACTTTATAAAGAAGTTTGTTTTTTATAAATTGCTATACCATTTGCATGCATGAGCAAAAATTTATCAGGCCACTATTTTAGAGAGAGTTTTACTAAAAAAAAAAATCCCTTGGGGAGTTCCCACTGTGGCTCAGTGGCTTAGGAATCTGATTGCAGCAGCTTGGTTTGCTGCAGAGATTCGGATTCAATTCCCAGCCTGGCGCAGTGGGTTAAAAGGATCTGGTGTTGCCACAGCTGCAATCCCTTGCCCAGGAACTTCCATATGCCATCGCTGTAGCCATAAACAAACAAACAAACAAAAAACTTCCCTTTTCTTTATTGCTTTCATTTTTTTCTATGTCTATCTATCTGTCTTCTATGTATCTATCTACCTAGCTATCTCTTTATCTATTTTATTTATCCAATATCCACTGCTTTTCAGTGGGCCAATAGAGAGGAAAATATAATAATCATATTGCATTTTCTATAATTAGCAATTGTTATAAATTTCCCATTATTAATCAAACCAAAATCACATTCCAGTGATTTAATTCTATCAGTGTTGAATATACATTACTCCCAATAAAATCTAACAATTTTTTCGTAATATACATAATGCCATCCCATTTTCCCCTCACCATATTGCCATTCTCCTGCTAGATATGTCAATCACAATTTCTTTCCACTAGTCATATCCATGGGCCAATATTTCTGAGATGTGCAAGAGGAGGAGACAGAGTATATTTCTGCCAGGCTTTGGAGAATTGCAGCTCCACAGGCACACTAAGATTTTCCATCACCAAGCAAAAGTAAAATGCTAGGGAAAATACACCCAAACTTAAAATTATTTAACTCAATAGGAAAGTGCAAAATTTACACTCTGTATTTTCTGGTCTATTTTCACTTTCCAGATGAACCTTTTTCCCCCCAATAACGTTTCTAATAGACTTGCCAGATTTGATACATAAAGGTTGTTAAATGAGAAAAGGAAAAACAAAACCAACTAAAATAGATGAGATTGTTCCTCCACAGCCTGAATCTTTGTAAGACTTTCAAGGAGAATGACAACTTTATGGTCTTTAAAATACCAGGAAGCCTTTGGCAAACTAAGTTGACTTGAGAAGGCATGTAAATTAAATTCTTAATGTGTGCGAAAGAGAAAACTAGGCATATTCAGCTGCACAAAGATTAAACATTTTTGTGTGGAAAAGAATGACAAACAGAAATCAAGAGACTCAGAGGGCTGGAAAATATTTATGACACAGATATCCAAAGGTTCCCCTCCCCTGTATAGAAAAACCTCCTAAAAATGATTGAAACATTACCAAATATCTGACAAAATTGGTAATATGAGCAGGCGATTCATGAGAGTCAATAAACAGAGAAAGATGTTCAGTTTTGCTGAGAGTCAGGGAAGTGGGAATTAAAGTGATTGTGAAATCAGAACAGTGAAAAAGGAAGGGGAATGATAACTCTGATACTGTTGGATGATAAGAAAGAGGGTACTCCCAAAGCTTGCCGGCGGAGTAGGAAATGATACATACAGACTTTTTCCAAAAAGAATTTGGGAACATTTCTTGAAATGAAAAATATGTGGAGTTCCTCTTTGGCTCAGCGTGTTAAAGACATGGTGTTGTCACTGCAGTAGTTCTTGTCACTGCTGAGGTGCAGGTTCAAGCCCTGGCCCAGGAACTTCTGCATGCCATGAGTGTGGCCAATATATATGTGTGTGTGTATGTGTATATATATGTGTGTGTGTATACACACGTATATATATATATACACACACATATATATATATATATATACACATACACACAAACACTTGAATTCAACAATCCATTTTAGGAATCTCTCCAGAGAAAAACAAAAACAGAAAACAGAATCTGTACCAGTATATTCTCAAGATTGTTGAGTACAACATTGCTTACGTTGTGTAAAGAACAGATGAATCACAACAGGCAGGGTTATACATATTGTGTTGTATGTTATCAAGGAGAGCACTTATATATATATTGCTTCAGAATCAGATATGCTATAGGGATGGTGTAGATATTGTAGGATGAGCTCCCACTCTGCCAATTAATGTATTTCTAGGTGGTTGCAGAGTACTGTGCATGATATTGTCCCACGTTTTTGCAAATGTTCACATGTTTGCAGCAGGGACACAGAAGGAGAGGGTATGCAGGATGTTGGTGCTGGTTGTGATGGGAGAGGCTTTGGATGGAGAAATGGAGCAGAATGGGGACACTCATTTTCTCTTGAGTTATCTCATTGGTTTGCTAGTTATATGGGTCATAGCTGACCTTTTGTAGTTTAGAAAATAAAGAACGAAAATCAATGAAATGTGTCTGTAAAAATGAGTATGGGGGAAGACACAGAAAAAGCAAGGAGCTTAATTTAATAATCATCTCACCTTCGTTAGGGAGAGAAAGGTGACACCGTACAGAACAAAGGGATCAGTCTTTCTGGGTTTGCTTCTAGCCCATCATACCAATGTGAGGAACCTTTGGAAAACTTTGCAGCATGACTAGGTTCAAGCCTGGGCTGACCCCTTCCATCTGGAGCTGGCCCCCTGTCGAGGGCCAAGTGGCAGGCCTGCAGGGTATTCAGAGTATGGGCCAAATCCCCATCTCGGAGAGGGGGGTGGTGCTGATCAGAGGGACCAAGGGGCTGCAGGGGCACTAAGAGCCAGGTGGCAGTGGCAGGGGGGTGGAGGGCAGTGCTGGTGAGGGTCAAAGGAGCCCGGGTCTCCTAGGAGAAGATCATTTCCCAGAGTGTCTGTCCCACCCAGATCCCCTGGACCACTGTCCATGGCTTTGGATGATGGGCTGCAAAAGAAAGTGAGCTGTGCTATCTATGACAAGAGGTGGATAGGGCCTTATGCTGTGTGTGAAGCTGGGGAGAATGCATCATCTCTGGGTACAGGTCTTGGCCCCAAGGCGACATAAGCATTACCTTGGGAGGCAGGGAGGGAGTCTATGGTACAGGTGACAACTGCAGCCCTGTATGGAGCTGGGCAGTCCAGGAGACTGATGATGGACTTCTTAGGGTGACCAGAGGTCCAAGGGTCAGAGTGCCTTGGCCCCCGACTCCAGGAGGACTTTGAGCAGGCCAGGGGAGCAGAGGGCACTGCCCAGTCACTGCCCTGGGGGGATCGTGTCTGCCCGGAGCCCAGGTGCCTGCAAACATGGTGGCAGTAATTTAACATCTTTGGGACCTCCTCATTCCCCAGGTTGGATGTTCTTCTGCAACCCTTGATTTGTTTGCCTCAAAATCAGCAACAGTAAAGAAAACACATCAGGTGTGAAAGTAAAAGGCCAAATGTAGGAAGAAAATGAGAGTGATGTGCAGTCCCAGAGTTGGTGCTAAGCCGTGCTCCAGTCACGTTTCTTTGAGCCTAAATCCCTTCAAGCAGTATCTGTGTCCTTGTTTCCTTAGTTCAGGATCTAGTGTCTATAAATCCCTTGTGAACGGCGGCAGTGGCGGTGTCCCTGCTTCCCACCTGTGCACACTGTGCTCTTAGCTGCTACCAGCAGGAAGGTCCAGGCACAGGGACCAGAGCCAGGTGCGGAGAGAGCTGTTTTCACAGAGAACAGATCCTCGTCCTCTCATTCGTTATGTTAGTTCTTTCAAATGTGTCCAGCCCTCTTTCATCAATTCCAGCTCAGACCTTAAATAGTGCCCGTTTCCCTGGGCACCATCCCACACTATGGATCATGCTGAGCTGGGCTTCGCGGCTCCCACAGAAGGTCTGGCATCACCTGCCCCCACTTCTGTTTTTGGCCAGACAGATGCATTTTATCTCCTTTTGTGCCTTGCAGAAAGCCTGAGTGTTTGGCTTTTTTTGGAGCATGTTGGCTGTTCCAAGATTCCATTAGGCTTCCTCTACTCTCATATGTGGGCCCTTCAGAGCTCAGCCCTACACAAATACGCCTTCCTTATGCTCAGGATCTGGATGCCAGGATGTTCATCGCTGGACGCTAATGGCCACATTTCCACGAAATGAGATTTGGGCATACCTGGCTTCCTCTGAGCAGAAGGGTGGCTAGCGGGAGAGTTTGTGGAAGTGATGGAGGTGCCCTGGGGCTGACCACTTGGTGGACATAGACTGGGAACCTCCCTTAGTCCAGCCCACAGAAAGTGAGCATGCCACCCTGCCCCCGATGATTTGGTCTAAATGACATTCATTTGAGTGATTTGTTTTTGTTGTTTTTGTTCTTTACACTGCTGGTTAAACTAGACTTTTCCCCTTAAATTGATTGGTGGTTTTGAGATTGTGCAGACCAGACCACAATCAAATCTTCAACAGTCACCCGCCTGTCCACGCGGGCCACTCAGTGCCTGGATGCTGACCTCAGCTCACGCCATGTGGTTTGTGCTTGGACCAGTGGGTGTGATAGAAAACAGAGAGAGGAATAGCGGAAATGGCAGGAAAACAAAGGCAAGATTCAAGCAATGAGGAGCAAGTAAACAAGAGAAATAAGAGAAACAAGAGGACTCAGGACAACTGAAGAAGGTGATGGTCAAGTCAAGACCAGAGCTATGAAATAATTGGAAAATCTGCAGGTGAGGAGAGAAGGTGAAGAAATTACCTCCTTGGACCATTCATTAATTCCAGAAGTACGTTGTGCTATACGGTGAGATTTGGGTCCTGATTTTCTCAAAGAGAAAGGGCTTGTGCACTAAAATTAATTTTTTTGTGTGTAAGGATTAGAGTAGTGCTTCACTGACATAGAATAGTTCTTTATGCCCTCACTTTCTCCTTTTAAATGGTCAGCTTGCAGGACTAACTCTGGGCACGGTTAGTCTAAGGCAGAGTTGGGATTGGCCACAATTCATTTCCTAATATGAGTTAGAATCTTAGAAATCTCCTTTCCTTCCCACTTAGAACCCCCACCTACCCTAAGAATCGGTTGGTCAGAGCTAAACACCAGTCACTTTGCCACCTCTAACTGGCATTATCTTATTTTAGAGGTGGGAAAACAGTGTTTCAGAAAAATTAAGCAACCCTTTCAGTCCCACATTTATAAGAAGTGGAGCTAAAATTTGAACTCAAGTCCATTTTGCCTCCCGGCTGTGTGTGTGTGCCTTCCTATATAATACATCTACAGGAAGTAAACACCATCTAGCCACCTCTCTAAACACAGAACAAAACATCAAGAAAATTAAATGTGTTTTTAGAAAAGATGGTTAAATAAGCTAAAACAATATTCTTGGTGATGAACTTTAAGCGTAGTATAATTTAATTCCTTTTAGTCCTGGAAGACTAATATTTTGTCAATGCGAAGAAAAATCATTCATTCAACAAAGATTCATTGCACAACCTAACAAGACACTGTGGGATATAGAAAATAAATTTGCCAACCAAACAAGTGAAATTGTGAACCAAATCGACCCTCATTTGGAAATTGCTACTTTGCATATCCCCATATGAATATATTGAAATATTTGCTATAACTGGGTGCAAAACTAGAGGATCTGCTAGTAACTGGGTGCAAAACCAGTCCCACCATATGCATTACACGTGTCCTTGGACTTGACCTCTGTTTCTTCAGGTGTAAAATGAGGTAGGTGATAGGCGTATCCACCTCAAGGGGTTCTTATGAAGACTAATTGAATTAATGAAGGTAAGGATTTAGAAGACTGCCTGACAAGTAGGATTAAATGTAATACCTGCATCTTTCCAGGTGATCATGTAGACTGTCTCCTCTAAGGTGTTAATATGGTGAATTACATTAATAGATTTGTTAAATATAAAGAATCCAGAATTTCCAGAATAAACTCAGTTTGAGAATAATGTATTTTAAGTTTGCTTCAGTTTTGCTGAGAATATTTGCAGGTGGCATGGGATTGGCTTGGCATTTTCATTTCCTTTTATTATGCTTATCTAGTTTGATATTTGGGTTATATGACCCACAAATGGGGAGTGTTTGCTCTTTGTCTATTCCCTGGAGGAGACTGTGTAAGATTGGTATTTCCCAAATGTTTGGTAAAATTGTCAAGGCCAGTGTCTTCTTTGTCTATTTTGCCTCCAGGGGACTTTAAAGTATTGCCTTAATTTTTTAAAAATATTATAGAAAAAGAGTTTTCTATTTTCTTTTGGGCTATTTGTATTTTTATAAGAAATTGTTCATTTTGTATAAACTTTCAAAAATATTGTCATAAAGTTGCTTATAATCTCTTATTTTTTAATATCTGTTGTTTTTGTAGCCATGACCCTTTTTTCATGCCTAATATTGTTTATTACTGTCTTCTACATCCTTATGAGTCTTAATAATTTTATGCATTTTATAGCTTTTTAATGAAGCCAATTTTTGGCTTTGTTGACTCCTTCCATTATGTTTATTTTCCTCTTTTATTGATTTTTGCTCTTTATTATTTCACCCATTTATTTTCATTGGATTTATCCTGTCAGTATTTTAATATCTTTTTTAATTGAATTGAATCAGTAACCAGTTCTTCCTTTATAATATAAAATTTTAAGATCATAAATTTCTCTAAACATGATGTTAAGCAAAATCACGTAATTTTTGATATATAGCATTCTATTATCTTTTAGTAAAAAGTATTTTATAATGACCACTATGATTATTTTTGATCTTTTAAAAATTTTAATTATCTTTTGTAGTGTGAAATTGTAGCTTAATTACCAATACATTTAAAATATGGTTTATATGCTACTTACTGTGTGAAATTTGTTGACTTGATATATGGCCTATCAAGGAAAGATTCAATTTTTATAAAAATCCCATATATGTTTGAGAAGACTATATATTCTCTAAATGTTTAGTGAAGAGGACTATGTATATTCATTAAATCATATTTGTTAAATTATATTTTTATATTTCTTTATACTTTATCAATTTTTATTGCTTTATCAATCATTGGATAATTTTTTTCCACTATGATTATGGATTTATCATTTCATACTTTAAAATCTGAAACTTTTTCTTGGGATGATTCAATACTTTCTATTAGATTTATATACATTTAGAATTATGTCATCTTATTGAATTTCTTTTTCATCATTAAATAGTAAACTTTATTCTCTTTAAAAATGTATTTTACCTTAAAGTGGTTTTTTTCTGCTCTTACAACAATAAAGCTACTCCAGCTTTTTTGTTAAGATATTTTCCATCTTTTTGCTTTTCTATGTCCTTATACTTCAGCTATATTTTTAGTAAATACACACACACACAGACACAACTACCCCAGCTTTAGCCCATTTATATTTTTTGGCACTATGAATGTATTTCTACCATTTTATTTTCTGGCTTATGCTTATCTTGCTTCTTTATGCTTCTTTACTTCTGCTTTGCAGCTTGCTCTTTTTTTGTGGGAGGGACATGCACCCATGGCATATGGAGGGTTCCAGGCTGGGGGTCCAATCGGAGCTACAGCTGCCAGCCTATGCCACAGCCACAGCAACGCAAGATCCGAGCCGCATCTGCGACCTACACCACAGCTCACAGCAACACAGGATCCTTAACCTGCTGAGCGAGGACAGGGATCAAACCCCCAACCTCATGGTTCTTAGTCGGATTTGTTTCTGCTGTGCTACGAGGAGAACTCCTGCAGCTCAATCTTGATTTACAGATTTAGTTCCATGACTTTCCTCAATTAAGTAAGTCTCTTTCGTGGATGAAGTGTACAACACTCCTTTCCATTTCAAAATTTCCCCTATTGATAGATACTGCATTGATCTGCCGGCCTATTCCTATAGAATATCAATGTATTAAAGACCTAACTTTAAAATAGCCTTTGTGGATAGAAAGCCCAGATTTAAACCCATGCGCCTACAGTCAACTAATCTGTGACAAAGGAGGCAAGAATATACAATGGAGAAAAGGCAGCCTGTTCAATAAGTGGTGCTGAGAAAACTGGACAGCCACATGGAAAAGAATGAAATTAGAACACTCCTTAACACCACACACAAAAATAAACTCAAAATGGATTAAAGACATAGATATAAGACCAGATACTATAAAACTCTTAGAGGAAAACATAGGCCAAACACTCTCAGACATAAATGATAGCAACATCTTATAAGATCCACCTCTTAGAGTAATGACAATAAAAATAAAAATAAACAAATGGGACTTAATTAAACTTAAGAGTTTCTGCACAGCAAAAGAAACCTAAACAAAACAAAAAGACAACCCACAGAATGGGAGAAAATATTTGCAAATGAAGTGACTGAGAAGGGATTAATCTCCAAAATTTATAAACACTTCCTACTTCTCAATACCAAAAAAACAAACAACCCCATCAAAAAATGGGCAGAAGATCTAAACAGACAGTTCTCCAAAGAAGACATACAGATGGCCAAAAAAACACATGAAAAGATGTTCAACATCCCTCATTATTACATAAGTGAGGTATCAACTTACACCAGCCAGAATGGCCATCATCAAAAAGTCTACAAACAATAAGTGCTGGAGAGGGTGTGGAGAGAAAGGAACCTTATTACACTCTTGGTGGGAATGTAAATTGGTGCAACCACTGTGGAAAACAGTAGGGAGATGCCTCAGAAAACTAAAAATAGAACTACCATTCGATCCAGAAATCCCACTCCTGGGCATCTTTCCAGAGAAAACCATGACTCAAAAAGACACATGTACTCCAGTGTTCATTGTAGTACTATATACAACAGCCAAGACATGGAAACAACCTAAATGTCCATCGACAAAGGAGTGGATCAAGAAGATGTGGTACATACACACAATGGAATATTGCCCAGCCATTAAAAGGAAAGAAATAACAGCATTTGCAGCAACATGGATGGACCTAGAAATTATCATGCTAAGTGAAGTCAGTCAGACAAGGAGACACCAATATCAAATGCTATCACTAACATGTGGAATCTGAAAAGAGGACGCAATGAACTTCTTTACAGAACAGATACTGACTCACAGACTTTGAAAAACATGGTTTCCAAATAAGACCGGTTTGGGGGGTAGGGGATGCACTAAGGGTTTGGGATGGAAATGCTGTAAAATTTGGCTGTTATGATTGTTGTACACCTATAAATGTAATAACATTCATTAAGTAATAAAAAAATAAAATGCAAAAAAATAAAAAATACAATAGCCTTTATGTTCCAATGGAGGGTCTTTGTTCCTCTTTTTCGGATGGTTTGAATATTCTTGGGTTTATACTCTCCTAGATCAAATTAACAATGAGCTTGCTAAGTTTAATAAAAATTCTATTGGAATTTTGATTTGGATTACATTGAATTTATAGAGTGATTAAGGGAAAAATATATCTAAAATTTTTAAGAATAAATGTGATTTAGCAGCCCATGTTTTTCAGGAGTCTTAAAAGTCTTTTAAAAAATGTCTTAGGAGTTTCCGTCATGGCACAGCAGAAGCAAATCTGACTAGGAACCATGAGGTTGTGGGTTCGATCCCTGGCACCGGATTTGCTGTGAGCTGTGGTGTAGGTTGCAGGTGTGGCTCAGATATGGTGTTTCTGTGGCTGTGGTGTAGGGCTAGCAGCTATAGCTCCTATTAGAGCCCTAGCCTGGGAACCTCCATATGCCCAGTGTGCAGCCCTAAAAAGCCAAAAAAAAAAAAAGTTTTACAGTTATTCTACAGATATTTTGCATATATATAATTTGAGATTTATTTATTAGTATTAATTTATTTGGACTGGAATTTCCATTCACATTTTCAAGTTTATTACTTTTTTTTTTAATTCACCAATATAGAGATCTAAGTCTACTTCGAGGGGTAAATATTTAGTCTTTATTTAACTTCAAGTTTTCTTTTCAACTTTCCTACTACATCTTTGACAAATTTTGTAATGTATCTTTTAAGAATAATTTTAAAGGGAGACAGATTGACTTAGAATTAAGAATTCCCATTTATTATTTTCATTGGTTTGCTTATTTTATCAGGTTTTAAAGAAAACTGATTTTTTGAACAGTTCTACTTTTTGTATGTCATAATTAAAACTGCATTAATCTAGTCATGTTTTCCCTGTTTCCTTTGAATTTCTTTCTTTTCCACAATTAAAGACTTGTTACTTTCTTTCCTTATTTTAGTGAATTAAGGTTATGCATTTTCATCTACATTTGGCTTTGTATTTTTGCCTTTTATGGATTTTGATAGGTAGTGGTCTCCTTATTATTTGACTCTGATTTGTAATTCCTTCTTTATTTTTGTAGCCCAGGAATCATTTTGATATGTTTATTTTAATTTCTAGGCAATTACATTTAGATGGAAAGATTTTTGCCATTAATTTCTATGTCTTATAGTCTTAAGGTTTTGTTTCCCAACTTTGTAACTTGGTTAAATTTGGTACCTCTTCTCCTAAGTTGGCTTTTTCCTAATGTCAGGATTTTTTGCCTAGTCTTCTTTGATTTTGAGGTTGCTAATTAATTTTTAAGCATTCTGTAACTGCCAGTGTGGATTGCACTTGGACAGAGGCAAGGCACATGTCAGCTTTTATTGCAGCCTGTCTAGTGGGAGGTTGTGAGAAGAGTTTGCCCTGCAGATGGGCTGCTACCATGATTTGACTTAACCTGGGGCTTCTGTGTCTGGATACTATCCTCTTCAACAAGACAAGAACCAGCATGTCCCACTGTCATCTGGGGCACAGGAAGAGGGACAGGAACAGGTCATACTGGCTACTTACCTTCAAATGATCCTCTTTTTAGACACCCTGGTCTCCTTCTGCTTCTCTTGGGTAGATAAAGCCCTTGGCACCTCTCCCATTATGTGTCAGTCCTATCTTATCTTGGGCTACATATTATTTCTTCAGGGAGAAACCCAACTGCTATCTGTTTTTCACAGATTCTATGATTTCCAGTCCTCTGGGAACTGAATGTCTTAGTTTCTTATTTCTTATTGCTATTTCTTAGCAATTACAAATTTTTGTGTGTGCACATGTACATACATACATCTTTTCTATTTTCTATAGGTATTCGATCAGGAAAGAATGGCTTGGCCTATATACTTGGCCAACCTTCTTAATACAGAACAGTGGGCTCTTTAAAATCATACCATATTGCCCAAATGGGTATATTAGAAGTGAGGAAAGATCTCAAATCAATTGCCTAAATCTCCACCTAAACATAGTAAATAAATAGAAAAATAAGAGCAAAACAAATCCAAAATAAACAGAAGGAAGGAAATAATAAATAGAGCAAAATTCAATGAAATTGAAAATTGAAAAGCAATAGAGACTATCAATGAAATAAAAGTTGCTTCTTCAAAAAAAAAAAAGAAAGAAAGTGAATAAAATTGAAAAATACTAAAAAGACTGACAAAAATCAGAAAGGAAAAGACACAAATTATTAATATTAAGAACGAATTTGGGAATTTCCCTGGAGGTCCTATAGCCATTAAAATGATAACAAGAGAATATTCTAACTATGCTCATAACTAAATATTAAATTCCTTAGAATCAAAAACTACCAGAGTTCCCGTCATGGCTCAGTGGTAATGAACACAACTAGTATTCATGAGGATGTGGGTTTGATCCCAGGCCTCATTCAGTGGGTTAAGGATCCAGTGTTGCAGTGAGTTGTAGGTGTAGGTGTGGGTCAAAGATGTGGCTCGGATCCTGCATTGCTGTGGCTGTGGTGTAGACTGGCAGCTGCAGCTCCAACTGGACCCCTAGTCTGGTTACCTCCATGCATCGCAGGTGTGGCTCTAAAAAAAAAAAAAAAAAAAAGCAAACAAAACAAAACAAAAAAACCTGCCCTATAACCTGAGTCTGGTCATCAAAGTTCACGATAACAGGAATAAATCATGTTGATAGTAGGTAACCCTGGTGTGACATGAGGACAGAGCTTCCTGCTTTCAAAACACACTCCTGCAGTCTAATCAGGATGGAAGCTTCAGAGAAGCTTCAGACAAGTTGAAGTGTTTGTGGGTAGTGTCATGGCATCTGCATAGAGAAAACCTAGATCACTTCATTTTTACTGGAGAGTTTTTTAAAATCAATTTATATAGGATTATTAATCTTCTCCTACATTTGCATTCCCCTATCTTTCTTTTAATTTCAGCTTTTGATGTGGGGTCTGCAAATAAATTTTTACATCAAATTAGCTGTCCCATATGAGAAATGAACCTATACCTTTTTCCCCATTAAGAGTTATTCTAACCAAACCGGTCTGTACAGCACTCACGTAGATCTAAAATAAATAGATCTGCTAGTATCTCACGTCTGTTTTCAGAACTCCTCAAATCCTTGCAGCCTCTTAGAGTGCATCATTAACTACTAAGCCAACCCATCAAAAACCTTCTGCTCTTCTGTATATATTTAGCTGACTATAGATTTTCTACTTCATGCAAAGATACAACACAAATCCAAAAGTCCTTCATAGAACATATATAATCTGGTAAATTGCAGTTTGGAAGCAGATATCAACTTTACAATTTTACCTTTATTTCATACAACGGAATCTCAGCATTGATGATATTTCTCAGGCAACATAGAAAGCCATTGTAAACTATATATTTATTGCATTCCGCCTTTCTTCCTGTGCTCAGCAACATGAAATAAATTGCTGGGTAACTAGTTTATATGGGAAATGTGAGTGACCGGATGGTATTAAGAAAGCAAGCAACTCTCTTTCAATAGAGAGACTGTGCACATCACTCAAGACTTGATAAATAGTTTTGAGTTCTTTCTGTAAGAATACGTGCGTTTGCATCTGCCAAGTCCTCCTGGGCAGGGAGTGTAAGCATATTTTCTGTGATCTCCAGCAGTAAATTCACTTCATTCCTTCCATGTAGCCTACAGCTTAACTCCCAGACTCACAACTTTACTTTGTCTTACTTTACATTCTCCACACATTCGAGTCCATCACCGTTCAGTCTTCATTGTGCTTTTTTCCAATATCTCTTGTGACCAAAAAGAAAAGTTACTGATATCCTTGATTGCTTTCACCATAGTATGCCAAATTGTTATAATGTCACATAGTGAGTCAGGAATGAAAATAATCAACGCTCTACAGACTGTAGATGAAAACTTCTACAGGAGTGAACCAGTTTTTCTTTTTTCACACGCATGTTTTGGCCACAGGCAGTTATAGACCAAGTTGTCATTTGTCTGCATTGATAAGCATCTGATCTGGTTATTGGTTAGCCAGGAAAATCGCCACAAACTCCTGTATCTAATGACTCTTCTACAGTTACTTATATAATTCAATATTTTATCCACTCCAGATACTTACATGATGGTTTAATAGGCCTCTAAACCAAACCCAAACCCCTGTTCTGTCACTTATGTTTCTTTTTCCCCTGCAGTTCTTCTAAACAAATGGCAAGACATTCACTCAGTCACTTAGTTCCTAGGAATCAGACCTGACGCTTCTCCCTCATGCCCACAATCGACCTGTCAGCAATTCCCTGGGTACCATTCTCAAAGATACCCTCCCTCATCCCAAGTGGAAGCCTCCACCACCACCTCCATCCTGCTTCCCGCTCCCATCCCAGCTGTGGTCTGGTCTCTGTACGGTAGCTATGGTGGGCCTTTCAAAGCTGAGTCCACATCCCACCCCTCCTACATCTGAACTGTGAAGATTCTAAAATACTTTAGAGTTAAGTTGGATGGCCAGGATCTCTGGCTCACATTGTTCCTACCGCAATGACTGTATTGCAATTCCTAGAACGCAGCAAGCTTGTTCCCACCTCAGGATAGAAAAACCTGCCAGCAAACACAATCCCTCGCTTCCTGAGAACCTGCAGAAATTACCTAGCCATATGGAGATAACAGCTTCATAGAGTTTGTGTAAATGTTTATTTAATTCGTGTTGATAAAGTACCTAGCATAGCAACTAACATGGTATAAGAAATAAAAAATAAATTAGTTCTTTAATGCTTGGATAATTAATTTTAATTTTTTATTGTTATAAGAGAAAATAATTTGATGACATAAAATTATTGCTGTGTACTCAGCAACATTCCATACTTTTTAAAAATAAATGCTAAGTTGCTTTCTCTATCTTCTTTACTAGATTTTTGCCTTCAATTTTGAGGTCAGTAATTCTGTTATCCTTATCTTTATCTTCCTCCCACAAACTTCTCCATCTGATATTATTTCAGCTTTTAGACCCATCTTAATTTACTCATGTTTTTTCATACATGGATATGCATTTTTCAGTGTCTCTTTTGCAATTATTTTGATAGTCATAGTTGATAACAGGCATTCATAATTAATTTTATACATTCTACTTTCTCTTACAAATAATGGAAGATTAAATGCATTATCTTCCACTTGTGATTATGAGGTTGAATAATTCTCTTCTTTTCCATGTTGTTGTTCTTTTTATCTTCTTGTCAGTGTTGCCCATAGTTTCAAGTTTGTAGCCCTCATCAGTGATTTGAAAGTTGGCAATGCGAAGTTTGGCTTTTATTTCCTCTGCCGAGTCTTTTAATTCTGCCATCAATTTTCTGGTTACTTGGTTTAAAAAAAAAAATTCCATTTATAGCTTCTTACATCTCTGCCTTTCCATTATTCTTTTTTTCTATTAAGTTCCACTCTTCTTTAACATTGCCGTATGTACATGCCCCTTTTCCGAGGACACCAATGATATGTCTTCTAAGTTTTCATCTTTTCTCGTAGAACATCAGTTTAGTAATATGTTTTCTGTCTCTTCTTCCTCTGTGACTCCTAGGAAGTTTTCCACTTCATAGGTCCCCATCTTGGTTTTTCTGTTTAAAATTTATCGAACTTGGTAGATGCACTTGGGCATCTTCCAGGAAACAATTTAGGCTGAAAGTATATGTCGCCTACAGTTTTCACATTATGAATATTAGCAAATTCCCTCTCTCTGGTTGAAACACACAATCCCTTTCTTAATTTACAATGTCTGGTAAGTATGGGATTGCTAGATTCCAGAAAATATTCTCTCATTCCTATTGTGTTGGGTTCTCTTACCACATTAGCCAATCGTGTGCAGTTCTGTTTTGATAAAGCCAAAGTTCGGATAGTTCTTCTGATCTCTGCCTGAGTTATAAGTCCTTCTCTTACTCCGATAGGCCAATCTAGGGAACAGAACTTTACCCACCTTTCCTACTCACTTCACCTGCTGGAGGTTCCAGAAAGAGTGGGAAAGAAGAGCACTTTGGGGAATTAAGATCTCCTAAGTATGTGTGTATGTGTGTGTGTTGGGGTGGGGGGAAGTAAGGGGTTGCTATTCCGAATTCTCCATGGTGATGTTTAACCTTTTAGATAATTAGTTCTATACCAAGTTTCATTTTCTTCATTTTCTGTAAATCAAGATTTTCCCTTTTAGCTCCAACTCTATCCATTCATTCTTTGATTTTCATGTAGTCTGAGTATTGTGATCTACACTAAAACCTCAGTCAAGATTAAATAGTCATTTAAGACATGAGATACACAGTAAAATACAAATGCCTACTTTAAGTTTCCAAAACTACAGGATAAATGGAAAGCAGCTTTTAGCCTGACTCAGGCAGTTGCAATTACAATCAACTACAGTGTCCCTCGGGAGGATAAGTTTAGTGGGCTCTCCTTCCAGATACTGTGGGACCAGCCACAATGACCAGCATCACACCAGAATCACCTAGAGTTCTTGAGCAGCAACGTGCATGATGACATCTCAGGGAGGCACCCATCTGCCTGTTGTGGTGGGGCCTCATTTCCTAGCTTCCTAGGCTGGTTAATACATTAACAATTGGTTTGATCAATGTATAAACTAATTTGGTCAATTTTTTATGAACTTTCTATTTAGAGGAGTTGGATAAATACAGAAATGACCAAAATTGGTGTATCATAAAATTGACAATACAAAGTGGAGGAGGAAAGAGAAGGGAAGGACATTTACATGGACTGGACTAGTTGCAAAGTACATTTGTGGTGGATGTGGTCCCTGCTCTTGTGTGGCCAGACTGACAAGAGCACACCTGGTGGAATCTGGTGGACCTTCACTAAAGGCATTTTGAGCGTGGGTCACACATGGTGTAAAGTATGAACAATCATGCATTTTGCCTGGAATGGATATCCCATGGCTTTGAGTGAGAGGTGCCTGATTCAGGGCAAAGCTGGATGGGTAGCTGGCAGTAAATAATCCTAGACACACCTGGGCTGATTGAATCACCTCCTGATGAATTCAGTCATCCCTACACAACCCTGTACCTATCTGAGGAGCCTGTGTTGTTACAATTATGGGTAGACTCTTGCTCTGAATGGTACTTTTTAACAAGTATTAATGTTGGGACTTTGTTTTTGTCCCATGTCAACAAGCCTTGTCTATGGGTTAGGAGTGACTTGCGTCAGTGTTGGCCAAGCTGCTCTTCTGTGAGCAGCACTGCAGAAGTGCAGGAGAGCTGGCAAAGAAGGGCTATGTTGTATTTCTTCCTCTTAGACGTGAAAACAGAGGGCCTTGTGTTGGTCTAGAAGATTTCACTTCACTGTTTCCCATGACCTTAAATCTCAAACACTTCTTCTTCTCCCCCTCCATCCCCACCCCCTCTTCCCACAGCTAAATCTCAGCATCTTTAAGACAACTACTTGCAACAACTGTATGTAAACCTGGTTTGAGATCCTTTCTGTCTTGAATCTGATTGGCTAACAATATGGAAGAAACTGCAGGAGGAAACAGACATCTCCTGGTGACAGATGGGCCATGGTTATTTCATTTCGAGTCTGTTTTGTTTAGAATTTATGTTGACAAAAAGGGAAAAAAAGGAAAGAGAAGATTTCCTGGAAACAGGGAGGTGTTTGTTGTGTTTCACAAGATGCCTGAAAGGCATGAGATTCCCTTCAGCTTCCATCCTGAGATGATCACACGCCTGAGGGGAACCAACAGCCCGTCTGGCGTCTCGCGATGCAAATCAAACCCCGAGACTGACACAGAAAAGACAGAAATTTGATATTCCACTAGTTTAGAAAACGCCCAAAGTCATATTTACAAATAAGATTTTTGATGATGCCAGGAGGAACAATTTAAAAAAACAAAACAAAACAGAAAACCCTGCATTTTTCTACAAGCAAATAGAAATGCAATCCTCACCATATGACGGTTCTTCATCTTGTTGGGTGAATATGTCCGCTGCTCATTTGTGAGAGAAACACAGAAACACTAAATCAGAGGTCTGAGTGGGGGGTGTTTCCAGGTTAAGCAGGGATGGGAGAATCACTTCTAGGTTCAGTGCTTTAATTTTTGGTTGACAAGATTAATTTTATTCAATGCATAAAGGCGTAGGAAGGAGAAAGATGGAGGGGCAATGTATGTAAGTTAGCAAAGCACCTTATGCTCCATAATTTTTCATTATTATTTGCCATTATTATTTTTATTATAAATATGGATTGCTGTCTATTGTTTACTCTATTTTTTCATTATCTGGGTAATTTGTCATTGTTTTATCTGAATTTTTAAAAGGATTCTATGTGTTTCTTTTTTACAGCTGGAGAAATGTATTCTTGGGAATTTTTGATATTGATATTTCCGAAGTTTAGGATAAAAATATGAAAGTGCCTATTCTTCACTTCCTTTGCTATTTTTAATTTACAGATTGCGCAATGGCTTCCTCTTGAGGTTCCTGTCATTTCTGTATTGCAACAATTATTTTTTATTTGTCAAATTAGACCTTTACAAAAAGCTTCCCTCGTTATTCTCCAAGGCTTTTTATTTTTTCCTCCAGAGTAATAAACAGCATAGTAAATAAAATATTTTTCTTTTTTAGTAGAGTGAGATTTTCCATCAGCTGTCTGGACAGCTGGAATGGCCTTTCACTCCGAAGGGATCCCTTCTGCTAAATTTGTGCTCTGTTTCTTTTTCACTATTGCTCATTCTCTTCTTCTGGGGGAGGGGGTAACTTTATCCTTTTACCCCCTTATCGCAGTGTTCCATCACATCCTGTATGCATACTTTACCACACCCAGCCCCTTTTTAATTTGTGCATTCAACATTTTATTTGAGAAAAAAAATAAACATTTAATTTCAAATTAATTATATACACAAGCGATTTTAAGAAATAATACCATGAGATCTTATTGCCCCCATCACCTCATTTCCCCCAGGAGTAACATTTTGCAAAACAATAGCATAAATTTCACAACCAGGAAGTTGACGTTCATTCCATCCACTGGCCTAATTCAGATTTGCCCTGTTTCACCTGCACTCATTGGAATGTGCATGTATGCATATTTGGTTCCATGCAGTTGCTCCATGCATTTTTCCAGTTTTGTATGACTAGTACCACAGCAACCACACAATAGTTGCACAACAAGGGCCTTTTGACAACCCCAGGCACCTTCCTCGCACCCCATCCCTAAGCCCCATAACCACTGGTCTCCACTCTGTAATGCCCTCATTTCAATCATTGTGTGTTAGTCTCAGGGTGCCTAACCTCTGACACCTCTGGCAGACCATTCAACCAGGCCATATGGCCCCATGTTCTTGGGATCAACACTTTTTCCTTGAACTGACCTTCACCTTAACACTGCTCTTAGTTTCTTGCAATCTCCCGTCCTCACAAGGTGAGCTCAGGCTGGTGAACCACCTGCAGGAATGGTCCCATTTTGCATCTGGAAGCCAAAGGTCTTGTTTTCAGCTGTTTTGCTCTGACCACAGCTGTTTGGTTTCATGTCTCAGCTTCCTGAGGACAAACTCTCACACCCTTAAAACTCCATTCAGAGTTTTGCCCTTCAGAACATTTTGCCATGAAAGAAAACAGATTACTTTTCAGTTTAGGGTGGGAAGGACATGTGGCGAGGACAGAGAAGCCAGCAGGACCTGAGAAAGATCTCCACAAGCATCATGTGCACAGCCAACCTCAGGTGTCTTTCAGAAAGGGGCACTGTAATATTTTCTGGCCTAATTCTTGCAGATACCAGCTTGGGTACCTCCTAGGTAGCAGGTATCATGCTGGAGATGCTTATACAATTCATTCATGCAGTGTTCTCAACATCTTAGAGATGGACAAGGTCCATTAGTTACTGTGATCCTGAGATTAAGGAACTTCCCTCTAATCATGCAATGGGCAGAAAAGGACTAGAATTTGCCATTAGGATCAAAGCTCCCTCTCAGAACAACCTTACTTAGGAATGCACTCAATCCTCTGGCAGCTAAAGTTCACGCTTTGCTAAACTGACATAATATACTCTTCTTCCCTTTTCTACTGGGATTGCTTCATTTTAGTTATCTTCCTCCAATTAGGAATCCTTTAGAATAAACTTGTATGAGTTCTCTAAGATCATATATTCCATCCGATGAAATTCGTTTCATTTATACTTTATGCTTACACTTTTACACATTCTTCTTTATTACCACTTTATTTTTTTCCATGGAATCTCTTCCATTATTTTTCTTCATTCTCAATCATGGCCATACATCATTCCTAACACAGTATCCAGTTTCCCACCCTACACCTCACACTGAGGTTGGAGCCTTTCTGATCAAATCCTTATTCTTTTCTCTGAGGCTTTGTGAAATGCTTCTTGCCCCACAGCCCACCAGCCCCTCCTTCCAACGGTGTACACAGCCATCCAGAAAACTATACACTCTTGCTTTTATTTTTAATCTAGCTACACATATTCTACATCCTTTTTCCCCTTTCAAAGTCAATAAAAATAAGTTCCAGGATTTTTTAAGGTCTCCCATTTATTCTCACATGAATCAGCAGAAATGAGTAACAGTCATAGGTTTGATGAATCTTGGCAGTCCTTCCATCATCCCCCCAAAGAGAGAACCTCTCATTATCCATGTCAAGGCGATGTATGGCCGCCTCCCACCTCTCATAGCAAGTCCTACTCTCTCCTATTTCTGGGGTAAATAAAAGAATTCCCCAACCCATGGATACATGAGGGGTTATGTTCCCTGGGGCGGGGGAGACATCAGGTCTTTGGACACCAGGTTTTTGGCAGAAACTCGATAAACTATTTTTATTGAATCTGGCTTCCATTTACTAAGCTTTTGGCAGACACTTGCATACTCACCACATTTTAAAGTTTTTGGTCAGTTTTGGTTTTCCTGGGCATCTTTCTCCATCTTAATTAGGAACCTTTAATCAGCTCTAATAAACACACAGAGAAAAAAAGGGGGGGGGGATCTCTCAAGTCTTTTCTCTCCTTACCTTGGGGTCTATCTTGATATGACATCCAGTTGGTGTGATGGTGTCAAGCAGGGGTCCCCGAACTTCTAGTCAAAGGAAACAGTTTCCAATTACCTTCCCTGGGATCTGAAGTTGAATTGGAGTCTTTTTCCCTTTACAAGAACTTCACCTCTAACACACGCTCACCTTTGAGCAGCTAGTGACACTGGGTTCAACTCAAGCTCCTCTCAAGATACACTTTTATTGTATTTTCTGTATATTAAACCTTGATCAGAAAAAAACCACATCACATGATGTGTGCAATCTCGCTCCCCACTTCAACCCAGAACACAGAGCAGCACAAATAAATCACCCTTCTCTTCCTGATGATCTCACTGACCTGCTGGCTGTCCCAGATCCCTCCCAAAGTTGCTTAAGCCTGGGATTTGGTTCCTTAATTAGTAACATTATAAGATTCCTGTGGACATGTATCTAACTTCCTAATCACTAGAGCGGGGAAAAGGGGGGGAAAAGCTATGGAAGCTTTGGGAAAAAATCAATCCTAAAAATCATCAACTAGAAGTAGAAATGTTATTTTTTTCATAATTAATTTAAAAAGAGGGAAGAAAGCCTCAACAAGATCTCGATGTGTGCAAAACAGAATATTTAAGTTTATGAACCACAGCATAACTTCAAAAATTGTACTTTGAGTTGATCTGAATTTTATTCCATCTTCTGCATAATATTGAGTCAGAAACTCCCTGGGAATCTAACATAAAATAATTAGATGGGCAGCATATTGTGTATCTAGTCTTGTAAGAAGAAAATACAAAGATTTTTCAGCTTTTTTTTTTTATTGGTCTGGTTTTTAAACCCTTGGGTGTGTCAAGACGTGGAATTTAAGTAAGTGCTAGAAACTTGTGAATGCTGCTGTCCTTCACCTTGTCAATTACTGTAGGGTAGTGTGGGATGGCAAAAACGTATCTGTTTGATTTTGTTCTTTCTCTTTCTCCAGGATTTTCTGAGTTTCCCAGTTATTCAACTAAGCACAAATTGCTGTTCATACAGATGCAGTGCCATGATTTCTGATTTGCTGGCTGTCACTACCATTAATACCCAACCAGGGTGTCAGACTGTCACTCCTGGTTGTTGCCACAATTTGCTTCATACAAGGGACTTGGTTCATGAAAATGTGGGAGAAATAAAAACCCTCCAGTTGTCCTGCTTTTCACTTGAAAGTACACAGGGGTCATGCAAAAGCATTGGGTAAAAAAACCTACATACACCACTTTCATCCTCAAAAATTAATAGCCAAGCAGATAACTTGTAGTTTTTGTTTGTTCGTTTGTTTGTTTGTTTTAGCTGAACAAATTCTCCTCCTGGAGCTTGAAATTTGATGGAGTTCAGGCAGCTCTTGAGAATATTTCCATGTACCATTCTTAAGTCGCTTCATCTGATATAGCCCAAAGAACAAGTTCTCCAAATGAAGAATAAGCCTTCATTTCTCTGGGCACACTGCCTCGCAGTGCTGTCTGCAAGCACCTGAGGGTGGCATCCTGGTGGGCACCTGGGAGTCACAAGTGCTGCCCACCACCCAAAGACCTGGTCCAAGCAGTGGAGAGTCTAGTGGGGTCTCATTGCAGAACCATGTTCATTCCAGTTTGGCAGAATTGTGGTCTGTGACTTTAAAGGACTTCATCCTCTGTTGAGGGTCTGACATAGTACATGTCACCAAGCCCTCTCCCATTTGCTCAGCCAAGGTTTTTCTTTCTTCCCCCACTTCCCCCATAGAGGGTCACCAGCCCAGCTCCCAAGCAGACAGGCTTGTGAATATCCCCAGCTCTTGGTGGTGACTGAGGTTGACCAGGAAGCCCCTGCTCTGGCCCCTGGTCCTCTGCCTCAGAGCTTCCTCCTCTCCTTTCCCAAGAGGTGCCTTGTGTCTTATCTGAGTGGACAGCTGCTCTCTTGTTCTCTGATTCTCCTGTCCCTGGTTGTCTTACATAGCTAAGACAGAAAATATTTTAAGATATTTTCTTTCTGTCTTTGTTTCTGCTTTTGGGGAAAAAATGAAGAACTTCATCCACAGGAATCCTTTCATAGCACCATTTAAAGATTCAAATTCCACCATGAGAGCCCCCTATACTCAGAGGGACCGTTCCGTGGGGGAGAGCTTTTCCTTCTGGGAACATGAGATCTGCTAAGGGTGACCATATAAAGACTTCTATCATGTCCTTTTAGGCTTCTTGACTCCTGGTTAAACATCTTCACCTCTAAATCTCTCCATTCATCTCATTGCCTCATAAATATTCACTTCTGTCTGATAAGATCCTGTGTAGAATGAATTTCTAGATTGAACACAATGTTCCAGTGTGATCAACTCAGTTGAATTTCCTTCCTATGATCTTTCATTTACAGGATCTAAATTATAGTTGGCTTTCTCTCTCTCTCTCTCTCTCTCTCTCTCTCTCTCTCTCTCTCTCTCTCTTTTTAGGGCTGTACCTGCAGCATATGAAATTTCCCAAGCTAGGGGTAGAATTGGAGGTACAGCTGGTGGCATATGCCACAGCCCCAGCAATACAGGATCCGGGCCGAATCTGCAACCTACACCACAGCTCACGGCACTGTCAGATCCTTAACCCACTGAGCAATGTCAGGGATGGAACCCTCATTCTCTTGGATCCTATACAGGTTCATTAACTGCTGTGTCATGAAAGGAACTCCCTCTCTCTTTTTTACCAGCTACAATGTATCACTGGATTATATACTTTATGGTCAACTAAGATACCCTAAATATCTACAAGGAAAGAAAATAATTGAGTCATTCAGAGATTTGGCGTCAGATATATATTTAAATCTTGTAGAGGTTTTGAACTAGTTTTCCATTTGATTCAGAAACTTAGTCATGTTAGTTTTCCAAATAATTTGTAACAATTTGAAAGAGTAAAAATTTGAATGTTGGCTTCTAAAAGCAATTGAATATGTTGTGAATTAGAAATTAGGCTTATACTTTAAAAAAAATGCTAGTAATTCAGTGAAGCAATGCAACTTCCACATTGTCTAGAACAGTGGCCTTAACTTTTCTGTCATAACCTACATGACTGATCATGTGGCAAATGCCTTCATATGAAAACAATGTTTTATGCAATTCAAGGGACATTGCAGAAAATACCATTCTGCCTGCTCTTCAAGAAAGTAAATCAGAATAAAAGTGAGCAAGTTATAATAAATAATATTCAAGATAGTTTATAAACTTGAATGTTTGAGGCATAAAAGTATACCTTCCAGGAGAAAAGAGAATATTTTCATTACTTTGAGGTAGGAAAGAAGTCTTAAATATGACACAAAAATCATTAACTATTAAAAATGTTGATAAATTGAATTTCATTGATATTGTCCTGTTTAACAAAAGATATCATTAATAGAGTCAAGATTAAGCCACACAGTGGGGGAATATATTTGTAATAATGGACATAACAAAGGTACTTCACCATAAAAATATCTCAGTAAGTCTACAAGAAGGTATTGACCATCATTAGTCATCTTAAAAATGTAAATTAGAGCCACAATAAGAAACTACTGTGGTACCTATTGGTAAGGTTACTGTGGTAACTGTTGGTAGGGATGTGGAGGAAGTGGGGCTCTAATATGTTTCTGGTGTGGGAAACACCAGGCCCAGGAAATCCACTCCTGGGTACCTAGCCAAGTGTTCCCAACTGCTCTGTTCATAGGCAGTAGAAAATCAAAACAAACTAACTGTCTAACAACAGAAGAATAGATAAATAAATCATGACATATTTGTATAAGGAATTAGTACACAACAATTTTTTTAAAAGAACAAAACTACTGCTGTTCTGCAACTACGCAGGTAAATATCACAGGCATGAGACTGGGTGGAAGAAGCTAGATACAGAAGAGTATGAACTGTATGATGTGGTTTATGTGGGGTTTGGGAACAGACAAAACTAACCTATGACATTAGAAATCTAAATAGTGATTCTCTCTATGCATTACTGGCTGAGAAAGGGCCAAAGAGGGCTTCTAGGGTGCTGGAATATTCTCATACCTTAACATCAATGGAGGTACATAGATGGATGTATACATGTTCAAAATTCATCAAGCTATATGTGGAAAGTAGCTCACTTTGCTGCATTATGTCATACTCTAATAAATAAGGGAAAAGAAGGATTACGGAGGGGACAGGGGGTGTGATGAGATTTACCCAGTTCTGCTTTAACTTTAGCATATAGAAAGCTGGAATCCTAACAACAAGAGAAATGTGGGCAAACTATAAAATCATATGTTTTCTTGAAAACATCAGAGAGGTTAGGTCACAAGGAAAAAAGTAGCCTTAAATCAGAGAAGAGAGACGCCCTCACCCCCTGGGCCCCAATGCCCTTCCAGGAGGATGGAGGTTATATGCTGCTGGCTCATGGCCTACAGCAGAGCCATAGGACAGCAGATTCCAGGCACACACGAGTGGGTAAGAAGAACGCACTTAAACATGTTAAGTCTTTCAGAAGGCCACGTGTGGACTGGTGTGAGAGACTAGACTTCTTGGAAGTGTCAGATATTGGAAGGTTTGTGTCCATTTACAAGCTTCTTTTCTCAGATGTCCACCAGATGCTCATGAGAGATACAGGGTTGAGTGGGAGGGCAAAGAACAACTTGACCATGAGGCCTGGAGACAAGGCTGGCCACTGCTGTGGGATCCGTGTGGCCCCCTGCCTGAAGTTTCCTCCTTATGGATGAGAGCCTCCTCCTGGAGGTGTGGCAGGAAGTGTGCTGCCCAGAGGCCTAGGCATACTCACTGTGGCCATGTAGGGAATACAAGGGAAAACCTTCCACCTGGCAGAGAGACTAGAAACTGCTGGGCCCATGATCCAATACCAGGAGGAAGGCAAGAAACTCCTAATGCATGAGGTAGAGATCAGGTATAAGAGGAAGAAGGTCAGACTTTATGGGAAGTCCCAGCCCTGAATCTCAGGTACAGAGAAACTGCTAAAGACCAGGGCTGGGCAGCAACCACATGAGCCAGAAGCCATGCTGGTTTATAGCACTGGGGTCAAAACAGAGACTACAATCTGCAATTCCATACCCAGCCAAAATATCTATCAAAATGCAGTCATAATAAAGACTCTTCAAGGGAAACTAAAGCTGAGGGAATTCAGTAGCAGCAGCAGCATCTAAGGAAGAAGAAATAGGATACCAGTCAGAAACTTAGATAAGAACTCCAGACGTGATTAAAATGAAGATATTTCATCTTTCTAGATGATCACTAACTAACACAAAAATATTAGCAACACTTCCTGTATTTATACCAGATGTAAAAGCAAAACATATGGCAATGTAACACAAAAGATGTAGGAAGAAAATTTTTATAGTCCGTGTGAAATGTATACTATATATATATAAGCCACAGAACATTTGTTTAACGTTTGGTTTTACTTAGAACAGTTTCATGTTCATAGCAAAATGGAGGAGGTTTGTGTACAAACACCTGTACCTAAATGTCTAGAGCAGAATTATTCATAGACTTGAACTGGAAAAATCCAAATATTTTTCAGTTGGTGAACGGATAACCAAATCGTGGAACATCCACACCATAGATGTTATTCAGTAGTAAAAAAAGAATACACTATTGGTACACACAGTATGGATGAATCTTAAATATATCTGCTAAGTGAAAGAAGCCAGACCCGAAAATCTACATATTACATGACATTCTGTAAATGATAAGTTATAGAAATAGATCAGTGTTTCCCCAGGGTTGGGGCTAGGGAGAGGGGTTACTACAAAGGGACAAAGAGAAACTTTTAGCAGTAAAGGAAATGTTTTGTATATTGATCATAGTTATTGGTTATGTGGCTATTTGCATTTTAAAAAATCTAATAAAACTACTTACAGGAGAATTTTACTTTTGGAAGTTATAACTCAATACATTTGCTTTTAAAATGATTAAAGTGAGGTGTGCCATTTGCTACAGTTTAGACAAAACTTAACCCATGAGCAGATTTTAATAAAAAATAATAAATGTAACTTATGGTTTAAAAAGGTGAATGCAATGGACCAGAGGAATTACTAATTTAGGACACATACATATTTCATTACTAGTTCATTAAGTGTATGTAACTGTTTCTCCCTGTCTCCATGGCATCCGCTTTCATCCCTTACAATTATAGACTCCTTTATGTTTCCAGTTGGAGGATGGTAGTATCTTTACCCACTTGAATACCTAGAAGAAGAGTGAATGTATAGTCTTATACAAACAATGCTTAGGTATCTCAACTCCTTGCAACATTCAGAAGCTACAATTTTTAAAAGATCCTTGAATTTCAGTGTGGAGAAGTGTTAATAAAAACCAAGTCTGCTTTTAAGTCTCACATTTGGCAGAGAGCCAACGTGTGGTCCAGGAGAGAGGGCTTGGGACAAGAACACCACACCTTGCTGTGCTTTCCCCTGCTGCCTTTCCAGTGGCACCTCCCCATGAGAGAACCTGGCTGGTTGGCAGAGGACTAAGAGGCTTTGTTGAGCAGTGCTTTAGGGTTTTCCTCACCAGGCACAGAGCTGGATGGAGTGGAGTGTGGGTCCCAAGGGAGTAAAAGACACCCAGTGTAGTATCAGTCACTGAAAAGAGTATTTCAGTTTGATATGTCACAATTCATCAGTCTTACCCTCATGGCTTATGTTTTGAGAGTCTTAAGAAATTCTTGGGTTAACTGCTTTCTAAGATTGCTGCACATCAGCTCTTTAGAGACTTGGGGTTTAGTTCTAATTTCCCTTGGATACCTGTGTTACCTTTCAGTCCAAACCAGAAAAGCAAGTCCCCCACTTTGACAGGTATGCCTTTAAGGGATAAACAGATTCTATAAATCTATTTAAGTCTGATTAAAAATTGGGAAAAATCTTGGAGTTTCCTCTGTGGTGCAGTGGGTTAAGAATCTAACTGCAGCAGCTTGGGTCACTGTGGAGGTGCAGGTTCAATCCTGATGCAGTCTGGTGGTACAGTGGGTTAGGGTCTGGCATTGTGTCTTGGATTCAATCCCTGGCTAATTTCCATATGGGTGAGGCCATTATAAATTTTGAGAAAACCTTAATGAAGTAGTAGATAATGCTTGCATTTCTTCTTTTAATAAGAAAAATGTAAAACTTTTCTAAAAGCTACAAAAAAAAAAAAAAGCCATCGGAGAAAGAATGGCCCTAATATTAGCATGACAGTTAAAAGAACTGTCTGTTTATGTATAAATTCCAGTCAAATGTTTAGCTGTGTGATCTTGGATAAATTACTTATCTTTTCTGTGTTTTGGGTTTTTTTTTTTTTATCATCTATAAGACAGGGTTAATGACAGCGCTTCATAAGTTAAAACATACACACTCCTCAGAACAGTACTGATATGTATTAGGTGCTTTCCATACAATGAAATACGGCATGCCTTTAAACAACTAATGACATGTAGGAACAGAAAT
Source organism: Sus scrofa (assembly GCF_054392235.1). Classification (NCBI taxonomy): domain Eukaryota; kingdom Metazoa; phylum Chordata; class Mammalia; order Artiodactyla; family Suidae; genus Sus; species Sus scrofa. Next base: position 159,338,209 of record NC_139383.1, on the reverse strand, counting down.
CAATTTGACCTTGATGTTTTAAACATTCTCTTTCAAGGGGCACAGATTTAGTGAAATAGGTTCACATTTTTCCCCCACTAGTCCAAACTATTTGGTTTTGAAATAAACAAAATAATATAGTCCTAACTATGAGGTGCATTATTGCCTTTTTAATTTTTTGAAAGAACTCATGGGCAGATGGAAAGAATATAAATATAATCATAACTGAATAAAAATGTAATGGGACAGCCCACCAGCTTTGGAGGTGAAGAAATTAGGGGCAGCTTAGAATTGCTCAGTCCTCCTCCAAGTACACTCACAGTGGGGGTTAGAGGTTCAGTAATTTTGACGGGGCACAAATATTCTGTCCACAGCAGCATCTAATTTAAATTATGGTTTTAACCACCAGAGTAGCTAAAGATGATATGTTTTGGATGGGAACTGGAAATAGAAAAGAAGAGATGCTTTTTTAAAAAAGTTAATTAACCTAATATACTGTTGGAAACATTTTTTTTTACTATTTACAAATATTACTTTAAAAATAAAAAGAAATATGATTTAGAAGAAGCACCCTAACTACTGGTTGTAAACTATTATCCTGATTCTAGGGTTATTTTTCTGGATTGAAGGGAAGAGAAGGTAGGAACATTGCTGAAATCATTGTCCAAAGACTTATTAAATGAATGAAAAGGGAAAAAAGTCTTTATGAATTTTCATAAGGAAAATATAATTTTTAAATGTTGTTTTCTTTTGTTTTTAAAAACTCACTTTCCGCTTAAAGTTTTTAATCATTAAGTATTCACAAAGGAAAGGAAATATGAATATTGCCATAATTGAGATATAAGAAAACTTCAAACACAGAGGTTGTTTTTTTATGATTCCTAAGGGGAAAATCTGAGTTATTTAGAATGAGAAGCTGAATAACAATGATGTGTGCATAGCTTTAAAAATAATTTGTTGGTGGCTGTTATAGTTTAAACCAGTAACTTCTTACTTCTTTGTACGGTAAATAGCTTTTTTGACTTCCAAATTGCAAGGACAACTTAGGGTGAAGATCAGGTGTCTGGCTGATATGAAATAAACAAGACTGTCAAAATGGCAGAAGAATGGCATGCACCTGCCCCAGATACTGACACAATGCCTATTTCTGGAAGCATTTGGGCTCCAGGGAGTTCTCAGAGGGTCCAGAGGCTACTTAGTCAACCAGCCACTTCTGGAGTTAGTTAATTCTGGAATTCATAATTCAATGCACATACAGCTGGTGTTTGAAGCCAGGAGATCTTTAAACTGTCTCTACCAGGAACTTGCAGTCCTAGCTCTTCTTGGGAAGACAGAAACACTTCTTTAAAAACAGGAGAAAAAGGAGGCCAAGGTTAAACAGTGTGCTGGGAAGGTAATGGAAATAAACAACAAGAGATAAAATAGCTCGACTGAATAGTCTCGGGATCGGGGGCCCTAGACTCCTTTTTGGGTCACGATGCTGAAAATGGCCCTTTACTGTGGCTCCCAGTATTTTCCCTCTCATTCAGCATTGTATAGAACTAAAGCGTTTTTTAAAAAATCCAACCATAGTAATTACTGGTGAAGGCAGGTCAATGGGAGCTATCATTTACCCTGATATTTTAGAGGTAGAATCACCTTAAGATTTCCTTCATTTTAATTTTTTTAATTTTTTTGTCCTTCATTTTTATATCTCACATTTTAACCAACTTGAAGCACTATCTCTGCCGGCCATTTCTAGCAGCCTGCCTTACAGTCTATCCATTCCTCAGTGTTTTCTAAATCTACGTTTAGCTCATGAAGCAGGATTGCCTCAGGTTTTCACCTTATTTTTTAACTTGATCTCCTTGGCATTGTAGGTATGTTACGTTTTCATAAGCACACATTCCCACACTTTCCTTGTCACAAGAAATATAGCTTCGTTTTAGAGTTTGAGGGGGGCAATTAGCATAACCAGCAGATGCCTCCAGCAGCTAATCAAAGCCATAGGCTGAAAGATCTCAACTTCTCAGGAGATGACGCCATGCCTTCAGCTGACGCCAAACCCACAGCACCATGGCCTCCAAAGCAATGACACCACCAGCCTGGATGGAGTTCTTAACCAATCCCATCACTTTGTTAAAGCGTTCTGAACATCGCTTGAGAGGATAGAGCAGGAAGTTTATAAAATGAGAAGACATCTGTTGCCTCGTGTGTCTTGGAGCATTATATTGCCAGCTTCCTGTGGATAGCTTTTGGTCCACTTATATTTCTAGAACAGGCAGAAATCTTCCCAGTGAGCTCTTTAGAGTGTGAATATCAGAACTTCAACAGCCATATTACGAGGTAATAAATATTATACCGATGAGGGTCATTTCCTGAAATACCTATCCTTCACAGGGTAAAACACCGCGGCAGCTACAACCAAATCAAATTGAAGGGAGGGGAAAAAAAAACACCTAGTGTCAAACCACCACCACCAACTAAAGTTATTTCCCAGTAGAAGAAAAAGACCAAATTGCTGGAATTCCCTCAGGTTTTATTATGAGTGTCCATTTCCGGGTTTTGTTACACTTTATTGCCTCAAAACATGAATGCATCCGTCTTTGATGGTGCTTATTTTTTTTCCAGCCATTTCCCACTGCATTAGTGACAAAAGCCCATCTGATGGTGGCATTCTATTTCAGCTTTGTCACATCGCTCTACTCTGCAGGGCTGAATGCAATTTTTCAAAATAAAGTAAAACAATGATTTTTGCCACCTGAAACCTGCTTTGAAGACTCACGTGAAAATAGACTCAGGGAAGATGATGCAGGCAGATGAAAGAATGAAAATGTCTCCACATTAAAAAAAAAATTCTGCCTGTTGAAATAAAAAAGCATAATACAAAAGCACCAATGCTACACATTTCCCCAGGCTCAACTGCAACCTGGAATCTGAAGTTTCCCTTTAGGAGGATATTCTAATGAGGATATTCTAATGAGGCCATCCTCCAAATGGGTTACTTTACTGGATTCCATGAGAAAGCCCTCTTTCATCAATACGAAGGAAGCGTGGGTGCTTCCAATGCTTGGCCGCTGCTGTGTTTGTTGCCCTTTACTCACCTTTCTACTTCAGGTGACTTCCCTCCCTTGCCTCCCCTCTGTGCCTTACCTGTCCTTTCAGGCAACTCCTTTGAGGCATTTGGCTTTTCTTCCCTGAAATCCAGCGCTTCTTTGTACTCACCAGTGTCATGGTGTACATCACTCCTGAGCTTATGTGGCTTATCCAGTTATTCCTGAAATCGCAGGCTTACAGAACCGGGCAGCTGCGATAAAGCAGGGCAAGCAGAGCTCCTCAAGTCGGGAGACTGGCACATCAGCCTAGGGTCTGTGGGACGATGGGCATCTTCCGTAACTTCTCTGACTTTGAATTTTCGCATTTCTAAAGTAAGGAGTGGAATTGTTGTAGTAAATGGAAAATAGGTGTTCCCCTTGTGGCTCAGCAGTTAAAGAACTTGACTAGGATCCATGAGGATGCGGTTCTATGCCTGGTCCCTCTCAGTGGGTTAAGGATCCGGCCTTGCCGTGAGCTGTGGTGTAGGTCACAGCCGTGGCTTAGATCCTGAGTTATTGTGGTTGTGGCATAGGTTGACAACTGTAGCTCTGATTTTTTTTTTTTTTTTTTGTCTTTTTGCCTTTTCTAGGGCCGCTCCCATGGCATATGGAGTTCCCAGGCTAGGGGTCCAATTGGAGCTGTAGCCGCCAGCCTACGCCAGAGCCATAGCAACGCTGGATCTGAGCCGAGTCTGCAACCTACACCACAGCTCACGGCAACGCCGGATCGTTAACCCACTGAGCAAGGGCAGGGACCAAACCCGCAATCTCATGGTTCCTACTCAGATTTGTTAACCACTGTGCCACGATGGGAACTCCTGTAGCTCTGATTTGACCCCTGGCCTGGGGACTTCCATATGCCACAGGTGCAGCCCTAATAAATAAATAAATAAATAGGAAAACACATGTGAATCCCTCAATATTCAGCTTTCTGGAACATTGTCATTTCAAGAAAATTATACAAATGGGGTTATATGATAGGTCACCTTAGCTCTTTTCATCGAGTAGAATTCCTCTGAGATTCATCTAAGTCATGTGTATCAGTAACTCATCCTATCTCATTGCTGAGTATTATTCCACGGTACGTACGTGACAGTTTGTCTAACTGTTCACCCACTGAATGACATCTGGGTTGTTGTCAGTCTTCAGCTATCATGAATAAAGCAGCTATAAACACTTATGTACAGGGTCTTGAATGAACATAAGTTTTCATTTTTTTTCTGGAATAAATTTCCAAAAGTGCTTGGTTTTGCGGTAATTTCATGTTTAAAAAGAAACAGCCAAATGGTTTCTCTACAGTGGCTGTACCATTTTACATACCACCAGCAATGCATGAATGACCCTCCCTCTCTGCATCCTTGCCAGTGTTTGCTAATGTCATTATTTTTTATTTTATCTATTTTGATAGGGGTGTAGTGATACCTCATTGTGACTTTAATTTGCATTTCCCTAATGGCTAATGATGTTGAACATCTTTTCTTGTGCTTATTTACCATCTGTATACTCTCTTCTGTATAATACCTCTTCATGTGTTCACCCATTTTCTAATTGGATTTTTTTTTCTTTTTTACTGTTGTGTTTTCAGAGTTCTTTATGTATTCTAGATACAAATACTTTGTGGGATATATGACTTTCTACCAGCAGGTAGCTGTTGTCTCATCCTTTTCCAGGATCCCCCAAGACTCTGATTCAACACAGGAGGAAGGAGGCTATCTGGACCCCCTTATGTCATGAATCTGGAGACTGGAGAATGCTGAGCTGCGTCACCTCCTTTTTGGGTGTGGAGGGTCCTAAGATGCCCTGTTCCTCTGCTGCCCCTCCAATCCTTGGGTCCCTCGTCAGACTGTCTACTTTTTTCCCTTCTAAAACTCTCCTTTGGTTGTTTCTTGCATTATTTCCAGGCTTTATATTTTTGTTGCTGGTTTCAAGTTCAAGTCTATTGAGATCAGAGAATACACTTTGTGTAAGTACCTAAATCATATTGAATTAGTACCCATTCTAATGACCTTATGTTAACTCGAAATCTCAAGAAAAACCCCATTTGCAAATGAGATCACATTGACAACTACCAGAGGTTAGGTATATCTTCTAGGAGAAGGACAAAATTAAACCCACAGAAGTGGTCTGTTAGAGATTTCAAACTTGACATGACCGACTAAGATTCTGATAATCCCAAATGAAAATATCCATCAGCAAACTTCCTTTTCTCATGTGATACTAGCTGACCCAGCAGTTTCACAGGTTAACAATCTTAAGGTCATTTCTGACTCCTTTCTTTCTCACACCACATAACTGATATCCAAGAAATCCTGTTTATTATCTCACACCCACTTCCACCATCACTTAAGCATTATAACTATATTTATCATTGTTTCTTAATGTTATACTGTATCATTGTGCTACAATTTATATAATTAGTATTCTAAAGATTTATCTTCTACCCAATTTTAATACTGCAAATGGCACTGCAATGACCATTCTCATGCAAATATCTTTCTACACTTAAGCAATTATCTTTGCCAAGTAAAATTCTAGAAAGTGCAGAGTTAAAGTAATCACATTTTACATTTTGTTTTATCTTGCTCAATCACCTTTCAAAAAGGTTGTATGAACAGGTTCCTTTTAAATCACCAGTAAGTCACAACTAAGACTTTTTTTTTTTTTTTTTTTTTTTAACTTTCTGATATGGGTGTTAACTTTTGAGAAAAATCAAGCCATTTTCTTCGAGTTACTTTAGTAATTATATGTGCCCACAGGGTAACAGACACTGTTGTAGAAACAGGATCCTGTCCTCCTGGAGCTTAAATTTTAGTTGGGAAGACAGACTATAAGTAATAAACATAGTAAGCAAATGAATTATATAGCGTTTTAGAGGGTGATGTTCACTGTGGAAGTCAATTCCACCTACAAACTAACTTCACAGCAATGCCCAGATTAGAGTTTGATGAATAACTGGGCACAAACTGTAGTCTAACCAAGTTGTCACATAGAACCAAGTGTCACAGTCACCTACGGGCTCTCTGACCACTTGTGTAGGAAGAAATCCTATGGGTTCTCCTTGAATTGCCTCAGAGGTAAGGACTAGGGGCAAAGAGGGTCCATTGAACATATTATTTACTCTAAGGCATTTAATAAGAAATCTGTCTCTGATCCAGAAGGCCTCATACGTGAATTCAGGATAAAATTAATAAAAAGGAATATTAAAAACCCAAAAGTAATCTAATAATAAAATCATAAATTTTAAGGGATAGTTTTACTAGTTTAATTAAGTGTTACAATTTTTGAGAAAATCTTCCAAAACATGCACCAAGAATTTATTGCTATGACTTGGTTGAAAGTCTCAACATCTGTTGACTGGATAAAGTTTGTCTGTACTCAGTGGATTGTGAATATAAAAGTATGCTGTATGGTGTTTATTATCCAGTTATAGAAAGAGTCAAATTGACCATAGGACATTCTTTGAGTCCTCATTTATGTCTTTCTTTTTTTAAAGTTGTTTTTATTGACCTCTTTTCCTTTAGCAACATATTCTGAGAGTTCTTTGTATCGCATTCATATTTTTATTAAATTCTTCTATAATGGGAAGCACATAAAAATAGCTCGATTTTTTTCCCATCTGGGTTCTTCTCATAGGTTTTATATGTTTTTCTATGATTTCACTAGATAACTAATTAATCAATTATTATCATCAGTATAGTTGTATTTTATTTTAGCTTTATATAGGACTTTTATTATGGCTTTGGGATATAGCAATGAACATGCAGACAGCATCCTGTAATTATGGAACTTAAATCTTGTCCTGAGAGACAGGTGATCAACCCAATAATATGATTATTAAATTATTATCTTGGGAGTTCCCGTCATGGTTCAGTGGTTAACGAATCCGACTAGGAACCATGAGGTTGCGGGTTCAATCCCTGGCCTTGCTCAGTGGGTTAAGGATCTGGCATTGCCATGATCTATGGTGTAGGTTGCAGATGTGGCTCAGATCTGGCATTGCTATGGCTGTGGTGTAGGCTGGTGGCTATAGCTCCGATTAGACCACTAGCCTGGAAACCTCCATATGCCGTGGGAGCGGCCCTAGAAAAAGCAAAAAGACAAAAAAAATTATTATCTTGTACAGATCCCATTCCACCAGCCTGGGGTGCATTTCAAGTACTTATCTTGAAACACACTTGCCATAGAAGGTGGAAAGTTCAGAAGTCCTTCCTGCTCATGCTGAAGTCCCATCATTGTGAAAGGGACCTTTCTCTGTTCTCCTCTGATTTTATCCAGGAACCCTTTCTGCAAACTATAAGACATTGTAAGAAACCTTAGGACTTAGTCAATTCATACTCTGAGTTCTGATTTTTTTTTTTTTTTTTTGGAGGCAGGGATAAAATTAAAATATTTCCCCCTGGCTGATTTGAGTTTTCAATTTATTACCTCCCACTCTCTCACTGACTTGAATTGTTGCTAATGGCAAGTTTTCCCCTAGTTTTAAATTTTTGGTGTCCAAATGCACTTAATATTTATTCGTATATATGTCTTTTGCCCCTTTGTATTCACTTTTCCTAGATGTAGCATTGCTAACATTCTATGGCCATGCCTTGATCTGTTCTCTTTACCTGAAAATCTAGCCCTTCATTTAAAAGAGTTCCCTTAATGTCTCCTGGAACAAAATTCCTTGCTATTCTTTAACAAGTGATCTTTTTTGCCTTTCTGCAGTGTCCATGGGCATTCAGATGATCCTATCTGTCAGCCTCACACGACCATATCTGTAGGCTCCAGATGAGTATCTGAAATCAATAGGGAGGGAACCGTGGTAATTAAATTATAGCACTTACATATAATTACACTTATGTAAAAAATACCCACCCGACTCAGAGCTGCTCTCTGAATATGATGGGCATAAATCTTCGCAGACGATCTTCTTGGGGGTAGGGAGGGGCAAAAGCGTTAATCTTTAAAATTATGCCGGGAAAAATTAGGATCCTGGAATGCTTTCACTTCAGAGAAGTCATTTGATTCAAAGTCTAGCTTTAAATAGGTTCGTTTCAGTAATTTTTATCTTTGAAAATTTATTTTGATGCAGTTCTTTTTTCAAAGCTTTATAGAAGGACACTGAATTCCCAGGTTGTTCTGGTCGAGGACCAAAGTAAGTGGGGCTGTTGGGGTCAGGGAAGTGGGTCACATACTCTCATATCATCTGGAACATACATTGTGGGTACCTCATAAGCACTCAGTCAATGACCCAATGCTTGTTGCAACATGTTGATTAATTGACATCAAACAAGATAATTTACAATATGGCACAAATGAACCTATCGGCAAAACAGATATAGACTCACAGACATAGAGAACTGACTTGTGGTTGCCAAGGGAGAGGGAGGAAGGAGTGGGATGGACTGGGAGTTTTGGTTTAGTAGATGAAAACTATGACATTTAGAATGGATGAGCAATGAAGTCTTTCTGCATAGCACAGGGAACTACACTGAGTCACCTGGGATAGACCATGATGGGATATAGTATGAGAAAAAGAATGTGTATGTATGTATGACTGGGGTCACTTTGCTGTACAGCAGAAATTGGTCCAACATAGTAAATCAACTACACTTTGATTTTAAAAAAAAGTATTTAAACTGAATAAAAAAGAAAAGAAAAGAGTCCTGCTCTCCAAGCATTCAGTAGTGTGGCCTGTATAATTACTCTGTTTTAGACCAGATCTGTTTGCAAGAGAGTTGCATTTACCACTGGAGCTATCCAGAGGGCCAAAGCTTGAGAGGGTTTGCAGGAAGGCTGGCTTCGGGCTCTGGCTGGGAACCCCGGGAGCGAGTCATAGGTCAGAGAGAGATGGGCTTCCAGGAATTGCCCAGCACAGAAAGACCTTGGAGTTCCAAGGAGACATCAGTAGTAGATTGAATATAAAACTAAATAACTACAGAATTTTCAGCTTGAGCTATAAAAGAAAACTCTTTAAAAAAATCTGTCCTAACTTAATGGTTCATTTTCCTAAGTTTATAGTAATTTCCATCAAAATTTAGTCCAGATTAAGCCACATCAACAGAATCATGGTGGTCATTGCATGGATGCTATTGCACTGAGTGGGGCCACACAGATCTGCAGGGGTCCCTGGCCCAGGTCCTGCCTGAGAGCATCCTTCTCTGTGTGTTGAGTTATTTCTGGGAGGATGAAGATTGGGAAATGTTTCACGTGGAGATTGATGGAAGAACAGAAAAGAAAATTCACTTCAGGCCCGAGGGCAGGGCTAGCGCCTGACACATCTTCCCAAGTCTCTGGTGCTCTGTCCAAAGGAGAAACTGAGTCCGTCGATTTCTGTTGCTTTAAACAGACAAGTTGAGAGGAGCAAGGGTTCTGGGGTGGCAGTTTCCTGCTGGATAGGAGGACATTATGACTTGGAAGCCTTGGAAGCAGAGCTCCTGTTACAAATGCAGCAGAACAAACTTTTTCAGAAAGCACACAGGGTCCTAAGGAGACTGATTCTGCATGGGATTGGGTCTAAGGCATAAGGCATGTAAATTTGTCATCATCACTTATTCTCTGCCTGAATTCACTCCTTTGCTTAGCAAATATTTGATCATTGCATTACAGTTCACCTATTCTGCTTCTCATATTGGTGAACAATCAAAAGTGTAGGTGGGTTCCAAATAAGCAATGCTATGCATCCCCTGAAATATCCAATTTCCTACCACCTTTGGCCAGATAGAATTTGAAACATCGGGAGGCAAAAAGCAGTCATGCTGCTAATGTGGGTGAGCTGGTGCTGAATGGAGGAAAAGAGCCCATTGCTCAGACACCAGCTTCTACCAATCCAAACCGGTGCAAAATGGAAGGTGCATGTCTATCAACTAATCCCTTTAAGATGAGATGACTTAAGCAGCCCATATTGGGCTTTTACCTCCAGAAACATTGGCAAACCATTGGCAACTATTTTTACCTCTAGGAGTTACAAAAGATGCATTTGTCTTGAAATGGAAGGATCTGAGTTTAACTACAGTTTCTAGCAAGATATTATTTGAGGAGTTCCCTGATGGCACAGTGGGTTAAGGATCAGGCATTGTCACTATAGCTGCTCAGGTTGCTGCTGTGGTGCAGGTTTGATCCCTGACCTGAAAATTTTGACATGCTGCACATGAGGCCAAAAATTTAAAAAAAAGATATGGTTTAAACTTTAAGGTTCATGAGCTATAACTTGGGAATAATCCTAGTCCTCTCTATAACAAAGGGAAAAAGAGAACAGTACTAAAAATGCTTTAAAATGGTGAATTAATAAATTAGTAAAATAGGTACATAAAGTATTACAGAAATATAAAGTATAATTACTATAATTATCATAGAAATATCATTATCAAAAGCATATTTTTCTATTTTTTGCCCCCCCCCCCATGGCATGCAGAAGTTCCTGGGCCAGGGATCCAATCTACACCACAAAAGTGACTGTTTTAAGGTCCTTAACCCACTGAACCATGAGGGAACTCCAAAAAGTATATTTTTCTAGTTAACCTACCTTTAACACAGAAAATTTAGTTGGTCATAAATGATAAATTTATACATGATGCATACACTAGAAAGGTAAAGGGTGTCTGTTCAAAAATATAAATAATAAATAACCACAGAGACACTATGCTTACTTTAGCAACTTCGTTCTCACAGTAACAAATGTGTTACAGATAATGGTCACGTCAACGTGATGTGAAAACAACTTGCAAATTGAATTATTTAGATATTGGGCATTACATGTACATGAAATTTGAATTTTTTACTTTTCATCTTTGAAAACACTTTTATTGGACATCGTTGCTATTGAAATGAATGAGAAGTATAATTTGCTGCTTTGTAATAACCCTGGCTCTTTGGAGGAAAGATGTACAAAACCATAAAATCATCACTTGGTTGGAACTTCAGATCTTCAGAAACTCTCAATGTGGTAAAGGAAAGGAAGGATACAGGAGGTGGAGCTGTTAATAAAAACTAAAAACATTGCGTGTTGGCAGATGTACATCACCCATGTCCATCCCTGACCCTCATCTCTGGAAACGAAGAGTGTTCTCCTGTCTTAATTCTGCCCTCCCCAGGGACAAAGGACTAGAAATATAATCAAATGATATTTGCAACCTCTGCTGGTCCATCACCTTCCTAAATGGTGAAGATACTCGGATTAGTCCTACCAAGCACCATATTCCTTAGTTGTTGTTTTGTTTTGTTTTGTTTTCCCCAACCTCTAAATAGTCCTGCTTTGATATAATGATAACCTAACCACATGTGTATCTAGAGACAGACCCCTTTGCCAACAACCCTGGGTAACTTCCTTATACCATAGAAATCCTGGCTCACTCTATGGGTTGTTATTAATCATACTCATTTTTAAAGATAATTTAGTTTTAATACATTGTCAAGGCAATTCTCTTGGGTACATAAAAAGTGATCTATCTTATGCACATCTGCTTAGTTCCATTTCCTGATCCTGGAGCAGCTCTCTAACATTCCTGCTTTTAGCTAAGGGAAGTGACCTGAAGTAAGGATGTGTAAAGTACACCCTGATCATTGGTGGAACTTCCAAGTGTCTTTGGGGGTCACTGCTTAAAAATGGTGCCAGAGAGTAATGGCTGCCTCTTATAAGCATTCGGACTCTTCAGTTGGCGTCTTATGTAGTTCTTACTTGGCTCGTGCTGCCAGGGTCCAGGCTCCCTTCCCTGGCAGGGGTTGGTGGTGAGAGCATGGATATTTCAGAGAAGCAAATAGCCTCTTTGAGAGACTCATAAAGCTACGATTGTAAAAAGGCTCTGCTATTTAAGGCACTTAACTGGTCACCCACCACCTTGCTATTTGCTTAGGTGTACGGGATAAAATTTATTGTGTCTAGAAAGGACTGTTAATGCTTCGATATTGGACTGAGTCACATGAAAGTGCTTTTTGGGTAGGTAAAAATGGCATCCAGTATTAGCAGTTTTGTATGGTTCAAGCTAATACTTGGGAATATTTTTATTCCCCCCACTCCCCAAGCAACTTTTCCATAGAAATGGAAAATTATGCTTGCCAGCACAAAGAATATTAATGTTCTGGTTTGCCACATATTTTAGAACAGCACATTCCCTTTAGGCGGTTCTAGCTAGAAGCTACTTTCATAAGATGTGTTCAGAGTGGCTAGACTAGTTCAGGAGTAAGTTTTAGTAATTAAAGCAAAATAACATTTGTCTCCTCATAAATTAGGACTTTCAATAAAGTCTGGTAAGTAAATATCCTATTTGCTCCGTTCTAAGATTGTCGACAAATAGAGACTTTTCTGTGGATATAAGAAAAGAATTAATGTGAAGAGGAAAACTGAACATAACTACATCAGGTATGTGTATTGATTGCAAGAATTGTCTCAGTTTTGGAACTGTTGACCCATCCAGTGAAGAGTTGGATAAAAAAAATTTTGAATCCCATTTATCCTGTTTGTATTGGAGAAAATTAGGGATTTGGGGTGAGAATCCAAATTACTGTTATGAATATGTGTATGATAGGTTCAAAGACACAAAGACATTTGGGGGAAAAAAATAAGGTCAAAGAGCAGCATTTAGGTACTTGGAATATTTCACACTTTTCCGCTTAAGACATTTTCCCGCTGGAAATGGAACATAAATTTTGCTGTCAGAAAGCATATTAATTCAAAGTAAAAGGAGTTACATTGAAGGAGGAAGAATAAAGAGGTGTGTAGAGGAAGTGTATGTGTTTTGAGACCAGATGCATTAAAAGGGGAAAAAAGAAGCGTGCTGAAAAAGAAGCTAATTGAGTCAGGCGAACACATGTTACTTATTTCTAAATCGTGTGACAGTGCTAAGCTGGAGTCAAGTGACCCCAGAACTAACTAACAAACAATCTAAGAGAGGTTGGATATGGTTGGCCAGCTCCTCCATGCCCATGTTTCATGAGTGAGACAAAGCAAGGATCACCCTGAAGTCAGGTCCAGTCAGATGAAGCACCCATTGATTCTGATACCTGATGTGGTTCTTTAAGATGGCTTCTATCGTACAGAAAGTAATTTTATTAGGAATAAATTCTCTGGTTTACTTAGTTAAAATATGTCCTTTTCAGATGAACTATATGAGCAATAAGATATTATTGACATGAGATAGTGATGTATTTTATATCTCAAAGAGCCTCTGTGGTGAAGAAATTCAGAAAATTGTTATCATCTATTGCCAAATCCTATGACATCAGCCAATAAATACCCGATGATACCACCCAGGAGTTGAGAAACAAGTCAAGGCTTGTTTTAGCCAAAATGTTTTGACTCCCTTGAAGAGATGACCTGAAAATTGACCTGCTCAGTTGTGTCCGTTTATGATTTGCTCACGCCCCTCATTGTCTCCACCTCTGAATCCAACAAAAATGTTCTCATGACCAAGCATCACTCTTCCCAGAGGCAAGAAGGTCCTCCCTGCACTCATTACCTCATGGTGCTTGTATTTTTTGGCCATAACATTACCCTGCAAGGCTCACAGTTTTTAAATTGACATTCTACACAATAAATCTTCTATGATGTTACATAGGAGAATCTTCGTGAACAGTCTGCGAAGTTTCAGAAACAGGGAAGCGTGCCATTGTCATAAAATGGTCATTTGGATTTATTTTTGAAGCAATCTTCACACGTGTTACTTGCAATCTGTTTATAATGCATTAAAATACTTACTCAAGAGGTTTTCTATTTGCCAATGGCCCTCCTTCTTAGAATAGTCTGTGCTAACGGGGAAAGTGCGCAACTGAATCAGACATTGTCACTAAGAGTTGATTATGTATAAAGCCACAAACCATAAATCATAAATTATGTTTATTGTCTTATAATTAGTAGCACTAACAGTGCATAATATCAATAAAGTCATTAAATACGTAAATAATAAACAATAGCAATATTAACACCCCTGAGGAGTGGTGCTCGATAACCTCGTGTCTATTCGAGGTTCAACCCCATTTCTCATCATTTCATCAGGAAGACACGGATCAGAGCCCATCATTGGTTTAATGAACACAGAGCCAAATGCAGAAGGTGAACACACCCTTGCCTAATGGATGAGAAAATAAAAACAGCAGGTTGTTTTCCTAAGAAAGGGGGAAATGTTGCCCAGTGTGGCCTGTTTCACAAAACAGTGGATTTTTGGAAATTCGAAAAGTGAGGGAGCAAGTAGAGTCGGACCGATTGACCTTTTCATTTAAAATGGTGTCTGTTAAAATTTCCTAGCACAACTGCTCCTGTATCCCCACTAAATGCTTCCAGAGATGTAGGACCAAATATGAGGACTCAAATATACCACAAAAACAAGAACTTTCAAAAATAATTTGTAGACTGCATCTTGGATATTTTTTCTCTTTTTCTTTTTTCCATAAAGATAGGTGTTTTTATTTTTTTAAAGAGTTTTATTTTTTCTATTGTAGTTGACTTACAATGCTCTGTCAATTTCTGCTGTACAGCAAAGTGACCCAGTTATACATATATATATACCTTCTTTTTCTCACATCCTCCTCCACCATGCTCCATCACAAGTGACTAGATGTAGTTCCATGTGCTATACAACAGGATCTCACTGCTTATCCACTCCAAACGCAATAGTTTGCATCTACTAACCCCAAGCTCCAAGCCCATCCTACTCCCTCCCCCTTCCCCTTGGGAAAATTTTTTCTCCTGGCTCCTTTCCAGGGAAATTGGATTAAAGGTCACAGTTGATGGGCAAACTGAGAACCTCAAGAGGACACATCAACCCAAATGGCTGAAAAGTCTGAGAACAGGAATCCATACTCGAAGGAGCAAGAATGGGACTTAGAGCAGGCCTGCACAGACCACCCTTCTGTTTGATGAAAAGGTTTTAAAAATATATCTGGAGGAGGTGAAAAATGGAGTGTCCTGAACAGAGGAGAAAGAGCAGAACATCCAGTGAGATTTCTAGCAGGAAATACAACTAAATTTTAGAAACCCTTTGGTACCTTTGCAGTAGTATTGTTAGAAATAGAAGCAGAGACACTTGGGGCCAGTCTGGGCTAACAAATCCAGTGCCCTAATGTTCAATACATACCAGCAATTAACTCCCTCTCACTGCCACCCCTTCCACCACTCTTCCCTTCAGTCTCTTAGAAACCTTGACACTGAAGCCAGATGCTCTTGCGAAGGAACAGCCAGATCCCTACTGTGGTGAAAGTGACTCCATGCACCTGCACCCAGTACCCCTTTTTTTCCTCTGTCCACACATCCTCCCTCACTGTCCCCCACTCCTTCTTCTGGGCCTGTTCTGGTCCCTTGCTCTTTTTTGAGGCTACCGGGCCTGCTCCTCAGGGCCTCTGCATCGACTGTTCCCTCTGGTTCAAATGCCCTTCCCCAGAAATCTGCTTGTCCATGTCACGCTCCTTCCAGTCTCTGGTCCTATTTAAACCATGACTTGCTCCCTCACCCACGCACACATGATCCCCCTCCTTACCACGCTCTCTTGTCCAAATCACGTACCTCCTTCGAAAATGAGATATAACATTTTAAATAGTGTTTTATTTCTTTATTGTTTGGTGTGTTATTTATTGTCTCTCCCACCCTACAGAATGTAAATTCTATGAAGACAGTAATTTCCACCTTCATGTTGGTTTTTCTCCCCCTGATGAATCCCAAGGCATCTAGAACAGTGCCTGGCTCATAGAAGATGACCAACATTGCTCAATGAGTGAAAGCATTTTCTGTAGCTAAGGTTTGTATTTCAAGCCACAGTAATCATTTTTAAGTACAAAAATTCTACAAAGGGAGAATATTAATATGAGGAAACACCCCACCCAGGGTACTTGAACTTGGGATGTGAAGAAAGTGCTTCTGATAGAAAAGAGAATAGGACCATGATAGAAGCATTTCCCAGGAGGCACCCTGTGGGCCCGGCCAAGGTGCTTACCGAGACAGTGTGGTAGGTACTACGCCTACACAATGACATACTAGTGTGTTGTGTTCTGTAGTGCAGTATGTCATGGCGTGGTGCTAAGTCCTATCTGTTAATATTTTTTTTAAGCTCTTGTAACACTGGATAAAGTTCCATTCTGGTTTTATTTTATATTCTTCGCATTTGGACACCCTATTTTCCTTATGGAATCACCATCTTTGTGCTTCACTCACGTGCTTGCTTGTTTAGCTTTCACAAATGTTAAAGCAAAAAGGTCCAGGTGTGGAGTTCCCACCATAGCACAGTGGGTTAAGAATTCAACTGCAGCCATTCAGGTAGCTATGGAGGCATGGCTGGATCCTTGGCCAGGAACTTCTATACTCCCCAGGTTCGGCCATTAAAAAAAAAAAAAAAAGAAAGAAAGAAAGAAAAGAAAGAAAAGGAAAAAAGGATTTTTAAAAAAGGGGGGGGTGGTGTGTTCCCCTTTGTGGCTCAACAGGTTATGAACCCAATTAGTATCCATAAGGACACAGGTTGGATCCCTGGCCTTGCTAAGTGGGTTAAGGATGCGGTGTTGCCATGAGCTGCAGTCATGGCTAGGATCTGGAAGGGCTGTGGCTGTGCTGTAGGCTGGCAGCTGTAGCTCTGAATCTACCCCTAGCCCCTGGGAATTTCCATATGCTGCAGGTTTGGCCCTTAAAAAAAAAAAGCAAAAAAATAAAAAATAAATTTTAAAAAAGGTCCAGGTAAAACCAGCCAGTGTTACAGGTATTGACCTTGAGTGCTTATGAAATGGCCCATGTCCCTCTCCCAGTGGTACAGTCACTGCTCTAGCATCCTGATGGGGAGGGCTGATGTGAGCACATTCAAAGACTCCTTATTTATCTCTTCCTTGTCTCTCAGAAAACATTTTGGTTCTTCTTCTATAGGTCAGGTAGGCTAATTGTTTGGGGACACAAAGAGAGATAAAATTACAGATTCTGCCTCTACCATGTTGATTTTCTTGTTTCCAGACCACAGCATATTAGAAACAGGAAATGCTAAGTGCAGGGAGAACGCCCTGACCTTAGAGAGAAGTAAAAGGGAAAGTCTCTTTAAAAACACACCCAATAAATAGGAAATATCTGCTGTCGTGTCCATTTGGCATAGGAGCAAATAACAGGACACATGTACGGTTTCTAGGTCATCATTGTATTTTATAACCTAGATAACGATAGCAACAAATTATGTTCCATATTCTGTTTAAGAAAGCAGGAATGCAAAGAATGTATTTTAAAAAACCATTCCAGCTAAAGTCATCTTCAAATATCTGGAAATTTTACACTGCTACTATGTCAGAAAAGACCACATTGCTTGAACACGCCACTTTTGGGTTCCAATTTTTAATATCGCGAAGACAAAATTTCTAAATGATTTTATCTCAACAATCAACTCTCAAAATTTTCAAAAATTTACATTTCTGTTAAAACTTTCAAGCAAGCAGTTGAAGGAGCCGTTAGTTAGATCTTTGTCATTTCCCAGAAACTCCTTTCTAAGTCACAAGCTTTGACAATGTAAGTCCACAACAAAGCTAAGGCCTTTGTGGTTGGAAAATGCAAAAATGTTGTTGGCCAAACAGGTGACTGCTCCATGTTGGGTGACCTGTGGAATGCTTCACCCCATATATTTTGGGTATTTATTTCTGAGACATTTACAAGTTGAAAATAAGTTGGTCTTCAAAGGGCTTGAGAAGTGACCGCATCAAAGAGGAACTTGCTGCTTTGGAGCAACTTTGCTGCTTCTAGGGCACAGTGACATCACTGAAATTAGGTGCATGTGGAGTCCTGTCCTTGTCCCGCTGCAGTCACCTAAGGGCGTGTGCTTCCTCATCCCACCTCACTCCTGGTGGTAGTTTGCGTGGCCAGGTACTGCCTTTGTGCCCATCACTCATTAGACCTCCCCTGCTTCCACAGGGAAACCAACATTAACTGCTCTGAAGCTGTTTGAACCGTCCAAGAAGGTCAAAGTTGGGGTAATTACAGTCATCTGACGAGTGTTCAGACACTCTGGCACTCCCCGGTGAATCTGTAACTAACTCTATGTGATGGAAATATCTTACATTACTCTTGTGTTTGCCGGCTTGCAGTGTCATTCCAGATGGCAAAGACAAAAATAGCAGGAAAAAATGTCCTCCTGAAATGCACTCTTTGAAAGTGTTCTGTTAGCCCGATAACAGATACTCCAAGATGTTCCAACATTCCCATCCTAATGAACATAAGCGCTATGCCCTCTTCCCCTTCAAAAAAAGTGCAGATATTAAAATGTTTCATTACAGCAAATTGCTGCTTGTTATTAATGTCATTGCGGGCTGTTTGCAAAAGTATACTGTCCCACCGCTGAGGAAATACCCACTGCATTTTTCCTAGAATCTGCATTCATTACCGTAGGAGGAGCTCCAGAGCAATGGAAACATAAAGTTCTCAGTGGTTAACAGGAAAGTGGAGCTGCTTAAATTTGATTACCTTGTTTAATGAAGTGTTGCATTTATTTACAAGATGACATGATGAATCACATGATGGGTACCATAAATCAGCTCATAAAAATGGACAAATGAGTCAGTAAAGTGATGCGTTTTACGAATCTGAGATGAAGAGATCTGAACTCCTTCTGATTTCCCACATTTAAAAGAAAATGCTCTTTTGAGATCAGCTCAGGACTGAAACGCGATGATTTGCCCCTTAAAATCCTTGGTGTCCTTCTATCACTGAGGCCCTGGGTTCCATCTTGGCCTCACTTTGCATCTTGCAGATCTGGGAAAACTCCTTTTCATTCTGACAACCATCCCACCCTCTGCATCTGCAAGCACAGCTCCATTGTTACACATGCAAGCCCAGCCCTCGGGCGCCCCGTGCTTCCCGGGAAGGCAGAAAATCACCGTGATGTCTGACAACTGGACAGAATTGCCTGGGGGCACAGGCTACTCTTGTCTTAGCTTTTTTTTTTTTTTTTTTTTTTCTAATCTGCCTGGTGGAAAACTCTGAGTAACCCTTCAGATCACAGGGCAAATGCCCACATCTGCTTGGACTGCATTCAAATCTCTATTCACCATGGGCTGCACCAGGGGGAAAAACAAAGTCTCTGATGTGTAGAAAGAACAAATGAGAAGTTAAACAGCGGGGAATGGGTCTGGATGATGCTGCCTCTCATCCAGGGAGTGAAGGAAAAGATTGCGGATCTTCTTACACCCCTCCTCAGCCAAAGCTGCAGAGCCACAGGAGAAAATGGGGCAGGTGACATTGCCTGGGTCACCAGAGTCAGGTCTACACCCAGCATCTGTGATCTCTTCTTTCCCAGAATGAAAGAAACATTGTCAGAGATGAAGGAAGGGAAATGGCCATCATCATTTGGATTATCACAACCCACAGTGAGCAGGAAGTATTTGGTGCTTTTCAAATTTCCTCTTCCCTGAGTAAGCAAGACCTGTATTCATCAGCCAGAAAGCCAGGCATTGGGAGTTTGGGTTAGAAGACTAGGTTCCATACTCCAGCTCTATTATTCACCAATGGTGTGCCCTGGAAAAATGAGTACTTTTCTCATCTCTACATGAGGGATATGGATGCTGAACTTCCCAAGGTCACTGTGAAGGTCAAATGTGTTTAGGAACTCCCAGAGGATCTGATAGGGAAATAGCAATTTCTTCCTTCCCTCCTTCTCCCTCTCCCCTCGCTGTTTTTCTCACCTGCTGGAATCCACATAAGGTCTTTTTCTGGACAGCACACCAGTTCAACCATCACTCACACACATACACACACACACACACACACAAACTCATACAACCTATATTTTTGTGTATAATATTCACTGTACACTGAAAATTATACTTTGCGAATCCTAATTAGCTACTCTTTGAGTATATTTTGAGTGTGGCCCATAGGGGAAAAAAAGAGGTACTTAAATTTAAGCCTCCAGGGAGATAGTATACAGAGCTCTTAACTTTGGCCACAAAAGGTAAATATAAGCCTTCACATTCTTTCTGGATTTTCTCACCAGGCAAACAGATAACGACCTAAGCCTTGGTTCCCCAGGGCCTGGATGGGGAAAAAAAAGGAGGAAGAAATTTGAAGTCGTCTTGGCCTTTTAAATGAGATTAAAAACCTACATTTTAAATAGGGAGTTGGTTAGAAACTTCCTAGTGTGAATTCACAGGAAAAATCAGCATGGACTGATTTTAGACTGAAAATCTGATTATTTGGGATTTTTTTCCCTTTTCTTTTCTTTCTTTCTTTGGTCATGCCAGTGGCATGCAAAAGTTCCTGGGCCAAGGATCGAACCTGAGCCACAGCAGTGAGGACACTGGATTCTTAAACCACTGAGCCACCAGGGAGCTCTAGTTCTGGCTGTGTTTACACTAACAAGAGTTAGAGAGACACAGGTTCATTTCCAGATTCTGGGATCCCAGTGTACACTGAGGCATGGTGTGGAGTTGGATCTCTGGGAGCCTCCCCCAAGCCCCCACTCCTCCATCTTGGCTCAAGAACCAGACTTCAAGAAAAAGTCAGCATTCCCAAGCCTTCTCAGAGGCTCATCACTGAATCCAGGATGGCACTTGATTTTGCAATAACAAGAAGCCTTGGTGGTTTCTTGATCTTTGATGGCTTTTAAGTAACCACGTGTTGAGGTCTCTAACTGTCTTACCAAGACACTAGGAAAATGTCACCCCAATTTAGAAATCCCCCCCTCAGACTTGTGCCTAATAGAAGAAAGTTGACCCTGACTAGGATGGGAGCTGGAGGTGACCTGGGAATCTGAGAGCTGCAGCACTGCCTATCCAGGTCACATGTCTGCTTCAGGCCACCCTGCAGGCCAACCAGCGCAAGCTCACAATATTGACACACAGACCTGTGACCAACACGTCTGGCCTCCACAGCCATGCCAGGCGGTGGGCGGGTGGGCTGCCGAGCTCATCTCTGCATGTGCAGCGTGCCAGGTGGGGGTGGGGGCAGAGAGGGACCCCGCATCTGAACCTGAGCTTGCCTGCCACATCTGTGCGTCGCACCCTTGAGTGACAGGTGTACATGGACGCCACATCGGCTGCCAATATGTTATGAGACCATGGTAACAATCGCTCATCTCCAGGGAGCAGTGCTGCTTCGTTCTTCAATATCAGACATGAAAGAAATAATTTCAGGTGCCAGAAAAGGATCTCTGATAACAGAAAACATTTCAGCTTTCATGCACTGGAGTTTGCCCTGAAGCAATAGCTCTGATATGGTTTTTTTCAATCTCCTTCTTTATGTTTACAATTAATCCGTGATTATCTACAAACAATCTTTTGGCCTATAGGGTGTTAGTAGAAAGGAGTTGGTTTCTTTCTTTTTTTAAAAAAAGTTCTTTTTTATTGACTTGAATATCATATATAAAAACATTTGCATAGGGCTTTATCATTTACAGAGGACTTCCACACAGAGAACCTAATTTTAGTTCTCTTAATCCTTACAACAAGCACATGAGGTAAGGATCACAGTTGTGTCTCTACCCTGTAATGAATAATATTAAGTTCCATTCTGAGGAAGCGCTGAACACAGAATTATCCCGGAACATTTCTTGATGTCCTTTTGATGAAATTCTCCTGCCACCTAACCTATCCAAGGAAAGCAGTCAAGAAATGGTGGGATAGTTAGAAACCACGGAGATGTCTGAGGCTGTTTCCTATTTTTTTGGTGAAGCTCTGTCCACGGTAATATGCAGCAGGGATGGTGGTTGGGGACGGAGCTCACTTCTGCTCTGTTTTCCTCCTCAAACTCTTTTTGCTAGAATCTACATTGTATCTAAGAATCCATGACCAACGGAAAATGAATTCACTCAAATGAAGCATCAGCTTTGTGTGACAATTCCCCATTGGGTAGGGTCTGAAATGCACAAATATGCCTCTTTATATACAGACTGTCCCTTGTACCCTCATTTCGCCAAGTTCTTGTTCTTCCTCTAAAGTTTTTTTTTTATTATTATTATTATTATGGCCTCACCTGCAGCATATGGAAGTTCCTGGGCTAGGGGTCAAATTGGAGCTGCATCTATAACCTACACCATGGCCACAGCAACACCTGATCCTTAACTCACTGAGCGAGGCCAGGGTTGGAACCCAGATCCTCACAGAGACAACATCTGGTCCTTAAGCTACAAGACACATTGGGAACTCCCCGTGTTCTTAGTTAATTAACATTAAAAGCCTCTGACTATGGTAGCAAAGAAACCCAGGGTGCTTGCCCAGGAGCACCATGGATTCCAGAGGCTCTGGGATGGGTTGCAGTTCAGGGCACGTGGTGGGATCAGGAAAATGGCTCATGCCAGGCGCTGCAAGCAGCTCACAATCCCATTTGCTCAGCAGCCCCAGGCCTGTGGTAGCATTTCCACCCTGGTACCCAGTTCGATGGCAGGAGCTTGTGGGCCAGCAGAGGAGGGAGGGTGCCGTGTAACAAGCAGGTCCACACGCAGGTGTGTGCTGACTGCTGGGCCTTCTGGGAAGCGGTTGCCAAGAGATGTGAAGTGAGGATAGAGTCAGGTTCCCAGAAAACCATATTTGAACAGGAGGGAGGGAAAGTACTGGAATTTGGGAAAGGGAGGGTAGAGTTCCAAACTAACGATCACTTGTCTATATCTCTGGACTTCCTTATTCTCAACTGTAAAGAGGGCATGTAACCATTTTCCAATCCTGTGATCCTTTGCTTTGACTGTGATTGAACCAGTGGTGAATGATGCAACAGCCTGTGACGAATAAGGGCAGATAGGACTCTGGTCCCTCTGTCTGCCCCTCCTCGCCTGCACCCAGGAGCTTGGAGGCCCAAGAAACCAGTGCAATGGAAGTGATAAGGCACACGGGTGCCCCCTGCAGGGCACACGGAGTGATTCACCTAATCAGGGCCCTGAGGAACTGATGCTCCTGAGCTTGGCTGGCTCTTGGGAGGATGCGTTCTTGACTCTCACTCCTCAAAGGACGGGGCCAGGCTGGTCCTGTCAGACAGCTGCTGGGGACAAGGGTGGTGACACCGGGAGGCCTACAGAGGCAGCTCTCACCCATGGAAGCCCCCGCCTGGGGAAGTCAGGGCACTCTTCTGAATGTGGTGCAGGATTTTGTCAAGCTTGTCCCAAGAGCAAGTCCAATTGGACCTGGCTGCTTAGCACTCAGAGTTCTGATGAGCTGGCTGGGGCCTAAGCAGTGCTCTTGCCAGAGTCCAGGGAACAGCCACACTTCTGTCTCCCCTTCCCACCCTCAACATCCCGGTTCTCTCTCCAGGTCATTAAGGTGATAACATGTGGGTTCTGTGTCCTTGATTCCTCTCCACCCCCTTGTCACCCCTCACTGGCCCTTCCTCCGGGCCACCCCTCCTCAGTTCCTTGGGACTCTCACTATGATCTTTTCTCTCACTGCTCAGCCAGCTGTCATTTAGTCTTGTAACTATTGGAGGGAGGAAGGACTTAGACCATTAATGATTAATTAGTAAAAATTGCATACAATGTAATTATTAATTATCAACACAATTAATAATGTTTAAAATATGCTTTGCTTGGAAAAACTTTGTGGAATGGAGTCAGTCTGGAATGTAAAGAGCTGATGGCTTGAGGAGCAACCAGCCCCTGGACCTACCTTGTGACCTAGAGACACTTAGTTCCTCCCTTTGCAAACTGGGGACACATTAATGCCACCGCTCAGGGCTGACAGTCGGCTCAAAGCCAGACCCACCAGGGTACCTACAGGGTACCTCTGTGATATTTGCTCCTATTGTTTTAGATGCTGACCCTTCTGCTTGCATTGTGCTTCTGAGATTCTGAGCAATGCTTGAGGGCACCAGAGTGGACACCATGAGCAGAATGGACCAGGCTCTGGCCAAGACTAAGATGGTGGCCACCTGGATACACAGCTGGGTCCACAGCTAGAGATTCCATATGTTGTGTGAATAGATTGTGTATATTGACTCAAGGAATGATTATCTCCAAGGACACACATTCCCTATAGGGGAAACACTTCCAATTCCTAAATGGTATACCCTTCATATTTTTAGATTTTTGCAACTTTACATCATTCTCCCCTCAGGTTGAGTAATATGGCAAAAATCCAGTTTTGCACACTCTGTTGCTTTTATTTAATTAAAAGGAGCAGAAACCATCAAGTGAAAGTGATCCTTTTTCGTTTTTTTCCTTGCCTACTCTTGCTGGAAACTTCCTGTCGCCAAGATCCACTTGGGAAATTTCCATTCCAGGAATTTTTTATGAAGTTACAAGAGACAAATTAGGTGATTTGAATAAGTTAACATTGTGTCTGCTGCTTTGAAGATCGCAAGGCACAGTGTAAGTCATATGTGCCGTTTGCCTTGTGGGGGATGCAAAACTTCATTAGTTGAGATTTTGTAAAACCTTTACAGGCCCTTCATCAGGAGACTTTGTTGGATGGACAGGCCTTATGGTAAGGAACCCTGGGCTGATAATAGACAGGGATACCTAACCTCACTCAGCGTTAGTGCAGTGATCCCAGACCCCATAATGAGAAAAGGGAACTGGAGCAGAGCGCTGTGGAAGGGACCAGCATCGCTGGAGAACTGTTTGCAAATGTAGGCTTGCTACTTCAGTGTATTTCTCTTAGACTCAAATGGCACTTATTTAGAACTGAGAGCACTCAGACTCAAACAGCACATATTCGGAACTATAGAACTGATTTTCAAGGTTGAAAATTCTGTGCATTCACTCCTATTTGTAAATCTGATAACCCTGACTGTTGCTGGCAACTGAGGAGCTTTCTCCTTTCTGAGAACAAGAAGAATTAATCACGCTTCTTGTTTCGTGGACAGTGGGACCCACCTTGCTTAGAAGGGAGATTATTTCAGGAGAACAGGTCTCCCTTTGGGCTGTTATAAATGAACAAGAATTTCTACCCACAAGGGGGTTGCTTTAACAATTCATCTTTCCTTCACCTATTACATGACCCACTAAGGTTAGCGGTTCCCGTGAAAACCGGGTCTACAGGAAGACCCTCTCCCCTCCCCATCTGGCAGATCATGGAAAAGACTCTCCACGTAAATGCACGTGCCCATCCCCAGGTACCAGGATGAGATGGGAGCCCAACCTGAGGTTTCTATGGCAACCATGAGAACCATCGAAGTCAGAAGACGGCAGCACCCAGCTACCTCCCTCTCAGAACCTCCACATTGCCCAAAATTAAAGTAGTGAGATGGCAGCTGGAGAGAGAGGCACAGTGTGTTATAAGAGGGGGGCTGCTGAACCAGGGACCCGGTCAGGAGAGGATGCAGGGAAAGTGTGATGTGTCACCTCGACCTGCTGAGGGGGTGTACAACTATAACACTGTTAGACGAAAGATCAAGAGACTCGACCACCCTAATACGCTCCAATTTAACTTCACCAAAGAATATGAATTCAAACCAGCCCTGTTCCCTATGTGTCAAGAGCTCCTCCATAGATCACAAATGGCCTCCAAAATGTCACTTGGTGTTGGCAGCGGGAAGGGGTCCCTTCTCAGATCCTGCTCCATCCCAGGGCTGATGGCTCCATGGCACCCCCAGTCCTGGGGCACTAAATGTCAGTTTAAGGCAACACAAGAGCCATGGCAAAAAGCTGCAGAAATTATTTTCAGACCCATGAAAAAGAGGTTGGAGTTTTTGTCCATTCTCACTTCTGTTCCCCCTTTCCTGTTACCTTCCATCCATCGGGGAGTGGGAGGGGGGCAAAGCCTCCTTCTCTTTTTCCTTCTTGGCCTCCCTCCCCCCATCCTCCCCCCCCCATCCTCCCTCCACTCTTTGTACCCATGCTCCTCCTTCCCATCCAGTTTTATGTCACTGTCTCCCAACTAACCAAGCCCCGATGCTTTTAAAGATGGGCTGATTTATGGAAAGAAATAAAAACAATCCAAAGGATAATAACAAACAGATTGGAGAGATGAAGGAATTATTAAGGACCAAAGCCCAGGCAGGGTCCTGTGCCATTTTATAGGAATCGCGCCCTCTGTCTGAAAGGCACCATCGTTGGGCGAGGGCTTCTGCTTTCTCTTTCCGTCTCTCCTCTTTTGCTCTTTGTTCCTTTTCAAAACCAAAAGTGAAAGAAAATAATCCACAAAGCTGAACAGAGCTTCGATGTATATATGTTTGTTCATGTTTTAGAGGGGGGGAAAAAAAACAACGGAAAAACCCAGGGCATTGTGTGAGCGAGGACGGCGCTGCAGCGGTCGGCGCGGGTTTATTATTCTGAGCAGCACTCAATCAAATGTGCCCCTATGAACAGGGAGTAATGTTGGCGGATCATCCTGGGGGCTTTTTTTCTGTGTGTGAGTGGTATCCATCTGTCAGCTGTCAATGCCAGTGAGAGATATACAGGGCTGTCACTTCTCGTCAGCCAGCATTTGTGAAGTCTTTTGCAGCTGCTACGCAACACATACTGTCCTGATTGAAGGCCAGCGTGGAGTCAGAGACGATTGTGCTGGCCAAGGGGGTGGGGGGCCGAAAAGAGATGTCAGGGTTGTCCTGGGACAACAGTGTCGACCCATCAAAGACACAAGTGCAAGCTGTGATCTTTCCCCCAAACAACAACTCAAAAAGGAATTGTTTAATAAAAAAAAAAAATCAAGGCTTTATCCTAGGCAGCTTGAGGTTCTAGGGCCAGTGAAATCCATAACAGCAAACAATGTTTATATCCCAGTAGATGAACATGTTCAAGGTAAAGATGGGGGATAACGTATTTTTTAAATCAGCAGGAAATACAGAAGGCATCTTTTTTTTTTTTTATGGTTTCCCCTAAATAAATTGTATCACTGCAAAGATGGTGCACATGTGTAAAATTTTGCATAATGGAATACCTGCTTAATACGTGTTTGTAAAGTAAAAATGAACCTTGCGAGCCATGGACATGCCCACACTATAATCATGCAGATGGTAAAAACCGGGTTAATTTTGATATGGAAACACTCTATTAATCACGGCTCTGGTATTCCATTGGACATTTCAATGTTTTTATTTATAGGGTGACTTCCACTTAATTGAATTATTTTAAACTGACCGTGGTTCTGGTTTCGTGTTCCCCCTTCTGCAGGAAGTTCTTTGTACAGCATTTGCCTTTAAAAGCAAACCTGTCTTGACCAACCCTTAATGCACTCACAGCTAGAAATGAAATGGAGAATTTCAGTACTCTCTTTTGTTTGCTTCCTGTTTTAAGTTATGGCAAAATTTGATTATGTTTTGGTTTTCTGAGGGGGTGAGAGAGCCCTAGTTAAAAAAGAAGTACTATTTTAATCCTAGTACTTTTGGATTCCGTGGATCATAGATTCTGATTTTTAAAAAGAAAAGGTGAAGGGATTTCTTGGAAAAATGAAGAATTAAATGGTAGAAGAGTCACTGAAATAGTGAAGAGAAGAAATAAGAGGACTCAGAGCTCAGAGTAGCACTTTGTAACACCTTAGTGAGGCTGATTCCTGCAGTGTGTAAAGGACAGAAGAGGAGGCTGTAGCCAGTGAAACAAGCATCACCAAGCATCTTGGACAAAATAGCTTGGAGTGAAAACCTAGGATGTGAAGGTTATAGCCTTACCCTAAACATGCACCTGTCATGTACCAAATGGTGAAGGATGTGATTGAGGTAAAAAAGGAGGAATTAATGAATCATGCTTATCAAGGTCTTGGGTGTATTTCTGGAGAACCAGCAAGATAAAATCAAATCCAGAGTTTCTGTATTCGATGAGGCTAGAATCAAGTTGTGAAGATCACATAAATATGAAAAAGCTGAATAAACCAAGTACTTACAAAAGTGTTCACATATAGTTTAAGAGAGTGAGCAGTATAGTGCAATTTTTGTTTTAATGGAATGGATCACAGGCACTAGTTGTTATGCAGGTGAGGAGGATGATTCATCGTCAGATCAAGAAATAAATGCTGGTCCACAGGTTAGGAAGGAGGCCATAGGCAGAGGGAAGGGAAGACAGTGTTTTAGCAAGATTTCCTTCCTACTGCTGCTGTAACAAATTACCATGAACTTAAAGGCTTAAAAAACACGGGTTTAATTATCATATAGTTCTGGAGGCCAGAAGTTCTAAAATCAATCTGCAGCCTTGAGGGCTGTGTTCTTCATGGAGGTTTCCAGGGGAGGACCTGTTTCCTGGCCTTTTCTAGCTTCCAGAGGTCACCTGCTTTCCATGGCTCCTGGCTCCTGCTCCTTCCTTCATCTGCAAGGCCAGCAGCCCAGCATCTTCCAGTCCCTCTCTCACCTCTCCTTCTCCTGTCACCCCCATTCCCTGACTCTTACCCTCCTGCCTCCCTCTTCTAAGGACTGTCATGGTTAAATTTTGCCCACTTGGATAGTCCAGGGTAACTTTCCCATACCCTGGTCCTTAACTTCTCATGGGCAAAGTCCTTTCTGCCAGCTGAAAGAAGACACTTCTAGGTTTCAAGGGTCAGGACATGGAGATCTTTGCAGGGACAGGCAGCAAGGACAACAAAGTAAAGCTTGGGGACTGTAAGCCACGTGGCACAGCTGGGGACCTGGTTGGAAGCAGTTAGCCTGGCTAAGGGATGGGGAAAGAAGTGAGTTTGGACAAGTCCTGAAAATCTAGGCACCAAATGACAGGGATTGTTTGTTCCAGGCATGGAATATGGAGACTATTGGAAGTTAGATCCCAGTTCAGTGTGAGGAGGGGTTTTCTAAACAAGGAAACACCATGGGGATGGAAAGGGGAGGTAAGGGGTCCTCTGACAGAGAGATATGGTAGCAGATATGGGTGAGAGGGCAAGGCACAGTTTTAAGGGACTCCCAGTCCTGAGATTCTCAAGTCTTTCTGTTATCCAAAATTGACTCCTGCAGAAGTTCACGTTGTATAGGCTAGAAGCAGTCTACTGGCCTCTATGTTAAACTCATTATAATGAGAAAGTATATCATCAACAGTAACATTGCATGGTATTCACATCGTTGCCAAAGAATGAAAAGCCAGAGTTTTTTGCTGGTTTTATTTTAAGTGTTTTAATTTTTTCAGCCGTAGAAGGGTCTGAGCACACTTTAAGACAGACTGAGACCTCAGTGCCTTATCTCTGTAAGTAAACCCCAAACAATACAAGATGCCATCAAAACAGACAGGGTCCACCAGTCCATTTGACCTTTTGGCGTTTTGGTTGTTGCTCCAATCAGTTTTTCAAACTCTGAGGAGTCAGGAAAGAGAAGGCAAAGAAAGGAACAAAAGAAATTGAACAACTGTATGCACACTGAGCACATGATTGGTAATGACTCCAGAACAGTGCTATAATGGAGAACAGACTGGCTTGGTGGGTCTGCATTACTGGGGACACAGGAAACCCACAGTCTGCACAGGGGAGTCATTCAGAGGGACCCTCGGAGGATGTACCGCTGTGGCCTCAGTTCACAAAGGAAAATTGACGGGATTACAACAGATTGCCTTGTAAAAGTTAGTCTAGCCTAGGGGGCATAAAGGAAATGGGCTTTGGTGAAGGTGGGGAGGGGTAGGGAGGGGTGATGACACCAGTTATCATGATTAAGAAGCCCAGGAGGCAAGGGGATCTTTATAAACTTAGTTATTCTGGAGGATAGAAAGCGACAAGCCCGGAGTAAATTGGATCTGGAGAAGTCAGTTTCCACCAGGTACTGAAGAGGGCATTCTTTGGACTAGAGAAACAAAGGGTTATGGCTTCTCTTTCACTGTTTGAAGTCACCAGATCATATAATGTTTAAATGATTTATCATCATGACAGTGATTTTTTTTCTTTTCCTTTCTTCCCTCCTTCCTTCTTCTTTTCTCCCTGCCCTTTATATTGCAGCTTCCTAGAGACAGACATGCCTCTTAAATCCCATCTCTCCTTGTATCTCTGTGGGGAATATATCCTACTTGCTGAGACTCAAGATGGATTCAGTAAATGGTAGAGGAAGGTCAACAAACAGATGATGGTTTTTCAGGCAGCTCCCATTGGCAGGGGGCTGTATTTTAGAACTTTTGAGTTTTGTGTTATCTATGTGCATACAATATCTCAATAGGCATCTGGACACAAAATAATTTGTGTGGAAAACATAACATCCTCAATGCTTTCTACTTATAATAAACCCTCATTATTAAATTAGTGGAACACTAATTTAATTTAATATTACTGAACATTTTTTGAATCTTAAGATTTCTACCATGAGGAGATAGTCACCAAGCTGCAAATCTTTAGCAGAAACAGTCATAAACTATAATGAGATGCAAGCTTGGTTTGAAAAGAAAAAAGCAACAAAACATGTTTTGTGTATTGACATTTTTATTAGCAAAATATAACTATAGGAACAAAATTGACAGGGATAAAATTTTCCAACCAGCAGTGGTACAATTATAGCTTGGAGATCTTGTCAAACATCAGGAGACCATTAAGAAGCAGTCCTAGTCATCACACACCAAAGAAAACAAATTCACAAAAAAATACCTTGTCAGGGTAAATTCCTTTCTGCTCCAGGTACCAAGCATCTAACAATTTTCTCCCCAGGTGAGGTAATAAAGTGAATGCATTAGAATAACAATAATAATTCCTATGGTTGTAAATTATTTCAGTTTTATCCAAATTTCCAAGTTCCCCATTTAGTCTACAAGAATTCCTAAGAGAGGATACAAAGCAGTGGTCCAGGTCAGGATCATTGCTTTTTCTATGTCTTTCTCCTTTGCATGGAGAAGGGTGATGTAGAAAATGATGATCTGGGCCTGTTCTCTGTGCCTTGTCTAAATTCACCCTCTCCCCATTGTGTGTGTGTGTGTGTGTGTGTGTGTGTGTGTGTGTGTGTGTGTACCTATCTGTGTGTGCACGGAGGGTGAAAGGGAAACATTCTGGTTATGGCCTGGCCACCTTAGGGTTCTTTAATGGCTGAAAAATAGAGACATTTTATTAGTAAGCAGCAATAGGAGAAAAAGAGAGAGAATGAAGAAAGCTCAGCATCCTGGAGAGTACAAAAGTAAAAAGGTCAACAGGGATCCTAGGGGACCACTGCAACCAAGGGGCCAGAGATGGGGACCAAATCTGGCAGGGGGCAGTATTCCATTGCCACCCACTGCACTTCTAATAAGATCCAGTCATCTTACCTTGGGTTATCCACCTCTAGGTGTGCTTGCCTTAACCTTTCTACCTCATGTTCTCCTCCAGCCTCAAGATTCAGACATGGCAGTTGTTTCTAAAATGTATCACACTTGTTCCCACCAGGAGCCCTTCCACTGGCAGGCTTGTTCTTTCTGGACCAGGGTTAGGTCCTTCTAGCCTTTTACATCTCATCTGTCTCTTGGACTTCATATGGCTTTGCACCTTTGCCATCAGATCTCAGCCTAAGTGTCCTCTCCATGATATGACCTCCATATCTGGCCAAGATGGAGTGACAGAGAGTGGATTTATCTTCCAATGTGGAACAATTTAAAAATGATCATGATAATAAATTAATTGAAGAACAGAAATATATACTTAAAACTATTTTAAATAAATTGGATGGACATCAAGCAATAAAAGACAGCAATTCTTGGGAGATAGGAAGGAAATAAACCGAGCTCTCAACATCCGCAACTCACTGATCAGGGATATTCCAGACCACAGTGCCGAGAGGAGGAAGCCAGGAAGAACCGAGCAGATACCCTAAGGTGAGGAGACAAGGTGAAATTCAGGGGAGAATAAAGCAGTCATATTCATAGAACAAATTTCCAAAGTAGAGATCTGCAGAGGGTCATCCTTAGTATTGACCAAGGTGCTGGTCAGCACAAGCATGTGTAGAAACTAACCGAGCTTCAGAGAGGGACCATCAAAAAGTATTAAGGGATGGATAAATGGGAGCTTGACAAAAATGTGAAACTTTTTGGAGTTCCCTCATGGCTCGGTGGGTTAGGGATCTGGCGTTGTCACTGCTGTGGCTCTGGTTATAGCTGTGGCATGGATTCGATCCCTGGCCCAAGAATTTTTGTATGCTGTGAGAATGGCCCCCCAAAATTCAAAACTTTTGTGCTTTGAATGGCACCAGGAAAAAAATGAAGACGCTAAGCCAGAGCAGGAGAAAATATTTGCAAAACACATATCTGACAAGACACATGTCTCTAAATTACACCCAGGCACACCCACACCCACACCCCCGCCCCCACGCACACACAAACTCCTAAGTAATGTGAAGGCAAACAACTCAATCAAAACAATAGACAAATGATTTCTGTAGACATTTCACCAAAGAAGACATATGAATAGCCAATAAGAATAAGATCAACATTGCATTAGGAAAATGTGAACTAAAAAAGCAATGTAATACCATCCCACACCCACTAGAATGGCTATAGTAAAAAAGCCATAAAATAAAAAATGTTGGCAAGGATGTGGATAAACAGGAACTCTTATATATTCCTTGTGAGAATTGCAACCACATTGGAAAACCATTTGGCAATTTCTTCACAAATTACATATAAATCTGTGTTATGACTCAGCAATTCCACCCCTACGTATCTACTCAAGATATGAAAATACACATCTACACAAAGACTTACACATGCATAATCTTCGCAGCTATCTATAGGAAAATAGATTAGTCAACACCTGAGGCAGAGAACAAGGAGTAACAGCAAATGGCCATGAAAAATCTTGTTAGTATGATGAATGTATTCTAAAACTGATTTATAGTGATGGTTTCACAACTTGGCATATTTACTAAAAATTATTGAGTTATACACTTGAAAGGGGCAAACTATATAATATGTTAAAAATATATATTAGAGGAAACAGTATTGTTATTCACACAGGGCCAAACATGGTGTCTTTTCCCACCAGTAAGCTTAGAACATCTCATAATTCATGGGGCATTGGACAGACTACTCAAAATAGTATTGCCCCAGAAGCTGAGACTAATTACCCCTGTTCTATGCATTGCTCTGATGCTACCTAACAAATACTAAAAGCAAGACTTTAAACTATTTCCAGTAACTTAACTATACCACAGAAGAGAAGGTCAGGAATATTTTTAGGAGTAGAAAGATACACAACACCAAACTAGGTCAAATTCACAATGTCTGGTTGGCATCCAATCAAAGGTCAACAGGACACAAAGAAAGAAGCAGGAATATACCAATCATAATAAGGGGTTTCAAAAAATCAATTAATTGGAGTTCCTGTTATGGCTTAGCAGGTTAAGAATTTGACCAGTATCCATGAGGATGCAGATTCAATTCCTGGCCTTTCTCGGTGGGTTAAGGAAATTGCATGGCCACATGCTGTGGTGTAGGTTGCAGATACAGCTCAGATCCCTCATTGCTACAGCGGCTGTGGTGTAGGTTGGCAGCTGCTGCTCCAATTTCACCTCTAGCCTGAGAACTTTCATATGCTGCAATTGCTTTTCTTATTTTTAAGAAAAAAATAAATTGAAACTGATTCAAAACTATTAGACCCAGAAATTTCAGAATTAACAGAAAAAAATATTAAACAATTATGATAACTTTACCTCACATGTTAAAAAGTTAAACAGACTTATGGATGTTATGAAAAATATCCAAAGTGAATTTTGAGATGTGAGAACTATAAAGGTCTAGATGAAAATGCAGTGATGTAGAATCTAAGCTTAGATGATATTAAGAGCAGATTAGACATTGTGACAGGAAAGATAATTGAACTTGAAAATATAGCAATAAAAGTAAAAAAATACATAGGAAAAACTTAAAATCAAAATTGTGAAATGACTTTAATGACTAAAAAATAGACAAATTTGATTTTTAAAACCTATAAATCCCCAGGTATAAGAAGCTCAAATAACCTCCCATACAAGAAGCACGAAGAAAACTGTATCAAGGTGCATCATAATAAAATTGCTCAAAAGCAGTTCTAAAGAGAAAGTTTTATAAGCATCCACAGGAAAAGGACATGTTTATTATAGAGGAACAAAGATGAGGTGACAGCAGAATTCTTGTCAGAAATGATGCAAATGACAAGACTGTGGAATAGCATCTCGACCCATATTTGTATAGCCAGTGAAAACCTTTTTCAAAAACAAAGGTGAAAAAGAGTTGTCTTTTGCAGTGGGCTAAGGATCCAGTGTTGTCACTGAAGCATCTCAGGTCATTGCTGTGGTGCAGGTTCAATCCTTGGCCCAGGAACTTCCACATACTGTGGGCACAGCCAAAAAAAAAAAAAAAAGGAAATAACTTTTTTTCAAACTTACAAAAGTCTATATCAGTAGAACATCGTCAACAGATCCACAATACAAGCAATGTGAAAGGAAGAAGGAAGATGTCAGCTAGGAAGAAAATGACAAGATGGAATGAAGAGCACTGGAAATGGTAATGCAAGCTTCTTTCTTATACATGAAATGGTACATAACCTGAAAGTAACTGATGATAAACAAAGGACAACAAAGGAGATTAAAACAGAATCATAAAATATACTCAACTCAAAAGAAGCCAGAAAAACAGATGGAACAAATTATTTTAATTGCAAGATGATAGGCTTAAAGTTAACCATTTCAATAATTAAAATAAATGTAAATGGTATAAATATATATTTCAAAGGCAGAGATTATCAGATAGGGTAAATGAGCAAGACACTACTGTATGCTGCTTATAAGAAATGCACTTTTAAAAGACCCAAATGGGTAAATCATTTAAAAATGGGGGGCGGGGAGATATACCATACTAGCAAAAAGCAGAAGAAAAAATCAGAGTCTTTATTATCATAAAAAGTAGATACAAGAGCAAAGACTATTACCCAGCATGAAGGTCATTTTGTAATCATAAAGGACTCAATTTATCCAGAGGACCACCATACTACACACTTAGGTATCTAATAACAAAACTTCAAAATGCATGGAGAAAAACCTGATAGAAATACAAAGAGAAATATACAATCTACAATTATAACCAGAGACTTCAATATTTCTCTCTCAATACTGATAGAACACGGAGACCAAAATTTCGTAATGCTAAAAAAAAAAAAAAAAAAAAAAAAACAGAACAATACTACCAATCAATTTGAACCAATTACTTTTTAAAGAACACTCCACTCAATAACAGAATTCAGGTTCTTTTAATTTGCACATAGAATATTTATCAGGTAGACCATACTCTGGGTTTTATAGCCATAAGATAAATCTTCATACTCATGTAATGAGACTCAACATCTATAAGAATTCAAATCATACAAAGTTTTTTATCTGACCAAATGGAATTGCATAAGAACTCAAAGAAATAGTTCTAGAAAGTCCACAAGTATTTGGAAAGTAAATAACATATTCTTAAATAACAGAAATAGAAATGAAAATCAGAACATAGTTTGAATGAACTGAAACTGAAAATATGATATGAAAAGACATCATCTCCTGAGAGAGGTCTGTCCTGATCATTTAGGCTGAAGTAGCTATCCAGTCATTCTCTATCACATCAATAAATTTTAATTCCCTGTATGAAATCTCCTTACACCTGATATTTTGGTATCAGTTGATCATTGAGTGCCTTTCACTTTCAGAATCGAATTCCATATGAGCAGAACATTTTCTGGTTTATTCATCGCTGCATCCTCAGGAGAGTATCTGGCACCTAGTGGACCTCTGTAAATATTTTGTTGAATGAATGAATGCAAACAAGGCATCAGAAAGATAAAAATAAGGACTGGGAGCAGAATGTGGGAAGGAAGAGGAAAAGGCATCTTTTTAATAAACCAAACTGGGACTGGGACAGGAGTTTGCCCAGCAGAAGAGCAGGGCTGGGTAGATAGACCTCCAGAAGTTTCACTTAGTAAACATGGATCTTCTAAGCTGTGTGACCATTTCCACAGATGCTTTTATGATGTTTTGACAAAGAGAACTTGAGTGTTCTCTTCCTACAGCAGCACCCACTTGATAATTAGGATTGAGAACCACAAAGCACAGATCTCTATGAAGCTGCTCCCCCATTGCAAGAAAGCCTCCTTGCACCAGCACCTACCTTTTCTTTGCTTCTTTGAAGCGAAGATTTCATTGTACTATAGCTTCCACAACTACTATCTGGGAAATTTTTATCTGCGTGACATGCAGGTGCTGTGGTGATAAACACAACATGAATAAAATTAAAATACTACAAAATAAATTAAGTAATGAATAAATCTCTCATGGGTTTATACAAATCTCATAAATAAGCAGGAGTTGAACAGAGGACTGGGATTAATAAATTTAAATTAACCTCAAACAAATACAATTCAAACTGTGTATAGTTATGATAGTTCTGGAAGATCTACTGTCAGCTCAAAATGGCCTAATAACCTTCTGGAAGAACCACTGAGATCCTCTCCTTAAACAAAGCCTATTATCATATTGACAACAGTGGTTTGGAGAAAAACAGGGGCAAATACACATATACATATGCATATGCATAACATGAAATATGCATCTACATATGTATACACACATATAATGCATTCTCATTATTCACAGTAGCTAGGCTTTATAAAGTCATCGCAAATACTGAATTAGTAAAGGCTGAAAACTTTGCTTTTGCAAGAAACACACACACCCCTCTATATATAAAAAAAATATGTATAGATCATATATATATATAGCACATATATATAATCTTCATTTCCAAGATTTTTTTCTGTAAGTT
The DNA here is from genome assembly GCF_054392235.1 of Sus scrofa. Lineage (NCBI taxonomy): Eukaryota > Metazoa > Chordata > Mammalia > Artiodactyla > Suidae > Sus > Sus scrofa. The sequence goes on along the minus strand of NC_139383.1, from coordinate 159,301,692 downwards.
TTCAATTCTACTAATATCTAACACCTCTTCCCTGAGCTCTTACATTTCTCCATTCTAATCTTCCCTTCTAGAGGCAATTAGTTTTAAATTTGCAAAAACATTGCAAAATCATTCTACACAACCTCGTGTTAATCATCACTAATTATTTTCTGGTTAGTGGCATTTATCTAATGTTAAATTTTGCTATGTTTTTCCACAATTTTTTCTCTACCACAATTTTGTAATCAATGCTACTGCAGCTCACTTTTTTTTAGTTTGATATATAGTTGATTTACAATATTATATTAGTTTCAGGTATACAACATAGTGATTTGATATTTTTATATATTATGCATTATGAGAAGTTATAATAGTGATTGTATTCCCTGTGCTGTACATTATATCCCTGTGACTTATTTATTTTTATAACTGGTGGTTTATATCTCTTGATCTTTTTCACCTATTTCACCCATCCACCCACCTCCCCTCCCCTCTGGCAATCATCTGTTGGATCTCTGTATCTTTCTTTTTCTTTTTATATTTATTCATTTGTTTTGTTTTTTAGATTCCACCTGGAAGTGACAATGCACATTACTTGTCTTTCTCTGACTTATTTCACACAGCATAATATCCTATAAGTCCATCTTTGTTGTTGCAAATGTCAAGATTTCATTCTTTTTTATGGCTGAGTAGTATTCCATTGTGTGTGTGTGTGTGTGTGTGTGTGTGTCACATATTCTTTATCCATTCCTCTATTGATGGACATTTACGTTGCTTCCATATCTTGACTGTTTGTTTTCTAGGCTTGTGAAGCTTGTGCAACTTGTGCATCTGCCATTCTGGGACTCACTCCTATAGTCACTCTACTAACTCTTGCTGTGTTGGGTCCTATGCTATTCTCTTTCCTTGTCATTCCTTGTTTGAGAAGAGCACTTTTGTCCATAGCTTCCTGAAAAAAAAAATATAGTAAGAAAATTTTATAAGATTGTGCTTCTCTGGAAATATCTTTGTTTTATTCTCTCATTTGATGGTAATTTGACTGGGTATAGAAATCCAACCTGGGAAGAATGATGCCATTTTGATTCTTATGAATGTTTTAGTCTTTATTCCAACATTGTGTTCAGTATTCATAAAACTCATTAATCTGGATTTTCATGTTCTTTCAGTTCCATTCTTTAATTTAAAAAATCCTGTTTGTTAAATATTAGTCCTCATGGAATAATTCTCCTCTATTTTACTTATTATTTTTTGTCTCATGTTGTCCATCTCAGTGTTTTTCTTCTATTTCTATAGAGATAGCTTTGATTTTTCTTCCAAAATTTTAGCTCGGTTTTTTGTTTTGTTTTGTCTTTTTGCCTTTTCTAGACCTGCTCCCGCAGCATATGGAGGTCCCCAGGCTAGGGGTCCAATCAGAGCTGTAGCCACCGGCCTAATGCCACAGCCACAGCAATGCCAGATCTGAGCTATGTCTGCAACCTACACCACAGCTCACAGCAATGCTGGCTCCTTAACCCACTGAGCAAGGCCAGGGATCAAACCCGCAACCTCATGGTTCCTAGTCGGATTCGTTAACCACTGAGCCATGATGGGAATTCCTTAGCTCAGTTTTGATTTCAGTTATTAAATAATCCAGGTCAGAGCCAGGGGTGGATGGGTCATGATGGTATATACAAGGCAGATCAAGAGGGATGTCTTCTGGAAAGAGAACACATTGTTTATGAGGAAAATTCTACTCAGAATATTTACCCAGAGATTTTAATAAAAGCAAATGAGAAAAAGAAGAATCATTAACTCCGGGGGCAGGGGTTGGGGTTGGGTGGATAAAGAAGATGGGAATTCAAATATAGTTACCTGCTAGGCTTAGCAGGTTAATTTTATTAACTATAAAATTATGATAGAATTACATTGGAGAGTATGAAGGGAGGAGAAGAAAGGTGGGGTTTGTTTGTTTGTTTGTTTTGCTTTTTTGTCTTTTTAGGGGCATACCTACGGCACAGGGAAGTTCCCAGGCTAGGAGTCAAATTGGAGCTAGAGCTGCCAACCTACACCACAGCCGCAGCTACAAAGGATCTGAGCCGCATCTGCAGCTCATGCCACAGCTCACAGCAATGTCAGATCCTTAACCCAGTGAGCAAGGCCAGGGATCGAACCTGCGTCCTCGTGGATACTAGTTGGGTTAGTTACCACTGAGCCATGGCAGGAACTCCTGTTTTTAAAAGTTAGTACCTCCATCCACCATAATAAAAGGTCAACAAAGTTTAAAATGGATGCATCAGAGAGCAGTGCATTATGTTATTTAGAAAGATGGAGGTAAGTAGCAAAAGAAGCAGCTACAGGAGTTGATGGTAGATGCTACTGAAAAATAGAAAGAGAGTGGTGGGGCTACTGCAGCTGTTGTTGCAGTTGCTGTTGTTGCTGCAAATCTTAAAGGCTATTTGATTTTTTCCTGTTTTATTGAGACATAATTGACATAAAGCATTTTAAGGTTGCAGCAGAATGATTTGACTTACATATATTGATGCATTGTGAAATGATTACCACAGTAAGTTAACATTCATCATCTCATATGGATTTAAACAAAAAGAAAGAAAGAAAAGAGTTCCTGCTGTGGCTCTGCAGTTTAAAGATCTGGCATTGCCATAGCTGTGTCATAGGTCACAGCTGCAGCTCAGAATTGATCCCTGGCCCAGGAACTTCCATATGCCTAGGATGTGGCAGAAAAAGGAAACAAAAAGAAACAAAGAAAAAAAAAGTTTTTTCCTTGTTATGAGAACCCTTGAAATTTATTCTCTTAACAATTTCCAAATATATCATGTATCGCTTTAAAAAATAATTAATGATAAAATGAGATATCATCAGACCAAAAAAAAGAATATCTCAAAGCATATGAACATTGTAAGTTCCTTGTTGCATGTTTGACCAGTATTCCAGACACTCAGTCATTTTTACCGCCAAGGAATATTGTAATCCCATTTGACATATGTTGTGAGCATGACCATATTTTTAGCATCTAATAGATGAAAAGGAGTAACTTTTAAAATTTCACGTTGTTGAGATGCTAGTAAATGTGGACAATGTTTTATACCCATTCACCAACTGATGTCTTTTCTGTGCACTATCTCTTCCACTCTTTCATCTAATGGGGGCTACATTTACTTCTCATTAACCAAAAGGTGTTTTTCACATATTAAGAAGAATGGCATGTTGGTCATCATTTTCAGCAGGTTGATTTTTAGCTTATATTTTCATACTTGAAATCATTTTTTTATGTGACCAAAACCTTTTTTTTCCCTTTAGTCCTTTCCTCACGTGCATGAAGCACTGTATTTAGGCAGTAAATATACATGCACTTAAAAAAACGAAAGATGTGAGAGAAAAGAATGTATACATGTGTGTGTGACTGGGTCACCTTGCTGTATAGTAGAAAATTGACAGAACACTGTAAACCAGCTATAATAGAAAAAAAATTTTTAAATCATAAAAAAAAGAAGGGAGTTCCCATTGTGGCACAGCAGAAATGAATCCAACTAATATTTGTCAGGAGGTTCGATCTCTGGCCTCGCTCAGTGGGTCAGGGATCTGACATTGCCATGACCTGTGGTGTAGGTCACAGATGTGGCTTGGATCTAGTGTTGCTGTGGTTGTGCTGTAGGTCAGCAGTTATAGCTCTGATTCAATCTCTAGCCTGGGAACTTCCGTATGTTGTGGGTGTGGCCCTAAAAAGCAAATAAAATAAAATAAAATAAAAAATAAAAGCAGAAATTAAAGAGCAAGATTCTGACTGTTTTCCCAAAAGGACTCTGGTTGAGTGCAAAGCATGCACTGAGGAATTCTGAATAAGGAATGTACGTGACAGAATTAGGCAGAACTAAGAGTCACTGGGTCCACTTACCGGAGTGAATCTTCACAGCCAAACCACTAGGACTCAGGAACCAGAACAATGGTAGTAATTCACTAATGCTGATTGCGCACTCAGTTAAGTGCCAGGCATGCATCCAAGAACTTTACACACGTTATCTCATCAGTACAGAATGAATTGGAATTTGAGTCTGAACTCCAAGTGCGAAGTGAAGCACTGATGTGCCAGGGAAACTGAAGGGGGGAGGTCAGGATGGGGTCGAATCCTGGAGCATGAGTTTGAAATAAAAATGTCAATTATTTATCAATACCTTTGAAACCAAAATAATAATCTTTCAAGAAATGAAATTAAAACAGAGCATTTTTTTTGTATTGGTCTGATATTCCTTTCCCAAAAGACAATAAACATTTTTGAAGATGTGGCTATGACATGGGTGGAGCTTGAGGTCATTCTCAGCTGTTTTGTCCTGACACTTACCTTGGTTTTCCTATTTGGGATTTGCTTCCTCATTCACAAATCATAAGTGTCACATGCCCCCTGCTTTGTGGACACTGACATCACCATGAAGAAATTACCTCCCCTGGGTGTGACATCTCTTGAGATGTACCACAGTTTTCTATGGATGATTAATAACTTTGGGGTCACACCTAACACAGTCATGGCAAGAAGAGAAATTGGGGAGAGTACTGGGTGAGTATGCACACTCTCCAAAAGTGTGTTCTGAGAGTCCAGTCAATTCTGGAGAGGTCAGCAGGGGCCACGCCATTCACATTTGGCCAGACTGGGGACATCACGGTATCTTCCCAACCCCAGCTTCTTCTTTGGCACCCAAGGTGTTCTGCTCTTTTCCTGTCTTCTCTCTGCCCCTTGTTTCCCCATCTCTGATCTTGATATTCGACCTCAGCACCATTTGTCCACTGAGAGGCACATAATTCTACTTTTCCTAATCCCACATCCCCAGGACTCTCTCCTCTCCTGTCTTCCTTGGGGCCTAGCTCCCTGAGAAGGAGGATATGCCAGGTCCTGATAATTGTTAGGTGATAAGGACTCAGTTGGTTATGCTAGTCACACATTTGCAGTTATATACAGAATTTGACCCAAAGGCCCATCTTTATGTAGAAGGCCACCGGCACCTGACTACTTCGCTTTAAAAGGAGGTCACATCCTCTCCATGGACATTCCATGGCCAATGGAGTGTTGATGGGAAAGTAGCCAGGTCTTTGTTCAAAATGGTGCCATTCCAAGAGCTGCTGACACGGGTGCTTATGGAGGTTTGACTGAGTGGCCAGAATAGCCCCCACTGTGAAGACAGCTCTGCGGGGAGAGAAGGAGATCATCTGGAAGAGCCGGGTTAGAAGAGGAAGTCACTTCTCATCACACTGTCTCTGGAGTCTTAAGGTTTCCAGGTCATGCCAGTTTCTGATTTCCCTGAATTCGTTCATGGCTGGTATTAGCATTACTCAGGGTTTTAATCTAGAAAACAATGTACAAATAAATATTAATCCTTAGAAAATATTGCTATTATAAACAATGACTTTATTGTAATATATAAATTATACACTCTTACTCACATATAATTATTATATTAATATAACAATATATAACATTAATACCACATTATATGTCAATATAACATTAATAATACAGTAATTGAATAGTAATGACTTGGTTGTTTATATCACCTTAACAATTAAATTATTTAATTGTATATAATTTTATTACATGAGTAATAGCATATGGTGTATATTATTACCTAATTAATTTAACATAATTAATTGCAAATCTTATGACAAACAAATGGATGTACCATAGTACAAAAATATCAACTCCTATGAGCACAGACATGGCTATCAGATTGATAAATTTCCTCAACGGGATGCCTAGCTCATGTGACATTGAAATGAAGCACATGATATGCATGTGCTTTTGTGAAAGCTCCACCCACACACGTGATTAGAGTCCTTGACCCTCCTGACTGATCACACCAGTGAAATGTCCAATCATTTGACTGACTTGACTCTTCAAAATCGAATGGGATGGTCACACTGCTTAGAGGCAAGCTGGTTTTCATGTACAGCAGTATTCTGAAGTTTGGGGACAGTCACTTTCAGGTGGCTTTGGGTCTGGGCCACCATGACCTGTGTGTGATGCTGTCAGGGACCAAAGCCTCCAGCTGGCCCGGCATCGGGTGACCAGCTGACCCACCTCTGCCACCAACACGCAGCACAAATCACACAGAGAGGTTGTGAAGCTTAGTTAATATTTAAAACATTTTGATGCTCAGATAAAAGGGGATTCAAGTTGTCACCAATTAGTAGGAAAAGACTAATTATTATACAGACCTATGATCTTTTATAAGTAGAAACATTAAAGGAATCTAAAAGCTATCACTTTCCATGAAAGAGCAGATGGCCTGAATTAGACCCTAAAATATAATGAGAATGTGTGTTCATATAGAGATAGATAGAGATCACCAAACAGGAATTTCTTAGAGGGCTATTGGGGGATGGGTGATAAAATAGAACAGAAAACACGATGTCATTCTATCCAGAACTGTCTATGGGAACTTATCTAGAGAAAACATTGTCTTCTGTTCCAGAGTTTTAACTATTTGCAACTGCATTTATCATATTTCAACAAAATTCATCGTTTAGGCGATAAATACTGAGTCCCTATTATGGAGGGTGCTCGAATAATACAATAAATGAACTGCAGTGTTGACTATTAAAGAACTTATAGCCTAGCGGAAGAAGACAAATGAACATAAAAATACAAACTGTTTTCCCATAACCCTGATTTCTGCCTTTTCACACCCATCATCGCCAAAACACCTTTCGGTGCTTTTGGGAGGGAGCACTTTGTCTCAGCTCCTGAATTTTCTCCTGAGCTGGCAGGGGTCTTCCCCAAGCCTGGGTTGAAGGCCATGCGGCCTTTGCTGTTGATCATCTCCTGAAACCCCTGTATGGGTTCACACACAGCCACAGAGGCTGTTCCAGGCACCTAGGGGGATGCCTTTTCCATGGCAGCACTACCTCAGCAAAACCTTGGTCCAGACACTCTGAGGCCACTACCACATCCTCTGGCCACTCAGGCCTCACCTCTTTCTAACGTCTCCGGATTTCACAGACTCTGCCACACTTTGGAAGGTGACTAAAGGGACTTGACGTACAAGAAACGTGCCAGTCTAAGTCTGATGCTTCCCAAAGGCCAAAGGAAAATTTTGCAAGGAAATTCTAGTCTTTACCACTTCCCAAGCATTTCCCGGAACCCAGAGAACACCCACATCTGTCACAGAAGCAAAGTCTCTTCCAGTGAAGAGGAGGTGATGGGGTGGGATGCATCTTCTTTGGGAGATCCAGATTCTTCTTGGCCATTTAAGGGCAATGTCTGAGTTCCCAAGCCAGGGTGAGGTGAACTTTTCCTTATCATACCTCCTGGGCTTCTGACAGAAACCACTGGCTCAGGGGCACACACCCGCATGCACGCACGCACGCACAAAGGCGCTCGCGTATGCGGCACCCCCTCTGATTTCTTTACCCTCAGACGCTAAAGATGCTTCAGTGCCTGTTTCCCAGAGCAAACCCTAGGACTGTATAAGTGAAGGGAGAGGTCTTCCAAACAAAGCAGGAACAAGTAATAATAACCACAGGACTGTGGCCTTTTGGGATGGAGCCCAGCTGAACTGTCTGCCTTCACAATGAATTGTGACGTTGAATTAGATAAGTTTTTTTTTTTTTTTTAATTTTGAATGTGGTTTGCCAATACAGTGTTAGGTGCATTTTTGATGTTTATTTCACAGTCTCGGGAGCTACAAATTATTCACAAACAGGTTCAGAAATTTGGGGAATAGGGATTTGTGGGAAGTAAAGATTGTTTCATTGAGTGTGGGATGACCACTAAGGGCAGTGAAAGTAAAATGTACTAAAATGGTGGAATGCTGAAATGTGGCAAGAAATAGCAAGACTTCGGCAGACCTGGTGTCTTGACACTTTATCCACCAGTTACTGATAAGTCAGTCATAATGAAATAAGGACTGAGGTTGATTATTTTTTCACAAAGGAATTTCTGTGCATGTATATGGTTGTATTTGTGTGGCAGAGCCTGTGGGACTCAGAATCCAGCAAAGGCAGGTCCTGGCCTGGTGGCAGGTGTGGCATGCCCTGAGGAAGCTGGACAGAACCTTTTCTTGAATCACACAGTCATTTATCTAGTTTTTAATTCAGCTTTACTCTTCTAATCCGAGTTTCCTCCACTAACTTTTTTCCTCCTAACTTTTAGCTGGCCACTCCTTGGGCAGAAAGAAGATGCTGTACCTGATGGGGTCCATTCCTGACACCAGGCTGTGACCACAGGTCTCTTCCAGTCAGAAGAGAGCTTTTCCAGTTTCCTTTCATTCTCTTCTTTTCTATTTCTGTTCCTTCTTTTCTACTTTAGAGAATGTTGTCCAATTGCCTCTTTTTACTCCTGACCTCCTGTGAGAAAACCATTGATTGAGCTTCTCAGTTTTAAGACAATAAGTGGGATTTGTTCCTCTAAATGCTATGGTTTAAAAAAAGAAAAGAAAAGGAAAAGAAAAGTCTATCAGAAATGGCAGAGCAGGGGAGACCCCAAACTCCTAAGCTCTGAGGGAGTCCAGCTTGGCTGGGCCTCTGTCAGTGACCTGAGAGGGGGACATTCTTAGCAGCAAAAAGTATTTTTAGGCAACTTTAAAATAGAGCCAAAAATAAATCTAATAGAAACAAGAAAAGGAGAGCTTTGATTCTGAAATACCCTGTGGTTCTTGAAATGTGAATAAAATTACTTCCTGAAAAAGCTCAAAAAAGGTGTTAATCATTCCCTTTTCAGTCACGACATTGAGTAGGGTCCCCAGTGCCTGCCTAACAGCTCGTTCCATTGGCTCCGGTGACCTAACCCGGGCATAAATCCTAGCGCACTTCCGCCATGTCAAGTGGCCTGTGAGGTTTTAAATAAACGTCCTTGCTTGACAACTCCCTGCAATTAGACCTTGACCGTGGGCGTCCTGTTAACTTGCTGCTTCCTCTGTTCTTTCCCGTTCCCTTTCTTCGGCACTCTCTTTTTAATCGTACCTCGTATAGGTTACCTGCAATCTTCGTAACTCTAATGATCTTGGAGGTCAGGTGTTGCAGGGTCCTGAGTGTAGTTCAGAAAATGGTTTAAAGAGTCCAAGAAAAGCTCTTCAAGGAATGCAGTGAGTCCAAGCCAACTTTTATCTCACCCGACAGTCTCTTCTCCCTCAAGAGCAGAAAGGGAATATCTTGAATGAGAAGTATACAGACCTACTTGCTATAATGTGACATGTTACAGGTGATTTGGGATAGATAAATATGAAGTAACATGTGAATACAAAATGCCTCAGTTCATTTGCCTCAGCCTTGCATTGGCAGGGATGATGCGCCTGCTATGTGCTGGGCACTTGTTTGTACTGGGCTATGTGAGTGATGGAAGCCATAGATCAACACCTGCCTCTTAGATATTTTTTTCCCTTTTTTTTTTTTTTTTCTGCACCTGCAGCATGCAGAAGTTCCCTAGCCAAGGATCAAACCCATGTACAGCAGGTACCCAAGCCACAGCAGTGATAACACAAGATTCTTAACCCGCTGCACCACCAAGGAATTCCCATTCAGATATTTCAAATATAGTAATGGGAGCAAGTGACATACTCAAATGACTGTATTACAAAGTAGAAGATAATGTCCCCATGGGGATGTGAATGAAGAAGCTCTTGAACATTTTAGGAGAAAAGGTTTGGATCTAACTAGAGGAATATGAAAAGTCTTCATTCAGGAGTGGATTTTCCCCATAGAAGGTGATATCTCAAGGATTATTCGAGGCTCGGGGAGAGTTTATCCCAAAGCTGTGAGAATTGTGCCTGGAAAGCTCACAAGGTGGTGAAGTTATGGTATATTGGGGATATATTCTGGGAGATATTTTAAGTTTAGAAAGATGATGAGGAAGACAGAGAACACTGTTCCTGGGCAGCTTTGAGGCTGAGATGGTACATGACAAATAAAAATAGTGCTTGATACAGTGTTCAGAGGGCTGTATTAGAGATACTGACATGTGCAGAACAAGGGGTCCAAAAAAGCCATAAAACTGGTCATGAAAGATACACAAGATTTTGACCAACTCAGAAGGGATTACAGGCAGAGCAAGCATTTATACAAAGATATTGAAATGAGAAACATACATTCTGTTGGGTAAATTATAGCTTAAGGTGACCAGAGCACAAAGGACAAGCAGACCTGGGATGGGGGGTGGGAAAGAAGTGAGGGAGGCCAGATAATCAGGTCAGGGTCAGACTAGGAAGGACCTTGAAAGCAAACAAAAGGAATCTGGGTTTATTTTAGGCAACAAAGGCTTCTGAGCAAGGAAATGAAATAATCACTGATAACTGTATAAGCAAATACCTTTTTTCTTCAGTCCAAATAAAACACAGAACCTCCTTTGATTAAAGGCTTCAGGATAACAATGAAGAGACAAAAATATGAATCTAAGTCATTGGTGTATAAAGTCGTTTTTAAATTTTTGATCCTGGTCTAGTGCAAGCACTGAGCTCCTGGGGTCTTAAGACAGGCCAGGGCACCAAGGTCTGTGTTTGTCCATCACCAGGCCTCAGCAATTTAATGAACATTTGTTGGAAAGGTGAAGAAAATATCTATTAAGTGAGTTACATGATGAAAACGACCCCCACATAATTTTAATATTTTCAAAAAGTGGAACCACATGGGGAAGAGCAATGCTCATCTGGCTGAGGATGGACAGCCTCTGAATGTGAAAGACGGGACAGGGTGGTCTTCCCTGTATGGCTGGGGGGATCCATTCTACTCACTGCTTTCTCCACTGGAGAGCTCAGTGACTCAACAGGAATACAAGGAGTACATCCCAAAGTCAGAGAAAAACAATGGGTACCCTTCCCAGTGAGCTCGCTTCTTGCACACTTTCCAGGAACCAATACAACAGATAGGTAAGAATGAAGAACCAATGGGATGCTGTGATTGGCAGATACACTGAATGTCTTCATCCTGGTTACCTGATACGCATGGCAATCGGAGAGATGATACCTAACACTCTACAAGAGAATAAATATTATTGAATAGCTAATTAACAGGCCTAGGAGATATGATATGTAACTACACAAAATTATTCAGAAAAGCAATGGAGGATATTCTGTTATCCGTTTAAAAGTATCTATGACCTCTTTGAAGCTAGAAACCATGTATTGGTGGTGGTGGTCCCCAGCCCTTAGCACAGTGCCTTTGGGGGCTGGTAGGCCCTCCATGCATAAACAATACATGCAAATGAACTCACTCAGATGTACCTTCCAGTGTCTGCATCCAGCACCTGCCTCCAGGGATGGAGGTAGTGTGGTCACTTGAACACCAGCCTCCCTTCACCTCCGGGGACACTCAGGAAGCTGTACTTCCCGGGAACCCATCTTCCTTTTCAAGATTAGGATGGGAAAATGGGGATATTTAAAAAAAAAATTTATTACAGTATAGTTGATTTCTGCTATACAGAAAAGTTACTTTTTACTTTATCATTATGTTTTTTTTTTTCTTTTTTTCATTGCTGTTTGTGGCTTGCTAAAGTGTCCACGAAAATAAGAGCCTAAGAGTTCTGGCGAGAGCCGGGAAGAGTGACAATGCAGCTTGCACAAGCTCTTCCCCAGGCACTCTGCCAGTGCCCCGTCTGTCTTGTGTGTGCCACACCTAAATGTTGACCTAAAAATCCCTCCTCGGTTCCAGGCCAGCTGCCCCTCCGGTGTGTAGACAGCCAGCTGGGGCAATGGGCCAAGTGCCACTCTTGTGTGAGAAGGTGAACCAGTGTCCATGGTGCATCCGGATGAGGTCACAGAACTGATGCCAGTGACACAGATTCATCTTGGCTCTCATTTCACCATATAAAGCAATGGGGAAGCATGAAGCTCAGCAGTTCACCTGAGAGCAAATTTCACGCCGGAAAACTCTGCTCTTTGGTACTGAAGGTGGTGCTCAGCCCTCCAAAGTCTGTTCTGCCTCCTGCCCTTCGCCAGCTGAGGAAGCCAAGCCAGCCTGGGTCACTCTCACCCTGGTGGCCAAGCTACCGTGTGTCACCAGCATCCTTTAAGCTGAATCTTTCCTCTTACCATTTCCGTGACAGAATCATTTCATCTGTAATAATTTTCCACAGGAGGCTGTGGAGAGGAGGCTGCCGGAGTTTTACCTGCTGTTCAAACCAGGCACGGTTGAGAGAGACCATTTTTCTTTGTGTTTGAAACCAACAGGAGGACGAAAAGGCCCCATAAATACAGCCAATCAGGAGTATTTTATATCTATTGCCGCAATGAGAAAGCCCACCTGTAACAAAACAGAAGAGGGATGCAAGGAAATAAGAAGAGAAAAAAAAGGAGGAAAGGAAGAAAGATTTAGGGAAAAAAGGGAGCAGGGTTAATCCTTCATGTTGAAATGTTCCTGTGGTTTATAGCAAAAGAGTGCTTTGGGCTGTCAGGGCTATTCGTCAAGGGTTAAATGTCGCTCAAATCACTCCTATTATGAACAGAGATGTGTGTGTGTGTGTGTGTGTGTGTGTGTGGCGCTACTTTCTTATGCATTTCAAATGGAGCCACGCTGGCCTGGAGATGACCTGCCACACGATTTTTAAATTATCTTTGTGCGCGCTCTGCTTGTTTTGGAAATGCTCTAAATAAAAATAATGGACTGTCTTTTAATAAGTCTCATTGTGAAGATTCCACATATCAAGCCCCGCCATGCAGCTTGGAGGCAAACATCGGGCATGTGTGATCTCGCTGGAAGAGAGACAAATGGGGCTTCAGGCAGCTCTGTCGAGGGACCACTGCCGGGGAAATGGCATCCGCGAGCCGGCACATCTGTCAGGGTGCAGGATATTGGCACCTGTCATGCAATTTCAGTCATGACTTTTAATAAAGCTGCCCTCCCTTAGGTAAAATTGGAACTTGACTGTAACATTATCTGCAAGCCCGTCTTGTTTTCCCCTCCAGAGCACTTTTGTACGTGAGGTGGTTCCAATGGATCTGAAAGCTGAAGTATGATGTTTACCAGCGCCGCCCTTGCTCCCCAGAACTCTGGATTTGAAAGAGATGTTGCATTGAGGTTTTTTTTTTTTTTTTTTTTTGCTTGCTTGCTTGCTTTTGCAGAATGTCTCCTTTGGCCAACGGATGCTGGCTTCCCTCTTTATTTTCATATCACTCGCCCCCTCCCGTCCACCTACCACCGCCTCCATCCCCCTCGCCTCCCCACTCTGGGTTGTTGTTTGAGTGAATTTAGCCCGGGGAAGTATGTATATCATAAAAACCGGGTTGGGATTTGCTGGCTGTCACTCAATAAATCAGTCAGAGTTTAATTACCAGGCAAGTGATGGGCTGTGGTGACAGGCACCAGCTCTGGTCGAGAGCATTTCTTTTGGGGCAACTGCTATGGGAAAAAAAAAAAAACTAAAAATGAGGTTACTGCATGTGTGTGTGTGTCTGTGTGTGTGTGTGTGTCCATGTGAGATAGACAAGAACACAAGGCTAAGAGGCAAAAGGGTAAAACAAAAAGCTAAGGGTGCATTGGCCAGAGAGAAAGGAAAATCTAAGGACTCTTACAGCTGCAATCAACCCTCAAAAGTTCTGTTCTAAGACAGTGGAAATTTTAGGAGTCATTTTAATGCAATGTTCCTTAGGAAAAGCTTTCTGTGTAGTGCCTGAAACATCACTAGTTGAGTGTTGCATGATTTCTGTACTAACACGTAGTAATTTCACTTCCCTGAGCAACACACAAAAATGTTTTATTTGTGAACTATTAAAAAGACTTCCAAACTGGAAACCTCACACACATACACACACTCCAGACAAAAAATCAGAAAATAATGTGTTCAATGATGTTTCGCAAAGTGGGAGTCAAGTGGGTTTTCGCCTTTATTTAAGGTTTTCTTATATTTTCCCACCACTAATTAACCATTGCTCCCCCCACTTCCCTCACACCCTCTCCAACACTTCTGGGCAAGATTCCAGGTTGAGTGACCCTGAAACACAGATTCAGGATTTTTTTTTGAAAGGCAATTCACACTCAATGTGGTTTTTATTTTTGACTAGTTGTAAGAAATGCTCTCTTCTACCTGTGGTGTGTCAGGAGGCTGTATGTGGATTTGCCATGGTATGTTTTGACTGAAATAGTGTCTATTTTCCTTTTTTGATTTTTAGGGATGCACCCTGGGGCAAATGGAGGTTCCCAGGCTAGGGGTAAAAATCAGAGCTGTAGCAGCTGGCCTACACCACAGCCACAGCAACATGGGACCCAAACTATGTCTATGACCTACACCACAGCTCGTGGCAATGCCAGGTCTCTAACTGACTGAGCAAGACCAGGGATCGAACCAGAGTCTTCATGAATACTAGTCAGGTTGTTACCACTGAGCCATAGCAGGAACTCCTGTTTTCCTTGGCATGTCTCGAAGTGTTTATTTACAATCCTTTGGCCATTTAAAGGAATCATGAGGACCTTTGGCTGTAGGTAATATAGCCATGATGCAGAGAGCAAGCTTCCTGGTGGGGAGCAGGGCAGGGATAGGGCAGGGTTTACCAATAATGCAGGATGGAGGAGAAGGCCTTCTCTGTGGGTCCTTCTCCAGAATTTAAATTTCATTGGATTTTTCCCAAGCTGACCTGGATCTTACTGTCCTTCCTTAAATTCTTTTAGAATTACATCATTAGAAGAGTATGATGCTCATCAACCAAAGACAATAGCCTGAGATTTTGATAAGTATATGATAAACATTTCAGACATAAGATCAGACAGAAATTGATGGGTAATAAGACCTGCCATATAACTGGGGGAAATCCAGTCAATACTCGGTGACAGACTATATGGGGAAAGAGTTTGAGAAAGAATGAATATATATGGAGATGTAGGGCTGATTCACTTTGCTGAACACCTGAAACTAACAGAACATTGCAAGTCACCTATACTCCCATAAAATGTATTTTTTTGAAAAATAAAAGATCAGGCAGGATGGACTTGGACACCATCAAAAAAATATTATACTTTATAATCAAAGCAAAATCAGCAGGTTTTGGCCTTGGCTTTGGCCAATTCTTCTTTGTGAAGAAAATGTTCATAAAGAACAGCCACTCCAGTTTAAATTGCTATTAGAGAGAGAGAGAAAAAAAAAAGGCAAAACAAAACAATACAAAATCCTGTACCACCTGGCCAGAAAATGGCCTGTGACCTGATTCCTGGAAACTGAAGAACTGGAGCCCAACTTCCCACCCCACAACCTCTTATTTGTTCTTGCTTGAATCCGTCCTAAGCCTCAGTTTACCTTGCCCATAGCTCAAGTGTCAGCGCTCCTGGGGCCCAATAAATTTCTCTATGGTTTTAGTCTAGATAGCAAATGATCAATTCCAATAACCCTAAGAATGAGCAGGCTTTGTTTAAATGTCTGTTAAAACAGATTTTATGGCTGCGTCAGGGCTGTATCAGATGGCTCAGCGTGTTCACGTAGCCCATAAAACACGTCACGAGGCTCTCCGAAAATATCGGGTTAAGAGAAGCAGAATCTTTCCTAGGGTTGTTCCTTTTCAAAAGTCCCCCCCCCCCATGTTAAACAACCTTTAAGTCCAAACTTAATGGCCATTTTACAAACAAGAGCTAGAATTAAAAGAGATAGTAGTGGTATTGTCGCAGAGCAGAAAGGAAGATGTAAGATCAGAAGGTGGAAAATATAAACCAAATACTATTTCAAATTAGCCAAAAGGAGCTTCAATCCATATGGTCTGACATTTTGCAGGGTCAAAAAGCTGCCTGTGTTTTTGCCCCAACAGGATTCGTACCTGCTTCAATACAGTATTTAAAGCAAAGTCGTGAAAAATCATGCATGCCCTTTTCAGACAAATCTAAATATGTCCTCAATGATGAAAAAACTGGCTGGTCACTCATTTAATCCCACTGGTTCTGTTGAGTATTATTTATTTGCAATCTTCAAGTAAAAGAGAAAACAATGTTGCAAGAGTTATTAAGTGTACAGCTTTCTGCTGCTTCCGAGCAATCAATAGCACATGGAGATGTCTGATGGTGGCTTTCTGTGAGTCCCCTCTCAGGGCCACGGTGGTTAATATCTCCCCTGTGTTTCAGAACAGAGTAAAAATTAAACTCATCTTTATAGTATCTGATTTTTAAAGATCTCCAGGAAGGGATTTCCACAAATGGAAGACAGTTCTATTATCATGTGCTAAAATCCCTCACCACTTACATCCAAAGCACTGCACTTGGAAGCCCATTTCCTCTTGCTTTTTTCAGAAGAGGAAAGACTTCACTACCTGCTGCATATTTAATTTTTATAGACCCGAATGTCAAGTCAGGGTGAAAGATCTCCACAAAAGTGGGTGGGAAGTCACCTCAGGAGCTTGTCCCAATGGTGCCTGCTCCCCGTATGGCCAGCTCCCCTGCTGGGTGGTCAGCATGGAAGCCCATCCACTCACACACAGATTCGCTGGCTCAAAGATGCGAGCCACTTATTTTGACTACAGACCTCCTCTGTTCCAGGAGATTCAGTTCTAAACAGGAAAGGCAAGGCCCCTACTTCAGATGTGCTGGCATCCTCATGGGGATAGACTGAAAACAAACAAACACGTAAGCAAGAAAAACATCAGCTGGTGATGAGTGCTCTGCGGAAAATTAAAATGATGTGTTGCGATAGATAGTGCCTAGCATTTTCTGGTCAGGAATGACCTCTCTGAAGAAGTGACATTTAAGCCAAGAAGGCTTGTGAGCGAAGGTTGAGGCAAGAACATTCTGAGCACAGGGGCAGCTCGGAGTTTTGGAAAATGGAATGAACGCTGGATTGGAGGGTAATGAATGAGGGCAAAGTGGCCGGAAATGAGTTAGGACAAGCAGGGGGAGGAAGAGAAGGTGGGGAATCCTGTACCCATGGCAACAGTACACTTCCTTCTAGTTCCCATAGGTAGTTGTAGGGGGGTTTTAGGATGGAGACCTCCATGATTTGGGTCAAGTTGAGTTGAGTTCTACAAGGATCATTCTACCACCTATCAAAGTGGACAAATTAGAAACAGGGAGACTCAATTGGGGAGAGTTACTATAGTCCGGGTGAAAGAGGGCTTGAGGATTGGGCAATGGATGATGAGGAGTGGACAGATATAGCACATGTCTTAAAGTAGAGTCTCCAGTGATTACTGATGGACTGGACTGGACTGGACTGGACAATGACAAGAGACAGGGCAGTGTATTGTTCATGCAACCCAACAGCACATGCTGTGTGAAAAATAGCACCAACATCTAGATGGCTTCAAACAACTGTGATTAGCTCCTCCTTTAGTCTTCATGCCCATGGAGAGTTGGTAGGGACTTTGTTCCATGTAGTCCCCACTTAAAAGCCTAGGCTGGAGGATACTCTCCTTTGGCTTGTGGCTGATTGCTGAATCAGCATTAAGAGCATTTAGAGAATCACCCAACTTGTCAGTGCTTCCACACAGAGGTGTTACCCACCACCTGTGCCCACAGCTCATTGTCAAGGACAAGTCCCTGGGTCCAGGGTGTAGAGGAGAGGAGTTATTCTCTGTGGGGAACAGGAGAGGGAAACTGGCTGTTGGAAAGTGCACTTAACATCCATCATAAGAGGTGTAAAGGACAATCCCTGGAATTTTTGTTTGTGCAACAACATAGAGGGTGCTCCCATTTCTTTGCTGTGGGAAAGCAGGGGGATGAGTGCCAGTGAGCCTTTACTGGTAAACACTCCCGTCACCAGAGAGTGCCAGATCCTCACTGCCCTAGATTATTCTCTGGGCTGGACCCAGCACTGTGACCAGCATATGACACATTACATACTCAGTGACATTATGAGGGAATGAATGAATCGAAGAATGAGAATAAATCATTAAGCCATTGGGTTGACTTTCTAAGGGTGGCAAACAATTGCACTTTCATCCTTCCTGGCTAAAGCCAACCCAGAAATCCATGTTCAAGTCAGTATTGTAATCCAGATCCCAGGCTCATGGGCTGACTCACACCAGCTGCTTGCAACTGTGTTTTTTCCCAGACCATCACTTGTCTGTCTTGAGGTTTTGTGCTTCAGCTCCTGGTACCTTCCTAAGTCTGGGCAGCTTGTCTGACTACTTCAGATTACCTACCTGGATGCCAGTTTAACTCTCAACTTTTGAGTTAGATGCATCTCTAGCACCAGCTAACGGACACTTTGGTCAGCGAAGGCATTTGCACATTATCCTACCAGCCATTGGAGGCACTGACCCTTCTGGAGCAGAGGATTAGCATGAACTGCCTCCTGACTGAGAGCTCCTGAGGGTGGGCACTATACTCCTTGGACCTATGCATTTCCAGCATTGATCAGGGTGATGGACACATAGAAGCACATGACAGAAGTATGATGTATGAACTACTGTGTGTATGAATGAATGATGGATGATCGAGTGAGGTTTAAAAAGATGAATGTTTTGGCAGCAGTAGGTTTAATTGGGGGAGGTACAAAGTTGGGGCAAGACAAAGCAGACACTGTTGGAAAAGTCTAGAGGTGAATTTATAAGATTCTTTTAAGTACTGACAAATGCCCAGGTACTGAGCTGTCTCAGTTCAGTGAGTTCCTGGCTAAAGATGAGCGATATTTAAAATTGCAACTCAATATTCCTTCTAGTGCAATGTCATTTCAACTTGTTATAAAGACACAGTGCAAGATTTAAAGAGATACCTTGTAAGAAAATTTGTATAGCGAGATAAATAAAATTATATCATCAGAATGATTAAAACCTTGACTACATATGCAATAGTAAGCTTGAATCTTAACGTTATATAATTTGATTTAATGAAAACATTCACTGAGTATAATGTTAACAAAGCATAGAGTTTTCAAATGTTTTTTTTTAATCTGTGGTATAAATTTAGATATATGCTTAAGAGCCCCCAAACCCAATATTGGTATATAAGAATACCAAAATGTAGCTCATTTTCTAGTGGTCTAATAATATGCAGTGGTTTACAACTCAGGCTAGCTCAGGGGAACACATGCACCTCAGTGAACAAAGTGTAGGCAGGAAAGTGATGTCTTTGGGAAGGCTGAGGGTGACTGAGATGAGAGACCCAAACGCCCTCCTCTTCTCTCCTACTCAAGTTTGCTCTCTCTGTGTTAATGCCATTCCTTCACACTATAGCCCAGCCTCTTTCACACTCAGGAAGATGTGGCAGCCAGCAGTCCTGGACCCTCACTTCTCCATCCTAAGAGGAACTCAATGGCTTCTCCATGTTCTGATTGGGTGGCAAACCAAGATGCTGATCACCTGTTGCCTGGAGATATAAGGGAATATGATTGACAGCTTTCATGCAAACCACTGGGTTGAGAGTCTCAGTCAATAGGTGAGAACAGCTACCCTCCAAAAGGACAGCACTGTTTACAAGAGAGAGCAATGGGGCTCCTTCTTCCTCTAGATTTGTTTCCTGGGAATCTGACTGCTGAGGTTTCTATTTACTCTTCTGGGGTTGCTTTTTGTTTTTAACCCCCATAGAGTGAGCGAGAACAAGATGGTGTGTGAGTTTGCTCAGGCTACTGTAACAAAGTACCACAGACTGAGCGGCTCAAGCAACAGAGATTTAGCCTCTCACAGTTCTGGAGGCCAGAAGTCTAAGATTGATATGACGTTGTGGGAAAATCTGTTCCAGGCCTTTGTTCTGACTACTGGTGGTTTTCTGGTAATCTTCGGCTTTCCTTGGCTTACAGAAGCGTCACCTGCATCTTTCCTTTCATTTTCACCTGGCCTTCTCCCTGTGTTCATCCCTGTCCAATTGCCCCTTCTTATAAGGACAGCAGTCCTATTGGATTACAGACACCCCCATGACTTTCTTTAAACTTAATGACCTCTATAAAGACCTTATCACCAAATAATGTCCCACTATGAGGTACCACCAGGGGTTAGGGTTCCAACATCTCTTTTTCAACCCATTATAAAGGAGGATGGACATTTCTGTTAAATAAATGAACTTGTTGAGAATTAATTCCATTCCAGCCACTTTGTTTCTAAATCTTTTTTTTTTTTTTTTTTTTTTTTTTGTCTTTTTGCCATTTCTACTGAGCAAGGCCAGGGATCGAACCCACAACCTCATGGTTCCTAGTGTGTGCCAGGACGGGAACTCCTCTAAATCATTTTTTTTAAAAACCTCTTTCACTTGCTAATTTCTTACACTCTTCATAACATTGTTATTTGCATTTTAGGATTTTTTTTTTAAGCCAAACGAAATTAAAATTGTCAATGTACTTTTAGATCTGGAGATACAAGTATAAACAAGTTCACTTTTCTTGACTCTTACCAAATAATAATTAAATATTTTTTCAGGAGTTCCCGTCATGGCGCAATGGTTAACGAATCCGACAAGGAACCATGAGGTTGTGGGTTCAATCCCTGGCCTTGCTCAGTGGGTTAAGGATCCGGCGTTGCCGTGAGCTGTGGTGTAGGTTGCAGATGTGGTCAGATCTGGTGTTGCTGTGGCTTTGGTGTAGGCCAGTGGCTACAGCTCCAATTAGACCTCTAGCCTGGGAACCTCCATATGCATGGGAAGCAGCCCTAGAAAAGGCAAAAAAAAAAAAAAATTTCAATGCAAACCTATGAACCATCAACATATATATGTGTGTGTGTGTGTGTGTGTGTGTGTATATATATATATATATATATATATATGTTATTTAGAATTTTTTCAACTGAATTAGTGTTTCTTGAGGATATTGGCTATTTCTCCTTCTACCAACTAAAATATTTCTTGATAAATGTGATTACTGTAGTATACAAGGTTAAAACTGCTTTAAAAATTGTGGTAGTCCAATACTGAATCTCTTTTTGAACATTAAGTCTTCCACATTATATCACAACTGGTTTTGTACAAAGAGGATAAGAGAAAAAGTAAATTACTAAGAAAGGGTTTCATTCCTTTTATAATCTGTGAAGGGGAGAAAATTTTGTTTTCCATGAGGTGGTATCACAATCAAGAATTGGTCTAAAATTTTGTCATAAAATAATGTCATGGTTAATAATTGCAAATGGAAAATAACCTCTAAAAGTATACATAAGTTTTAGAAATTTAGATTAAAATATGTAGAAAAAATCAAATGAATTAAAAACAAAAGAACAAACAATGCCATGGTTTGTGCTGGTCTTGGAAAATACCGGTGCCCCCACTGTGAGCCACTGGGAAGACTTGCTGGGGTCAAGGAGGGGAGGAATTCCTGGAGACTCTGTTCACCTGTTTCCCACTCTCGAAAATTGTCTCTATCAATGAGCATTTCCTTGGAGAAGGCTGTGATGGCCCCCAGTGGTGTGTGTGGCTCTTACCAAATAATAATACATATTTTTAAAATTTTTAAGTACATATAAGCAGGATGTGTCTTTCCTTTATTCCATGAGTGACAGTGGAAGTAAGTGTGCTCTGGATGTATGTGCTTGGATATATTGTTACAATAGGAGTAACAAGAAAACCCACTGACAGATGAGGCTGTTCTGTTTATAGCATTTGCCAGAGGCCCACCTTCGGGAGCACTTGGAGTACCAGGATTTGTGCCCCATGCTGGGAGCAGATTCAGACTTTCCCTGAGCTTGTGCCTCTGGTCCCAGCATCAGAGGCTGAGCTCTGTCCCATAGCACTGCTCAGCCTTGCCTCCTGCTGGAGCCACACAGAGCAAACCCACCCCTCCCTCCTGTGCATGGGTGCAGATGCTTGAAAAATGCCACCAACTCAGGAGGAGGCTACTACATCCTGGAGAAGCCAGCCCCAAGGCTGTGACGCTCAGGTTTTTTTTAACAGCTCATCTGAACTTCCAAGTTTTACTCTGTGCTTTGCTTCCATCTCAGGGTCAAGCAAAAACACAGCTCTTGTTTCAAATCACTTTTGCT
Source organism: Sus scrofa (assembly GCF_054392235.1). Lineage (NCBI taxonomy): Eukaryota > Metazoa > Chordata > Mammalia > Artiodactyla > Suidae > Sus > Sus scrofa. The sequence continues at coordinate 159,279,934 of NC_139383.1, read as the reverse complement.
GTAATGTCATTAAAATAAAAGCCAGATACAAGGATGAGTATTCTGCTCCTTCTATTTCCCTCCTACAGGTGCATAAACACCTGAGTGGATTCAGTGGACAAGCCCCCTGGGGTCTCCTGAACCACACATAGAATGACGTTGCCCCTGAAAGACACTGCTTCTCTCGTTAGCAAAAGCCTTCCTGACCTGGAAGAGCACAGAGTAAGACGTTTCCTCAACTGTATTCCAAGCAGCGGTGCACAGACAGAAAGGTCAGTCTGGCAGCCCCACTCCAGCATATGCATGCCTGTTTATGAGGACACTTAGCATGGATTTAGTAAATTCACTGCAAAACTCCAGGGGTGCCTGTCTCTTTAAATCCATCTCCTCCCAAGTGAAATTTGTGGCCCTGATGAATGGCAGAGCAGAGTCATCCATAAAAGGGCAGAGGAAAATCACATTCATTTGCATACAGTAATTATTCTGTGAATCAGGCCACCTTTATTGCCGGCAGAAAATCTACTGTCAGCATCACTCGATAGATCACGTTTGAAAATCTAACAGCTGAGGAAAGTAATTGTTTGGAATCCATGTGGTCCAGCGCTCCTGTCGCGGGCATGTCAATTACTGCATTTCTAGGTAGACAGCAAAGTTCCAGGGTGCCAGTCAACCAGCCTCCATTCCCTTTGCTCCCACTCTCTGCAATGACTATATCCATGTCTGCAAAGGTCCCCTACCTACTGGGCACTGCTCCAGATCCAAAGGATGTGGGGAAACTGAGAATGCAGGTACTCCAAGGGTTTTGGAGTAGCCCCAGACTCCACCTGTCAGAGCTGGCACCAAAAGTAAATCCTGGGTGTATTCCTTTTCTCTAGAGCCCCGCCCTTACCCACATCTCTCTGCTAACATGCATACACCGCCACCATCTACTAACCCCAGCTGAAGCCACCTTCTCCCATCCCCTGAAGCAAGTCCCAGAACGGCCCCCTACACGTCTCTCCCTGACAATATGGAGAGGACAAATGAACTCATTAAATGTGGCTCTTCAGTTTTCGGAAAATAAGTGGGGATTGAGGTAGAGTGGAAGAGAAGCTGGGCCAGCAGCTCTGGAAAGAAATAAATCCATTATTAATGGGGTGGTAGAGGGGCCCATGGCACGTATTTTAATCTCCAGAACGATGTAAAGAAATGTTACCATCTGGAAGAACTCGTGTTGGGTATCATTGAAAGAGCAAGCGTGTATCAGGCTGAGTTCAAAGAGCAGCATGAATAAGGCAAAGTAGGAAGGCCCACTGGGTGACCAGCAGGAAGACATGTGGCTGATGTGACTGAAACAGGTGAGCTCTGGTTTGGGTCCTTTCATTTTTGCCTGTCATATACCGTTTCCTTCCCATGTGCCAGATTTTAAGATGTGCAATGTAACTGGGGCAGAAACCAAATAGAGCCCAAAAAACAGCTCCGTGCACTAGTGTTTTCCTTGACACTTTGAAATATCCTTTCTGCCCCCAGGCCCTAAGGCCTGACGTAACAACAGAGTAAAGATCTATGCTTATCAAAAATTCAAATAGGACACTTGAAGCAGAAAAGGCAACACTTGAAATACCATGAGCTGGAAGGCTGCATAAAGCCACTTTACTGCCACCAGGAGTTCACTTAGAAATTTAGAAGAAAAAAGTCACCTGGGGTAGGGCTACGGTGCTCATCTCCTTGGAAGAAGGCTGGTACCAGAAGCTTTAATCTAAGGGCACTCAAAATTCCCACTGCTGAGGTGTGATTTGGACAAGTTACTTAAACATAAACGTTTATAAAAGAGGAGCAAAATTTGCCATGACTCTTGATTTTTCTTCTTCTCCTTTCACTTATTCCTATTAAAAAATGTTTTCCATGATATGGATACAGATAAAACTTGAAGATATTAGGCTGAGTGAAACAAGTCAGATACAAGAGGGCAAATACCATAGGATTCCACCTACATGAGGTTCCTAGAGTAGCCAAATTCCTAGAGGTGGGAAGGAGAAGGGTGGGTGCCCAGAGTTGGGGGCAGAATAGAGGAGAGCTGTTTAATGGGACAGAGTTTCAATGCAAAGATGAAAAAGTTCTGGAAGTGGATGGCGGTGACAGTGGCACAATATTATGACCATACTTGGTGTAACTGAACTGCACAATTGTAGACATAGAGCTACATATATTTTACCACAATAAAAAATAATACCTACCTGAAAAATATTTCTCTTCTTGGCCAATGGGGAGGAGTTAAGGGAAGAAGTTCTTAAAGTTACAAAATGTCTAAGTACTGGGGATTTTGCTCGAAGGACATCTTCCATAAATTTATTTCCTCCTCTCTTTTTGGAAATCTTTTGGGAGAATGTGGGATCTGTGATACAAACACATCTCTGCCAGGAGAGGAAGGGGCATGGAGTGTCCTTGGCAGCTTGGAGAGCAAACATGTGCTCTGGTAAACCCTGTAAATCTTCTCATCTAGGTGATTTTATAGTATGGAATCTTTTAATAATGTAGACGTAATAGCATCTTAATACCCCAGCAATAATCTTCATCATGACATAAGAATAAAGACATGGGAGCCATCTTATTGGATGGTTTTACCCAGAGAAATCATGTCAACAACCGAGAAAAGTCAGCCCTTGGGAAGGCCAGCAGGTCTCTGATGCTAATCTGGAGGAGAAGGAAGAACCAGCAGAGGTGACTGAGCAGCGGCCATTGAGGTCAGGAGAGCCAGGCAGAGAGGATTCTAGAAGATCTAGGCAAGAAAGTTCTGTAAAAGCACAGAGAGACCTTACCACATCCTGCTGAGAGGTCAGCTGAGGTGTAGACTGACCATTAGCCATTGTCAGCCTGATGAGAGCTTGGAAAAGCCATTCTTCTGGAACACAGAGGGTAAAATGCTAACAGCTGGGCTCAGAAGAGAGGGGAGTTCTGACGTTTGAGAATAGACAACTTAGTGGAGGCACTTTGCAGTGAAGTGGGGGTAGCTGTGGTGCAGAGGGGACCGCAGTGTCCAGAGGAAGATTTTAATCTTTCTGGATGAGTGTATTTATGGGATTGAGTCTGCCAAGTGGGAAAAAGTGATGATAAAGAAAAGCAGAATAATCATAGGGGGGAAGGTCTTGGAGGAGCTTCATGAGATGGGGTCTGGAGCATAAGTCGGGGATTGGCCCTGATGGGGCACAGCCTATACTCTCTTTCACAGGCTGACAGAGAACATGTGGGTACAGCAAGGAGGCTGCAGATTTGGTGGAGGTAAGGTGACTTATTTCTTCTCTGATGAATCCTGGTTCCTCTCTGATGCATGAGGCAAGTTCGTGAGCCAAGTGTATAGGGGGAGGGGTGCCAAACTGCAGGAAGGTGTAAAGTGTGAAATAATGTTGCAGAGAGTAGACCAAATGTCCTGAGGAAGCATCATAGGAGTGTCTGGAGGTTTCAGAGCGCTCCTTTGAGATTTGTTGTTGTGACTTAATCTGTGTCCAAATTTCCTGGATGGATGTTGTCTCCAGTAATATTTAGGCAGAGTATCAAGTAGTTTACATCTCAGAGGAAGAATGGGGCAAGGAAATTAAGGATGATTTCAAGTTGCACAGAATAGGAGGTGGAGAAAGACAGAAGACAGAGCCTTAGAGAGGAATTACTGACAATGAAAGTTAAAGGTAGAGGAGCATCTCCATGGAGGTCAAGGTGGTGCTGGGGAACAGGGAAGAGATGCAGGTCACAGAATCGAATAAGGAAGTCCAGATTTCTAAGGCCATGAAGTTATCAGAGGTCAAAAAGCTTAGAACAAACAGGTCCACATAAGTGGGCAGCAAAGCTCCACCCCCACCAAGGGGTCTGGACTTGAGAGCTCTGTGGTAAGAATGGTTGACTCAGTTAGGAGGTCCTGGCTCAAAGATAGGAACCTTTTCTCATCCAGGATTGTCTTCCTCCCTAACAGAGGTACACACTTTAATTTGCACACAGTAGACATTTAACAAATATTTGTTGATTTGTTAAATAAAAGCTCTAATATAGGTGACTAATTTGGGGGGAAGGGTCAGAAAAGGAAAAGCCATACCACCAAAAAGATAAACATCAAAGATTTCAGTGTATTTCAGACTAGATATTAAAATGGTTTGGGAAGTTTCAGTTTACAATTTCTATTGTACTGATGGCCTGTTGGGTTCATACTCTACTGTGGATTCAAATTAAAGTTTTCTCTAATGAACTTGATATACAAGTCACAGTCAGAAATTGCTACCATGTAATTTTTTTTCACATTTCCTCTATATCACATGAATTTTAATGCAAAAAAGAAAAAGAAAGAGAATCAACTTAAAATATTGTCGTATATTGTGATCTGTTCCTTGCATGTGAAATACAGTATTTTACTGCAGAGGTCCAAGCTCAAGCACACCTGGTGTATTCTAGCTCTGCAGCAAGTTTACCCTCCTCACCTTCCATGGCTAGCTCTCCCCATTCCTGGAGAGCTGTAGGGCCTGGTGGGAAAGTTTAGATGCTACCTGGAAATCTGGCCAAGTTGGCCATGTCCATCATGCATTAAACCTATGGCTGGATGGTGAGAAGATCTACGTTTCAGAGTATTATGTTTCCTAAGAGGAACAAATGGTAGAACCACTCTGAGGGCCAGAGAAAAGCCCGGTTAATCCAGGACATTCTGTGGTCTGGTCCTTTCTGCAGTTGCCTCATGCTTCCTGGGTGACAGCTTTGCCCAGCATCCTGGGAGGGGGTGGTAATAATTGCTGCCCCTTCTAAGTCAAGTTCTCTGTTACATCCCTTCCCCCAGCAAGTCAGATGCCAGCACACTTGGGGGAAGTGCTAGAAAAGGTGTAGAGAGCTACAGTTCTTTTTCTATTTTTCCTTCTGCAAGTGGTGTTAGTCTGGGGTTCTGCTGTTCATTAGGGATCAAGCTGCCAATATTGGCTTGCTCAGATTAGTTCTTTATATAACTGTACCGATACCAGTGTTTGCATTCCTCTTCAACTGAAAATTTGTCAGAGAAGAAAGGCATTAAGCCTGTCACTGCAGATAAAGATCAGATGTTTGATTTCAAACAGAAGCAGCAAACACTCCACCGTGGAGTCCATTAACTCCTGAGCACTTGACTCGGAGAGATGTGTGTGTAGACCAGAGTCTGAGCAGGGTGGATTAATCCAAATTTCACTTCCATTTGAGTAGCGACAGAAGATACTGGAGCTGAAACAAATATACGGATGAAGGGAAATAATTATGAAATCTTCCCCATGTTTTTTCCTTATTTCCTTTTATTACATATGTGATTTCTTAAAACTCATAAATCTCATAAAGTATTAGACAAAATACTTTGCCTAAAAAAGAAAACAGATTATACTCAACCATTTACATCTAACTAAAGGTTTGGGGAGATGGTCCTAGAAAAGTATTTGAACATTGAAAAATTAAGCTATTTCATGATATCTACATATCATCATTAAAAACCCAGCCCCACGTAGAGAAATAAAACATGTTCTTTCAAAAGATTTCACATGTTTCTTAGACTTCCATTAAAGTAAAACCAATGTATTTCTCTCTTTCATTGAATAATATGTAAATAGTTTTCTTTGATCTTAACCTAAACCATGAGCTTATATGGCAGCTAGTTCCAAATAGTCTGATCACTAGAAAGATTAATATGCATAATACTTCTGTGACAAGCTAGATGACATGTTATTATCTCCATTTTGTAGATTCAGACTTTGGGGCAGGGGGAGGGTCAGAGATAGACCGAGTGCCAAAAGGAAAATTAGACTCAGGTTTAGAGCCCTTTTTATTGTGCTATTTCTGAAGGGATGAGTAAGATGGTAGATCAGAAGTCAGAACTCCAGGGCTGTCATCTGAGCTCCAACTGACTGACTCATCTGACTGCCTTAGGCAAGTCATTTCTGCTCTGTCTCAACATTGGGTAAAATGACAATTGTAACTAGCCTGCTCCTCGCCTGCTGCAGGATTCATGAAAAGAGGCCTGCATGCAAGTGTGTAAAGAGGCTCCTATAAATACAAACTGTGCTAAGTGCCTTCTTACAGGTTCTGCAGGGCTTCTATCAGCCTCCACAGACAGGGACGCAACCTACAGTGTTAGAATAGACTGTCCCCCAGCACCCAGTGCCAGGAAGGCACAGAAAGACTGGCCTCTGGTGGGGCAACTGGGCAGTCAAGTGGCCATGCTAGGCTAGGAACGTGGCAGTCATCTTGCAGCCTGTGATGGGGCATCTGGGGGACCAGCTGCCTTCCCAGACTAGCCCTGGAAATGGGGAGTCACCTTGTGGGTGGGTTTGTTCTTGGGAATCCCATCAAAAGTCAGTGGGAAGGTTCATTTGTGCCATATATTAGATTCCAGATATAAGTGATATCTAGTCACTTATCACAGAGCATGACAACGTAAGAAAAAAGAATGTATACATGGATGTGTGACTGGATCACCTTGCTGTGCAGTACAAAATTGACAGAACACTATACAACAGCTATAACGGAAAAAGTAAAAATCATTATAAATGGAAGAAAAAAAAAAAGAAGTCTGTGGGGTCTAGAAGCCTACCTCCGTGGCTGTGAAGGTAGATTTGAACTCGCTCCTGTTCAGGGAGGGAGGGGGGCCCTAACTACCCCATGGGCACAGATAGGTGACACTCCACGAACAGAGGAAGAGGAGATGTTAGATGTGTACTTCACATTTGAGGAATGGGAGGCCGCCTACAAAAACAAGGCATAGAAAAGTAACCTTTCCTCCACACACTGCAGTCAGGCTTCTTCTGACTTTGTACCTTGAAAAACACCTGAGGCGCCTTCCCATCCTCATCCAGAATAGTGGTCCCCTAGTCTGACTTCACACACAGAGTGCATGACAGCTAATTCCTGCCTGCCACCCTGTTCCAGCTCCCCAAGGCTGGCCTCTCTGCTGCACCTGCTCAGCCAGCACCTCTGAGGGTTGAACGGCTTCTCAAATCTAGCATGTCCAGAAGCGAAGCCTGACCTTCCCCTGAGACCTGCTCTGCAGCCCTTTCCCTCATTAGGTGTGGCAGCCACTGGGCTGTGGCTCAGACACTGGGGTTACCCTGGCTTTTCTCTTCTTCTCCAGGGCCCCATCAACCCCCAGAACCTCCAGGCCCTGGCTTTACAGTTTGCCAGGCTCCTCCACACCAATCACGACTAACTGGTTTATTTTTTTTCTCTTTCCCCTTAAAATATCTTGTCAATGTCAGACACAATTTTTCCTTTAAAACGTAAAAGAGACCTTTGTGTGTTTTTTACTTAAAACCCTGCCTTGGTGGCTCCCTCACTCCGGGAAGAATTCAGTGCCTGACCTGACCCCCAGTCCCCTCCCTGACCTCACCTCCTCCCCTTCCCCTGTCTGGCCTCCTTGCTCCTTTCCAATTCTACCAGGCACACTGCTGCCCCAGGGCCTTTGCACTGGCCTTTCCTTCTGTAGGAATGGCTTCCCCCTAATATACTCGCCTAGTTTCCTGGGGTCCTCCAAGTCCTTGCTCAATCCCCCAATTTTCAGGGAGGTTTGCAGAGACCCCCTCCCCATCTCTCACCACCACCCTCACCCCTCTATTCCCCTTGATAACCAGGACTGACTCTTTGTCTATTGTGTTTATCACCCAATCCACTGTGTTATGTTTCTAGGGCTGACAGAACAAAGTACCACAGACAGAGAAGCTTAAATGACAGAAATGCAGTGTGTCCCACTTGCGGAGGCCAGAAGTCTGAGACCAAGGCTCTTTCTGAGGACGTGAGGGAAGGACACAACCCAGGCCTCTCCTGGCTGCTGGTGGTCGCTGGCAAGCCCGGGCATCTTTGGCTGGTAGGTGGTGTTCTCCCTGTGTCTTCACATCATCTTCCCTCTGTGTTTATCTCGTGTCCAAACTTCGCCGTTTACAAGGACACGAGCCATGGTGAATTAAGGCCGGTCCTGATGACCTCATTTTAACTTGATTCTCTCTGTGAAAACACTCTCTCCAAATAAGGTCACACTGAGGTACTGGCGGGGGCGGGGGGGGGGGAAGACCCCAACTCTCTTTTCTTGGGGGGCACGACTCAAGCCATAATACATGGAATATGTTCATTGGATGCATTTAATTTTATTGTCTGTTTTCCCTTGCCCGAAAGTAAACTCCGGGGGCCAGATATTTTTGTGTGCTTTGGGGTTGTTGCTATTTTCAAAATATAAAATAAGCTCAGCAGTTAGAATAGTCATCGGGACATACTAGATGTCCGTGCATATTTTTCGTTGAATAATGAAAGGGACTCCATCACCTTTTTCCAGATGAGGTCAGTGTCTTACCCAAAGTCCAAAGTGGGGAGTCAGGGCCCTGAGCTCAGGCCCCCAGCTGGATATGTAGGATTAGGACCAATCACTGATTAAATGGTCTGGTGGTGATGGAGACGACGAGATTATTATTAGGTGGAGAATGCGGCCTGCACAGGCCTGGGACTCTGGCTAACTGGAGGCTTTGGTTTCAGACAGGACATTTGGAGCCCCTGGGCCCATTCCACGGCCTCTCTGTGTTAATCAAACAGCACAATAGTTGCCTGGATACCCTCCTCATTTCATCAGCCATGGTGGCCTGGTACCAATTTTCAGAAAATGAAACGAGACCCCTGAGGACTGTAATTTGGGGAGTGCAGTCATTTAGGAATGTTTAGAGGGATCTGGAAAACCTGTCCAGCCCGTCCGTTCTCAGGCACAAATGGCAGGAGGCCCGGGTGTGCGCAGAATAGCAAGCACTGCCCCAGCCTCCTTATCAGCCTCACTACCAGGGACCTTTTGTTTGTTTACTCACTTAGATAAACTCCTGAATCCCTGGGAAGGCTCCCATAAATCCGTTTTCCTAAATACTTCATTCTTGTTTATAGGACGCCTGGAGAAGAAATGACGGCTGGCTGCAGACAGAAACAACGCCTCATTCCCAGCAAACCCCATCTCCTTCTCTCGGCCCCACATACTCTTGAGAACGTCCAAGTCCACTCTGTAAAGTCTTAGCCCAAGTGGAAGGGCTTTGCTGAGATTCCTTTGGATAAATCTTGCATATTCAAACGCGGGCTCCTTTCCTGGAAGCTGAGCTCTGTCCTTAATTACCATCGGATTTCTTCCTGTCGATGTGGCTTTAACAGAATGATTATTCCACCTGAAAACCTCAAACTTATTTGTATTTTTCATCACCAGGAAAATGATCCAATAGAAAATTTGGATCCTTTTGCTCTTATGGAAACAGAGTGTTCGCAGATTGGGTTGATGTGTTTATCCTGGTCGCAATTGGTCCAGTGTCAACCCAAGTTCCCACACATGATTTTTTATAGTTCCCAGGCAGTTGGGTATAATTCCAACAGCCTTGCCTTTATTATCCATCTAATAGATTATCCTGCTCCATATCTCCATGGCACCAGATGGCATTCTCTTCTTAGCCTGGCTGTTGCCTTGTTAATACAGAGTTACATAGAAACATTAAAGGTCAGGAGGATACCATATGGTCTATTCTGTCCTGCCTTTTTATGCCCAGGAAAGGCCACATCATCATCTGAGCATCGCTTAGGCCAGTAGCCACTTGTATGTGATCCTCCTTTTGACTCGTTGTTGAAATATCACAGCCAATAAATAATACCTTCAATGTCTACACTTTGGCCACTATTTTTATATTTCAAACATCTTATCTTCCAGAAAACTAAATTATAATACAACTTTTACCTGGTTTATTTTTCTTAAAGCTGCTGCATCCTTGTTTGATAAATTGTGTTGTTTTTGTAACAATTCTCATATAATTTATTAACATTTTAGTTATGGTTTAGATTCTGGATCTATCCCACCATTGATTCGTAATTATCATTTGAAATCTGGGTTGTATTTGCACAATCTATTTTTGTCTGTCAAGGATGTCTGACTCTGTATTCTTGCCATTTGGGGTTTTAACCCTTACTTCATCTTTAAGTTATTGCCTCAAATATCTTCCATTCACATCTAGAGCCCTTTACATTTCTCTAGTGAATATCAGGATGAAAACGACTGAACTGTTGACTTTGGGGGAAGAGCCTCTGAATGAGAAATATCCAAGCTTGGAACCAATAGTCATCATTTCCAGAAGAATTGCCACAGGGTGCTTTTACAGGAGTCACTGTAATACCAGAGAGTGAGCAGATCAATAATTCTGATCCTGAGAATTTTCATCTTAAAGCACCTCACACACATTAGTGGTGAGTTCCTAAAACACCTCATCCCACCTGGCAGCACATTTTCATCTTTACTCTCTTTCTCTCTTTTCCTTTTTCTTTCTTTTTTTCTCAAGATATTTGGGTAAAAGACTTGAATTATCTTAAAGATAGATGGATAGATAGATAGATTGGTAGATTGATTGATCGATCAATGTTTAGGTTAAATGCACCTTGTAGGACAGTATGTTATGACTGTAGACAGATGTCACTTTAAATTCTCTTTGTTGTTGTTGAATTATAAGCATGACTTGAAGTTATGAGAAGTGTTTGTCCCCCACAATTTAGATTAAGTTTTTCTTCCCTCTCTCTTTCCTGGAGCCTTAATGTTCAGATCATTGTTGAATTTTCACCAGATGCAATTAACAAAAAGCTATTCCATAAAAAAACAAGGATATTAACCTCTGTCTTTAATATCTTCCCCTACATCGTTCCCTCTCAAGCAGCTTGGAAATCCTATTTATAATTTCAGATACCTTGCTTTACCCTCAAGATCAGCTGGTGTCCCATTTTTCTTTCTACAGAAGTAATCTGACTCCATTCCTGGTATATTACAGGTTCCAGGACCATGAGGCAAGTTTTAGATCTGAACTTAGGCAATTCTAAGCAATGTACCTTCCTGCAACATTGTAGTGTCACCTATATGGTATAATTAGGGTTGTTTGAAGAGTCGTTTGTAATCAAGGCATTCAAAATTCTTTTTCAAGATGCTACAAATAGACTCAAAGACTACAAGGGTTATAACAATACAGTCAAGGAATATAGGACTTACAAAGGATTTATGTAGGAGGAAGAAGACCCAAACTACTCTAAAGATATTACCACTTTATCAGGGCTAATAGTAATAATGAAATCTATCTCCTGGGGTTGTCACACACTTTAACTTATGGTGCAAGTTAAACATTTATCTTGGTGCCTGGAGAGTAACAAGGGTTCAATAAATATTATTTTTATTTCATGAGTTCTAACAGTGATTTCAAGGTTATGCTTATTCCTATTTCGCAGATAGATAAACCGAGGCACAGATAGGTGGAGAGACTATTTGACTAAAACTGTGAGCCTGTGAAAAAGGCAAGAGCAAAGCCCAGATATTCTAAATTTTATCTGATTTATACACAGTACAACCCTACAATATAATACAATATCTATTACAGACAGAAATGAGTCTCCTGGTTACCATTTCCCCAAACAAATAGAAATAGAAGTCATTCAACCCTGAAACCCATATAAGTGCAGGTAGATAAAAGCTTTCCTCTCTAGGTACAGTTGAGTGGGATGGAATCTCGGATCCAGGCTAGCAGAGTATTCAGATGGCACGGGCTTGGACGAGGCTAATTGACTGAGGGGTGAAAGGATCCCCGAAGAAGATGGGTGAGGATGAATGCACAGGGTTTCAGATTATTGAAATAAACCTCTGAGGTCCCTAACACTCCTCCAGATGAAGCCCCACTCCTGGACGCCGGCACTCATCTCTGGCTCTAATGGCGTGTCAGGAGTGGTGACCAGTAAATTAACCCTGGAAAACACTTATTGATCTCCACCTCAGATTGCTGACTTCAAAAAAATGTCATTGTTTCATCACATACACTGTTCTGCCTCATTAGCTGCTGTCACTGTGTTCCTGGGCACCAGGGACTCATTATTCGTGACACAGGAACTTGGTGTGAACTTGCAGGGTTGTTACAAGACCCAGACAACAAGTGGTTCTTCCATCCTGCCATGGCCTCTCCCTCTCTGTGGTTGGAGGGGACACCCAATCCTGGTGGCCAGAACAATGGACAAAGAGCCTGATATCTACAGATCATCCAAAGGGTTGATTTTCTTCTTTTCAACCTATGTTGGTACATGAGCTCATATTTCCTCAAAGGCGACTTTTAAGGCCTAATAAAGCTCCTTTTCATACAATAATTGGCATCTCCTAGATCCTGTTGATGCCTCTGCTCACCCTAGGAACATTTTAGAGTAGAAGTTGCTGAGCCCATTAGAAGACTCTTAATTAGATAAGAACAAGCCGGAGATCTGAAATGCAAATTTGAAGAGGAAATCAGACCAGGTCATTAAGGAGCAGGCTGGGAAATGACATAAGTTTGTAAGAATAAGAACAGAAAGACAATAAAGGAAATTCAAGATGTAGGAGGCAACAGGATAGCATTTTAAAATTCTAATATCTAAAATTTTATTATTTCTTTTGACATGGACAGGCAACTCATCAAGGAAAAGAGAATTTTTATTTCCTTTTTCTTAAAACAGCATGGAGGAGTTCCCGTTGTGGCTCAGTGGAAATGAACCTTACTGGTATCCATGAGGATGCAGGTTTGACCCCTGGGCCTCACTCAGTGTGTTAAGGCTCCAGCACTGCTGTGAGCTGTGGTATAGCTCGCAGATGCAGCTCGACTCTGGTGTTGCTGTGGCTGTGGTGTAGGCCAGCAGCTACAGATCCAATTCGACTCCTAGCCTGGGAACCTCCATATGCCACACCTGCAGCCCTAAAACCAAAAACCAAAATGGCATGGAGAAATAAAAGAATTTACTTTGGTGGATAGATTAAAAATCAAGCAGAAATAGATAAAAATGTGAGAAGGATGGGGATTTCAATTTGGCAATGTGATAAAAGCTATTTCAAAGGAAGAGCCTAACTTGGGAAGTAGACTTAAGAAACAAAAGCAAACACCCCCAAAGCCAATAGTTATCCAAGCAGAGGGCGGTCCCTTTGGACATCCAATTACTAATTACATGTTTCTCACATGTCACTCATGTGAATCTGGTGCTTCTGTATCAGATAAACTTCTGGTGACTAGCGGCAGCAAATGCCTGCTTCTTGAGGCTCTTCTACAAACAGCCAACAGTCTTTCTCAACCAATATTTGTGAATCACATGTGTGGTTCAGTTTGGTAATACTATGGGGGTTTGCGGTGGGGGAGAGAAAGGGAGGGTTGTTTGGCATTTTGATTTTTAGTGATGCAGTAAGACTAAATTTTCTTTCACAGCTCATGAAATGGTCCTAAAGCGAACTCGTGATTAATGGAATCTTGTCATTGATATTAATTCCAATTAATCAAGATTTTTCTGGAGCAGAGAAATATTTGAAGGAACATCTCCCATTGGTTGTCCATTATAGCATACCTTTTCCAGAAGGACAGTGTCTAATTCCATTTTGTACAGTTTTCTTTCCACAGAGAAATAAGAGAGGGTTTGGGGAACGTGAAACTTATCAAAGGTTCTGAAGACTAGATTCAAAAAAAAAGATTAAAGGAAAGGGTCGATCTTAGACGAGGACAATGTGGAGCGTGTCAGGTGGTAACCGCGTAGGATGCAGACTGGGGCAGAGAAATAGGGAGGTGTAGGAAGGTACTAATTCTGGTTGCATCTTCACCCAGCACAGGGCAGTCCTGTTATATATGAACAGAAAGGATAGTCTTGGAAAATAGTTGCCTTCAGCAGTGAGTGGTCCTGTCTTCTGGAGCACCTAGCGGCTTGCCTAGTCCTTGCATGTGTTCGGGCTTAGAAGAGTACGATAGAGTCAAGGTTGAAGGTGGAAACCGGAAGGAGGTTCCCAGCCTGAGAACTCAGATTTTTTTGGCAACAAATAGGGACCAGACATGAAAGGTGGACGGAGGCCAAAGATAAGAAGCTGGGTTCTAAGCAAATGAAATTGCTGAGACACTCTGAGGAGTGGGAGTGTCTAACATGAGACATTAAGGTTTTGATACTAAGCTACATGCGTCATCTCTTGTGTAACAAATTACCCTAGATGTAGCAGCTTGAAACAACCAATGTGCATCATCCCACAATTCCTACAGGTTGGGGGTCCTTGAGTGACTTGTGCCATGAGTTCTCCCTGGGGTTACAGTCAAACCATCAGAAGGGACAGCTGTCTCTGAGTCTGACCCAGGCTGGAGTGGCTGCTTCAGCCACTCACTTGGCTATTGGTGGGAGACTTGGGTTCTCCACCATGGGTCCCTCTCCCTAGGAAGCTCGAGTGTGCCCTGGACTTGGCAGCTGGCATCTCACAGAGCAAGTGGCCTCAGAGGTAGAGGAAGGCAGGAGCCACATACATACCTTTTATGACTAGACTATAGATAGGGTAACATACTGATACTTCTGCTGGATTTTATCAGAAGCAGACTACCTCAGTCCATTGTTGGAAGAGACTGAAAAAGGCTTTAAACCCCTGAGCACAGGGATCACTGGAAACCATCCAGAATTGGGGACCATGACAGTCCTTCATCTCCCCACTGTACTTTCTACAAATGCCTTGTTTGTGAGGTCAGAGAATAAATTGTTTTCAAAGGACTGCATTCCATACCTAGGTTAAGAAATAAGAGAAATGCAAATAAAAACTACCATGAGATATCACCTCACACCAGTCAGAATGGCCATCATTAATAAATCCACAAATAACAAGTGCTGGAGGGGCTGTGGAGAAAAGGGAACCCTCCTGCACTCTTGGTGGGAATGTAAACTGGTACAGCCACTATGGAGAACAGTTTGGAGATACCTTAGAAATCTATACATAGAACTTCCATATGACCCTGCAATCCCACTCTTGGGCATCTATCTGGACAAAACTCTACTTAAAAGAGACACATGCACCCGCATGTTCATTGTAGCACTATTCACAATAGCCAGGACATGGAAACAACCTAAATGTCCATCGACAGATGATTGGATTCGGAAGAGGTGGTATATATACACAATGGAATACTACTCAGCCATAAAAAAGAATGACATAATGCCATTTGCAGCAACATGGATGGAACTAGAGAATCTCATCCTGAGTGAAATGAGCCAGAAAGACAAAGACAAATACCATATGATATCACTTATAACTGGAATCTAATATCCAGCACAAATGAACATCTCCTCAGAAAAGAAAATCATGGACTTGGAGAAGAGACTTTTGGCTGCCTGATGGAAGGGGGAGGGAGTGGGAGGGATCGGGAGCTTGGGCTTATCAGACACAACTTAGAATAGATTTACAAGGAGATCCTGCTGAATAGCATTGAGAACTATGTCTAGATACTCATGTTGCAACAGAACAAAGGGTGGGGGAAAAACTGTAATTGTAATGTACACATGTAAGGATAACCTGACCCCCTTGCTGTACAGTGGGAAAATTAAAAAAAAATAAAAATAAAATAAAAAAATTTTTTAATTAAAAAAAAAGAAATGAGCAAGCAGAAAAAGAGAAAAAAACTGATTCAAAAAGTGGACAAATTAGGCATAAATAGGATCCTGACGCCATGAAAACTGAACCATGCCAGGAGTGTTGGGAAGAGTCTTCCATCATTCTCGGAATGGTAGTGTATTGGTTTTCTACACATTACCACAAATGCAGGAGTGTAAAGCAATACCGTTATTACTCTACAGTTCTGTAGGTCAGAGATTGGACACAGTTCCCTCCAGGCTAAAATCAAGGGGTCACTGGCTGAGCTGCAATCCTTGCTGGAGGATCCAGGCAGATGCTATATCCAACCCATCCAAGCTGTTGGCCAAGTTCAGTTCCTGAGGGTGGTAGGGCTGAGGTCACCACTCCCTTGCTGGCTGCACACATCTTTGAGAGCATTCCCGCCTTCTTTCTCGGGTCATCCCTGTAGCTACTGGAGGTCTGCTTCTAGCCCCGGTGCACATAGTCCTTGCTTTGAACTGCTCATGCTTTGAACCACTCTGACTTCTTCCAGCCAGAGAAAGTGCTCTGCTTTTCAGGGTGCCTGTGATGAGACTGTATAATCTCATCAGATAAGGACCTGGGCAATCCAGGAAAATCTCTCTATTTTAAGGTCCTCAGTATCAATTACATCTGCAGAGGCTCTTTTTCCCTGAAAGAAACACACCCACAAGCAGCGGTGCAGGTGCTCCTTAGCACTCAAGTCTTTTAATCACTGAAGACATATTACAGCACCTGGGAAGGTAGCCAATTAAGTGATGGTAAAAGAGGTTAAATTGCTAAAAAGGTGAAAGGGAAAGAGAAGCCGGTCAGCAAGCTTGCAGACATTGGATCCACAAGATGCTCCCTGAGCAGCTTGCAAACATGGCCAGCCAAGCTACAAGCATAGCCCACACACCTGGAGCACAGGTAACAGTACTCAAGGCTCCTCCCTTCCTAGGACAGCCCCTGGGGCATGTGGGCAGGAAGAAGTGTTTTGATTTTGTCATTTAACATTTTCAACTCAAATTATGGACAAGGCCCCCTCTTTGAATCCTATTAAAATTTGCACACACACATTCACACCTGGTGTGGAGTATATTTGTCACATTTTAGGGAAAAGTTTATGGCTAAATTATAAACCCTAGAAACAGGGAGTCATACTGTAAATTCATGAGACCTGTAGCTACACTGTGTTATTGTGACAGATAGGGTAGATGTGAGAATATATCTTTTCAAGAGTATGGGGTGTCCCTTACATTTATTTTCATTTGAATTTGCTGTATTCTATTGTATTGGCTACTTTTTTGTGTGGTCAAGGGAGTTTTCTTATGTCAGACTGCAGTTTTCATACTTTTGAGGGAAGCATGATCTGAAGGTCAAAGCATGGTCTGGAAAGATCAGGACAACCCACCCCCTCTTTTTCCTATAGCATCAAGGTCCCTGATTTTCTCATCCTTTCCTAAGTTCTGAATGGTCTTCTTTTAACTTTTATTCCCATGTGAATACTCATGAATGATGTAGCTAGCCTAGTTCTCCCTCAAAATAATATTTTCAGATTTCTTCCTAATCTTCCAAATTGAGAAGCCAGTAAATATTGGCTGTCAGCTTGCCTATCCAAAAGCAGGTCCACCATCCATATAATGATGCTAGGCCTTGAATTCTCAAATATTCTGAATGAGAATATGTACCTTTCCAAGTCTGTGTGTATAAGCATAGCTAGTTCCACTATGTTTACTTAATTGACAGAAAAAATTAATTTTAAACAACTTTAATTTCAATGAATCTTTCTTGATTGTGTGTGTGTGTGTGTGTGTGTGTGTGTGTGTGTGTGTGTGGCATTGGCTAATAGCTCATTATTCTCATCAAACTAACAAAAGGATCTTGGACACACCTATTAGACCCAACTTTTGAATTTCTCTGTTATTTTAGTGCCTAACCACTCTCTTTTATTTCCTAAGAGGAAAAGTTTTTCCTGGAAAAGTATATACATTTTAGCATAATATTATTGCAAGAACTGTTTCCATATGCAGATTAAGTGGAACATTTCTGTATTTTAAAGGATTGACGGTTTCCATATTCTTCTTTAGTTGGTGCAGATATAAATACATGTTATACTTAAGAACACAGGAAATATTCTTTGCAGGTGTGTAGGAACACCTGCTATTTATGATAGCCTCAGAAACCTTAATTACCCAGTCTTGAATACACATCTCAGAGGAACGTTTGTGATGATGCATTTGGAGTACAGAGTTCTGGAGAGAACCTTCTTAAACTCCACGGAAGAGCAACAAAACTCATCACAGTGAGCAAGAGGGAAGATTGGGGTAAACACCCTATTGCAAGGAGTGGCACACAGATAAACAGCAGGCACAATCATTAAAAACCCTGCTCCCTGGCAACAAATCTGAAATGGCCAGATATCAATTTCCTAGGCAATATACCAGCTAAATAGTAACGGACACTAAAAACAGCTGGGGTGATCAACAAAAAGCTTAATTCCTGGCAACAAGATGTTGATGGCCAGCCACGCTTGGCCATAGGCAATGCCAGCTTAGTGACAATATTGAAAGGAACCAAGTAATTGGAGAAATTCAGAAGAACTAGTAATCGGCTTGAAAAAGAGACCAAACAATTTTGGAGAGAGATTCATGGACTCACAGAGCATGGGCTCTGTCAGGAGCAAACCTGTGGTTCCCCATCTTATGCCCATTTAGATCCAAGAGAAAGGAAGCTCAAAGGAAACAACCTAAATTTACTAAGGAAGGAAATGTATAAATTTAATGTTCTCAAGATCAAAAAAATCCCAGCTAATCTATGTATCTTTATATCTTTGTTACCAACATAGGTGCTTGTTTAACTTATTATTAGAGTTCCCTGAATAAACTAACTTAGTAACATCAGCATTTATCAAACTTTCCACTAATATAAAAGCTCTTCCCAGAGTTCCCTCTATGGTGCAGTGTGTTAATGAATCTAATTGCCTCTGTGGCCTTGGCAGTTCAATCCCCAGCCTGTCACAGTATGTTAAGGATCTAGTGTTGCTGAAGCTGTGGTGTATGTCACAGCTGCAGCTTGGATACAATCCCCGGCCTGGAACTTCCATATGCCATGGGTGTGGCCAAAAAAGGAAATGATAGATAGATAGATAGATAGGCAGACAGACAGATGATAGGTAGATAGAAATTAAAAATAAAATAAAAAGCTCTTCCTTAAAACAAGAAGCCAAGATGCCATCTAGGACAGAAGAATTACCTCAAGTATCCTGTAGTGGGAGAGGTGGATCCCCCAAAATGCCCACATTCGAGTCCCCAGAACCCGTGCCTATGTTATGGTGTATGGCCCAAGGCACTTGGCAGAGGTGATTTAGATTGTAGACCTAAAAACGGGGAGATGATTGTGGATTATCCAGGAGAGCACAAGCGAATCACATGAGCCCTTAAAAACAGAGAACGTCCTTTGGCTGGAAGCAGAGATAGGGCAGGTGGAGGAAGTGGAAGGAGAAGAAGGACCTGCCATGTTTTGTTGGTTGGAGGAGGGACCTCGTGACCAACATAGGTGGCCTCTAGGAGAAGGGAGACGTCCCAGTGGTTTGCCAACAAGGCTCAGGACCTCAGTCTGTGTTCCCAGGCAACTAAATTCAGCAGCAACATGTATGGGGTTTAGGCTGACTCTCTCCTAGTCTTCAGACCAGAGCCCAGCCTGGGTGGCATCAGTGGGACCCTGAGCAGAGGACACCCAGACTTCTGACCTCCAGGAGTGGGAGATGATAAGTACTATTTTCAGCAGCTCGGTTGCAGCAAATTTTTAAGACAGCAATGAAAAAAACTAATAGAAGTATTTTTGACAGTACTTGGAAATTTTCTTATTAAATAAATCTTCCTTATGTGGTTTCAGATTTGAGTCCACCACTAGGGAGGGCAAGCTTATCTGACTCTGCACATGATCCAGAGCCTGGTTCTTCAGGAATACAATATGCCTGGCGTGGCTGCCACGCTTATGCCCATGGGGCTGGGTATGATATCCTGCAGATTTCCCAGCAGTCATATGGGGGACAAACAATGAAGAAGCTTTGTCCATATGGGTCACTTTTCAGGTGTGTTGGAAAGGCTTATACATCATCTCCCCATCATGCCTCCTGTTTATTTACAGAACGATGCCACTAGACTTCTTTTTTTTTTTTCCTTTGTGCTTAGTGGAAATTTTCTCATAGGAAGTGGGGCTTCTCATTTATGTTTTATCAGACATTTAATTAATTTCTTTCTTCCAAACATTCTAGAACAATCAGTTTCAAAGAAGTAATGGGCTTCCTTAGGTCTGGCAAAAGGCTTAGAGGGAAGGTTCAATTGAAACAGGAGGTATTTGAGGGGAGACAGGGAGTCGTAGGGTGTCACAGACCCTCAACAAACTCCAGACCAATGGGAAGACATTGGATCTCTGCACAGGAGAAGCAGACACCAGGCAGCAGAAGGAAGGACAGGGGAGAAGCGGTGATAAAGCCAACCTGCATGAATCGTAACATTTTTTTCTAGGGGAACCTCTCCTCTGGGACAGAACCTGGCCCTCTCCAGTCTGGTCCTGTGGACCCCCTCCTCCAAATAATGTTTATAAAGGAATAAAGAAGATTGCAAAGGTTTATCAAGGCAACACTGAGATTCAATTATCCTAACCTTAAAACATATTTGTGATATCATATACATCTTATTACTGTTTTAAATCAGTTGAGCCACTTAGAATAACCATACCAAAATTTCAAAGTAGTGATGGGCTTAGATGACATTTCAAGTTATCTGCAACACCAGGAATTGTGATATGAAAATATATGTGACTTCTCTTGTTGACAGTCACAGTATTGCCATTCTCCTGCCATTTGTGGTCTATGTGTAGCTTTAAAAGAAATATTCCTTGTTAGTCAGAGACTAGTGCAGAGCTAGAATGTAATTGTTTTGCACCCAAGGCCAGACAATCCTCTGAATTCTCCCCATGGAGCACCCCTCCACCCTCCCGGCCCCCAACAGAGGAGCCCAGGTAATTTTTTCATCCCAGGTTAAGAATCCCTAAGGCATGTGCCCATCACTTCATTTGCTTTATCATGTAAATTTTAAGAATAAAACATACGGAAAATACATACAATTCACCAAAATGAAAATGTAATTTAAAAATAAAGAACTGAGGTCAATGAAATAGCTTGAATTTTGTTCAGTGACACAGTTGATGGTTTTGAAACATATCTTCTACAAAACTGAGTCTCATTTTCATCTGCATTGTGTCCTGTGCAGATAGAGACATAGGAAGCCGGGATCAGGCATGTGAAATTATATAATTTTTTTCTACCACGGGGCTGATGAAGTTATTTTATAGAGTTTTTTAAGTCGAAACCCATCCATTGAGGTCAAACAGTGGGCACAAGGAAAACTCCTCCCTAAATCCCCGTTGTGTGGAATTTAACACCTCTGTGGACTTGACCACATTATAAAACCTGGGATGAGCTCACCCACTTCCTGACTTGCACATTTGGGTCTGATCCAGTATCCCAGAGCCTTCCACAAAGTACTGCATTAAATTGAATATCCATAAGCAGATGAGTACATTTTTCTGCCCAATCATCCAAAACAGATAAGTACTTAAATCTTTTAAGCATGAGCAACACATTTTTGGTCCCCAAATTGGTTTTTTTCACCCCTGTGGATAGTTATAAAACCACTAGGAAGTAATCAAGACTTTCTGAATCATGAGAAATGTGTTCTAGTTAAAAAACCAGAGGCGTTTGGATGTTCAAAGGCACAAAAAGAGGAAGACACAGCTAGGCAGTCATTGAGTCATTATGACAGAGTTTAAGTGTTAGAGGAAGATTCACTTTCAGATTTTATTCAGATCTAGAGATCGGTACAGAAGCAAAGAGAAACAGAAATGATTACCAGTAAAGTTGTAGAACATTACAATTTACAATTAGGAAGTCAGAACCATTTCAGACGGAGACGGGGACATGTCTGTGATTAGCATATCACCAGGAGGAGAGAGACATATGGGAGGATCAACAGGTGACAGACACAGGTGTGATAAGAAGGTGACAATCCAGACAGACCACTGAAGGCATCTCTAGAGACCCCCACCCCCACCCCACCCCTCACTGCAGTAGAGGGTGCTCCTCCAGCTATATTACAGCAGAGTCTGCAGCCTGCTCTTAGGTTCTCCTCTGCAAACGTATGCTAAAGTCAAGGGTATAAGCAAATGCATCTTGTTCTTTCACGGTTCTTAAGTTCTCTGTAAAATCCCAATTAGAAGCATTTCTTGGTTGCCGTTGTGGTTATTTGCTGCTTTTCTGTCCCCAGAAGCCCTTTCCTCCATGGCTATGGGCTCAGTGTTTGTGTCCCCCTCCCCCAATTCTTATGTTGAAACCCAATGCCCCATGTGACTGTATTTTGAGAAAGGACCCATGAGGGGTGTAAGGGTTACATAAGGCCCTAGGTCAGGCCTTGATCCCATAGGGCTAATACCCGGATGCGACGAGGCTGAGACCCCAGAGCTCTCTCCCTCCACCCAGTGAGGACACAGTGAGAAGGGGCTCCTTGGTGTTGGACGTCTAGCCTCCAGAGTTATGAGAAATAGACACCTAATGTTTAAGGCTCCCAGGGTGTGGCACTCCGTAACAACAGCCTGGGAAGCCTGCTTTACCCATCTCCACATAGTCACACCCCTTCTTCTGGGGATATTCCCCTCATCATCTGAGGTTGTTGATGAGACTGCCCATCAAAGCCCCCAAACCTCCTGGCCACGGATGGGAGAATGGAGAGTGATCTGGATCTAATGATGGGGCCCATCCCCACAGATGGACACAGTCCCCAGGTCAGGCGAACCAGCATCCCTTTCAGGAGAGAGAAGGACGGTGTTTCTTCTGGACCTGCTACACTGAGTGATGCCAGTCGGTCTGGAGCTGTCTGAGCCTTGTCCCTGGCTTCCCTCCCCCCGCCCCCCGACTGAGCAAGCCCACCAACCCCCGGAAGAAGTAGCGTCCACACACATTGCAAAAGGGGAGGCTTGAGGATGGAAAGAAGGAGCAAAGGGAGTAGAGGAGGAGGAGAGGAGATGGGGGACGGTGGTGCCAGAGCACGTCTGGAGCTGCTGCACGACCCTGAGGATTAGGGCAGCTTAAAGGTGTTACCCTGACCTCAGTAATGCTAACAGGTTTATTGGTCTGAGTGTCCTGTAGAACATCCAAGGAAATGGACACTGACCACTTATTCACTGGACAACACAAGCTTTTTTTTTTTTTTTTGCCACACCCCAAGCATGCAGAAGTTTCCAGGCCAGGGGTCGAACCTGTACCACAGCAATGGCAATGCCATATCCTTAACCCACTGGGTCAACAAGGAACTCCAGAAACCCAAGCATTTGACACACTTGCTGCATCAAAGGCTATCAAAAAGGAGATAATGAAGTCAGCAAGGGGAGATGGCACTGGCTATTGCCAATATATTGATTGTCATCACAAGGGGGCAGGAATACTTGACAGTTAAGATTAAATGTCATTGAATAGTACAGGAGGTCCAGCTGAATGATCTTTCCACAGTTCTCCGTCACATGACTTTTCCTAAACTCTTCCTCCAAATTTCTTTTGCCAGGACCTAAGCCATCCCACTGAGGTCAGAAGTACTCCCTCAAAAAGTCTAGTGGCGGAGGAGGGGTTGCACACTAAATATTTGAAAGATATTAGATGCAACCCTATTGTAGGAAATCTGAGCTGTGTACTTCCCTTCCTCTCTCCTCCTCCTTCACATCCTTTGCTTCTTCTTTTCCCACAGAAATATATTATTTTCCTGATAAGGAAATAGTATTTTAATTTTTTTAAGTATTCAACAATGAAACACTAATCAAACCAAAAAGCAAATAAAAATAAATGAAATTTTGGAGTTCCCATTGTGGTGCAGGGGAAATGAATCCGACTAGTAACCATGAGAATGCGGGTTCAATCCCTGGCCTCGCTCAGTGGGTTAAGGGTCCGGCGTTGCCATGAGCTGTGGTATAGGTCACAGACACAGCTCGGATCCTGCATTGCTGTGGCTGCGGCGTAGGCCAGCAGCCGTGGCTCCAATTCAACCCCTAGCCTGGGAAATTCCAGATGCAATGTATACATCCCTAAAAAGCAAAAAAATTAAAAAATAAAAAAGAATGAAAATTTTCCCTGATGTTTGACTACCTTTCCCTTAAATATAAACAATATTCACCACCCACACACCCAGTTTCAAGGACAAACCGCACAACACTAAGCAGTATTGATGACTCTGACAGGGATCTCCACTTATTCCAAATTATTTAGAACAAAAATTGCTTTTATTTTGTTTATAATGGAAAACATTCCAATACAAAAGTATAAAAAAAAATAACATAATAAGCCCACATACACATCTTGGAGTTTTAAAAATTATCAAATCATTGCCAAGTGGTTTCCATTATATCCCCATCAACTTCTCTCCTTCTTCTGTTACACTCTTGCTAATTCCAGGTAGTACCCATAAATATTTCCTAGTTTATTGTATCTGGAATTTAAAAACAACAACAACAACAACAAAAACCTCAGAAGTTCCCTGGTGGTTCAGCAGGTTAAGTATACAGCACTGTCATTATCGTTGTAGTTTGGATTGCTGCTGTTGCAGGGATTCCGCATGCCATGGGCGTGGCCAAAAACGCAAAAACAAAAAACAAAACTCCATGTAGGCTCTGCATCATGAAACAAAGATGGGAAGACTATTCATTCAACAGTCTCCCATAGATGCCAACCTAACCTTTTTGGTCAAACTATTTAAGGGACCTCATCTCTGCTTGTTTCTTATATCAGGATGCAGTGTCCATCTCCTCTCCTCTTGACTTTGGACTGGCCCGTGGCTTGCTTGACCAAAGCTGTGCCTGGGCTTTAAGAGGCCTGGAAACTTCCATGTTAAGCCTTCGGGATCATATGCTCAGTCTTAGAAGCCAGCCACCATAGAAAAATTTCAGGTTAGACCACTAAGCTGAGCCCGCCAGCCCTGCCCTTCCATCCTGCATGGTGATCCCAGGTAACCCCATACTCCAAGGAACCCAGGTAGTCTCATGGAGTTGAAGGTCAGCCAGTGGATCTACACAGTGAGAAGTAATACTCTTGTGCTAAAAGGCTGGCTCTGGAGGGTTGAAGGGCAAGGTGTTTAAAATAATAGAAAAACATATATAAGAAATGTTAACATGATCAGCTCAATATTCCACAAAGAAATTAGGCAAAGGTATCTTAAGTTTGAAAATACTGCAAATACATAAGTAGTAGAATTGTTAGAATTGTGGGTCAGCAGCCAAGAAAACAGACTTGGGGAGGAGACTAGGCTGGTTGGTACTTTCCTGAGACTGAGGGATTTACTTCCATTTTTCTTATCTGTAAAGTGCAAATAAATTCTCCACCCTAGAGGGCTGTCAAGAGGATCCAATGAAATGATGAAGGACAAACATTTAAAATGAGGAAGCATATTCTCAAAGCCAGAAGAATGGCTTGATAAATCCAAGAAATTAAAATTGACAAATATCTGGCAAATGTTGACAGTGAAAAGAGGAGAAAGAGACTAAAGTGAGAAGAAGGAAGGAAACAAAGCAGAGAAACACAAATGGTAACCATTATGAACAACAAAAAAAAAGGAATATAATACCAAAGTAGAGAAAAATTAATCTCAGAAAGCATTACATAAATCTCCAAAAAAATTAATTAGACAATATTGAAGAAATAACTGGTTTTGGCTAACCAACTTCGACTCAAGAAGTAATGGAAATCCTGACTAGATACAATGGAAATATTATCCGGTAACTGGTACCACCAAAACACCCAAACCAGATAATTTTACTTTTCTTCCTTTTTAACTTTCAAGTTAATTCTTGTGATACTTTAAAGCTCCAGAGCATAGGAACAGTGAGTATTGGTCTCTATTTATTAGTTCTGCAATATTAATTCTATCTCTCACTTTATTTCCTGGTTTTACAGTGTTTCTTTTTCATCTGATTTTGTTTTATCTTCGAGGTGTGATTTCTTGCTTTATTGAGTTAACGTTCTCATGAAGTTATCTATGTAAAAATGAGAATTTTCCATACTTTGCAGAAATCTTTTTCTTTCCTTGAGTTATGCTTTTTTTCAAGACTAGGTTTTTGCTTTAAAATTTTATAACAGGTGTGCGTCTCTAATACAATCTAGAAAAAAAGTCTAAAAACAGTCTGGAAAATAAGTGTTATGAGAAGTAATTTATTCTTTATGACAAGCAAAGCACATTGAAAATGTACAATAATTAAAAGCATATTGTTCTGGGAGTTCCCATCGTGGCTCAGTGGTTAACGAACCCGACTAATATCTGTGAGGACACAGGTTCTATCCCTGGCCTTGCTCAATGGATTAAGGATCTGGCGTTGCCATGAGCTGTGGTGTAGGTTACAGACAAGGCTCAGATCCTGAGTTGTTGTGGCTGTGGCATAGGGTGGCAACTACAGCTGCGATTCAACACCCAGGCTGGGAACCTCCATATGCCACGGGTACGGCTATAAATAGATCAAAAAAAAAAAAGTATGTTGTTCTGGCATAAGAATAATAGTTAATTATTGAAGGGAAATTTCTTAAAAGGGTATGCTATGGACACACATCCACTCATGCATCTCTCTTTCAGCTATCATCTGTCTATTTCCATGTCCATCATCTGTAATTTTCACCCAGCATCTAATTACCGTACTGCTACTTCTTTTCCTTCTGGGGTCCATTCTTTCCTGAACTCTCATTCCTGTGATGGTTTTCTGGATCTTTCTGGGAAGTGACTTTGGCTTTTCCTGCCAGATCTGAAGCTGCTAGGTGGTTAGTTCTGGAGCTGCTCCGGGAAGCAGAAGAGTTTCCAGAGGCCCCGTGAGCCTTTCAGAAGGAGCAGAGCTGCAAGACAGAGAAGGAGACTGTCTCAACTCAGAATTCAGGTGAACCTGGAGTTCCCTCCATGCCTCATCCTTCTGACTGGATTAATCAAAATCTCCTTTTTTTAATTGAGTCAGTTTGTGTTTCATTGACCCTAACTGCAGAATGTTTGTTTTCTGAACTTCCTCCTATTTTTTAGTAGCTTTTTTGGGGGTATAATTCACAGATCACACAGTTCATTTAAAGTGTGGACTCGATTGGCTTTTAATATATTCACATATGTTTGCATCCATCACAATTTTAGAGCTTATTCATGATTCTGTACTCCTCTGCCATAATCTCTCCAGCCCCCAGCTCCTCCAGCCCTAGAAAACCACCTACCTACTCCCTATATCTATAGATTTGCCTATTTGGGACTTTCCACATAAATGGGATCTTACATGTGGTCCTTTGTGTTTGGCTTCTTTAACTTTGCTTGATGTTTTCAAAGTCCATTCCTACTGTAGCATCTGTCAGTGCCCCATTCCTTCTAGTCACTAAATAACATCCCCTTGTATGCAGACACCACATTTTATTTATTTATTCATCAGCTAATGGATGCTTGAATAATAGGAAAATGATCCATGGAGGAAACATTTTGGCAGCATTTTGCTCCTTCTATTTTCTTTGTGTGTGAAGCAATCCCTCTGACCCTCAAACTGACCAGGTGTACAGGCAACATTCGTTATTAAGATGCAAGATTCTTGGCTACAAGCAAAGTTCCTGGTCTCTCTGAAACTGACAAGAAGAGATGAGTCAGGATGACAGATGCTCTTATCAGTGTCTATGGAACTTGATAACACCTGAAGCAAACCTCCACCTTTTGAAATTTCAGAGCCCAGAGTTAGCAATTCTGGAACATTAATGATCTGTTGTGAGGGCCATGCAGTCACTGGCTGTTTCTGGAAAAACCTCCTCTTAACTTGGTAGAAGACAGCCATGTTTTTATGTGGAAGACACAAAAGGGCCAAACCCAAACTAAAACAGATTGCTAATGGGGCTGTGTTAAATATTTTAATTCACTTATCAACTCTTATATTTTTTTCCAAGCATTCCCTTCACATCTGGAATCACTGAGTTGTATGGGAGAATAACACTGCAAAACAAATTCTGTTGGCATAACTGAATTTCCCATGTCTTATTCCCACCTCTGCTAAGATGAGTCCCTTGTTAACAGGATAACCTTTTTTCTCTCCTAGGATGCTGGTTGCATGACCCATCAAGAGAAAACAGCCAACATGAGTTTCTTTCCATTTTAAACCTCAGTTTCCTGAAAGAATCTAGGAATATTAACTATTTATCAGTACAGCCTTGACTTGCCTCTTTTTTTTTGTTTTGTTTTGATTTTCTTTTTTATTTTGGTTTTGTTTTGTTTTTGGTCCCTTCTCAAGCCTGTAGCATTTGTCTGCCTTTAGAGCAAGGATCTGTCATTTGTCTGCTGCAGATCATCTTCTGGGTATGGCATGTACATTTTATGGCACTTTATATAGACCAGCCTGAGTGAAATAAATACACAAGATGCAAAGCTCCAAGTGACATATTCCAGATCTGACATTCTTACCACGGCTTTGAGCTTCAGGCACTGACAAATATTCCACGCGTTGCAACTCTCCCAGAGGAGGGAATGTAATGATGTTTATGTTATGCAATATGTAAAATATTTATACCCCAGCTTCAACACAAACTGACTATCACTTAAATCAGGAGCTAGGATTTACAGTCGGGACAAGGGAAGCTATCTGTTCCTCTCTTTGTAGGCAAACGGGGAACCCAACAGAATAAATGATCAGTTTATGTACAGAATAAGATTCCACCAGTGTCAGTGTTTTAAAGAATAACAGTTATGGGAAAGGTTTTTAATGTGCGTGCTTCTTTTAGAATTGTTAAATTACCAAGAAGGGCAAAATTTATGCCTTTCTGACTATTGCCCTTATCTTTAGAATGGAAAAGTCTTTTCTTTTGACAAACCATTCTTTCATGAATAACCTCTTCAAGAGCATTTAGTTATCATTATTAATAAATTGTTACCGTAATAAATTATATTTTAAACATTTTATTAAATGCAGTTCTCATGTACTTAAAATAAATTGCAAAGCCGGCTTTTTTCATGGTATTTAATATATACGGTGTGACACAATGTGCTTTTAATATATTTAATGTTATATACTTTAAAATGTAAGTGTGTTGTACTTTTATGGAACTTACTTTATATTCCTTTCTGTATGGAAAATGTATTACTTTTTAATACGGGTTCATTGTGGAGTGCCATTAAGAAAGAGAGCACGGTTCTTAAAAGTGGTAACTTTCAGAATTTAAGTACATTAAATGTGGGGGAGGGGAAGAGCTGCATTATGGTAACATCAAGCATCTAATTGAAACTGACAAAAGCAAGGGGAGAAATCGCACATTGACATTGTAATGGCACTTGCATTTGCATTGACATCATAACAGTTCTAATGCAAGCACAGGAGACTGTCACTGACAAAAAAAAAAAAAAAGACAAGCCTTCCTCAGCACTCATCTGCCTTCGCACTTTTCTTTGGACGGGTTAGCAGTGTCCTTCATGGTAAAGATAAAAATGTTATGAAAAACATCTTCAGTCCACGCTTATTAGATATTGTCCATGGTCAAAATCTGGTGGTCATTTTCAAGCGTGACTTCTTTTAAGCCCCCCCCCCCGCCAAATCCACGTTTGAGTCCCTGAGGAGAAGGCATCACCCAATTCTCAATCACTGAAAATGCTCCTGTAGAAAGACATTTAAAAATGGATTCAGCAGGAAAAAATCATTTTGCATAGACCCTTAAGGAGAGAGAGACTCATGTTTCTTCTTCCCAAGCTTCAGTAAATCTTTCAGGACTGTAGGTGCAAGAGGGTGCAGTGGACACAAGTGGGAAGTGCATCCCCCTGAAGGAATGGTAAACCCTGAGCTTAAACCCTGAGCGCTGGATCCCATGACTACAGTCACTAACCAAATTAAGGCAGGGAATTGCATTTCCAGGCTGGAATTCTGGAACGCTCCCTCTGTTCTCTAGCCAGCCTCTCTTGGTTACCAGGCTTCGGGCCCAACAGTAGGCTCTGGAAGCACAACCTCGGTCTTAGAACACTGCCTGTAACCCTGCATCCATCCACCCGGGGCCTCGCTACAGGGCCACATTCTCCTTCCTGCCTCTCTGGCTGGTCCTTGCCTCCCTGTCTCCCTGGCTGGTCCCTGCTTCACTGCATCCCTGGCTGGACCCTGTTGACTATCGACTGGCTTCACTAGGGCCCCAGTTGGCTGCAGGACCAGACTTTTCCCCAGAACCACAATGTGGGCCTGACCTCGTAACATGTGTCCCTTTCTGGAAGGTGCATCTCAATCCAGAAAGATCATCCATTTCACCTGTCACAATGTAGGTCACCAGGCTCTGTCTGGCCATGTCCTCACAAATGACATGGGGAGGATCACTTGAGCCTCTGTAACATCTTAATATGAAAATGTGAGATCTTTGAAGGGAAGAATTTTTTCTCTCATTCATTTACTCAACAGCCACTCCCAGGATATTTATCTAGCACCGGCTCCAGGTCCAGGCCTGCTGTAGGCACTATTCATGGGAGAACGAGAAGAGCATGCCTTTTGAGGGTGGGAAGTCAGACCATGTACAAGTGACCAGACCATCACTGCATGGTCTCTAATCGTGATGATGCGATGAAGGAAATGGGATGAACACTTGGAGTTAACTGTGGGGAGAAAGCACTTAACATCTTCAGGAAAGATTTCACGTCCAAGACCTAAAGATAGAACGGGAGCCATGACACAGTGGGAAGACCAATCCAAAGTGGGAAGATGGGAGGAACCAGGAAGACCATCAGCTATAGCCTGGGTGATGAGGCCGGATTTGGGAAGAGCCCTATGTGAAGCCTGTTAGTCACATCACAATGTTTGGAAGTCGTCCATGGATTTAAGTAGAGAGTTAACATGTTCTAATATAAAAGGATGCCCAGCTGCTGTCTTAAGACTAGATTGAATGAGATCAAGCATGGAATTTGGAAGAACAACAGTGACACTGCAACCCAGGAAGAGAAGTTAGTTCTTTGACAGGAGTGATATTGTTTGGCATGGAAGGAAGTGGATGGATTCAAAATATACTTGAAAGAAACCATAGGGTCTTCTGATGTGGGATGGAAGAGAAGGAATCAAAAACCCCATAAAGCTTCCTATCTGAGTAACCGTGCAGATGGTGGATGATTTATTGACATAAGATGGCCTGAGATAGGCAGAGATAAAGGAAGCATGCATGACACGTGTGTGTGCAGGTTTACACGTGATGGAGGATAGGGATGAGGCGCTGTCTTCAAAATCCTATTTGGGGTTGTTTCTGCAAACTCCAAGAAGCACTGTCAAATAGGCAGCTGGATAATTACATTTGACGTTTAGAGGAAAGCTTGAAGGTAGAGATAAATGTGGTAGAGACATCAGCATACCAGCTCTGGTTTAAATCCTGGGAGAGCACGGGGCAGGAAGGCAAGTGGCCTCAGGACTGGAGTCTCCAGAATTCCAAAAAGTATACATCAGATTGAAGGGGAAATATCCAAACACAGAGTAGCCAGAAGGAAGAGCATCAGGAAATCTTGAAATGTCTTCCAGAGAGCAGTGGACAGTGAAGAACGCACAAGAAAGATCCAGTGAAACAAGGCCAGAGGTGAGATGATACAGTCTGGGACTCACAGGTCACCTGAGTGAGAATGGTCCTAGTAGATCACCTGGGGATGGGCACTGAGGGCTGGGAAAGAAAGGAAACTAGGTGTAGGTATAGCGATATTTCACATTGATTAACAAATGCAATTTACTGTGGCAGAGCAAAAAGAAAACTCCATTTGTTTACTATGTAAAAGATATTTAAAAATAATAAAATAAACAATATTTTTAAATCACTTTAAATATCCCCAAGTTTGTAACGAGGTTTTCACAACTTATTTGAAAAAAAATTAAATATATTCATTTGAGACTGGAAACTGACTTCTAACTTTTCTAGCATCTGTTTCACCTGTTTGAACATATAGAATTTATTTATCCTTATCCATCAAAAATAACTTCATACTCTAAAATATATGCTCTGTCCATCCAATGCTCTTACCTATTACTTTTTGCATGTCTGTAGCTATTCTTCCATTTGCCCCTTCATGGGATTCCTCTATTATGTATTTCCTCTGATTCAATAGTTTGCCTTCTATTTGTGCAGAATCAAGTGATGTGATAAACACACCACAGTCTCTGAGGTGCTCAATTCCAGTGGATGCTAATATGTAAATACTTAAGGAAAACTAAGAGTGGTTGTAGAATGGAGGTACTTTAAAGAATCTGAGACATCATAATGCAGGAGTGATTAAGTCTTTATCAAACTCAGGGAAATGTTTTGGATTTTTCCAGGGATGGGATTTTTTTTATTTTATTTTTTTTATTTTGAGGGCTGCACATGTGGCATATGGATGTTCCCAGGCTAGCAGTCCAATCTAAGGTGCAGCTACCAGCCACAGCCACAGCAACGCCAAATCTGAGTCACATCTGTGACCTACACCACAGCTCACAGCAGCGCAGGTTTCTCAACCCACTGAGCAAGGCCAGAGATTGAACCCATATCCTCCTGGATCCTAGTTGGGCTTGTTACTGCTGAGCCACAACAGGAACTCCCAGGAGGTGGGGGTTCTAACAGGCAGAGTTTAACCAGGAAGTAGGACCCCAAGGAGACAAGCACGCACACGCACATAAGCATACACCAACACACTCACACACACACACGTGCACACACACACACCTGGAATAGGAGTCAGAGTTGGCTGCAAAAGTGCAACAGTGTATACAAGCTCCCACCCACCAAACATCTCCCTGGTGGGACCCCAAATGGAAACTATGCAAGAAAGTGAAAGAAAGGAACTCAGGACATGGAGTTGAGCCTGGCCCTGTTGACAGATTTAAAAGCCCCCTGCAGAGGATAAACAACAGGCAGCTACTCTGTGAATGGACTGGGGACTGTGCCACTGGGGACTTTGGGTCCAGGCGAATCAGGAAGAGCATGTCCTAGGCAGGGTGTCTCGACTTTATCTAGGAGCTGTTTAGATGCTGGTCAAGAGTTCTAAGATATCTGTCAGCATGATTGCTCTTTCAGTTTTAGGAAAATCAAGGTTTGCAACATGGAGGGAGGAGCAGGGGACAGAGACAGGAGTTGGGGAGAGACAGGGATGTCGCATTTGAGGGTCAAGGTAATGCTTGCAGGTGACAAGGCTCTGGCCCCAGAGAGGCAGCAGGCAGGGCTCAGAGCAGAAGGATGGTGAGAGCAGCCATAAGGATATGGAGGACTCAGCCTTAAGCAAGTTACTCATGCCCCCTCTGCCTCTGTCACTTCATGGATAAAAGTGGAGAAAATAGTAATATTTACACCTGGAGGTTACTGTGAGCAGCCATAAGGATATGGAGGACTCAGCCTTAAGCAAGTTACTCATGCCCCCTCTGCCTCTGTCACTTCATGGATAAAAGTGGAGAAAATAGTAATATTTACACCTGGAGGTTACTGTGAGCATTAAGGAGGAGGATGCCTGCAAAGTGTCTTGGAAAATTGCCCCAGACAAACGCTGCTCATTTCTATCGAAACAGGCATCCAGCCCCCAATCTTTAGTCCGTGTTGCAGCCTTGGCTTCCCCCCTCTCCCAAATGCTCAGGTTCCTGAGAGGATCTGCTCTTACCACATCAATAAAGAGCCGACATGAGAAAGAGAACATTGTGGGGGAAGAGTGGGTACTGCTCAAACATTATCCACGACCCTGTCCTCTTTGAGACAACACTGCAAGGTCCTAGAGTGACTTCTCTGTTGCCAAATATATTGATTTTAGTGTATTGTATTTCAATTTGTTTATACATCTATTACCTATTGATGAGCCACGTGGTCATCACTCTGTTAAACACCATATTTAATGGATCCTTGTTCCCTAAGTCTGTCATATGATGACAATTCACCAAGGCTACTAGAAAGCAAAAAAATCAAATTTTGGAAGCAAAAGTTTCTAAAAATATTGATGTATGATTAGAATCTACTATGCAAAATAAGCCATCTCTATTTTCCTCCATGTGTTAAATTTGGGGATATTTTGAAAGCTGCAGTGTTTTCTCCCTGCTAAATAATGCTGCATAGCTGAATGTCATGGGTCCAGACATTTTGGATGGGTCAGTTTTGAATACTGTAATTTAACATATCTTCTCTTTGGAAATACATGGTGACTAAAGCATCGCCCAGGCCTCCAGGACCAGCCAGAAGGGGTCCTTCCTAGAATTGGGTTTCTCTGAGATGCCTTTCCCATTCTGGACTGAATGGATGCATGTTATAAGGTCAGGGAAAGAGGACAAGGGTCCAGCCTCCAGGGCCAGTGGCTGTGTGCCATGGAGCCCATGTGGCGGACTCTGGAGGGAGGGTCCAGATCTGAGCATCCCTAGTGCACCCTTGGGCCGGTGGATCTCTTATTCTTTCTGGACCTTGAGTTCCTTTGGGAAAAGGGCAGGTTGGTTGCAGTGTTCCTGGAGCTGCTGCAACCCTAACATAGCAGACATATACATGCTACCTAGGGTCAGGACTCTCTTCCCTCTGACGGGAGATGAAGCTCGGCCACACCCCTCACTCTCAGGAAGCTGAGGCTGCAAAAGCCTGAAGAGTTGAGATGATGGTTTGGAGGCAGCTGTAGTTCACAGAGGGATCTAGATCCTAGTCATGAGCTCACTCCCTGAGGAAATAAGATATGACTGCAATCGCCAAGCCATCACCATTTTTGATTATCCAACATTTGGTGAGTTGAATTTTCCAAGACAGTTGGTAAATCTCAAGTAGAAATTGATAGAAAATTCTATTATTCTGCCTTAAATGAAGCCATTTTTTCTTCCCTTCTCCCCACCTCCTCCATTTCCCTAGTTTAGTTCATTCCTCTCCTTTCATCAATGTAGCCCAGGTTCTAGGTGGATTTCCAGACCACAAAAGGGCCTTTTTGTTTGGAAAGATCCTCCATAGGATGAAGCATCTCAGAGGGCCCTTGAATCCCCAAGGCCAGCTCTCAGGGCCCCAAGTGAGTGGAACGCCCCCCTGTGTCCTGCATTCCTGCCTCCTGAGCTGGAAGACCTCTGACT
Organism: Sus scrofa; assembly: GCF_054392235.1. Lineage (NCBI taxonomy): Eukaryota > Metazoa > Chordata > Mammalia > Artiodactyla > Suidae > Sus > Sus scrofa. The sequence continues at coordinate 159,245,502 of NC_139383.1, read as the reverse complement.
GCGGGAAGGCCCCAGGGAGGGACCACAGCCAGCCTGTGCATCCTTTATTCTTAGGTCCCTGAGCACTCAGACTTTTCAGGAAATCCAAGGAGAGAAGTCAGCGACATGACAGACCCAGGGAGGTCAGCCCTGGGAAGATGCGGAGGCGCCACAGCCGTAAATGCAAAGAAAGTCAGCACTGGGAGACCAAAGTGGGACAAGCGCTGCTGGGATGAACAGTGCCCCTGGATTCACACCCGACAGGAACCTGTAACTTGGACAGTATTTGAAAATAGAATCTTTCCAGATGTCATTAAGTTAAAGCCCATGTGGGCCCGTCCAACAGGGCTTCTGTCCTCCAAGAAAGAGAAACAAGGAAGAGCGAGGCCCAGGTGAAAACGTCACAGAATGAGAAGGAAGGGGATCAGACTCAAATTCTAAACACCAGTTCCCAAAGCTGGCACGGACTATTCCCCAAAATTATGAAACTTCACTGCCATCATTCATTATATCCATTTCTAAACATTTCTCATTCACAGGATATACTTTTACTTTATTGATGAGGTGTATTAGGATAATAATGTGGTGTATTTTTCACTTACACTGTGTTTTTGAAGAAAAAATTATTTAGCAGATGAAGAAGCAGATAGGAAAGAGATAAAACGCTCAAATAAATCACCCTGTTCAGGAAAAATAAATCATCACTCTTAACTTCTTTTCCCTGTTCAGGCCATATCCCATGGCTGCACTTTCTCTAAAGCAATCTTGATAGGCAGGTGAGGAATGGAAAAAAGTTATTTTGATTCTCTGTCCCCCGATGATTCATGTTTCTTTGTAAACTGAAATGTTGAGAGTCAAATAGATTGTATCAGAAAGAACAAAGTGGTTAAAGAAACAGAGATAGAAAGATGTTGAAAAGGCAGGTCTTCGGGACTGTTTGTAATAGATGCTGTAAAGAGAGCACTTCTTCCCTTTAGAAATGTTTCTTTCCTAACACAGAAGAAATAAGAAAAAGAGTTTTCAGGGGCCTGCATGACATGATACAATGTCCCATCATTTCTATTAAGATCTCAGTGGTAATATGGGAGCATTGGCATTTAATAGAAACAGATTTGAGGTCAGATGGTTTTTTGTTTGTTTGTTTGTTTGTTTGTTTTAATAGTTCTTTCATTGCTTGGAAAGGAATTTAAGTTAGAGAGTAATCCATCAATCTTCTAGAGTGGTTTTAAACTTCTACCAGCCTGGAAAATTACCCCCACACTTACCAGAAGTGAGACGGTGACATATCTGATGGCACTGAGCTTGAAAGTTCTGGATTTATTTGGAAATGCTTTGCAAACTGCTCCTTGCCCCATCTTGAGTCTTTAAAGCAGAATTCATTTTATTGCATCTCCTGTTCTGAAGTCTCCATCAACGTGTGTGTCTTGAATACCTGCACTCTCACTACAATTGACAGAGTTCTTTTTCTCACTCATTTATGTTGTGAGAAACACCTGGGAATCCTGTGTTCTTTTTCCTAAGTTTTCAGCATGTCTGAGGCTCAAGGGCCAAAGTGGAATGATCTTGGGTTTAGAAATAGTTGCCAGGTTGTCATTCAGATTATCTGCTGCGGAGACAGACAGGAAACGTAGGAGTCCATAAAATCTCAAGTTTAGATCCTTTATTCTATCTTTATCTCAGCTTCTTAACTACTTCAGGGGCTGGAAGGCCAAAGAAAAAAAACTAAGCCAGTAACAATAGTAACAGCTCAAGTCTTTGGAGTCGTTCTTTAAGAATTAGGTGTATATTTGAAATCCTCTTTTCCTTTCATTTCCTTTGGATGTGCATCCAGAAGGGAGATTGCTGGATTGGATGGTAGCTCTGTTTTTAGTGTTTTAAGGAAACCCATAGTGTCCCCCACAGTGGCTACACCTGTTTATGTTCCCATCATCCAGGCAGGAGGATTCCCTTTTCCCCACATCCTCAATGACACTTCTTGTCTCTTGACCTTGAGCTTACACAGCACTATAGGTCAATTACATCTCCTTAAAAAAAGAATGTGCTGTTGTATTAGGGGCTTTCTGGGACTCCATGCTATTCCCTCTTTCCAAATGTATGCGGCAGAGGAAGAACACAGAAACAGAGGGTGGGTGCTCCTGTGAACAGTATCTAGTGACATCTCTTCCATCCATCTGCCTCCAGCGTCCATGGGCTTAAGCCCTCACTCTATGTGTGGCCTTCCTGAAACTCCCCCTCCCCATCATAGTCAGAGTTTCTCTAGTTGTGAGGAAGACCAAGAGTGAGTTCCCTGGCCCCTGGATCTGCGATCCCTCAGTGACTCTGTGGAGCAAAGAAGCTCCTGGTTACCCTTGGATTTGAAGTGGGGGGGTTGGGTTTTTTGTGGGTTTTTTTGTTTTTTGTTTTTGCCTTCCGTGTTGTTGAGTGGTTGATATTACCTTGCCTGGGGTACAGATGCCTAAAAATGCCTACCAGCTGGGAAGCAAAGAGGAGAAACATGCCAACCTAAGATATGAGAAGCACGGGTAACCCCAATTTGAATAATCCTCTCTTAACTGATTGAACTCTGGCTTCACAGAAGGCGGGCTGCCCTGGCTCCCCTCCCCACTCCCCGTAAGTTTTGCATTTCTATTTTAATGCTGCTCCTCATTAAAATGAATTGTAGTGTGAAAACCGTGTTTGCCTCCCTCTCCCCGCCTTATTGAAAATGTAAAAGAACATTACCCCCCAAAATAACTTCATCAGTTTGCAAATACAGTAAAGTGTGTTTCCATCATTTACTCATCTTTGGATCTTATCTGTCTATCAAATTCAGTCTGTGAAGAAGCCGGGCAAAGCCTGTGCCTAACTCTTTTTTTTTTTTTTTTTTTTTTGGTACAAGGCTTAGAACATAGATCATATCTAATGCATGAAAATAATAATAGCAAATGTATAAAGTGATCATGAAGATAGAGGGCCCTGGCCAATGCTGATAGTAAATCCTCAAAAGAGGATTTCTCCTTTCCTGAACATTACGAGATGGGTCACTAGGGCTGCAGGCTGGAGCCATGCACAGCAGCCTGTGTGACAGCTAGATGCTGTCCACATTGACCTGGCTTCACACAGGCTCCACTGAAGGTAAAGGATGCAAGGCCACTTTGGCCTCTGTGCTGACTCAGCTATTGCTGTGGACAGGAGCTCAGGCTCTGCTTTGGGCCAAAAGCTGATCCCCCTCTCTCCCCATCCCTTCCCCAACCCTGGCTACCTTTAGAAAACAAAGCGACAGGAGTGTCAGCTACATTTAGACAATCTCCACAACCTCCTTATGGTAAAATCTTCCAGACCCAGAGTTCCTATTAAGGTTCAGCAGGTTAAGAACCCGACATAGTGTCAGTGAGGATGTGGGTTCGATCCCTGGTCCTGGTCAGTGGGTTAAGGATCCAGCATTGCTGCGAGCTTTCGTGTAGGCCTGAAGCTCTGATTCGACCCCTAGCCTGGGAACTTCCATATGCTGTAGGTGCAGCCCTAAAAAGTTAAAAAAAAAAAAAAATTCAGACCATAATGAGTTTTAGCTGATGTGTGTTGTTTCATTGAATACAAACTAAGTGTGTCCTTTATCAGTGAATCTTCATGCCTTTCCATACTCATATGTTCCTGGTAAGATGAAACATGGTCTATCAGTTCAGCTGCTTCCAGACCTAAGCTGTCATCAGGAAGCAATCGGCTGTATTCCAATTCCTATTTTTCCGATGTCTAGATGGTTTATTAAGTGGTTTTCTCCATGACTTGAATGTCCTACATATTTAACACGTTGGTAAGGATTTATCTGTATATTTATTTATTTTGTTTTCTGCCTTGTTCTAAAAGTAATTTAAGCCAACTTAGAAGAATATAAACAATGCAACAAAATGACAGAAAAGAACTAAGTGAGGACATTTCAGGGAAGGAAAAATAAGAAGAAAAGTTAGTAATGGAATGAGTTAGTGCACAACCTGTAGCTGTCAGGGTTGGGTGCGAACATGGCCACGAGTGCCATGACAGCCAATACAAAGAGAGAAGGGACACAATTTACGTGATTCATTACATCTATAAAGTTAAAAAATGTTTGCTTAGGGGATGCAGAATCTTCCCTCCCACTGCAGCAAGTGAGTTTTTCCACGAATTCTCTTAAAGAGGACACCACGTAATGCCGCAAACATCAGCCCCCATAGCTAGCCCTCAGCAGGGGCCATTTCCTGGAACATCCCTCCAGGTCCATCTGGAGACAAAACATGGAAGCGTAACTTAGGTCAGGCAGTTCTGCAGGGGACAAGAAAAGGTGGTCTGAGCACAAAGATCCTTACAATTTTCATTAATCTAGAGGTCGATTTGAAAGTACTAAAGAGGTTGGGTGGCATGCTTAACAGGCTCTTGTTCATCAACTAGGCTTTCTCTAAGCCCTGCAACGTGCTAAGCTTGAGGTTACACCTTATGGCAACACCTCCTGAAGTGTGATTACTCTGTGTGGCTGAAGGGCACGGCTGCCTGCTTTACCTGTCAGCTAAGCTGGGGGGAGAATCAGGATCCCCCACAGCAGTGAAGAAGCCTAATAAGAATATGTGCCTGGAGAGATGGCTTTCTACTTTCCCATGAAGAGGTATGAGCAGGTAGACCAAATGGACCACCTTGGCTAAGTGAGGGATTTCACATGTATTATAGATAATGATAGCATCCAGGTGAGGAGATGCGCTGTCTTATCCTGCTTGAATAGCTTTAGGAAGGAGCTTAGATTGACCCCTGCTCTGAGGATGATTCACCGGGAGGGCAATGCAGCACTGATGCTGGCATGGAGTTGCTGCTTTCCACGTGTGCATGATTCCGAGTTTGGGGACAGCTGCCGGGCTTCATTCCTTGTTGCTTGTACACCTTGGTCTGTAGCAACTAGGGCATCCACTTGTGATTAAGTGATTAATCACAAGTGGATTAATTAAAGCTCGATTACCAAAAATGAGGAATACAAGACTGTAGGTCAACCACTAGCATGAACATGAACTTGTTCACAAAGTTCCTTCGTGGTGAGGCACATTCACAGACAACCCAAGGCATTTACCACAGCCATAGGACCATGGGGTAGAGAGGAGCAGTGATTAGAGAGACAAATAGCTCCCTAATTTAAACAAGTGTGTCACATAGTGTATGAGACAAGAAATTAGGTTAAAATGCATTGTGGTTTCTTAGGAGCTACTGGAGGCTGGAAATCAAGGGTCTTGCAGCCCCTATGTGGTAATTTTTAGCCCCAAGCATAGAGATATCACGCTGCTGGTCCATGTGTATGAGGAGCCACACACACATTAGGAATGAACACATCTGGAAGAACTCTCAGAGCCAGAAGACACAGGTTCCAATCTTAACTCCTTCCCTCTCTCGTCATGTAATTTTGAACAAGTGCCTTAACATCCTTGTGCTTCAGATGCCTTGTCCTGAAAATGAGTAATGCTGAATTAGGTATTTCCTAAGAATCCTTCAAATGCAGTAAGCCTTTAGAGATGGGCACAAAATCTTTCACTTAGGTTGATATTTTATTTCCTGAAATAGAAAATTGAAAAGAACAGGAAACATTTTACTTGGTAACAGATACAAGTAGTACTGTCCCAAAGGAAAGTCATTTAAAAGACAGATGATACCTAATGACAATTTCCTTTTTAAAAAAAAAATTATTGGCGTACAGTTGACTTACAATGTTGTTAGTTTCAGGTGTACAGCATAGTGACTCAGTTCTATATATACCATACATATGCCATATGTCCATTCTTTTTCAGATTCCTTTCCCATATAGGTGACAGTTTTCTAACTTAATGTTGTTTTATACAGAAAACATAAAGTGTGTTTTTTGCCTTTTAAAAACCAAGTCAGAAAAATAATTCACATGATTCTCATTAATAAGTTCAAACACATCTTATTCCTGTGAATTCATCTTACTACGCTATCTCATTGAAGGAATAGGAAAATATTGCCAATTTACTGCAATAAGGTAATTACTGCAATAAGATAAATGTTAACTTTTTAATGAAAACCACTGTACTTGAGTAATTACCCTGCTGAGGACTACTCCATATATGATTTCTTTGCAATTATTAAGATTAATTCACTTTTTTAGTAAGAACAGACCAAAATTCCAAGCCAAATGATCACTGTTATAAGTACATTTTCCAATGTCCTAGAGCTTAAAAAGGGGGAGAGAGAAATAGATTTAAGTCTTTTTTCCAAATCTATCTTATTAAGTCACAGGCTGTCAGGTTCTTGGGTTCAGTTAAACACAAATAAAAGCAACAAAAGTCTGGTAAAAATAGATGTGATTAAAAATAAGAGTGTCCATTGACCATCAGCTACAGCATGGCAAAAAGTGAAGATTTAATTAGAACTTTCTTTGTTCACAAATCCACTAGCTTTCTATAAATAACTAATTGCGTGAACATCTTAAATGCATAAATAGATGTGTGACAGCACTGTACCTTCTACATCCCAGTGGATTCTGAGCGCCTCCAAGATGCTGTTTAAGGAGGGTTATCACAGTATCAGCTTGGTGTTAAAAGTACCACAGTTAACAACACAGCAAAATCCAACCCAAGTAGTACCTGGAGAGCACAGATTTTACTTCAAGATGTTTCATATTCACATTTGTTTTTATTATTAGGTTTGCTATGCTGGCATCACTTCTTTGTCTTAGAAAAAAAATGTTGTCCTCTCTCCCCAGAATTCATTCCTGGCCTTTGGCTATGACTTCTATTTTCTAGCCAGCAGAGGAGCCTGGGAGAAAAAAAGCCACCCTTTCTTGTTTGATCAGCTACATGGATATAAGCATTGCTTTCTGGAAAGTGTCACAGCAGTGAGTGCTAGCTAATTCCCTCTTGGACTGTGTGCAGGTCTGAGAGACTACGGCAAATGCTCAGTCTAAAGAGAATATTCCTAGAAAACATGATCTCTTTGCCCAACTCTTACTTGGAACTGGCTTTTGTTTTTGGTTTATAGTCACTCAGGAAAATATGAGAGTAAAATATTTATTAAATCTATAGCTACCACGTCTATTTATCTATCCATCCATCCATCCATCCATCCATCTGTATCTATTTATCCATCCATCCATCACCATCCATCCATTCATCTATCTGTAGCTACCCATCCATCCATCCATTCATCCATCCATCCATCCATCTATCCTTTCATCTGTCTATCCATCCATCCATTCATCTATATCTATCTTGTCTAGCAACATTTTCATTCTAGGTGTTGTATTGAAAAAGGTCAAGAAGAGCAGCTCAGCCTTTGTGTTGAGTCTGTTCTAGTCTTTACTACTTTCTGCAATTAGAATTATACCATCTGATTCACTACTAACAACTCTCTTCATTTTGCTCATTGTATGGCCCTATCCATGAAGGAATGGTGCTCAGAGAGAATATGGTTTAGAGGAACAGGGGACCCCTCCTGGTGTTGGCTTTCAAACCCATTCCTAGAGCTCAGTAAAATGGGCCCAGGGTGGTAGCTAGGATGGTGGGCACCAGGGCCAGTCTCACCTAATATCCTGCTATGTGACCTCAGCCACAAACTGGCCCTAACAAGGCTTTGGTCTCCTCACCAAACAATTGAGGAGAACAGCACTCACCTCACAGGCTTACTCTGAACAGTGCCTGGCAGGTAGTAAGCATTATGTATGTATTAGCTATTATTACTCTGGGCACTGCTGTGAGGGTAGCTGGGGGTGACCTGGGTGGGAAGGGCCCAGTCAAGTGAGCCCTTTAAGCCCTTTAAGCCCTCCAGCTGGCATCGGGAGCAAAATCTAGAGAGTTAAAGCATGGAAAAGACTCAGAAGCCCATGGCTGGCTTTGGTGATGGAGGGGGCTGTGTGGGAGGAAATGGAGGTGGTCTTTGGAAACCGATGATGGTCCTGGATGACAGCCAGGAAGGAAATGGCCCTAGTCCTACAATCGCAAGAAACTACATTCCTCCAAAACCTGGGGACTATAGAAGGACTGTCCCCCCAGATAGAGATCCAGCCCAGCTAACACATTCATTTTGTGATACCTGAGGCAGAGAGGTCAGCTGAGCCCACCTGGTCTTCCCACCAATGGATGGTGAGCTAATAAATGGTGTTGTTTTAAGTTACGATGTTTGAGGTAATTAGTTGTGGAGCTACGGAACATGAGTACAACATAGAACCTGGCACTCCCATAGGATAAGGTAATGTGAACTCTGTTCCCTTTGGGATGTTTTCCATTAGCTCCTATAGTGGGAAAAGTCTTACAGGAGGTTTCGACTGTAAAGAAGAGAACTCGGCAGGTGAAGGGAACCAGCCCAGGCAGCATCTCTGATCCCCAGGGATGCCTGTCCATCCATCCTCTCTAAATCCTGGAATGGCTCTCATATGAGAGAAATATTAGTGTTGTCCCAAATAACCCCACAAAAGAACCTATGGATCCCAGTGCCTTAGGGAGCAGGCCTGGTGGCCACTGAGAGTGATGCACGCGGATGTAGGTGAGTTCAGGGAGTTGCGGAACAAAAAGTCCACGCTGTATCACTGTTGCTACAGAGACTGTTAGGCATGTGTTTGAATCCATGCTCTGTTTCTCCTCCCTGGAAACTTGGAAGGTGTACTTTCCAGCAACCTGCCGTCGGCTGGGCCATGGGAGAAGAAATGCTGGCTGTTGCTTCCAGGTGGAAGGGGGGTAAAACCTGCTGCGTCTCCCTCTCTCTGCCACTGGCCGGGCAAAGAGAAGACTGTGTTCATCCAGCAGGGCTGGGATAGTGGTTCAGATCCCCAGTCACTGCATGGAGGATGGTGCCTCTGGAAAGCTGCCTGCACTCCATTGGCTGTTTAATGTGTGAGAAATTACATTTTCCTGTGTTTCGTGGTTATTTGTTACCCCACTATACCCTAACCTATCCAGCTACCCAACAAAACCATTTTAAGAGTCGGTTTAAGTACCAGATGAACTATAACATGTGAATTTTAGGATCACTTAAGATCCTTGATTTTCTGACTTAACTTGTACCAACAAATCGATCACAATAACAGGAACTTTAATTATCATCATAAGTGTGGCCAGTATTAATTATGGACTATTATGTGCTGAAAGTCATGCCGGCCTCTGCCTCATTTTATGCCCACAGCCACCCCATCAAGTAGGTGGTAATCTTGTCCCCATTGCTGGGAGGAGGAAGCTGAGGCAAAAGGGTTTAATTAATTAGCCCATATCAGGCAACTAACAAATGGCGGTCCAGGAAGGGGAATCTGGCCTTCAGAGACAAAACTCTGTGCCATGAGCTGGCCAAATAGAGCAAATTGCAGATGCCCTTCTAAACGTCTGTCCCATAATTTCGTAAAGGAGGAGATGCAGATCCTGGTTTGTTTCAGGGAGTTGCAGAACAAAAAGCCCAGGCTGCAAACAAACAAGCCCAAAGCCTAAAGCTGAGTTACTGCTGTGTTAGCGTTGTGTGCTCTCTTCAAGGGGCCGTCAAATATCTTCTACATGGGCTTACTTAGCATCTTAGGGCCCTCGATGATGCATAAGTAGGAATAAAAATGTGGTCCCTTGTAAGGGGCCACCCATGACTGAAGCGCCTCCTATTGAGAGGTGGCATCTTTTTATCCACCGCTTGACTCTGAGCTGGCCCGCGACCTGCTCTAAGCAACTGGAAACAGCTGAGTGGCATAGGGGTAACTTGTGAGCCTCAACCTCCGAGATGTCCTATAGATTCTGCTCTTGAGAAGTCTACTTGCTGGGAAGCAGCTGTGACAATGGATCATATGACAGATGCAGGCCATTCTGCCCAGCTGAGGCCCCAGACACACGAGCACAGCCATTCCCAACAGCCAGCCCCAGCCGAGCCACCCATTGACTAATGTCTCAAGAGCTGTACAGCCAAGGCAAGGAGGCTCAAGAAGCAGGCTTTGAGCTATTTTTAGGTGTGATCTGTTATTCAGCAATACAGATACAATCAAGCTGAAATCTTTTATTAAACCAAACCAAAACCCTAGAAAACTCAGTTTAGGGAATTCTCCCAGATTAACTCTAGGAAATAGCCCTGGTGACCTCAAAAGGATTTTTTTTTTTAAATCCCATTTGCTAAATCTAATTATGCCATTGATTTTAGAAATAATAAGAGGTAATTTTTCCATCAATTGGTCAAAACTCAATTTCATTTATCATGGAGAGTTAAAAGGGAGTCTATTCTCTTATGTGACTCCATTTTGCTCATTTTCTGAATGGTCGAATAGCATTCCATGCAAAGTACCTATTGGGAAATCATTCTACACTTAATGTTAGAGCCTGTAAGACCTCACGTGCTTAGGCAGGTCGCACTGGGTCAATTATTGGTCATTTCTGAGAACTATCTTCTTAGGCGCTGCTGGAAGTGTCACCAGAGATTTACTGCTGTCATATCCAGCCAATAACCTGGCGTGGGGGAACTCTGTCTTTTGGAAAGGATATAAAAGTAAAGAACAGAGCACTCAGGGACCTGAGAGCTCATGGCATTTTGATTGATCCTAACATCCTGGAAAAATTCCAATCATAGTAATGGCATTCACTTATGCTTTTGTTATAAGCAATTAAGGCATCTACTGTTGTTTTGTTCTCTTCTAACTTATCTCCTCTGTCTAGTCAACCTATTTTTGCACTGCTGAGTGACCAGATACTGCTTAGACCAGGGGTCTGAAAACTTTGTTCTGGAAAAGGGCAGAGAATAAATATTTGAGGCTTTGCAGGCTAAAAGGGGAAATTGAAGACATTATCTTGGTATTGATACTACAAAAGAGACAAGACTTTTCCACAAATCTTCTCATGAAGCTCAAAATATAATAATGATAATTGAGTACAATGTTTTAGGTCTACAGCTAATGAAAAACATGGAATTCTTCAATGACATAACATTCCACATAGTCGAGGTTCAAAGTCAGTGTGCCCTATGACAAAAGCAATCACAAATGGTCACCTGCAAAGCCATATTAACCTTCAGGCTATCCCAAAATAGACAACGGGTTGGATGGGACCCCAAAGTTGCAGTTTGCTCAAGTCTGGCTTAAGCCATTGCTTTGTCCATACCCAGGTGGAAAATAGGCTCCTCACTTGCCAGCTTGGACCAATGGGGAAGGGATTCCACAGGTCTGTGGAGCAGGATTATGAGGCGGTGCTGGCTCTTGGAGGGAAGATGTGCTGATGGTTCCCCAGAGCTGCTGAAGGGGAATGGCAGTCCGAGTACAGTTGCTCTTTAGACCCCTGGCTACACGTGTCTTTTTCTGGTTGGGTGGAGCATACTTTTATGAAAGTTCTGTAGTTGTTTGGCACTGTGGAAGAGAGACAATCTTTCTTATAAGTATAGCCAACTTGCCCACCACCACCCAGCCCCCTGGGGAGGCTGAGGCTTCAGAGACCGGTCCAGGACTCCCTGACTTTCAGAACCCACTGTCCCATTCTCTTGTTTTTTCAGTAGCCTTGCAAGATTTATTCTGAGCTTTTTTTTAGACTAGTAATACTTTATTTTTTTTTCTTTTTTGGCTGCACCCATGGGATATGGAAGTTCCTGGGGCAAGGATCAAATCCCAGCCAGAGCTGCCATCTACACCACAGCTGCAGCAATGCCAGATCTTTAAACCACTGAATCACTGCACCACTGCAGGAACTCTAGGACTGCTACTATCTTATGGAGAGAAAACCTTGGGAAAATTGCTATAAAAACAGACAATTTTTAAAAATCACTTTTGTTTGAATGCCTTATTGGAGATGTGAGTATTATGGATTGATATATTGGTCTAATTAGGTTTTTTACAGTTAAATACATGTAGACTCTTTATATTACAATTTGTTGAAGTCACTGATCCAGGGTAACTTAACTGTTTTGTAACTGGTGCTTTGAACAGTTGATCAAGACAAAATTTATGTCAGGTCAACCTGCAGAAATCTGGAATGATTTGTCTCTTGAAGTTAAGAATTTGTGCTCACAGGAGATTCCCCCGTCTAGCCAACCTAGACAACAGTGGGTCTGCATTTTGCTTGGAGTGAGTATTTGGACTTTATGCTTTTCAAACTTTTCACCCTGATATTCAGTGAATTTGAGGTCAAAATCATGAATTTAAATGTCAGATGACTATATCTCCCTTCTGAGCCAGCTGTTAAAAATATGGACTTACATACGGAGCAGAAGAATATGTGCAAACATAACCGCTACTACTAACAAACACCATGTAACACATACATAATCTAGTCTTTGGCTTAATATTAAATCTCTCTAATGAGTTGAACTATTTTCCATCACCTAAACACAACATATGCATCTGTGTAAGTAGTATGTGCATCTGATAACAGAAGGACCTTGCTCATACAAAACAGTTACCAACTGTAAAATATTTTTCTCCAATTAAATGTTTCAAAATATGCTGTGGTCTATTGCCCAGATAGGCTCTAAGACCTAACCTGTAGAAACATAGGAGTTTACCAATGTTTTCAATACAGCCCTTAGCCTGGCATGAAATTTAAAGCATCCAATGGAATTCCTTATTTGTGTAAAGTATTCTTTTTATACAGGTACCTACCATCCCAGGGTTGCTGACACTAGAAGCCCTCCAGCTGCACAATGTCTGGCTGGAAAGCCAGAGGCACCGAAAGACAGATTCTGTGGGTCCTTATGTCTTGGAGCGCAAAAGAACTCAGGAAGGAAAGGCCCCAAACTTAGCTGCGCCTCAGACAGCTGACTGCAGGTGCGTGCCTCCGGGGCCTTGCCTGGAGGAAGTTGTTGGAAGTCAATGCAAATGAGAACAGCTTCCTCGGAGCAGAAAGGAACCTGGAAGACAGACATGTGTGCGAGGACAGCACTGCAGCCCAGTTAGACCCCTTTCACCGCCTGACATTTCAGTCCACAGACCAGGACCCTCTACTTCCATCTTTAATCATGTGCTGCCATAAGGAGGAGAGAGGGAAACAGCTGCCGACACATGTGCATTTTTTTTTTTTTAAGCCTTTAGGAGCTCTCATGTGCCTCAGCATGTTAAGGATCTGGTGTTGTCACTGCAGTGGTGCAGGTTTGATCCCTAGCCCAGGAACTTCTGGGTACTGCAGAAGCAGCCAAATTGGAGGGAAAAAAAAAAGTCTTTAAAGGTGTTAGAATTTAAATTTAAGGTAAAAGGTAATTCAGAAACAAATCTTAGGTCCCTGCTGTTAATTCTTCTTTTTTTTTTTAATTTGAGGTAGACTTTGCAGAGACAAATTCACTCTTTTTAGTATATAAACCTGTGAGTCTTAACAAATGTAGCCACATAACTCACTAGCACAATCAAGATATTATAAGACATTCCTCTTCTACCAGCCCCTAGCAGCCACTGATGTGTTTTCTATCCCTGCAAGTTTGCTGCTTCCAGAATGTCCAACACATAAAATCACAGAGCATCTCATCTTTCGAGTCTGGCCTCTCTCACTCCACACATAATTCTCTTGAGGTTCATCCATGATGCTGTGTGTGTTCCTGCCTTTTTTTTTTTAAGGGAAATGACGTATTTGTGTATTTTTATTGTGATAAGAACAGATAACATGAGATCAACCATCTGTCTTTACAATTTGTAAGCACCCAGAAGAGTTCTGCCAACTCTAGGCTCTATGTTGTACAGCACAGCTCTGGAACTCAGTCATCCTGCATAACTGAAACTCTATACCCCTCAAAGAGCAAGTCTCAATATCTTCCTCCCCCCCGCCTTGGCACTCCCATTCTACTACCTGTCTCTGTAATTTCAAGTATCTTATATAAGTGCAGTCACACAGCATTTGTTTTTCTGTGACTGCTTCTGTCCTGTAGGTTCATCCATATTATTATATACTGCAGGAGAGCCTCCCTTTTTTTTTTTTTTTTTTTTCGTCTTTTTGCCTTTTTCTATGGCCGCACCTGCGGCATATGGAGGTTCCCAGGCTAGGGGTCGAATCAGAGCTGTTGCCACCGGCCTACCACAGAGCCACAGCAATGCGGGATCTGACCTGCGTCTGCATCCTACGCCACAGTTCACGGCAATGCCGGATCCTCGACCCACTGAGCAAGGCCAGGGACTGAACCCACAACCTCATGGTTCCTAGTAGGATTCGTTAACTACTGCGCCACGACAGGAACTCCAGGAAAGCCTCTCTTTTAAGGCTGAAGAATATTTTGCTTTATAAATGTATTTTGTTATATTTAACATTTCCTTTATCCATTCACCTGTCTATGGACATTGGGTTATTTTCACATCTTACAGACTGTGACTAATGCAGGGCAGATGTCTTTTTAAGATCCTAATTTCAATTCTTTTGGATTAAAACCCAAAAGTGGAATTGTTGGATCATATGGTAATTCTATGTTTAATCTTTTAAGGAAACTCCATATTACTTTCCATAGTGCCTTCAGCATTTTACATGTTCACCAACAGTGTATGAACATTCCAGTTTCTCCATATTCTCACCAATACTTATTTTTTTAAAAATAATAGCCAAGTGTAAAATGATATCTCATTGTGATTTTTGACTTAGCGATTTTGAGCCTCTTTTCTTGTCCCTGTTGGCACTGTGTATGTCTTCTTCAGAGAAATATCTATTCAAGGCCTTCATCCATTTTTTGAAACCAAATTATTTGTTTTCTTGATGGTGAGTTGTAGAAGTTCATTATATATTTTGGATATTAACCCTTTTTCAGATATACGATTTCTAAGTATTTTCTCCCATTCATCCATGTTGTTATGTGTGTCATAGCCCTTTCCTTTTTATCACTAAGTAGTGTTTCTTTGTGTGGTTGTATCCTAGTTTGTTCAACCCCTTCCACCTGAAAGACATTTGGGTTGTTTCTAGTTTGGGGTGACTATGAATAAAGCAGCTATAAATACTTTAGTACAGTTTTTGTGAGAACATAATTTTTGGAAAAATACCTATGCAAAAGAAACAGAGGGGGGGGGACTACTGAATCATATAGTAAATGTCTGTTTCACTTGTTGAGAAACTATGCAGCTTATCTTGCAGTCAATGCAGACTAAGAATATATTGCCTTTCCATTGAGAGCAAACAGTAGAAATTCTATTAGGACATATCTTCATAGAAACAGTGCATGGAAAGATAGAAGTAGATAAATTGTAACTTTTGTTTGGTCCCATCTCTGCATTTTTCAAAACAAGTAAACTAAAGCCCAGGGAGATCAGGCTCACACATATCACGCGCATGTGATGAGGACATGAACTGAGCTGGACAGAGGCTGGATCTCCGGGCCCTGCTCCTGGCTGCCATTTCCTTCTGATGCTCTTTGTGGAGTCTTCTGTGACTCAAGAGTGTGTGGAGGAAAATCTGTTTAAGGAAAAGATGCCCTATATGTTAAGGAATACATAGAGTATAGAAGTGGAAGATAAATTATTTGCATTAATCATATGCATTGAGAAATTATTCAATTCCCCATTTCCTTTGGCCCACTTACATATTTATCTAAACTACTGTGTTTTAGTCCATCTCTCTTTTCTAGAGAACAGCTAACACAAGCATTAATGCATTTATGTTTATCTTTGTTTTTAGGAAATTCCTGCATCTAAAAATATGAAATTTATAGCTATCAAAGCTCATTGTCGTCGCCCCTGACACAGGAGCTGTCACCTTACTCTTGATTATGTTATGAGTCCACTCACTTGATTCAAATCCCTTCGGTTAGCTAAATTCACAGTTAGTGCAGAGAAATTTTCTAATAAACATCTGAGATTAAAGTACCATTGCTGACAGCAAAATTACAATTTGCAGTCTAAAGATGCATTCAATTATGATCACTCAGAGAGAGAAAAAATAAGGAGGAAAAAAACACAACACAAAAACCACATACACCAAGGAAAAGCAAGGTCTTCGAAAGTAATTCAAATCTTAATCCAATAATCTATTTTTAATTACCCACATTACGGTCATTTACAGGGTGATCATTTCAGAGTCTCAAATATCCAATCTTTTGGCCCAAAGCCGTGGGGGTAATTGCTTTATAACTGAGTAAGAATATATCATCTATGTCTGGTCTAGACTCAGCAAGCGTATTTGTAACTGATATTTAAAGCTGCATTTCTGGATGGGATTCAATCTGCCTGAAGACTTCCTACTAATATTGCTTATTTTGTCTAATACCTTCACAAAGTGTTTAAAATATTTTTATGCCTTGAACATGTACTTCTATTTTCTAGCTCTGTAATCTGGTCGTGTGGTTTTGAGGGACAATCTAGGAAGCAGACAGTGCATCTGTTCCTGTCAATGTCCTACAAATTCTGTACAAACGTCAAATGCTGTACAAAGAAACACTTGCTTTGCTGAATAAACTGAGATCCTACCTCCAAACTGAACCCAGCCCCCTTGACCCAACACCCAGGTATTTCACCTTCACCCCCCATGCCCCTAGCACTCCATTGGCCTCAGACATGTTCCAATTATTCTGGAATGGTCTGCCCCAGCAGTCATCACCCAAAGTTCAAATACCCTCAGTTGCCCTGGTGCAGTAGAGACTGGCTGAGACTCACAAATGCCTTACTGAATCGTAAACAAGGGCAGAGAAGAATGAACTCCATGTGTGCTGTGGACAGGGGGGTGATTTACTATCCTTGGTACCCACACTATCTTCCTGGCACAACCTCTTTTGCTGCATGTCACGTGGCTTCCTAAAGCACAGAGGCTCCACTTAGGTCATCTCTGTTGTCCTTGTCTCTCTTGAATCCAAATACCTTCTCATTTTTCTCCGTTTGTGTTTGCAAACCTGAGAAACACATTTCAAGCCAGACCCCAGAAACCAGGGGCATCCAACCTGTTCATTCAGGTGAGACCCTGCGCCTTTTCCCTCTGACCCCAGTGGCTTTGCTCAGGATGGTTTTGCCTGGGATGTGTTCTTCTCCCGAGGGAAGCCCACGCATGCGCACACAGGAGCTCGGAGGACCAGAACAAGGTGGGCTCAGCCTGGAGCAGAGTCACATGCTCCCATTCCAGGGAGGCCCTGAAGACAATCAGGCTGTGCCCTTTGTCTTGACCTTTGCAGCAATGAGTCCTCTCCTCCAGGCCTGGCAGGGCGGGACAAGGATGCACAGGCGCATTGCAAGCAGATGCCCCTCTTGGTCACAGAATGTTTGGAAGTCACTTGTGCACATGGCAGCGGGCTGTCAGCTCTTGTTTGTTGTTCCTCCAGTGCCAGCTGGTGAGGGGCTGCTGCCACTCGTTCTGGCCTCTGCAGCTCCTGAGTCCCAGCTCACATGTTTAGGTTAACAAAACACATCACCCCAAAGAGGTGACCTCTCTGATCTAGTGGCTCCCTTTTCTTAGACACAAACTGGGGGGAAAGGGGTGTTTGGTTGGGCCCTGGCCCTATATCCCCTGGACTGGGACATTGACATGAAGCTTCCCAGGGTCAGCCAGCCCCTCAGAAACTCAGCCTTTCCCTCCCTCTGCCCTCTATACTTTCTCTTTGGTCCCATCCTTTCTTGGTTTATAAAGACATGCAAAGGCACCAACGGCCTCCCGCAGATGCTGCTAGAGGTTTCACTGGTGGCAGCCCCTGCCAAGACCCAGAGCTGGCAAAGCAAGGACACCATGTTCCTGGTCTCCAAAGTTTACTGTTCTATCCCAGAGATTTAGGAGGGGTCAGGGCTCAGACGTCAAGCCTGTCCTGCTGTCAGGAGGTGGGGTGGGACCACCCTGATCATGGAGTGCTGCTCTGGGGCAGGGCTCTCCACAGAGTTACATGGCCGTGCCCTTGGAAATGCTGTCAACGATCCCAGGTGGCATGGCTCAGAATATGCTACAACCACATGTTCTTTATAAGCATTAGGCTGAGAATAAGTGGTTCTAAACTCTGGCAAATATAACATTTTGATACCCGTTGCCTCGCATCTGATAATTCAAGCTTGATCGCAATGCGCTACTTCCAACGGGAAATAATGGAGCGGAACTCTCAGCCGGAGAACTTTCTCCTCCATATGGTTCACAAGTTCCCTGGGATGTGTAATCCTACTGGGAGCGCCATCTGTATAGATTCTGCACAGGCCGAAGCTGGGGGAAGCTCCTCCCTGCTAGCTGAGCCCCTGATTCTATTCTCCTGCAAGTGCACTCAGACAAAAGGCAAGGCTCTCCTTTGCCCTTCTTCTCAGCCACTCACACATGTAAGAGGCAGCTTACATGGGATGTCTCTTTTCTGGGTAATGAGCTCACCTCACAAGCCCCCAAAAGGTGATGAGGAGAATCCCCTAATTGGGCGAGAACCCACAGACGCGATCACTGTGGATGTGCGTGACTTTGTGGAGAGAAAAGTCACATTGACATCGTATTAAAGGAGAACATGCCTTATCTCACCTACTGGAGTATTAAGTCCTTAATGCCACTCAGAGGTCTTACCCACCTCTAGAGTCCCCTGATGTCCAGCCCAAGGAATTGGTTAGGATTCTTGGTCACAAGCATGAGACTGACATAAGCAGAGGAAAATGTAATGAAAGGATGAGAGGCAGCCTGGGAAACACTGGGGAGGCTAGGGGTCAAGGGAGAGGCTACATTTTAGGAAACCCTACCAGAATAAGCTGTGAGAAGCCACATCTGCTAACACCCAGCTCCGGATGCTGCTGTCCTGCACCAGACTTGCTGCTTTGGGTGGTGGTGGGTTTTGTGCAGGTAGAAGATGCTCTTGCCTCCTCCATCCCTCTTGTGCCTCAGGCTTTGAGTGAACATCTTATGGGAGTGAGTCTGGTTGAAGATGAGTTATATACCTGAGCCTCAGGTGTAAGGAGGCTGAGAAAGTCAACATCCAGCATGTTCTGCTCTTAACGAAGAGACACATCTTTGAACACTATCAAAACTTATGAAACAGGATTCAGATGCTGGACAGACAAAAGGAATCATAAATATCCACTGCATACAGCAAGTCTCATATTGCTATTTATATATATGAACTGCATAAACTAATTAATTAGAGAGTAGTTAGGAAGGACTGTGCCGAGGTTTAGGCTAGTTTTTTAAAGGCTTCAGCTCATTCACATTGTCTCTGCAGATGAAATTGTCTTCCTAATTAACCATTTGAAGAGTTTTAGAAACACTGACCCACTTTCAAGTCTGCGAGACCCACACCAGGGCTATCACTTCTGAGCTGTCAGAAATAGAACAACCTCAAACTTTCTGTTTCCCGGCAGAAAGTCTTAAAATTATCATCCCACCTGCACCAATAGTTGTCAAGTTGGATGTTCCTCTAGAACAGGTGCATGTTGTACCTTCACAATATTTAGGACTTTTCAAAGAGTATACTGCAAGACTTATCCTGATCAATAGCAGGTCCATAAAGATGGTAGATATGAAGAAGGAGCATTAATTCATTGTACGGAGGGGTGGATTCAATCCCCAGACCAGGGCAGTGGGTTAAATTAACTGTGTACAATGAACTGTGAAGTGTGTTCTTCACTTCACAGACGCAGTTCTGTGTGTGTGTGTGTGTGTGTGTGTGTGTGTGTTTGTATGTGATTATGTGTGGGTTTATATATGTGTCTGTGAGTTTCTGTATGTATGTACCTGTGGGTGTGTGTGTGGGAATGCAGACATGTTTCTGATCTAGAATGACTAAGAATCCAGTTGTGCCAAGACAAGCCACACAGAGCATCTGATGATTTGAATGTTCTTTAGTTGGATCCAAACCTACCAGACAGTTGATACAATCATCTGCTCAGCTTTGACCACATAAACCAACCCTATAAAAATGATGACAGAAGCCTGCCTATTTCTTTCTTGCCAGAGTTGAACAGACAATCTACGTATATTTTTGAGCATACATATTTTCTAGTCGAGAAGGCTACATGGTTTTAGAGAAATCCATTTTTTAAAATGTAAGAGTTTTTATCAATGTGTAGTAATGTGCTCAGGAACATTTTAGAGCCTGTGAACATGATTAAGACCTGAACTCCAGAAAAACTCACCACCTCACAGTGAATAAATAGGGTGTGATGGAAAGTGCTGTGTGTGCAGCTGCTTCAAATACTGTCTTCATGATGTTGGAAACCAGGGGGCAGCAATTTGACAAATGACCCCAAAATGCCATCAGAATTTATTGTGGATTTTAAAATGCAGAAAAACTTAAATAAATGTATTAAATCAATAGAAAGTAGAGTTCCCGGGGTGGCACAGTGGGTTAAGAATCTGACCACAGTGGCTCAGGTCACGGCAGAGGGGTGGATTCAATCCCTGGACTGGTGCAGTGGGTTAAAGGATTTGGTGTTAACCACAGTGGTGGTGTAGGTTGCAGCTATGGCTCACATTCAGTCCCTGGCCTGGAAACTTCCATATGCAACAGGTATGGCCATTAAAAAACGAAGAAGAAGAAAAGAAAAGAAAAAAAAAAGAACAAGAAGCAGACTAGCTACAATGGATAATTTGATACTACGAAATAGCCCAATGGCAACAGGGAAGCAAACAGAAAGGGCATATATTTGCTCTAGAGCTTTCTTTTCACTGCCCCTCTTACCTGTATCAAGTGTCAGCTGCCCCCTTTCGCATGAGGAGGTCGTAACAACTGGATGATAATAGCTTAGATCATACTTGTAAAGTCTGAACTGATTTCAGGCCATCACTCCATCAGTTAGGGAGGCGAGAGAGCGCAAAGCAACTCACAAAGCAGCTAGTGTTCCTACTTTAAGGCAAAGCTTTTCCAGTAATGTGATCCACACCATAGGAAGGTGTAATCAAATGATGGTGAGACTGAACTGGTCCTATTATCTCAAATCCCATTCTGAGTTGAGGGGCAGAGGCTCAGGGAGCAGTGAGGGAAAGAAATGAAAGAAAATAAAGTTCAAGTGGAGGAATCTATAGGCCTCGTCTATCCAAAAATATTGCACTGTTGTGTTTTAAATAAATAGAAAAGAAAATGTTGCCCTTCGCAGCAGTTGGTCTAATTCCAGCAGAGGTTGGTTTCTAGACCTTTCACTGAATGTGGAGAATCCTTAAGTTGGCCCAGGGCTGATCAGAAAAGGAACTCAAAGAAAATCAGAATCACAGCAATGCCATTCTTAAAACAGGCTGGGCCACGGAGTTCCCATTGTGGCTCAGCGGATTATGAACCCAGCTAGTATACATGAGGAGGCTGGTTCAATCCCCGGCCTCCCTCAGTGGGTTAAGGATCCGCATTGCTGTGGGTGTGGTGTAGGCCAGCAGCTGTGGCTCAGATTCGACCCCTAGCCTGGGAACTTCCATATGCCCCAGGTTCGGCCCTAAAAAGCAAACAACAAACACAAGAGGCTCAGTCAGTTCCTTTTCCAGGGAGTCTTTTCTGATTAGGGAGTCTTTTCTGATTAAGGAATTAGTATTTCTCTACTCAGAACATCATTTTATGCCTCTTCCCTGTCTTTTTCTCCTGGGAATTCATACACCTTCAAAATCCAAATCAGACCGCCTTTCCCAGACAGTCTTCTGTAGACGGCAGGTCATCTTCCTCTGCCCATCACAGCCCCGGGTGCAGAAGGAAGATTGTGTCTTTCTCTAGCTCTCTTTTATCCCTGAGCCCCCACGACCCCAAACAGGGGATACACCCAAAACATGTTTATTAAACAAGGAGTGAATGGATGAATGATGGGTGGGAGTAATGGACAAGAGTACTGCACACCTGCCTTGCTCTCACCTTCCGAGACCAAGAGGACACAAGGCACAGACCAGAGGAGTGTGTGTTCAGCCCTAGAAAAACCGAAGATGGACAACCACCCTGGCTGAATATCAACAAATGCCAGGCACAGCTCTATTGTACGTTTGCTCACTTATCCCTACAAAATAAATACCCAGAAAGATAGGTATGATTAGCACTTTCTTACAGATGAAGAAACCACAGCCAGGAAGGTCTGAGTTCAGAATCTCTTTCTGCTGCAACCTAGCATCTCTCTAATGAACAGCTTGAATACCCACTCATTTCAAAACCAGGAGTTGGGTCATGCAAAGATGATAGCTTTTTCTACCTCAGTACCTTTGTCAAGCCCTCTTAGAATTCAGATTAATCACATTACTGAATTGACAGTCTAATACAGTGGGACTTGCCCAAACGTAAATCACGCAGCTCAGGAAGCTCAAGAAAACAGGAACTAAAGGATTAGACCAAACCCAGGCTCCAAGAAGGCCGAGAGCCCTGAGCACACTTGTATCATAGCTTTTCCCCCAATACCAGGAAAAGTATCAGGTCACGTGCTACTTGTAAAGTTGGTTCCCATGTCAATCTGGATTTTTAAAAATGCCTTTGATTTTTGCTCCAGATATAATTTCTATCATTTACTTTATACTAGAAAATACCTCTGTATTGCACTTTACTGGGAAAACTATTTCTCTTGAAATTGTTTTCTAATTCATCACCTCTGTCCTGAGTGACTTAATTCTCACCTTACATGTATATCTAGATGACTCAACAGAGATGTGCTTACAGATCCTGCAGTCCGACAGAGCTGGGTTTTAATTCCTATTCCACCACTTTAAATTATCAATCAAGGAGAGAACTTAAGCTCTCACCCTTCCATTGTTGTTAAAAATGGGGATGAGAACACCAAATTTACACGGTTATTATGAGGTTTAGTGAGATGTGGAACATGAATCAGTAGCTATCACAATGTTTAGTACTAGAAAGGACTCAATATAAAGGTGAGTATTAACTCAATCTCTTCCCGTCCTGATTCATTTTTTTTTGTGCAGTAGTCACATTTAAACTTAAGAACTCATAAAACTAATCATGTCGTACCTTGGATCAGAAACATGATTGGCTTCGCACTGAATAAAGTTCAAACACCTTCGTCTAAAATTTAAGGCTCAAGTCCTTTGACTACCCTTTATATATCCCACATTCTAGTTAAAATGAACAAAGTACTAATTCCTCTACATAACTCAATTTTCTACATCTTTGTTCTTATTTCCTTGCAGCTCAAAATATTCACATTTGCATTTTTTCAAAGTTCCGTTTAAGAACTATTCTTATATTCCTATGAATTCATATTTTATCTCTCCTTAAGGGGACGAGCCATTTCTTCAGAGACAGATGAACATGAAGGATGCTTGAAATTTCACATGATTCAACCATCCTCCATCCCCAGACAGGAATGAAGAATTGCTCTTTAAGGAAGAGACACTGGATTTCTTTCCAGATCAGCTCATGGGTATTGATCTTCTCTGCTTCTTGGGAGGATTTTGTCAGCATGGAGCTCCCATCCATGATTATCAGAAAAGGAAAACAAAACTCTTCAATCTAAGTCTCTTAATTTGAAGACACATTAAAACCATCTGGGAAGTTTTTCAAAATGCGTATGCCTGGCCCTCCACAGACACATCCAGTCAGTATTCTAGGGATTGGGACCCTTGCCTGCAATGCTGAGAACTGTCCCCCCATGGATTATTCAAGGCGGCCTCTGCAGTTCCAGGGCCAAACCATACTCCTCTCACTGGCTGGATTGCACATTATAGCGACTTCTATCTAATTATTGAACAAACACCCCATTGTTGTATATACTGAGTCCCAGTGCTGACTGGGACTGACACACATTTCTAAGGAGTAATGGCATATCTAGAACAAAACTGTGATACGTTGTTTCATCCCACTGTGAAGCCTTTCCCTAGACTTTGAGTATCAACAATTCCGGCTCCAGTTAAACTCCGCAAATCTTTATACCCACTACAATTTCTTGACAAGCCAGAACATTTACAGCTTATAGTTACGATCCTGCATTGAAACTTGTGGAAGGAGGTCGTAATGAGATTCCTCTACCCAAAGCTGATGAGTTTAGATTTGGGGAACTGGCAATTTGGCAGATCTCCATTTCTCTTCTGCTTTATTTACCTTTTCTAGCTCGTCCTATACATTATTCAAAGGACAAATTTCAATGAATATATAGAATTTACATTGCCACATGAATATATTTTGGGCTTTAAAAAAGCTGCTTGTAGATGAGAACGGGAGCATTTAGGAGGAGGAGGGTCCTTATGAAAATCCTTAGCGATTCTTAATTTTTTTTTCTTCCCCAATTCACCGTGGTCCAAAGAGAGAGCATGCTCAGTGGCACTTTGAGACATTTTGTGCCACCTGGTGGCATTTCCTTGAAAGAGAATTGTCAGGGGTCTGAACTACCACTCAGCTGGATCATCACCTGAGGCATTTTCTCAGTGCTTAATATTCCCAGTCTAAGTATAGATTCCCTACTGTGTCAGGCAATTTAACTGCACTAGGCCCATAATAAAGATTTTTTTTTTAATGCGAAAATTAGTCTTTAGTGAAAGAGCCCTATTTTGTTAGCTGCTGGGTAAACTCAGGTAACGCAGTGACAGCTACACTTGGGGTCATTCTGTTCCACTCTGGTTAATACCAGGAGATTATTGCCAACCTTCTAGCAGGCAGCACACAGATGTTAACACTGCTTTCCATTAGTTAGAGACAAAAGTCATGGTAATTAACCTTTTCTTCCTTACCCTCACCCCCAGGAAGTCAAAACAATCTGATAATGTCATATTTAGCAATTAGTGATGTAACTGTTTACTCAAGCAGAGATTTTTTTACCAAACATAAAAGGGATTTTAAAAACATATGTGCTGAAGTGATAACTGATCTGGGGAGTTGAAAGTCTCTTTTCTGAGATGCTCAAACTAGCGCCAGTGAAAGGCAGCTGGGTCGAGGCGCCGCATCCTCCTGGGGCTGTCCTGAGAGCTCCGGGCCAAGTAGCCATCCTGCTCCTCTAAGACACTAGCTTTTGATCCTTCAGGTTGCAACTCATAACCCACCCACCATGTCCTACGATGCAGGGGGATTCAGCGTTGACAGAATTCATGTTTCCAACTCTAGCTTCTTCATATGGTTTCCTTTTATTCTATGAGAATATGATGAAGTGAAAAAAATGTTCTCTTCCAGGATGGACTGAATGAAGCCATGGACCCTGTTCATTTTGCCTAGAGCAAAAAGTCAAACTAACAAAAGAACCGAATAATCCAGAAAAATTCCTAAACTTCCCATTTCAATAGTAGCAAACAGACGCACAAAGAGCCTGTATTCTTTGAAAGGAGGAATGGCCGAATAGACGAAAGGCCATGTTTTGGGAAAAATTTATATAAAATTCCAAGGAGTATGGATTCATATAAAATTCCAGGAGGAGGAAGCCACACCCTGCCTCTTCAACTAGACGGTAAATTGGTTGGGGTGAAGCAAGGACTGGGTCTCACCACCCTAATTCAAGTGCACTGATGACATCATTGCCTCTGAAGAGGTTTCTTTCTGTTGCTGATAAGGCTCTAGTTTGTGATAACTGGTTTGGTTGAATCCATGTCTGCATATTTGTTGCCAGGAATTCTTTCCACATTTACTCACGTAAAGACTTTTCCTTTGGCCCACAACCGTAGCCACTATTTGCACTGCTTATAACTTTTGACATTTCTATCTCCTAGATTCATGTTTGCTGGCTTCTCCCACACTGAAAGAACCACCCAGCACTGATTGCTCTGGGCCAGGCGGGTCCCAGCAGTGCCCAATCACACGGCCTTCTGCTGGAAGCGGTTCTTCACTAGCCTCGGCAGGGATTCCTGCACTCCGCCCCGTTTGCAGGTTCCCATTAAGGCTCACCACACAGCAGCTGCGGAGGTGTCCTTTTGTCATCTAGTATCTATTTTCCATAAATATCCACGGCAGCAACATCACTTGAGTATTTGTAGATAGTGTGTGCTCCATGGCTCAGTTTTATAGTCGTGAAAAATAAGGGACAGGAACCGAAGACTCTAGCTCAGAATCGCTGCTCCAACTTAATCAGAAAAGTGAGATATGGTGGTGTCACTGATAGGATTGAAAAACTAGGCTATTCCATCAAGAATTTGGAAACAAAGGGCATGGGGGAAAGAGCATGTAGAAGTTACTATATAAAAATCTGTGTCATTTGAGACTAGTCCACAAAGTCTTCTGAACATCAATATTCCTATCTGAGGAAAAAAAAAAAAAAACCGAAGAAACAAAAAACAAAGACCAAAAAATAAAGTAACAATTTTTAAAACCCAGAACTAATTGTACCTACTTTGTGGAATCATTACAAGAGTTGGACATGAGCTGTACAGCTTAAGTGGCCCGCCATCTGATAAGAAACAAAAGCTCAAAGCAAACACAATGGAGATTTTTATTATTAAATAATACATTTAATATTACAAAGCAAAGGAAATCATCACTTCCTTTAAAACCTAAAAATGGAAAAGATTTACTGGACTAGGATAAAAATGGAAAAGAAAGGAAAGAAGAGATGTTCTAAGAGAAGTTAATGATAATAAATTAGGTTCGTAGCCACTCCTAAAAACTGTTATCAAAAGGGTTGTACAGCAGACCGAGTTTACTACCCTACACTAAGAATATCGAGTCTGTGCTACCTCATTTATAATCCATGTTGCTGTCTTCTTCTTCTCCTCCTCCTCCTTCTTCTCCTTCTCCTTATTTTTTGGCTGTGCCTGCGGCATGTGGAAGTTCCCAGGCCAAGGATTGAACCTTCACTATAGCAGCAAGCAACCCCGAGCCACAGCCATGACAACGCCAGATCCCTAACCTGCTGAGCCACAAGAAAGCTCCCACTTATAATTCATGTTAACATGCCACATTCACTGAATTTTTATAGCACATGGAGAGGGCAGTCACTTAGAAAACACTGTAAGTTTGATTTTTTCCAGTGCTTTACCAATCTCTGTATCTTCTCTGCTCTTTCATGAGCCACATCCTGATGGAAAGGAAGTTTAATCCATTGGGCTGAACAGGGGTCAGCAATCTACCGCCTGCCCACTTCCAGTTTTCATGAATAAAGTTTTATTGGAACACAGACACTCATTTACTTATGTATTGTCTGTGGCTACTTCACCTTACCATGGCAGAGTTGAGTAGTTGTGACAGAGACCATATAGGCCACAAAGCCTAAAATATTTACTACCTTGACCTTTACGGAAAAAGTTTTCTGGCTCCTGTTCTTAAATCAAAATAAAATTGACCAATGAAAACAAAAAACCAAAAATATTTGTTTCCTCTGTGTTTTGGGCAGGGCACACCCATAGGGAATTTTGACAACATCATGCACACCTTCCTGATAATTATACCTTGTACAAAGTCACGTGTAAAGACTTACTTAAGCCATGTAAGTCTGGCTCTGCCTTTAGTTCCTCGTTACTGACCAGTTACTTTCCTCTTGGCCAGTAACACTAATGACTCAAAACTCACCATTGCGCCAATGCACTTTTGAAGGATGTTCTACAATATTTACCAGGAGATGAATTAAGCATCAAACACACATGTGATTTTCAGCAGAAAACTCTTCCAGGGATCAAGGGTGTGTGTTTCACTTTGTGAAGTTCTAAATCACCAAGTACAAGGGTTTATGGTCCAGACAACAAGAGAGAAGCTAAGTTAGCATGTGCTGGTTTCTCTTCTGAAGTCATAGAATGCTTAGCAGGATGACTAAAACTAGGTCTACAGTCCCAAATGGTCAGTCATTTCCAAAAAGCCATTTGGGGTAAATAACAACTTAAAAGACGAATATCTTATGATGTATATGCTGATGAATAATGTATCTGGTCATCATGTTAAGTTATAGCCAACACTTTCTTTTTAATTCTTTGGTCAATCATTTCAGCTCATTACCTCCCCAAGCTGCACCTTCTCTTAAACTTCCCTGAGCAGCATCCCAGTTTTTTATGTGCTGGACATACTTTCCTGTCCTGTAAATCTTTCCTAAAATTTCCTCCAGCAGTATTGTCCTCTAGTCTTCTCTGTACCAGCCATATCTGCACAAATGGAATTTTTACTGCTGGCTGCCTTCTCCTTTATGTCTGGCATAGGTTGTAAACTCTTCAGGGCTGGGGCCTTGTCTTTTTATGTTCCATAAAGGCATGTGGACACCTGCAGCCTTCAACTGTGCTGAGGAGAGAGAAAGCCTTTGCTCTTTACTCCCCACCCTGCCTCCCCCCTGGAGAAGAAGCCACCTCAGCCGGGAGTCCTAAATCCTAAGTTAGAGAAAGCATTTGTAGAACAAAGGAGTTCTCCGTTTCCTAAGGTTCTTTGGAATCTTTGCTCCTGTGTTCTTTACAGCCGAGGAAGTCGAAGTGCATCCGGCAATCAGAAACAGATGGCACACAAACTTAATGGAGGAGCTTGGCTGGCAACTCATTAGATGGAAACAAATTTAGGTGCCACTGACTTGATAAGGTGTAAGTGTACTTGAGACTGGATGTGTGACTTATGATAGCAAGTCTGTATGGCCAACTTGAAAGGGGAAAGTTTGAGAAGAAGAAAATCAACACTAGGCATCAACATGAAGTGAAACACTCTGGGGGCCGGTACATAGATCGGGTGCTCGAAGGTGGAGAAGTGACTCAAAGGTGGGGCCATAGGTGGAGCATGACTGCGAGTGGCGTTTGCTGCTGAGTCAGGCTCTGTGCTTTGAGGGGAGAATCTCACACCTGAGCATCCTTTGGGTAGTTATCTTGGACATCTTTTCCACACATAGGCTGAGTTCTCAGCTTAGTGTAACTTTGGAGGCCAAATGTCCCTTTCCCACTGTGTGAACTTGCCCCAAAAGCCTGCCTCCAGGACTCTCTGAGGGGAACACAGAGCAGACTCCACAAGCACCTGGCCCTGAACCAGCTTAATAAATAATCCCTACTGTCCCCAACCATGCTCCTGGTAAAAGAGTGACCTTTGACACCCAACAGTGCTCAGTGGTCTCTAGTACTTCTACCTACACACGTGCGCGCACACACACACACACACACATATCCACACATCCACACATTGTGTGCCATTATCTTATTCACTTATCGTAACTGTGGTTTCCCTCCCAGACAACATTTGAAACTCCTCGTGGGTAGAGTCTTAAACTACCATTTTTGATTGATTTAACATATTTGAAATAGCTTTGTTCCCCTATTCTTTGACTTAATAACAGCATTCTTTGATGTATAAATTGGGCTGCTATGTATCTGAAAATGATATTCTTTCAGCTTTGTCAGTGATGATAGTTTGTTTTGCAATCCATCAAGTATTTTTGAACATCTACCTTTATGCTATAACTTAGTATGCAAGAGAAAAAAAAAGAAAACACTGAACAAAACAATCTAGCAGGGGAGATCCACAGAGGCCCCAGATTTCTCTCTGATTCTCCACTAATCCAAGGGTCACTCATGGCCTCAGGCACTGTCTACACCTTCCTGCTCTCAGGGCCGTGGAAGAAGCAAGTTTGGCTTCCTATTCCTCTGAGGAGTATCATGGTTTCTTGGAAGCCCAAGATGGATGTCAAAGTGAAAAATACAAATACTTCACAAGGTGTTTTGTGTTATATCACCACCAGGGTCAGGGTCCTGAGGGGTGGCATGCAGAGCAGGCCAGGGGTGCCAGGAGACTCACTGATGAGGAGACAAAGCAGAGATTCACCATCTCTGGATTCAAGGCAAGAAGCTCAGCAGCCACAGAGAAAGGGAATTAGAAGGTGAGGTGTCTTCAGCATAAAAAGTCAAAGTCAAGGTATCTGATCAGACAAAGGCAGAGGCAAGATTCACATTTGAGAAATTTGGCCTGAGTCAGCATTTAGTGACCCAGGAGGCAGAGGGTCAGGGCAAAGGCAAAATCCCATTTCTCAAGAGTCTACGTGAGGGTGATGGAGCGGGGTGGGCAGCAGTGTCTGCCTCACCTTGGAGATTTTATCTCACTGTCTGTCTTCATTAATGAAAGTGATTGGATTTCAGCCTCCCCACCTCGAAAACTCTGTGATTCTATGACTCAACGCCAGACATGAGTTTGTGAATTTATGCTGTGAGTAGAAGAAGCAGCAAAGCCCCATTGCATGCCCGTGGTGATCAAGATTCCATTAGACAATGTTCCTTCCCCCATGATCACAGTCAGTGAGCTGGTGGGATCTGTTTGGGGTCCAAGCATGCTCTCTCCTACAACCATCTCCTCCAAAGTTTGCTCCTCTATATTTTCTGCTTCTCACTGCAAAGCTTTGCACATTTAAGAGATGAGGTAAAGCCTGGGGTTGCATTATAAACTGTAAGGATCGAAGAAGGCCAGATGACTTCCCACAGGTAATATGATTCCTCCAAGATATCTTTAATCACACCTTACTATGCGACTGAACTGTCCTTGTTTTATTAAGAGAAAAATACAACGGGCATAGCCTGAAGGGCAGAAGTGTCCGTCCCCATTTTGTTGCCTTGGTCACCAATCAGCTCTGGGGATTAGAGAGGAAAGTGGCAGATTCACAGTCAAGTAAATAGAACATAGAACTACTCAAATGGTGGAGAGAGAAAATGAAGACATTAGGGAACCTCTTGAAATAGTGCCTGGAGTGTATGAATGATAAGGCCTGTTTAAGAAAAAGTCAGTGATGGATGATAACTTCCAATCCTTTGAAGATGCAACACCACAGTGTAATCACACATTCCTCATGAGCATGCTTGCACTTGCTTAGTGTATAAAAATGGTACCACGTTCATAAACATTTTTGATTATGAAGTACTGAGAGTTTGCCTGAACACTGGGACACCCAAGCAGGACCACCTGACCATCACATTGCACACAACAGCTCAAACGGAAACTTCTCAGGTCTTACCATCTGCATGGAAGAGGCAAACATCTTTCCCTGCTAGGAATTTACATAAGCTAAGTTCCCCTGGAGCTACTTACAATGAGAAGGAATAAAAGTTTATTGCACAACTCCAGCATGCAAGGCCCAGGGTCACTGCTGTAGGGGACATAAATGAGAATAAAATAAAACCCGGTCCTGGCTGTAAGGCTGCTAGGAAACTATAGAGGAAGCTTGTTTAATAGGAGAGGAATAGAACAGAGCTATGGGAAGGTGCAAGGATCAGTTCTGGGGTAAGGGGGACAGTTCATGGGCCAGATGGCTTTGTAGAACAGGTAGATTTCTTTTTAAATTTTTTTATTGAAGTATAGTTGACTTACAATGTTGTGTTACTCTCTGGTGTGTAGCAAAGTGATTCCGTTTCCTATATATATGAATATCTTATACATATAAAATGTATTATATATTTATAATAGAATTTTAATATGTATTATATATATTCTTTTTATATTCTTTTCCATCATGATTTCTTACAGGATATTGACTAGAGTTCCCTGTGGGTAAGTTTTTGATGGGTAACTTTAAAGGGAAGATCACCCTTTAACCATGCTTCCCACGTGTTCCTTCAGAATGAGGGTTGTTTCCAGCCATGAGTGTTGAGAAGGGTGAATGCAAGGAGGAGGCAAACTGGAGACCAGCTAGGAGTCTCTAGAGATATTTCAGGTAACAAAGTACGAGTGCAGTGGCAAAGGAAGTATAGAAGATGTTTTAAGATGTATTTTGGAGCTAGAATTGATCAACGTTGGCAAATGCGAAGTCCAAAAAAGCCAAAGATGATTTGAAATCATGTAGCTAAGTGACTGGAAGATGGTAAATGAATTACCTTACTCTTCACTTTGAAGATTGAATGGTATGTATAAGGCTCAATAAGCATTTGTTGGAAGAGAAGTATGTTTGGGGGGAAAAGGAATTGAATTTGGCTTCAGATATGTATTCAAAATCAGAATGCTTCAGTGGCAGTCCTGCAGGCAGTAGAAAATGAGATCTGAAGTTTAGGAGGGAGGGGGGATCTGGAGGTGGCATAACCTGGACATTGTGGGTGTAGGGTGGGAGCTGGCCAAGGAAGAACAGATTCACTTGTCTTAGCAGAGAGCAGAGAGGGAGAAGAGGGGACCTGGGGCGATCTCTATTTAAACCTTAGAAGTTACCCCACCCCCAGGAAAAACTGCACAGTAAGAGCAGGCAGTAAGGTTTGAATGGGATGCTGAAAGCAGGGTTGCAGAAAGCAGGGGAAGAAACACTTTCAAAGAAGTAGGGTTACACATCCACACCTCAGGGGTTGCTGAAGGAAGCCAAGCAGTTTAGCAATTGGAAGGTGACTGGAGCCAAGCAAAAGCCTAAAAAATCTATGTCCTTCTTAGAGCAGAATTTGGCACATGCATCAAAATTTAAGATACCTGAACTCTTTACCTGATAACTCCATTCTAGGAATTTACTCTAGGGCACAAAGTGTGCAAGCAGACGCAAAGGTCTCAGGAGGACTAAGACCCCATCGTTAACTGTAGTCTTGGACAACCAGGATTAAATGCGTACAATGACCTGTCCTCAAGCAATTAAAAACTGAATATTATGCATCTGTCCATTAAAAATGATACTATGATGTAATTGTTATTAAATAAACTTGTGTATCATATATGGTACAGGGAAAAAAGCAGATAACAATATAGTATTAGAATATCCTTTCTTTTGTGAATATATGCAAAGGAAAAAAAGTGAATGGTTTTCTCTGTCCAGCAACAAAAAGGAAACATTCGAAATTGGAACTGCCTAAATTTGGGGCCCAGCTCTAATGCTTCAGTGCCCCACGTGGCTCCAAGGGGTAACATATTGTCTTTGCCTCCATGTCTCACCTGTAAAATGGGAGGATAGCAGCTGTCCTCCCTCAAAGAGTTGTGAGGGTTGAATGAGCAGATAAATAACTTATAAGAGTACCTGGCATATCAGAAGTCCTATCTACGTGTTTGATATTCTTAAAACAGACAATGCTTTTAAATATTTTTTCGAATCTCTATTTTCTTATTTTTTTTAAATGTAAAGAGATCGATGTTAATTTTTTGAAAAAGCAAAATTATTAATGACATTCAAGAAAGTAAGTTTTTGTACAGGGACTAA
This sequence comes from Sus scrofa, assembly GCF_054392235.1. Classification (NCBI taxonomy): domain Eukaryota; kingdom Metazoa; phylum Chordata; class Mammalia; order Artiodactyla; family Suidae; genus Sus; species Sus scrofa. Next base: position 159,212,822 of record NC_139383.1, on the reverse strand, counting down.
AGAATATCTTCCTTGGGCTCAGACTTTTCAGAACGGTGCCCTTGGAGGACTTTGCAGGAGTATTCGCCTGGCCACCTGAGACCTAACCATTTTGACACATTGATTAGAAAAGTTCTGCTTTGAAACTTAGCACTTGTGGGTTTTTCTGAATCATGCATAATTCTTAGCAATTAAAGTTTGGCCATTCTGTTTCGCCTTAACTGAGATATATTTATTCCAAAAATGCCAACATGGTTTTCAAATTTTTCAAGACATCTCTCATAGATTTCAAATCAGAATATAAAAGAGAATATAATCTGGAATATTTTATTAATACCGGTTGGTTTTCAAACTATGCCTTAGTTTCACTGAGGATGTTTTTCCCCTCAAAAGGCAGTTTTCTTTCTTTTCTTTTCTTCTCTTCTCTTTTCTTTTCTGGCCTCACCCATGGCATGTGGAAGTTCCCAGGCCAGGGATCGAACCTGCAATACAGCAATGACCTAAGCGGCTGTGTAACAATGCTGGATACTTAACCCACTGTGCCACAAGAGAACTCCAAGTTTTCCTTTTTTTTTTTTCAAACTCTGAATAATCATTACATTCTGATTCAATGATTTATGCAATGCCCAGTGAAACGTATATGTATGGAAGATTTTTCTTAATAAGTGTCTATTTCTAAACTTACCCATGCCATTTGGCATGGGATTGTGGATAGATTTTGTAATCACAGTTTTCTTCCAATCATTCTTTAAAATCACCAGAAAATATACATTTATATATATATTATTTAATAAAAAGAAATGCACAGAAACAAGAATTTCAAAACCTCAAGAAACAAATATAAATTATAGAAATTAACATGCAATTGATACACCTCTGGAAAGGAAAAATACTATTTACTACAAACAGATTTGTCTTTAACATCAAGTAATATTTTACTTTTCATTCAAGAAAACAGAAATAGGATGGTACCTAGAACTCATGCATTACTTTCAATTAGGGTGCACTGCACTCCCTCACACCAGCCAACTGCACTGAAATTCCCTGTGTGGTTTGAGGCAGTTCACAGAGTTCTCGAGCTACAAGCTTCCTGACGATTTAGACCAGAAGATTTTGTTGTGGTCTTTTCTCACTGTATCTAAAATGAACAGATATTAACACTGACCTGTTAGGAAGAGAGGACATGCTGTATGGACCCTTTCAGAATACAGATGTGATGTGTTCACCTGTTAGGTAAATGCTTCCCCAGCACCCTATGTTTGGCACTCTTCTCATTATAATAAAGTCATTATTGTCTGTTGAACTTTAAGCTAAAACAAGAAGAGATTGTGTCTTATCACGTGACTTGACCCAATGCTGGGGACACCAGTCCACCAACAGCCCCCAGGGCTTACTTAAAACCTGAGGCTGGGCTCTGCTGCCCAATGACATAGGAGCAAATCTTACCAGGATGCCACATTCTTTGTGCCATAATTCACATAGGAAAAGAGGTAGGGCTAGTGAGGACAAAAATGCCAGAAAATCACGTTTCTGTTCGCATTTTATTTCTTGCATTTCTTGCTTGTCAGTATGTCTTTCAGAATCAAAGAGGGAGAAACCAATTAAAATAGCACATTTAGGATTAAATTTCTCCTGGTAGAATGCCAAGCTGATTACCAAAGGTCACTATTTTAGCGTTTCATGGGTGCCTTTTTTTTTAATCCTCCTACGCTGACTTTTTTTTTTTATCATTTTCAATACCTATTTAAGTAATTCAGCCCACTCAATTATTCTTTAACAAATTTTTTATCGATGACCTCTCTCCAGCATGGTATGCAGGTTGCCTGCTATTAGCTTAATGTCATACAATTAATATCTTCTCGGTATTCCTTCTCCATTCAACAAGTCACGCTGGTAAGGGCCAACCTATCTTTTAAAGGTAAACCTTGTCCAGTTCAACACAAGAATGAAATCACTATAGATCTATTATTTCTCGGAACAGAATATTCCCATTTGCATAAAATATTCTTCCTTTGATAAGTTGCCAGGAAGCAACACCTCACGCCCATTCTTCATGGCGTTCTTTCTATGGCATTAAGAATAGAAGAAATTACCATGGTGGCCTTAACACTATTATTCTCTCCCCTTGCTCCTCCTGGCCTCTTCTGATTTACAGAATCATGCCTCTTTGAGAGCTCTGTCACTGAATTGCCCAGATAATGGACAAAGGGGAACCTCTTACATAATGTAATTTCACACTCAGGAAACCGGTTCATAGGTTGGAATATTAGGGTCAGAGGCAGAGCCTATAACCATTGGTTTGGTTGAGAAATAATGGCCAGAGTCAAAATTTAAATAAAATTTAAATCTGAACAAGTCAAATGATCTACACGCCGTAGGGACCAGGGTAGGTAGGAGACCAATAATGTGCTTAAATACCAAGGAGAAAAACAAGTTGCCACTCTTGGGGGGCATGCTATACTATGAAAAATAATGCAACTGGTAGAAGAACAAGTGTCTTTTTTCAAAATGTAAGTGTGTGACATGATGCTTTTAGGGAAACTAGTTCTGGTCCACAAGGAAATGGGAGCGTTTTCCATTTAGGAATAAAGACTTCTATTAATAGGCAAGTGTGATGGTTCATCTTGTGTGTTAACTTGACTGAGCCACAGAGTGCCCAGCTATCTGTTGACACAGCATGCCGGTTGTGCCAGCAAAGGTGTTTCTAGATGAGGTCAGCATTTGAATTGCAGACTGTGTCAAGCAGATGGCCCTCCATCATGTGGGTGAGCCTTATCCAATCAGCTGAAGGCCAGAGTAGAACAGAAGGCTGACCTCGCCCCAGGCAAAGGAAACTTCTCTGGCCTGACTGCCTTCAGATGCTGACATCAGCTTTTTTCTGCCTCTGCACTCAAGTGGAAATACCAGTTTCCTGGGTCTTAGGCCTCAGGACTAAAACTAAACCATCAGCAGTCCTGGGTCTCCAGGGTGCTGCCCACTGATACTGGGACTTGTCACCCTTCATAATCACGTGAGTCATTTCATTACAATAAAGTTCTTGACAGAGAGCTACATATATACCTATGTACACATCTACACATTATTTACTTCTATATACATATATCCAGATGAACTTGAACAACACCAGGACTGGGCTGTGACCCTCTTGTAGCCAAAACTCTGTGAATAATTTACGATCACCCCTCTGAATGCAAGCTTCCACATCCTCAGATCCTGTAGGACAGCAAGACACTAACTAAAAAAATCCACATATAAGTGGACCCGCTCAGTTCAAACCCATATTGTTCAAGGCTCAACTCTGTGTATGTGCTGTGTGTATGTGTATCTCTGTCTTATTGGCTGTTTCTCTGCAGATTCCTGACTAGCACATCAGCAGGGTTGACCAATCTCCCATCCTAGGGGAGACGGACCATCCTCTCTATGTATGTAGAAGTATATAAATGTGTAGGTGTATAGAGAGATGTACAGATAGACAAATACATAACTCTCTATCGAAGGTTTATTATAATGAAATGACTCATATGATTACAGAGGGTAACAAGTCCCAGGACCATGCATTTCAGACCCATGTCATTGAAGGGTCAGCTGTAGTTGGTTTCGTTTGTGGTTTTTCTAGAGACCAGGGATTTCTCTTTGGTTGGCTCACTGTTCTATCCCTGGCAACTAGGATAGGATGAGTCAAATAATAAATGAACAAATAAATGAAAGAAAGGATAGTCTGGGAACCAGAGAGGTTAAATGAATAGTCCTTATCTAGGACGAATCCAGGTCTTTCTGACTCCAGAGTCCATATTCCGGGAGCAGTTCTGTCCTCTGAGTTGCAGTCCAGCTGTCTCTCAAGTCAATACCCCCACCAAGGAATTCCTGGCAGAACAGAGTTGCTCCTGAAAGAGCAAAGCCTTGGGATCCTGCTTTCTTGTCTCTGAACCCACCTGTGATAAAACCATTCCCCTTCTAGAATCAACATTTCTAGGGGTTAATAAAAACAAAAATTATCATCTGACAGCTGATAATGTTTGTCTAAATGCTTGTGAAATGTCACAAAACACACATACAATCTAATGCCAGAGTTGGAAAAGATCTGAGAGATTATTTTAGTCCAAACCCTCATTTAGCTGATATGATGTGTGGTCCTTCCTCCTTCAATTGTGCTGAATGAAATGCAGATGAACATTTGATGCCCACTTTTTTTTCTCTCAGATTCATAAGGCTTTTTCATTTGTCTTCCAAAAGAAGGGGTGAGCGTGTCCTACATCAAATATTCCTGCATTCTCTGTGTCCTAGAGGGAAAGATGAAGAACACTTACCTACAGGCATAGGCACACCAAGTGTGTCCTTTGAAGGGCCTGTACTTAATCCTGTACAACCCCTCTGATGCCCAAGGAAGAATATTAGAATAGCCGGCCCTGTGGTCCAGCCGGTCCTGAGACAGAGCACCGCTTCTCAGCGTGGTATCCAGCCCGTGGAAGCCGTCAGGAAGGGATGCCGTGTGACTCTGGATGAGAGCTGGGCTGTCAACACAAGGCTGGGAAGGCCAGCGAGGCCACAGGCAGTTGCCAAATTTGTTGTTAGAAATATTTAGATTCTATATTTAATATTTGGAGCTCACCATCCCTGCCTCCCATGCACGTAGAGAAGCAGAGATTCCAACAGACGGGAGGGTGGGTCGGTCCCTTTTAAAAATCTGGCCGGCTTGGCTATAAACGCCTGGCAAGCCGGAGCCTTCCTAGGAGCCAGGCCCCCGTCCAAGCCGCATCCATCCTCACTGCTGCCTGCCAGCCAGTTAGCAGGCGCAGAGGAGCCAGGATTTAAGTGCAGTCTGTTCGCCCGCGATGAGTCCTGGACCCCACGCTGCAGCCCTGCGCCGCTCTCAGAGAATTAAATTACCTGCTAACCACCTAAAGTGGTCCTAGGAGAACGGGGGTCCCCTCTTTCATTTCCACAGGACAAGAGGGGACTGAAGGGACAGGAAAAGGGCAGGAGATGGAAATGAAAGGCAGAGGGCTCTTGGAGAGCTGGGTCTGCTTGGCACCCGGCCTGGCCCAGGGGTCCCACAGCCAGTGCAGTCCTGGCAAGAGCTCCTGGCGTGTGAGGCGCCTTCCAGGGGCGGGCGGAGTAAACCCGTCAAGTTACTATGGCAACCAGTTTCCCTGGTTACCTCGAGGGGAAGAGTCCTGGGAGAGAGGAGCCAGGAACAGCTGAAGTGAGGTGTGAGCGCGAGGATCTGGCTTGGAAGGAGGTGAGGCTGCGAGGAGAGCCACCTTCGGACCCAGACCCTCCAGGCGCGGAAGCGTGACCTTCGACCCTCACCCTCAGGAGGCTGGGCCCCACCCAAGCTTCGCCATGCTCCGGATCGGAGTGGGGCACCTGCAGCGGGAAGACACGGCCCCTGCAGACACTTCACCTGAGATCAGGGGCTGTGCTTTCAAATTGCAGGACACCCGCCCCAGGTCCACTCTGGGTAAACAACTGGGACTCGTGAAGCTGGTTTCCAGAGTCCATAGGAGGCTTTTACAAGAATGACTCCTTAGGAGCAAGTACGGGTCCGAACATCCTCTGGGAACTGAGGCTCCACCCAAGGTGACTTAGAGAGATCGAGATGAAGCAGGCCTTGAACAATCTCAGAGAACGTTTTCTTCAGGAGGTGGTGCAAAATCTGGACGATCTAGGTGAGAAAGTTAATTTCACAGGCCTGGACTAAACTTCAGGGTCTCCGGTTTCCCTGTGCTCTTCAGGTGCGCGCTCTCGCTCGCTCGCTCGCTCTCTCTCTCACCCTCCGCCTCGCTCTCTCTCAGTCTTTCTGTCTCTGTCTCTCTGGCTTTGCCTCTGTCTCTGTACAATGTAACTCCAAGCGCAGACCTTCTGTCCAGCAAAATCTTGGTTTCCTTTTAATGTAAATGTTGAAGGAACCAGGAAGCCAATACTTGAAGATATGAGAAGGACCATTTAAATCGTTTCAATCTTTGCCTATTTCCTGTTATTAAAAATGGAAAAGAAACCAAACAAGCAAGAGCATGGCCCAGAAACAGGGCATCCGGTTGGTTCTCCCGTAGGAGGGGCAGGTCTGGTCGATCAGACGGGGATGCTGTGGGCCAGCTTTCATGGGAAAATGTGTTTCTAGAGCAAAGTGCATAGACGGTGGTCCACGGAATCCGGGACCATGGGGAGATATCTGCTCCCCACCTACGGTGGCTGTGTCTCTGCATCAGAGAGACTTTCAGATTTTACAGCGCATCTGGGTTACTACTCATTTCCTCGGGAGCCTTCCTGAGGTCGGGCTCACACTGGGGCAGCTGTGGTAGTCACTTTGTCTTTAAAGTTGTTGGGAAGATTGTCAGGATCCCCCAAACTGCCAAACTCACTCACAAACCAGCCTGTGGTCTGGATGGTCTTCAAGGTCAGGACTGTAGCCTTTGGCGGTCCCTGCACAGGGACAAGGACACCACCCGCCATGTGCCCCTGGAGAGGCTGGCAGGGCAGCAAGAAGCCCTTAGTCCCTGCCGCCTCTGGAGGCACAATCCCTGGGCTGGTCTTGCCACTCATGAGGGGCCTTGCAGGGGGAATGCCCAGGCGTGAAGGACCCAGGGTTCCTCACAACACTTTAGATCCAGGGTTCCTTTCAGAGGCAGGAAGCAAATACACCTTTGGGGAAACTCCGGAAGTGACATCATATGAGGGCACCTTTTCTTTGTCATCTCTGAAATTCAGAAGAAACTTGAATGTGCTTTAAGGGCCAAATCCTCTGATTTAAGCAAAGTCAAAATAATGAAAATGAACCTGCTACTATATATAACTTTGAAACCTCCTACGCCACCTCCTTTCCACAGAAGTGCAAGGGGGATTCATCATTAAGGTTTATAAAAAGATCTAGAGAAAGAAATCATTACTCATAAATGCTAAATAGTATTAAAGATTTGGATAAAAATATCAAGATAAAGTTAGAAAAGCCTTGTGCTTGCTCCAGGTACCAGTAATAAGCTTCCAAGGTGCATGTCCGCTGGCAGTTGGCAGCACCCACATTATCAGGTATGCCTTTGGGGTCACTTGAATTCCTGACACAACTGAGTTTAGAAAGTAATTCAAGACAGACACCTCCTTGTCCTGGGATCTTAAGTTACACAGACTTAGGTGACTTCCATGAGGTCTGCGTTATGGGTACCACTGAGACAAATCTACTATGCTCTCCAGGTCACTAATAAAATGGAACAGGATTTGTATCCCCTGCACTTGGAGATAAAAGTGAGGGTCTTACAGGGAACAAATTCCTTGAACAAGTTGCAAAGGACAAACATGAAAAAAGAAGGGTGAAGAAAATTGAATTCATTTGCAAACTCGATGAGCATATATAGAAACCATTTCTAGGTCTAAACTTGTTTTGTTTGCAACCATCTCACATCACAAAATAGAGACCCCAGCCATGCAAAGCCACCCATCATGCAAGGAAGATACAGTGGTACCAGCTCATGTGAAGGCAGGACAAGAGAAAAACACCAGCCCTGGATGGCAGGGCCCCCGTAGACAGACGCAGCATCTCAGGCTGCCTGGCTTGGATTTAGAATCCGGGTAAACTCCACAGGCATATATCAAGGGAGGCAAACCAGCAAGGAGAACATCGCCCGTGAATCTTCTAAATAGTCCAGTCGAAAATGGACATGCCCCCTCAGAACTCACAGGCCTAATTAAGATTTTTTGAACCTGATCAAAACGTTAATTACTTTGCATAAACTGAGCAAATATATAGATGTCACATCCTATGAATGTTTCTCTCAATTGCCATTCCGGGAAGACAGATAGAAATTAAAATAGCACATCGTTTCATAGACCACCCCTCTCCCTCCCTGCCTCGTTCTCCTGGGTGTTAAATCTTTGCGAACCATTTTGTTTGTCTTTACAGTCAACTGGATAGGATGTTATAATACCAATGATGAATATTTATTGGACACCTACTCTTGTTGGGCCTCTTTGCCTTTTCTCCTCTACTGCATCTGTCAATACAATTTCAAGATGGAGTTTAGTGTCTGCATTTAATGGACATTTGTACTCAGAGAGGCAAACAACAGGTTCTGAGTTACACAGCTGGTATGTGGGGGCCTCCAGCCAAACCCACGTGTGTCAAGCTTTGAAGGCCATGCTGGCCTCTTCCCTTGCTCCAGCCACCTCACCAAGGGGGTTCTACCTCACTTTGCAACACTGTCCTCATCTTAATCCACCTTTTTTCCCATGGGTGTTATTCTGCCCAACTGGGGCTGCTAATGGGTCACCTGCTTTCCTGACTGAGCCCTGAACACTCACAGAAACACATTCACAGAAACTGTTCTCAATGCTCTTTAAATGGACTTCAACAAGTGTTAATCCAGGAGATTAATAAACCTAAACTGGGTGTGCCCTTTGCTCCCAGGCCCCACAGTTCCACAGCCTAAAGTGCACGTGGACTTCTGTCTTGTATAGTATCTGTATGTTTTCTTTTTCAGAAATGAAATTCTACCCCCCCTTAAGGTCATTTGAAGGACAACCACCTTTCCTCTCTCCTGCTTTCAGGATGGATCACAAACTTTCCTATAACCCAGGATTTCCTCTGGAGCAAAGCACTCAGTGTCCTGAGGGGTGGCCTGTCCTGTGGAACAGAGACAGCTGCCAGCCAGATGTTGACTCCTCCAGAAACAGCAACTGGCAGGTAATGGCACCTGTCATCCTTTTATTCAGTGGATTCTACTTATGATGGGTACCTGTCGAATTAATAAATAAACGTTCTCTGAGCCATGGAAATGCATGCCCCCAGAGCCACACATCAACATTTCATGCACTGTATTCGTTAGCCCCTCAGCTGCTCCTTTGGGGCCTATTTGCTCTTGTTTTATGCACAATTCTAACAAACTGTAGACTTTGGTTTTCTCATCCCCAGTACAATTTGCAAGGGAGAAGCGTATATTTTCATTGCCAAGCATGCAATCACTAGTGAGAAGGGAACCTAAAAACATGATTATAAGAAGAGGTGGAAAAGGTGAAAAGAAACTCCAGCATTGAAAAAGCTTGCCGGGAAAATCACGAGTCCCTCCATGGTCCCACGTTGCATCATCAGAGAAGCATCATTGGTGGTGAAGATGAAAGGTGGTTCCCCAATCTTTGTTTCAGTGGGAGGGAAGGCTGTGATATTGGCAGGAAAATGCTAAAAAATTTTGAAGTCCTGGCATCCAAGAGATGCCCAATAATTATTTCTTGGCCTGTGTGGATAAATATTAATAGGGGTATTAGGCTGAGAGTGAAGGCACAGGATACGGTGGTTTTTACCGTAGCAGCGAGGGGGCTCGGCTCTGATGGGAGGTGGGATGAGAGATGCTGCACTTGGCCATCCAGGGCACCATCACCCTCCAGGTCACTCCTCCTGGTCACTCAGGAGACTATAAGTGACCATCCTCAGGACTTCACCCAGATCTGCCCTCTGTGGCTGTTTTCCTTTTGGGCTGCAGGCACTTTCTGACCCTCAGTGTAAATTATGTGTATGGCAAAGAACGGACCACCTCCTTCTCACGTGAAAATGATACAAGGAAGCATACAGTTACATATTCACATTTGGTAAAGCCAGGGTCATTTATGCACAGTGACCTTTATCTGGCAGTGACACTAGAAGTAGTAAGAGTCTTGGCCCTCCTCTGGCTTTCACTGGTGTTGTGCTGAGCACGGGCACAAGTTATCTCAGTTAAAATTCACAGCCAGGTCATATGGTAGTTCTATGTATATTTTTCTAAGATACCTCCATACTTTTCTCCACAGTGGTTGTACCAGCTTACATTCCCACCAACAGTGCAAGTGGGTTCCCTTTTCTCCACACTCTTTATAGCATTTGTTATTTGTGGACTTATTCATGATGGCCATTCTGGTGTGAGGTGGTATCTCATGGTAGTTTTCATTTGCATTTCTCTAATAATCAGTGATGTTGAGCATTGTTTCAAGTGCTTTTTGGCCATCTGTATATCTTCCTTGGAGAAATGTCTATTCAGAACTACCATATGACCCAGCAATCCCACTCTTGGGCATATATCTGGACAAAACTCTACTTTAAAAAGACACATGCACCTACATGTTCATTGCAGCACTATTCACGATAGCCAAGACATGGAATCAAAATCAACCCAAATGTCCACTGATAGATGACTGGATTAGGAAGATGTGTTATATATACACAATGGAATACTACTCAGCCATAAAACAGAACAAAATAATGCCATTTGCAGCAACATGGATGGAACTAGAGACTCTCATCCTGAGTGAAGTAAGTCATAAAGAGAAAGACAAATACCATATGATATCACTTATATCTGGAATCTAATATACAGCACAAAGGAAACGTTCCACAGAAAAGAAAATCATGGACTTGGAGAATAAACTTGTGGTTGCCAAGGAGGAAGGGGAGGGAGTGGGAGGGACTGGGAGCTTGGGGTAAATAGATGCAGAATGATGCCTTCAGGAAGGATTAGCAATAGGATCCTGCTATGTAGCACTGGGAACTCTGTCTAGTCAGTTATGATGGAACATGTAATGTGAGAAAAAAGAATGTATACATGTTAGTATAACTGGGTCACTATGCTGTACAGTAGAAAAAAATATATATATATATAAATGATTTTTAAAAAAGATCCAAAAAAAAAAAAATTCACAGCCACCTGAGAAGTGACAGATGGTTATTATTCCCACTTTGCTGAAGAGGAAACCAAGGCCCAGAGAGTCAGATAATTTACCCAAAGTCCAGTAAGAGGTACAGCCAAGGCAGGTGGAGGCTCTGATCTTCCTGGCGCCTTAACTGATAACAGTGAGGATTTACCTCAGCCTTTGAGGATTTTATCTTCTGCCCAAAGCCTAAGGGCATTAACACCAAGGCGGTTCATTCCACTGACCACACTGGCTGGGAAGGGGGGTTCCTCCAATTTTTTTTCTTTTTAGGGCCACACCCGCAGCATATGCAGTTTCCCAGGCTAGGCATCCAATCAGAGCTGCAGCTGCCAGTCTACAGCAACACTCATCCAAGCAGCATCTGCAACCTACACCACAGCTCACAGCAATGCCGGATCCTTAACCCACTGAGGCACTACAGGAACTCTAGTTCCTCCAAATTTTTTAACTGCTTCTCAGCTTAGATCAGAAAAACAGATGTTGTTTGAATTTCCACACTGGACCAGTGTTCATTGTATCCCTTTGGTGTCTTTATGACCAAGTCTGGAGGCAGAGAAATTAGTGGGAGGCTATTTGTAGAAGACCCAGGAGAGGTGATAATGGGTTTACAGGGGCCCTGAGATATGAGGGAGGCTGGGAAGTTCAAACAATGGGAGACTGTGTGTGAATGGGAGCTGGGAGGGGAGCTGCCAGCAAGGAGGAAGAGATGTCCCCAGGTGAGGGATCGGGCAGGTATTCCCTGAGGCAGAGCGTGTGCAAGGAGTGGCAAGTCTGGAGGAAAAGCTAGTAAAAATCTACCTAGGGATGAAGCAAAGATTAAAGCTTTTAAAGACATGCTTCTGTAACTTTTAAAGCCTTAATACGTGTTTATAATCCCCATTGGATGTGTCTTAGGCAGTTGCCATTTCTCTCCCCAGAGAGTCTGTGGTTAAAAATTTACCAGCACACAGAGGCTGTGCGTATTTTCCAGCAGACACTTTGGAAAACCTTGTCCTAACTTTCCAAGAAGAGGCATAAAGCAAAGTACTGTAGGATCCTAGTGAACAAGAAGGTTTAAGTCCAGGAAGTAGTGTTGGGACTACATGAAAGGATGCATCAGCTTTCAGCAGGCGGAGAGAGCAGGACAGCCAAGCCCTTCATCCCTCCACCTTCAGTCCAGGTACTTCCTACAACTCCACAATGCCCTGGTTCTCTCTTATGGAAATCTGTCCTTCGCTTGCATTGCCCTTGGCACAGTTTGCAATTGTCTTCTTTGGGTTGCTCTTTTTTTTAACCTTTGGCCCCAGCCCCCAGGATGGGATTCCAAGCAGAGCAAGATGATGTCTGACTTAGGACTCTATAGCTGGAACAGTTAATCACTCAGTAAATGTTTAGTAACTATTCGTTCACTAATTATGTGCAATTAATGATAAATGTTCAAGGAAATGCAATGCTAAGTGTTAGCAGAGGAAACTGCAGATATGCTGACAAATGATCTCTTAAGTCTGAACTTAGACGTCCTGAGAAAAAGGGACGAGAAGCTGGCCGGGGTTTGATACAGGAGGACCTTGGAACATTATATATGGAACTCAGGCATCTGTCTTTGTGTGACAAGTGCGTAGCCCACCATGGATCCAAATCAAGAGAGAGGCAGCCTTTCTAATATTTGAACCTCTTCCCTGCTGTCTTGGAGAATCTTATGGACTGTGGATAACCGGTCTTCTAATTAACTTGAGGAGAATCTTTTCAAACAAAGCTCAACAAACATATCACATTCAATAATTTTTGAAAATGACTTTTAAATGAATGTGGAAAAATTATTTTAATTTGAAACTAAAAATATAAGGACAAATTCAGTTACAGTTACAACTTGAGAAAATAATTCCTAGAATAAAAATTAAAGACTTTTTTTTTTTTGGTAAAAATTTTCAGACTAGGAGTTCCCGTCGTGGCTCAGTGGTTAACGAATCCAACTAGGAACCATTAGGTTGCAGGTTCGATCCCTGGCCTTGCTCAGTGGGTTAAGGATCTGGTGTTGCCGTGAGTTGTGGTGTAGGTTGCAGACACGGCTTGGATCCCGCATTGCTATGGCTCTGGTGTAGGCCGGCGGCTACAGCTCCAATTCCACCCCTAGCCTGGGAACCTCCATATGCCTCAGGTGCAGCCCTAGAAAAGGCAAAAAAAAAAAAAAAAAAAAAAAAAAAAAAAAATTCAGACTAATTTTTGTGATAAGATGCTCTAGCTTCCTTTCCTTCATGGTTACTTTTGTTGCAGTCACAAGAATCATCACAAGTGCACGTTAATAATATTTTTTATTTTATTTTAATAGACACACCTGCACCATATGGAAGTTCCCAAGCCAAGGGTGGAATTGGAGCTGCAGCTAAGGCCTATGCCACAGCCACAGCAATGGCAGATCCTTAACCCACTGAGTGAGGCCAGAGATCAAACCTTCATCCTCAAGGTTACTATGTCAGGTTCTTAACCAGCTGAGCCACAACAGGAACTCCCTGCAAGTGTATATTTGAGGTCTTCATCCATTTTCCCAAGGCACTCTCTCAGGTAACTATTTGATCTCTGTATGGTTTTCTTTCAACAGACCTCTGTTCATCACCCAGATGAAATTTTTCTAGGGTGAAGTTAGTAATTGCTAACTGCCAAATTCTCCTCGTAAACATCTTTGCATGAGATTTAAGTGGTTCTCCAATATCGCTTTTATCGATTTCTAGTAGTTGAGTGGATTTTAGAATTTTTTCAATTTTTCTTTACAATTCAGCAGTATTTTCTTTGCACTGTATTATCTGAAACTCCATCATTGAGTAAGTCACCACTGACTCCATGGAAATGAATAAACCACTGCATTAAACAATGGCAACTAATTTCTAAGAGGTCAGCTCATTAATGAAAATCTTCCTACTTTGATGATCTTCCTGCTTCTCTGCATGACTTGCACCTCTCAGGACCAGATGACCCAACCAGGATCATGACCTTTCTCTTCTCTCCAATCCCATCAACAAGATTTCTCATCCTTCCACACCAAGCTCCATGCTTTCCTGTCTCCATCCATACTTGGTTTTCCATCAGGAATGCCCTACCCTGTTTCTCATATGTGCCCTCTTTCATAGAGTGTTTCCTGATCCTTCTAATCAGATTTATAGTCACTTTCTTGCTCATTTACTTTCTTCCTCTCATTTTCCCTTAACCTCTGTAACATAGAATCAAATATCAGTGCTTTAATGTGATATAAAAAAGTTATATTTGTTCCATGTGGCTGACCTTTTCAATCACTGTCTGATATTTGATACTCAAATAAAAGGATAAATCTGCTTAGAGAGTCTCCAAAAAGTGCTGTGACTTGCCTTTGTGTCTGCACATTTATGACCTAGCATAGTTTGTCTGTTCACAGTCGGACATAGACTTACACACACGCACACACAGACACCATGTCCTGCTTTTGCGTGGCTAACTTATGGGCCACTTCACTCCATGAGAATTTTCAGAAAATCACCTGCTGGATGCTCTGAATGCCACACCTATATTACCATAGTCCTTGGTACCTGCCTCTTCACCTCTACATACTGAAAGGAATGATGATGATATGATATGTCTTGGTCTCTGCACCTAGGCTTTAAGTTCCTTGGGGGAAAATACTGGGTCCCACCTTTCCTTAAATCTCAAACATCTAATCATGCTATATAGCAAGTGTTTACTAAGTATAGTTTAATTGAGCAATGAATGTGTGTAAGATTTTGTTATAATTATCTCAAAATAATTATGTTTAGTTGCAAATCCCTGAAAGGCAGAGACTATACTCAGTTAAGATTTATCAATACCTCCTGATGGAAAGATCCAAGCAGGTCACCACACATCCTCCCCCTTAATCTTCACCCTGTCTCTCCTGGTTGTACAACTCTGAGCACATCACTTAACCATGGAGCAGTCCCACCAGCTATAAAGGGAGAGGACTGGGCTGGTTGGCCCAGAGGAACTCCTCTGGCTCAATAATTCCATGAATCCGTTGGACAATATATAAGTCACTTTTAACAGGAAATTTCCTTTATAACCATTTCACTTTTGTGTGTGTGTGTGTGTGTGTGTGTGTGTGCTTATCTATACAGTAAGATGTTTTTAAGCATGTATCTTACATTTGGGACTAATCTACAAATATATCAACATCTTTCTGGTCCAACATTTCATCCATTAATCATTTCCCTCACAGAGAAAGTGGATTCACCATCTTGGGGTGAAAAATCTAAGATGCTTCTAAGGCAACTTTAGATGTGTTTTTGGCAAGATGGTTACTGGGCTCTGTTCTTTTCAAATAGAACATTTAACATATTTTTGTCAGATTAATCTCCTAAAAATTCAAGCACAACTGCAGTGTAGAAGGATGCCATGGTCCTCACTATGGAAAGGAAAAATTAAAGCACAACAGTTTCAAGATAGAGGCAACAAAGAATAGAACATGCATTCTGAGGCCATTCAGGAGCGATTATTTCCTTCTTGTTCTTGTTGAATGACGCTCACAAGAACAAACTCTTGCTTTTCCATGTATATAGATGCAACAGGAAATGATCAAAGATGAAACCATTTTCACTGTTTATCTTGTATAGGCACAACTTTGGAGTATTTTATACAAACTTTTCAGTACAGTCAGTTCTGAGCTAGCCTCTGGGAATACTGGTGTATGGCATCTCCTGTTACGTAAATTCATTAGCATGATTTTTTTTTACAAAGAATATCACTTTCAAGAATTTAAATCCATAAGTGAGAAATTTGGGACTGAAAAGAAATAATAGCAAGAAGTAAGATCAAGAAAGTTTGACTGCCACGGGAGACTTTAGCGCAGGTAAGAAGATGTCTAGGGTGATGTACAGTCATGCTATCATGTAGAGGACCAAAGAAAATGCTGAAAAGGTCAGAGATTTGGCTGATTCAAATACATGATTAAGTGTGAGAATGATGGCTGAAGAGTTAAATTTAGACCAAGAGACAGATGCTCACATTCTGAAAGAAAACTTGAACATGAGGAAAGTTACTGTGAAGATTGTGCCAAGTGCTTTGAATGATGAACAAAAACAGCAAAGTCTTGACATTTGTTCTGATCTTTCAGAGGGAGCTGGATAAAATAACGCTCTATGAAGAAAAGAGTAACCAGGAATGAACCAAGGAGTAAGAAAACTTAGACTCAAGAGTTGAGCATCTTGGAGCTCCCTAGCAGCCTAGTGGTTAAGGACTCAGCGTTTTCACTGCTGTGGCTCGGCTTCAGTCCCTGGCCTGGAACTTCTGTGTGTCATGGGCACAGCCAAAAAGAGAGAGGGGGAGAGATGAGAATCTTCAGTAGACACATAACATCCCCAATACTCCCCATCAAGTAAATCCTTTCTTAAATCATCTATTTAAACAACACACAGTTGGCAAGCACACACTTTGTGTACAGAATTGTGTTGAGCATAGTGAGACCTATAAACAGGAGAAGACATCATCCTGCCTTCCAGCTCATTAAAATACAATGAAGGAGGGTAAGGTCGGCAGCATAATAATCACAGAAAAATATCATTCTATGAGGCAGGAAATGGTGAGTGGTGAAGAATAGCAGAGTCCAGCACTTTTGTGAGGTACATACAGCTCTGTTCAGAACAAATGCCGGTGTGTTTCTTTTATATTGGTGGTCTACTCAATACCTCTTTCAGAGTAAAATAGTATATTGATGCATTTTGCAGAAATTCTGGTGTGAAGGTCTGTGTTATGCAAAAGGAAGAAATTACAATGGATATCTTCACCATCCAGCTTGCTTCAGCGTGCACTTTCTTTACGTTGTTTTTTGACCTGGTTTGCTGTTTTTTGATTCTGGTGTGAAAGTCTGTGTTATGCAAAAGGAAGAAATTACGATGGATATCTTCACCATCCAGCTTGCTTCAGCGTGCACTTCCTTTACGTTGTTTTTTGACCTGGTTTGCTGTGCTGATATGGTGGATCACACACATGTAAAACAAAAATTTAAGTAGACTTTAGGGGAATAGGATTTCCCTCCACTGAGAAAAGCTAAGAAGACATGATAGATGCATGGAAGGAATTCCCGAAAACGAGTCCATCTAGAAGCTTCTTCAAAGGATGTCTCTAAGTAGGATGCTGTCCATTTCATCATTGGAAAAGAGCATATTTGTTGTAAAAATAAGTCTCATCGCTTAAAATCATATACTTTACAAGTTTATTCATCCAAAAAAGAGGTGTTGGAGTTTCCTTGTGGTGCAGCAGGTTAAGAAATCAGCATTGTCACTGCAGTGGCCCAGGTCACTGCTGTGGCATGGGTTCAATCCCTGGCCCAGGAACTTCCAGGTGCCACAGGCCCAGCCAAAAACAAAAAAACAAAAAACAAACAAAAAATATATATATTAAGTTCCTACGGTGTGCCTGGCGTCTGGTGGGGCAAGATTTATGCATCCATCTCATCTAAAGTTTATAGACTGCTTAATTTTCATCAACAATCAGCAAATTAGTGGATTCCATGTTGACACTTAGATTTGAACCTAAAGGTTTATTTATTTTACCATCCACATTAAGGAAACATAGAGAGCTTTTAAAGAAAAACAAATAGCTTTGAGGTCAAGGAAGTAGAAAGAATCCCAATCTATCATTTGGCCAGGTTCAACCAATAGCCCCTAATGAGGACAGCTCCAATACTAAACAAATATGCCATTATACTTAATTGACTTAGAAATCTTCTAATTTCTTGATTGTTTATGGACTTGAGCTCATTTGTGGACGACAAAGTGGTGTATATGTGTGTTTGTGACAAGCATGGAGCTATATCTTACGTATTAATGATAAAATGAATACATTTTACCCTGTGCATCAAAGTGGAGGCAAGTAACCATGGGACACTGCTTTATGCTCATTCTAGTTCAGAGCACCATTAAGAATGATACTCTTGGAGTTCCCGTCGTGGCGCAGTGGTTAACGAATCTGACTAGGAACCATGAGGTTGCGGGTTCGGTCCCTGCCCTTGCTCAGTGGGTTAACGATCCGGCGTTGCCATGAGCTGTGGTGTAGGTTGCAGACGCGGCTTGGATCCCGTGTTGCTGTGGCTCTGGCGTAAGCCGGTGGCTGCAGCTCCGATTCGACCCCTAGCCTGGGAACCTCCATATGCCGCAGGAGCGGCCCAAGAAATAGCAACAACAACAACAACAACAACAACAACAACAAAAAGAATGATACTCTTGCATATATGCAGCCTATAAGAATTTAGGGGTTTTTATAAATGGAGAATACACCAATAATATGGCAATATGAATAAAAAATTACTGGATGTAGCCAAGAGGAACAGAAGCAAGGAAATAAAAGACGAACCATGTAATTTACTGAGCTAGATGCTTCTCTCTTTTTTTGCTTTTTAGGGCCACAACCAAGGCATATGAAGTTTCCCAGGCTAGAGGTCAAATCAGAACTACATCTGCCAGCTTAAGCCACAGCCAGTCCACAACCTACAACACAGCTCACTGCAATGCCCGATCCCTGACCCACTGAGCAAAGCCAGGGGTTGAACTCACATCCTCATGGTTACTAATCAGATTCGTTTCTGCTGCGCCACAACAGGGACTCCTGAGCTAGATACTTTCAAATAAACTGATGTTAAAACTTTCAGAGTGGCAATGAGAGTCTAAAGTCAAGCACCTGACTTAGGATTTGTGAAACATCTCCTCGTTCTCTTCTGTCCCAATGACTACTTGGGGGACAAATAATTTTGGAAGAAGAATAAGTACTTACATTTTAAAACTCCAACAAACCAATAATCTTATTTTGTATTCTGGATAAATGCTTTCTCTTCTATCCAGCAAAACATGAGTTACAACACCAACGACCAGTGATATTAAAAGGTCTTTGTTGCTTTTGTCTTCAAGAATCTAGCCATGGTCATTTGAATGCAATAAAAATAACAACCTTGTTTTAGAATGTGTTATAATACAGCTTAAACATACAAAGAAATGTTTATGAAACTAGATTCTAAAACTTCCTTTGGAGTTCATTTTTGTTAATTACTCTGTGTTCCAGGTTGCCTTAGACATTTGAGCTTAGGGTTTTTTAAGGTAAAGTGAAGAAAATCTGACTTACGTAGAGATGAAAACTATCATCCATAATAAATGGCTCTAAAGATCCTTTAAAAGGCTGAACTTCAGCAAAATGATCTGTAGCAGCTATTCATCAAGCATTTATTTTGGTTAAGGTTGTAATGAAGAATTTTTTTCCCTTTTGCTGAGAACCACTATTTCCTTGTTGTCATGAATTATTTGAACAAAACTGCCAACCAAAATTCCCATACTTCAGTAATGGGAGACTGTGAGGTCATTCCAGTTAGCAGTGACCTTGGTGAATCCAGATGGGAAAGAATCTTTTGTAAATAAAGTGTTGGATACAGTGAAATGCCTATATTACTTCTCCAAATAATTCATTGGTGGTATTTATGGGGCAGGTAAATGGGAGGTGGGTTATGATTATAGTGGAATTATTTTAAGTCATCTATTTCAGGTGGTTGGGAAAGATGATAAATAGAGGGGGGAAATGTATAGAAGGAGAATAAGGAGATAAAATTTTATAACATAATGTTAGCTTAATTTAAAGAGGTACACACTGTGAGATATCAACTCACACCTGTCAGAATGGCTGTCATTAAAAGAAGACAAATAACAAATGTTGGAGAGGATGTGGAGAAAAGGGAGCTCATATACTGTTAGGCTGGAATATAAATTGATGTAACCAATGTGGAAAAAATGGTATGAGGTTTTCTCAAAAAAAAAATGAAAATAGAACCACCATATGACCCAGCAATTCCACTCTAAGGTATATATCCAAAAGAAAAAGAAACAGTAATTCAGAAAGATGCATGAACCCAAAAGTTCATAGCAGCACTATTTACAATTGCCAAGATAACGGAAGTAAACTAAGTGTCCATTAGTAGATGACCGGAAAAGATGCTAAAGAAATATATATGATGCAACTACTCAGTCATAAAAAAAAATCAGGAAATTTCATCATTTTCAACAACAAAACTGAACCTGGAGGACATTACGCTATGTGAAAAAAGTCGGAGAAAGACAAATACTATGATCTCACTTGTATGTGGAAGCTAAAAAATACAACAAACTAGTGAATATAACAAAAAAAAAGAAATAGACTCATAGATACAGAGAACAAATTAGTGGGAACCATTAGAGAGGGAAGTGAGGGAGGTCAAAAAGGGGCTAGGGATGAAGAAGTGTCAACTTAAAAAATACATACAACCTAAAATTTGAGAGTTAAGTTTTATTTGGGGCAAAATGAGGACTAGAGACTGGGAGGCAACATTTTGGAGCTATTGCTACCGCTCCATAGAGGCAGGGGGGGAGGGTCAGTATAGATGTGATTTTGGTGAAGGGGGAGGTCCATGCAACCAGCACACAATTTACAGAAGGTCGCTGCTCATCCTGTGAAGGTTACTGCTGGTCACAAGGAACAGACATTTCCATGAATGATTTTAGTGCTTTTCTAGATACAAGGAGATGCAAGAATAGGGCTCATAAAAACTCCTGAAATATCTAACTATCTGAAGACCTGTTCTGCCAGGTTTCCCAGAGCACAGAGCACCTCACTCCTGATCTCCACCCTGAGCTCCTTTCAGGGGGTGTTGAGGGTCAGCAGCTGCAGTGGCTCATGATTCAATCCATGTATAGGCAGATGGCAAGGGCCAGTCTCCTGTACACAGAGGTACAAATTCTTATTTGAAAAATAAGCTACAAGGATATATTGTATAACACAGGGAATAGATCTGGTATTCTAAAATACCTATAAGTGAAATATAATTTTTAAAAATCATGAATGACTATATTGTACACCTGTAACATATAATACTGCACATCGATTTTTTTGTAAAAAGTATCTGGCACCAGCTATATGACTACATTGCTATTGAAAAACAAACTATTTTCTAGAAAAAAATGGGAGTACATATCATTTAAATTAATGCAATTACTCTGTTTTGCAGCCTAGGCCACCCAAATTTAGATAATATATAGATCTACATGAAAAACAATATGTCCCCAGACCAATAAAAAGAATTTTTTTCAATCTAAGAAAAAAGCTAGCATTGCAAAAACTCTCTGTAAAATTTCACCACTGAGATCTTTCACATGCCTTTAGAAGGTAGAAGGTTCATAGATTTTGCCCTGAAAATTCCAACAATCATTGTCGTACTGGGAGGAATCTGACAAATTCTTATTGTACCATCTGTTCAGATTTCTACAAGCTTAGTTCTATCCTTCTGTTTACAGAAAATATGTGTTTATAACATAGAAAGGGGGGTGGGGAAACACTTCTTTTTACTCTCTTATAAGATTGGCTAGCCGGAAAAAAACAAGTAAGTCTAGCCAGTACAGCAAGCTATAGAAGAACTATGAACAGATTTTGGAAGACAAAATTGACAATTTATTCTGCAAAACATATTCACATTTGATTCCTTATTATTAATTCCACCTATATAAGCTCTTTGTTGTAATAGGTTATAAATATGTCTGTAGTTATTGTATATTTCAGCATCACAGGATATGAGGTAAGGATTCTGTATCTATGGAAATTTTCTTGTTTGCTCAATAAACACATCTGTTGACAGCATCTCCATATTTTGACCCACATTTACCCCTTTTGAATACAGCTGTCTTCATTTAGGAAGAACACTTCTCTTGCAATGTGCTAGGTTTCTGCTACATCTGAGGCTCTGTAGAATGCCTTTTCTCAGTGTTCTGATGCTGGCAGTTGTGTGCCAGTCACTTGTGCAGCCACTCTCATTTCCATCGGTGCAAATACAATGAGACTTTGAAGAAGTTACCTTGGGCTGCTGAGTAGTAATTCATGTGCAGATATAAGATTAAACAATATAAGTAAAAAGCCAGAAACTCTGATTAGCATTCAGAAGCAGGATCAGCAAATTTCAGATGAGATAAGCCAATGTAGGTAATTTAATGACTGTTTAAAATACATTAGAAATATCTAGTTTCATCTCAGCATAATTTGTTGGACATTTGATATTTGAGTCTCTTGGAGGAAATCTAAATAAATTACTATAAAATAGGATCAACAGGAATCAACACTGATATAGTCACAGCAAGCCCAAGTGTATGCATGCTTTTAAAATACCTTCAAGTTCATTGAGAAGACACGTTTTTATTTTAGTATGCATGTTGAAATGGAAAGGGCTAGAAAAAAATGAATAGCCTTCCTCATTTTTCTAAATCATGTTAACTTATATACATATAAGAAAAAGGCACTATGTTTCTTAGTGAATTAATAATTTCCACTAATAAGAAAATCTTTTAAAAGTAAGCTCATGTTTTCACAATGGCTTTTACAAAATCCTTTCTTTATATCACAAAGATATTCTATGGTCCCAGAGGTCCACCATGACGTGGTTCTGCCCTTTCTAGGAAAGAAGTTATTGCCGGACTGGACAGAACAGGAAATCTGAGCCTAGTTGCCTGTGTGCATCACATCCCAGGCTCTACTCCTTAGGAGAATAATCTTTCTTTCTTTCCTTCTCTTCCTTCCTTCCTTCCTCTCTTTCTCAAGGACAATTTTTTTTCTTTTTCCTTTTTTTTTTTTTTTTTTTTTTTTTTTAGGGCCACAGCAGTGGCATATGGAACTTCCCAGGGTAGGAGTCAAATCGGAGCTGCAGCTGCCAGCCTACACCACAGTCACCGCAATGCAGTATCTGAGCGGAGTCTATATCACAGCTCACAGTAATGCCAGATCCTTAACCCACTGAGCAAGGCCAGGAATGGAACCCACATCCTCATGGGTATTATGTCGGGTTCTTAACCCACTGAGCCATAGGTGAACTTTTCTCTTTCTCTCTTTCTTTAACTGTAGGATTCCAAGAATAAAAAAAAAAATCCTGAGGAATCATGAATCTCTATCTAAAGGTGAACATGAGAGAAGACTACATACCTATATTTAGGGACCTAGGATGTATTTAGACAATTTCTAACATTACTATCTCAGAATACTTTGGGGGGTACTTTTTTGCATTTTTATTGCCATTATAGAAAATTTAGATATTTGTAAGGGGCTTAGAGCTTCTGGAAACAAAGAATTTCTCTTGCTTTTTTTTTTGTTTGTTTTTTGTTTGTTTGGAGGGAGGGAGAGGTGAGGGGACAGATGTTGTTAATATGAAAATCTTCAACAAAACGGTAATGCCCCTAACTAGTTGAGCATATTTTTATTGGTAAAGGGAGAGTTTTTAAGTGTTTTTATGCACCCGGTACATTTTATTGCTTTTTTTTCTTTACAATAAGACAAAAATCAATGAATGCTCTTTGAGTTTTATGAAATCTCATAAAGGCAAGAGTGTATGTGTACACAAATATTTATATATTCAGTTTACATGCATTATGTTTGTGGAATCCCTCTATAACACCAACAAATAAGTCACATTTTCATTGTACCAACCTCTGAGGACTTTCACCAGCACCATTTCATTAATGTTCACAATGTGCTGGAAACACGAAATGAGGACAGTAAGTTTTCCTGTTGGTGCTGCAGCCTGAGAACTGGAGCTCAGAGAGGTTAAGCAACTTGCTCAAGGTCACACAGAAGACCCTAGGAGCCCACAGGACATCACAGCAGGACACTTTCCATGGATCATTGTGTCTTTTTAACAAAAGAAGTAAAGAACTGAATTCCAAAAGGCCAGATAACTTGATATAAATGCTTAGAGGCTCGGTTGTTTTGCATATGCATACTGATTACAATTTGAAAGAAATATTTCCTTACATTATAGACTACATAGCTACCTAGCTATCTCATTTGCATTGTGGAAAATAAAACTGCACACACACACACACACACACACACACACACACACACACACACACACACACTTTCTGATTGCCTCAGGCAAGACTTTTAATGAAGGTCAACATGCCACAAATAATTGTGAAACCCCTGAAGGCTCTGAGTTTAAGGTTTTTCTTCAAATTTTTCGAAAAAAATTGGAAATGGGGAGTTCCCGTTGTAGTGCAGCGGAAACAAATCCAACCAGGAACCATGAGGTTGCAGGTTCGATCCCTGGCCTCGCTCAATGGGTTGAGGATCCAGCATTGCCTTGAGCTGTGGTGTAGGTTGCAGATGTGGCTCGAATCCTATGTTGTTGTGGCTGTGGCATAGGCCAGTAGCTCTGATTAGACCCCTAGCCTGGGAACCTCCATATGTCATGGGTGTGGCCCTAAAAAGACAAAAAAAAAAAAAAATGAAGAGGAGCACCTTGAACACATGTATCACAACAGACTAGAGACAAGAGGTGTGTGCCCCCCAACCCCTGGGATGTCGTGATGTGGATGCCCCACCCTCTCCTGTCCCACAGCTGCTATCTGCTGGAAACCAGTTCCTCTGGCAGATGCCACACCCTGTGGGCCTTGTGTGTAATTGGATTCATGTGTTTCAGTACAGGTATGCAAAGTTTGATTTTTTAAAATAAACGTTTGATTTTACTATAGTTTAAGATTTACAGAAAAGCTATGACAATAGTCCAGAGAGGGCCCATGTACCCACACCCCGCTTCCCCTTTTGTGAACATCCTATCTTAGTGTGGCACATTTGTCACAATTACTGAACTGATGTTTTCATACCTGGAGGGCTCATCTAGGGAGTGGCTGCACTCTGATGGCGGCTAGAGGACAGGTATTATGTGTTTCCTTCCTGAGTTCCCTCAGGGCTCACGGGCTCGCCCTTGGTAGTGACTACAGTCACCAAGGACTGTGTCATTCTTTGTTTACTAATATGGCAGGCAACATTTTATTTCTTACTTAAATTCATGATGGATTCAGATCACCTTAGTTTTCCCCGATTGTCCTATTTCTGGCCTGGGATCCCATCCAGGTCCCCACATTACATTTACTTGTCCTGCTCTGTGGGGGCTCCTCTCTGCTAGGGCATTTTCTCCACTTCCCCTTGTTTCTGATGACTTGACAGTTTTGAGAAGTGCTGGTCAGGACCATTGCAGAAAGTCCCCACCAGATGATTAGACGGGGGTTATGGGTTTTTGAGAAGCATATCACAGAATGCAGTGCCCTGTACACCCCATGCGCCAGGGCTGCGTGCTGTGAGCAGGGCTCAGCACCAAGGATCCCACCCCAGCACCCAGCTCAGGTCCTGTTGGCCAGGTTTTTTCTCCCAGGGTTACTCTTCTTCCCCTTTCCACACTGTGTTTTTGGAAGGAAGTCATCATGCAAAGCCCATACTTCAGATCTGGGATATCATAATCCAGGTCCTGGAGGAAGTGGGAGAGAGACTGATAGTTTTATTTGTGATATTTAATGTGTAACTTTTTTAAAATCAAACAGCAAAGTAAATGTGCATGTTTGATGTTTCTAACAGTGTTTCTGAATCCCTGTTTCATGAACATAGGACTGGATGCACCTCCCATCCCTGAAGCCCAGAGACAATGACAATACATGATGACATTAGTGCATGTGGTACTCTGAGGCCTCTCAATGAGATAAACTCAAAGAGTCTCAGGATATCAATGTCGCTGGGATAAAAATTACCAGACCCTTATGGGCCCTTCCTTTCCACTGTAATTGTTACAAAGTTCTTGAGCCCCTCCTGAGCAACCTGGCCCACTTCACTCCTGCCTCATAAGGAAAGGTATTTGGCCCACTTCTCTCCCCAACCCTATAGGAAAGTATATATCCCCAACCAATCAGCAAATGTACCACAAGATTCTCCTCTCTAAGTTCCTGGGCTATCAAAATAGATGAACTCACGTTGGCATGGGCTCTCTCTGGTCATCAGGAAGTCAGCCTGCTGCCCTAGCAACATTTTTGGCCTCATAAACTCATCTTTCCCTTCACACTGCTCTGAATCTGGAAATTCTTTTCCAACCCACACATGGCCCACTATAGTGAAGGGCTTGAAGGACCACAGACTGGAAGCCCCTTAGAGGTCATCAGGTCATGATCCTCCCACCAGAGGTGGACAGAGTGACCTGAGCATCTTGGGGCCAGCAAGTTCTCCCTAAGCAGCTGGGAGTTCATCCCAGGAGATGTCACAGGATGAGGGCAGGTGCCACTCAAGTTCCTAACTCACTTCTCCTAGCATCTCTGTTTCTCTTCTCTCAAAAGAGGTGAACAACGTACCACATAGGGCTGAAGTGAGATGTTAAGGGGACTGACTGGTAAAGCTATTTGCAAACTTCTAAATAGGTTACAAACATCATACATGGCCTGTCATATGAAAAGACAACTTCCTAATACTGATCTAATTCTGTCCTCCAGAGCAGTGGTGCCTATCAGAATGCAATGCAAGCTGTATGTGCAACTTTAAATTTTCTAGTAATCACATTTTTTTAAAAAAGAACTTAATTTTATTTAAACTAATGTATCATTTCCATATGTGGTGCAAAAAAAGGCTTAACTGAAACAAAGTGCTTAAGGTGAGGGTAGAACAACGATGAAGCTTTATAGGCTCTATGTTGTTCTACCCTCCCTTGAAGCACTTTATCTCAGTTAAGCCTCATGACAAACCTTCTCAGCAACCCAAATCTTACAGACAAGAGATCTGTGCTGCCCAGAGCCTGAGCATTTTCCCCAAAGAGAAGGAGAAATCTCTTCTTCCTCCCTTCTTCACACCGTTGCTTTTTTAAGGAAAACATCTCCAGTAATCTCCACAGTTCTTAGAGGATGTGCCCTTTATACTGAGACACAAGAGGGAGGACGCTGTGTGGGCAGGGATGACGGGCTCGGGTCTGATCCCCTGACAGCCCAGCCGAGAGCCTGTGACCTCCCAGAGCCCACTCAGGGACATCACATTCTGAGAGCATCACAGGTGACAAGGGGGGGCGTCAGTGCCACGTGGCAGGGGCAGTAGGCAGCAAGGTTGTCATCTGGGGTTGATCCACACAAAGAGAGCCATTCCAACCTTTGGGCAGGGGTTGTGCTCTAGGAGACCTGTGGGCTGCCAGACAAAGAGAGTGAGACAGCAGAGCCCAGGCTCGTGGGAGATGAGCTGCACCTGGCAAAGGTGGAGATGACCCAGGAGAGCAGGTGAGGATTTGTACCATCCAGCCATGCTCAGAGGGAGCCTGGACAAATGGGTGCTGCATTGCACTGAGCAAAATGGTCAGAATAATCATTATGGCATACCAAATAATTCCTCATCTAATGTAGGGGAGAATTTAATAAATAACAAGTGAGCAAAATTACTTGTGATGACCTTTATGATATGAAATGGTCTAAAATTAATTCATTTGTAGTCAGTTGTGGACATTGAAGGGCCTGTGAGCATTTGATGAGTCATTGGGCATTCTTCCCAGCATGGGCCAGGCTCCAGGTCTGGACATTCAAGGCCACATCTTGGACCCCGACCGTCCTATCCCAACTGAGTGCCCATGATCCTATAATTCACATGCCACAGCCCAGCCATTCCAGGCTCCTGCACTCCCCACTCCAACTGGGCTCGCCTACCCTGTGTCATTCCCTTCCACGCTCCTGCTAGAACCTTCTCAGTTACCCCACAAATAGAAAATTTGGGGATCTCATGGGTCTTCATTGAAAATTAGATATTTTTTCTTTTATCTACACATTTCCATCACCTGCTCCTAGAATAGGATTCTTTCATCCATTTACATGGTCCTGGGAAACAGAGGTCCTGACTCCCTCTCCCCAGCTGAGGGCAAATGTACTGCAGTAGGTATTCTGCTGCCTGAGAATTGCTCACTGGCCTGGGAGGAAGATGATAAGCCCTATATAGAGCTTCACCCCCTCCGACCTGCAGCAATTCCACACCTTTTCCAGATCAAATCAAATTTGCACATTTTGAAGCCATTTCAGTCATTTTCATTCTTGTATTTTTCAAAGCTTTTACTAATATACTAGCCAACCACCCCTTTAAGGGTCTTATAAACCTACTGACCAACTACCACTTTTGAATGATGGAGCACAACTCAGTCTCAATTTGATAAACTGTGACTTATTAGTAGGTCACTATCCCAGGCACCATGAGAATTGATAAAATGTTTAAAGTGTTCTCTATATTCAAAATACCTAAAATAGAAATAGAGGCCAAGACAAACATGTAAGTATACATAAAATTTGTAACTGACATGGAGCAATTACAAATAAAGATGTATATTTGAATGTGTGTGTGTATATGTATATTATATATATTGATATATTTATATGTGAGTAGATGAAAACGTATGCCATCCACACACATATTGAAAGGCTTAGTGTGTGTGTGTCTTTGTGTCTCTATGTCTATATGACTATATTCGTGAGAAATGCAGTAAATGAGGTTAAACAATACGCCAATAAGAAAACTAGAAATAGAATTTTGGGTTCATGTTCCGTATAATTAAACTAAAGTATATTTCTGAACCCACATAATATTGTCCACAAAAAGACATTAAAAGGAAATATAATGTAATAAAACTATATACTCAAAAGGTTCAAATCTTTGTATTATTTAATTTGGGCAAGTTCTTATATCGACTCTACATCCTTCCACTCTGTTCTGGAAAGTTTTTACATAATTATATTAATAAAAAAATAAGAAAACACCAAATGAGAATTTATCCAGTGATCTTGGGAACTATGATTTTCTTGCTGGAAAGACCACACAGGTTCGACTGTTCACAAGCCTTTCTCCTTTCTACTCTCAAGTCAATGTAAACTAGACTGGAAAGACCCATGTGCACATGGATTCACGCCTTGGTCAGTCTCAGGAGCCCAGGTCCAAGAGATCCAAGCCCCTGTCTGCCTTATCCAGATGAGATGTGCCCCAGTCACTGTGAGCTTGCAGGTTCTTCTGGTCCAGGGTGGCTGCCGATGGAGAGCGATGAGTGTGTCTGCCACATGGCGGGAAGAAGCACAGCCCGTGTCAGCAGCAGGGGGGATAGGGAGGGGAGGGTACAAACAAATGAGCCCCCAGATGCCTGGTGTCCTCCGATGCTCCTGTCAGCTTCCACCTCTCCTAGGGACAGGCACTTTGTTCCGAAGCCATCAGTCACAGGGACTCTGACCTTTGGGTTTAGGCTGGATTGTTTCCATCATGAGATGTGTGTTTTCTTCCCAGGAAATGATTGGTATCTCTGTAACTGATGTATTTATGAGATACAAATAAAAGAAAAACAGTCTTGAAAAAAAGCACAGTCTGTCAGAGGTGGGCTTGGGGAGACCTCCTCGAGTCCCTCCCCTGCTGCCTCCCATGGGCAGGGGGGCCCCAGTGGGTGGGGGTCCCACCCATCTGCTTCCGTCCCTCATGGGGAAAAACCTGTATGCTATGTAAAACTCACACATTCTGAATTTCTAAAATGTTCACTCCTTCGCCACTGAAATTTAAACTACAACTAGAAGATAAACTTACATTGGGCTATGTAAATATTGATAGCAGAAATAATATAATATGACATAATATAATATAATATAACAACACTCTCAAAATGCCAAAAAAATCCCAAACAAAATATACTAAACATCGAAATATACTTAGTATATTTCCATGAGACTTGCCTACTATAGAGAAAATGTAATGTTAAATGGCACTGTTGTTCCTGTCATCTTATAGAAGTCAAAGGTGAAAGCAGAGCCTATCTGGAGATTGGGCCATGACTCAAGGTAGATTTTTAAATGGGTTTGATAAAGTCTTGTTTAAAAAAAAAAAGCCAAAACAGATGCTGCAATTTTAATGCTAAGTGGCTTTGCACTGGAAAAATGCCCAAGGGCCATGTCTAGCGAGGTCTCTTACTAATGAGTGACGGGAGATCGATGGGGACAGAGTACAGAAGCTTTGTCACCAGGACACTCACTCAGCTGGTGTGTGATCAGCCTTGAGCAGGCGAGGCCTGTCTCCAGGCTTCCCGTGGCCACCTTCACTGGAGGCTGCTGGGGACCTGTGCCCAGGATGCTTAGGGGCCTGGAAGGCAGGAGGCTGCGTGGCCAGCTCCCCAGGGGCAGGCAGAGGGCCCTCTTCCAGAACTGGAAGATATGAAGCAGGTCGGAGAGGTTTCACAAAGTCTTCATTTCAACACTGCGTTGAGGTCATCGCCAAATGAATCAAATGTTCCTGAGCCCACTGCACTGGGCACCAGAGAGCCCAGGAAGGCACAGGGGACCAGCAGGAGCTCTAGAGAAGAGGCCCCCGGCCCTTCCCCAGCACAGCCCAGGAGCACCACAGAAGGTGCCCCATTCCTCCTTGGCCACCATCTGTGGCTACCAGGTCAGTATGAATGTGCTTTCTCAGGCAGACCTACCCAAAGCCCTCTTGCTGGTCCCTGTAAAGTCCTCATCTTTCTAGTGGGGCAGGTCCCTCCCCAAAAACGGCCACCTGGGGAGGGTTTGGTTGGTGCCCTGGATGCTGAGTGCCTGAGGGCTTGCAATCCAATTAGGCCTCTCCTGCAGCAGTAAATAAAACAGGTAACGCAGGACCATGCTGGGGCCTTGTTGCTGGGGTTATTTTCTACCAAAAACAACAACACAGAAAGAACAAACGCAACCTCAGGGGAGAAATGGATCTAGTTTTATCTACTCAAAAGTGCTAAAGAGGAGTTCCCATCGTGGCTCAGCAGAAACGAATCCGATTAGGAATCATGAGGTTTCGGGTATGATCCCTGGCCCTGCTCAGCAGGTGAAGGATCCAGCATTGCTGTGAGATGTGGTGTAGGTTGCAGATGCAGCTCAGATCCTGCATTGTTGTGGCTCTGGTGTAGGCCGGCGGCTACAGCTCTGATTCAGCCGCTAGCCTGAGAACCTCCATATGCCACAGGTGCGGCCCTAAAAGGACCAAAAAAAAAGTCTGAAAGAAACATTTTTAAAAGAAGGAAGGGAGGGAGGGAGGAAAGGAGGAAGGAAAGAAAGAAGGAAGCAGGGGAGGGAAGGAAGAGGAGAAACCACACAGGCAGTATTTCTGAGCTCATGGTAGGAAGAGGCCTGAAGGCACATGGCAGCCCTGGGGGAGAGGAGTCTGGATGGGAAATCAGGGCCCTGGGAAGCCTGGAACATAAAAAGGGAATTAGGAAAAATGAGTGTGGAACTTAGCTAATATGGCATTTAGTTGGTATATTTAGTAATATATCAGCAATGGTTTCTAGCTGTGACAAATGTACTCTGGAATGGAAGGTGTATAACAAGGGAAATGGGACTCTGCCCTATCTTTGGAACTTTTCTGTCAATCTGAGTCTATTCTTAAAAAAAGTGATTTAAAAAAAAAAAGAATAGGCAACTCTGACAGCTATCAAATACATCAGATAGAACTTTTGCAAAGATTACCAGTGAAACAAATACAATTGCTAAGAGAAAATTTCTTAACAACACAAAGCTGCCAGAACAATTGAATAATATATTCGAAGCTTTGAAGGAAAATAAAAATGGAAAAATCTATATTCTTCCAAATAATCTTGTGAATTTGAGCAAAAACAAGGTCATTTGCAGACAAACAGCCATCAAGAGATTTTGCCATAAGAACTGCTAGTTCTAAAAGACAATCCTGAAGAAAAAGGGAAGGGGATGCAGAGAAGGAGTTGGGTACAGGAAGTGGTGATGAGTAAGGAGGTTAGCAAAATTAAATAAGCTTTCCTTGTAAATAATAATAATGAATCTGGAAGGTGGTGGTGGAAGGTGTAACAAAATTTGTAGACAACAATAATGTAGAAAACAGGAAGAAGGGGAGATCAGTGAAAAAAAAGCTTTTCACAATTTTCAGATTGTTTAGGAAGATTGGATTTCATCCAGTCAAGACTGCTTGTAAATATATAGTGTAAATCACTAAAGAATTAGAAATACAATACTTAACTGGAGAATTTGCATGAGGCAACTGAATTTACGGCCTCTCAACTAGTGTTACTACCCATGCAATGTTAGCAATTTACTTAATCCCTCTCCACCACAGTTTTCTTATCTCTAAATGGAAGTACTAACCACAGATACCTCATAGTATGATGGTGAACGTTACACAAACTATTAAACTCTTAGAACACAATAAACTGTTACCCAACGTTAGCTGTGATTGCAAACCCAAAACAGTAGGGGAAAAAGGAAATGGAAAGAAGGTGTGACAAATCCAATAGACAACAGGAAAGGCAGGAAAAAGAAGGCAAGAAAGCGCCTGTTAACCATAAAACCCAAAATATTATGACAGAAGTTCTTCCAAATATGTGTCATTTTAACAATAACTATAAGTGGATTATATCCATACCTTGAAAGATTCAGATTTTCAGATTAAATAATAAATAAAATCCACCTCTAAGAGCTTTATGGAAACACTATATAATATTACACACAAAAATTGACTGTAAAGAAGGGCAAAGGTGCCAACATCAAGCTGGGGCGGCACCACCAATATTAAGTAAAACTGACATTAGGGCAAAAAAAAATCATTATTAGGAATAAAGAGGGTGCTACAGAATAATTATATTGGTCAGAGTTTTCCAGAGAAACAGGAAGTGTATCCCTATAGAAGGAAAGACAGAGATTTATTCTAAGAAATTGACTCACAAGATTACAGAGGCAGGCAAGTCCACAGTTTTCAAAGTTGATGTCCTAGCTCAAGTCCAAAGGCTGGCAGCCTACTGTAGACCCAGGATGAGCTGATGTCCCAGTCCGAGGGCAATCAGGAAGGAGAATTCTCTTTCAGGAAAGGGCCAGCCTTTTTATTCCAGTCAGCTCTTCAACTAATTGGATGACACCCACCCAAAGTTTGGAGGACAATCTGCTTTACTAGTGTACTGATGTGAATGTTACTCTCATCCAAGAACACCTTCCAAGTAACCCAGCATAACGTTTAACGAAATTTTGGGGTGTCCAGTGATTCATTTAAGTAATATTAACCACCACATAAAATTAACCACTACAGAGTTCAAAGGCTATTTTCTGGCAGAATTCTTTCTCAGAGGACTTTAGGCTTTGTTCTCTTAAGTCCTTCAACTGACTGGATGAGGCCCACCCACACACACTATGGAGGGTAATCGGTTTTAGTCAAAGTTCACTGATCTAAATGTTAATCTCATCCAAAAATATACCTTTACAGAAATATCTAGAATAATATTTGACCAAACATCTGGGTACAGTGGCCCAGTCAAATTGATTTGTAAAATTAACCATCATAATATAATACAAGGAGTTACACACCAGGAAGATAAAAAAAAAAAAAAAAAACTCCTAAATGTGTGTTCTCTTAGCAAAAGAACCATAAAATCTTTGCAGAAAAACTTAAAAGTGCTTCAGGAGAAGTTAAAGTCAGAAAACCAACAAGCATGGTAGGAAATTATAGCATAAACTTCTTTTTAAACCTAATAGATAATAGCAAATATTGGTGAGAATTTGGTTTATCTGAATATCACTTGAACACTGTTGATGTAATAGAAATATAGAGAGTCCTACACCCAACATATAGAGAGTACAAACTTAAAAAAAAATTAAAAACTTTAAAAAATTGAGTATTTTTTTTCTGGGCCAACTTCTAATCCAAATTTGAGTAGAAGAGAAGTTTCCTCTTAAATATTATACAAACATATTATTTGGCCCTAAAACCCTATAATTAGAAATTATTTATAAATAGGCAGGGAATTACTACCCTCTTTCAATCCCTGTATTTTTGAAATGTGATAAACACACATCATAAAATAAAAATGGATTTTATCCACTATTTTCTTTGTAAATCCTTTTCTTTGTAAATCCATAGAACACAGAGTCATGTATAAATTCATGGTATTATAGACACATTTTTATGTATGTTTAGGTATAATTTATGGAATAGTAGAGTCTGGCCTGAAATGTTCCCAATTTATACCAGTTATAAGCTGTCAAAACAGGATTTTAACAACCGGTCCATGTATGGAGATAATAAATTTTCCTTTTTTGTCTTTCATTTATTTATTTATTTATTTATTTATTAGGGCTACACCTGCAGCATATGGAGATTCGCAGGCTAGGGGTCTTATCGGAGCTACAGCTGCTGGCCTACGCCATAGCCACAGCAACACCAGATCCTTAACCCACTCATTGAGGCCAGGGATCAAACCCACAACCCCATGGTTCCTAGTCAGATTGTTTCTGCTGCAGCACGATGGGAACTCTGATAATAAATTTTCACTGTCTATTGTTCTGCCATAGCTGAGAATGCTTACTGAATAGTCACACAAATATTAAATGTCATTTTCAAACAGCTTAATTAAATTTGATGTTAACCACTCCACACACAACCACAGAGAATCCTTAGGAAAGACAGAGACAAGGAATTATCGTGGATTGGAATAGACTCAGGGCACGTGAACATTAACGACATGCAGAATATTGGATTGGAAGTTGGCCCAGAAAAAAAGACATTCATGGCAAAATTTGATGATTATACAGATTAGTTCCAAATATTGCATTAATGCTGATTATCCATTTTTGATAACTGTACTAGGTTTTGTAGGCTGTTAACATTAGGGGAAGTTAAGTAGAAGTATATGGCAGCTAGGTGTGTTGTGTTTTGCAACAGTTCTTTAAGTCTAAGTCTAGAATTATATTTAAAAAAGAATTTTTAAAGTTAATCTTTATAATTCAAACTTCTTTCTTCCCAAGTCCTCCTAAATAAAAGATAGATTTATATTTTTTTAATACTGGGGAAATGTCACAAAACTCAACATGGGGAGAGAAAGCTGCTAATTCTGATATTCCCACCTTCACACCTACAAAGCCACAAGGCCATGGCCATTGGATTCAGCAGAAAGGACCAATTCTGAAAATAAAGTCATCTTTGAAAAAAAAAAGGTTATTTTGCCAGGTCTCTGGGACTTTTATTTACTTTTTATCTACCACAGACCAAAGGTCTCCAAATCATTTGAATAGCACACCGTTAAAAATCATATGCAGAACCCAAATGGATAAAGCAGATCACAGCACAGAGGTTCCAGTCAAAGAGGGGCCAGGGGCTCTAGCCTTTTCCATGTGGCCTTCCCGCTGCCACTTCCCACCCACCCCTTAGACCACTGAGGCGTGGCTCCAGAACATTCTGGAAACAGATGAAAACCACGACCACAAGAAAAGGGGAGAATATGAGAGATTGGATTAACATTGTAATAATGATGAGTGCAATTGAACCTGACAGTGGTATTATATCTACTACTTAATGGATTCTCTAGGAGCACTATTTCTAGTTAAGGGACTAGATTTTTCTCTCTTGTGCCTCCAAAGCAACAAGTTCGGGAGGGGACCCTCCTGTGAGAAATGCAGAAGTCAATCCTGCACACGACCTCCTGGGCCATCTCTGGGTCCCACGTATTAAATAGTGTGTGAGTCTGTGCGTGTGTACGTTCAGTTGTATAAACTAAATATAAGAAGCACATTGTGTGGGGTTTTTTTTATATTAAAAAAGGAGGGAGAGTCACACAGCCAGGGATAAATACTAAAGAGAAGGAAAGTCTGTAGAAATCAATCTCCCGCTTTTATAGACTCCCAAATTATACTCCTCAAGAGAGAGCCTCCAGCAGCACTGTCAGTCATGATAAAGCGATCAGTCTGAGATTTATTATGAGTTTTCTTTTCATGTATTCAATGGAAAACGTCCCACAGGTGTGTTTATATTACCAGAGATAGATGAAGATTAATTGTGTGCCCAGGCGCTGAAATGCATTGACATATTTTCTAAGATTTAAGTCGTGTTAAGCCTTAAAAAAAAAAAAAAAAAAAAACTGTCCAGAATTCTTACGTAGTAAAGGAACATGATATCCACAAATATCCACAAAGACTAAATGAAAAAGCAAACCAACCATCCTTTATTTAGGAAACAGAAATTCAGCTTTCACCTTGAGGCCTAAGGTTTTACTTTTATTTTATTTGGAAGGTCCAAATGCAAGTCCTTTGAGATCAAGAAGGTACCCCTGACCTCTTTCCTACTCGCAAAGTTTTCCTCCCCTCAGAACCTGAGAACCAAGTTAAAAGGTCAGCTAATGTATAAATACAAGTGCCTTCAACTAGAAAGAAAGTTAAGGTAAACTTCTTGGATCTTCTGTCTTCCTGAATTTGCTTCCTTTAGCCAGAATATCGCATCTCCACCGTAGACATCGTCCCTTTCCTAATGTCTAAGGATTACACAGGTGGATGACAACATTATTTTACATTGTGCAAGCCTTACTTTTTCTGGGAGTGAAAAACAAAAAAATGCTTTGCAGAGAAGGAATGAGTCCATTTCCCATTTCACTGTTTCAGGCAGGGGTGTAGGTGATGACATTAGCGTGTGGCTCTGTGTTGTGAGAAAGGTTCTGGGGAGCCCCAGTAGTCAGCCCACTTGTGGTCAACAGAAAGACATTTTCAGGTTTTTCTCTGTACACTGTGAAATTAGCTCTTCAGCCGAGGGGGCTCCAGAATAAGATGCCTATACCCAGGGGCTGCAAAAAACAAGCCTCAGAAGAGCAGTAGGTATCTATTTCTGTCAAGAAGAAAGGAGATAAATAGCCCTCCTATTCCCTGCACAGAGTGACACTTGCTGCTTACATCAGGTGGGTCCTGTGACACGTGTAACACACAGCTGTCCTCAGGGCAGACTGGACTTCAGCATGCAGAGGCTCCAAATCTTGTCAAATAGAATCCACATGACATGATGTAGTATTTTCTAGCTACCCTTCACAAAATGGAAAAGTGGCTTGAAATTTTCAAGAAAAAGAACTTCAGCTTTGAGATGATACAAATAGGCAGGCAGATTAAACATGCAGAAAGAGCAGAAGTGGCTTTCTCCTACTTCTTTTCCAAGCTTTTCTCGGCCACTTTAAAAGGGAAAGGTTTTATTTCCACAAGAAAGCTCATATGAATGTGTATGGGATGACGGGGGCAACAGCAATTATTTTGCAACCATGAGGTGTCTGCATGAGAAGAAAAAGCATTCTAGGATTGGCAGAAAGGAAAGAAAGAGCCAGCCTGGGTCACTGATGGCATAACAGAGCTCCTATTCCATCCTGTAAGATCTTCTTATTACATAGTTTGTTATAATAACTTCATGGCTTTAGCCACTGAGTCAAATTGTCATTTGCAGCCTTATCAGCTAACTGATATGATTTTGCATTAACAAAATGGTAGAAAGTGCTACTTTCTGAAACAAAGAACTGTGTTTCTTTAATCTGCAACTTGTGGTTTAAAAATTGTGTAAATTTTTTATCCCTACTTAGAATCTAAGTTAGAATCTAGACCTGCTTGAAAGTTTTTCCCCCCTAAAACAAGGATGTAAATAAAAGACACATCTTCCTATTAGTTTGCTGGTGCAATTGATTGGTAAAGGGAGATGGACATTTTTAATAGCCAGAGTTAACAAAATCTTTATATAAAATTTGAAAACAAAATACAATAGATTTGAAAATCAAATATTGTAATTTAATTAAATAAAGTTCATGGTGCATTTCTCCCACTGGGAATTATGTACTTTTGTGAAGGTGTTTTACTTCTTAGTTTTGACATCTATTGAAAGCAAGTAGTAAAATAAACTGAACTTATGAAGGGACATTTTAACAGCTGTATTATAAAACTGAAACCAAAGTTTTCAAGAATAATAAAGTATTTATTGCTCTCACTATATTATTATTACTTTTCTACTATTAGCATGTATTTTTAAAATGATGTAAAATATTGTTTTAAAGTTTATTTAATATTTAAAATTCCTTTTTAGTGACTGTTTTATGATAGTATGTGGTTTAAAATTGATTTATATATTGAATAGATCCTTAAAATTTTACTGGTAAACATGACACACCAAAATTTGAAAAATTACTGTTTCTCGATAGATTTATCATTGTGACACTTGACTGCTTCTTCAAGCCCCTGACTCTCTCTTGGCCTGGCAGAGAGATTGATACACAAAAAGCATTGTATTTTTCTCATGTGCTCTAACACTGGACTTTGGGGGAATTTGCTAATTTATTTACAGTCTTGTTAGCATCCCACTTTGGGAACAAGAAAGAAACTTTAAGAATGCATTTTCCAGGAGTTCCCACTGTGGCTCAATGATTAACGAATCCAATTAGGAACCATGAGGTTGCCAGTTCGATCCCTGGCCTCGCTCAGCAGGTTAAGGATCTGGCATTGCCATGAACTATGGTGTAGGTTGCAGACACGGCTCGGATCCCGGGTTGCTCTGGCTCTGGTGTGGGCCAGCGGCTACAGCTCTGATTCGACCCCTAGCCTGGGAACCTCCATGTGTCTCAGGTGTGGCCCTAGAAAAGACCAAAAAAAAAAAAAAAAAAAGAAAGAAAGAAAAAAAAATGCATTTTCCAAATGTACAGTTTCCATCTACCAGCCCCAAACTCCCAGTCCATCCCATTCCCTCCCCACTCCCTTCTGGGGTCTTACTGTACAGCACAAGAAACTATGTCCAATCTCTTGGGTTAATACATGAAGATAGGATGAAAAAAAATGTGTGCATATATGTATGACTGGGTCACTTTGCAGTACAGCAGAAATTAACTCAATGGTATAAAACAACTATACTTTAATAAAAAATTTTTAATTTTTAAAAAAGGCTATGATTAACAAGAATAATAATTTTAAAAAGAATGCATTTTCCCTTTTCTCAGCGATTGCCTTTAGAAGGAATAACAATTTAAGAAGCAGCAGTCCAAGAGAATAGCAAGAGTATTTACCAAACCCTCCACGAGGCCAGGATGAATATTCTCCCACTTCACCTTCAGCCAGGTTCACATGCATAAAAACTGAGGGCCAGATTTTGTAGGGGACAAAGATGAAACAAAAAACTTCTGATTTTCAAAAACTGACAATTCCCAACTGATAAGCAGAAAGGTATTTAGTTGAGGAAAGGAATCTATCCAGTTCTGAAAAAAGCCACAAGAAGTTACATGACAGAAATGACTCAGATGAACATTCTTTCTGAAAAGATGAAAAGTTAACAGTGGAGTCTTTGGTTTTCCTGGCACAAGGAAAGCTATTGACAGAGAAAACAGAAGCCGAGACACCTTTTCAAGTCACCGAAGGCAACCTCTGGCAAACGCACCTGCTCTGACAAGGTCGCTGTCCAGAGAGATTAGCTCTCATACCCAAGTGTGCGTCCAGTAAGGGGACAGGTTTGGCGGGAGCTTACGAATGAATGATAACAACTCACCTCTCTTCTGCTTAGATTGACTTCTTGATGGGAGCAGACTGTCAAAAAAGTCACCATGAAAAAGACCAGAAGTGTCCTGGCAAACTAGTCCAATTTTCAGTCAACTCAGCTCCTAGAGAGGAAGCAGGACACTCCCATCCTCAAGTCGACCTTTCTACCAGTAACGCAGTTCAATTTTCTAATTGTTTTCAAATGAATGTAATTTTTAAAGTGAGCCACGATTGCCTTATAAAAAAACCTCTGATAGGCCGAAGCAAAAAGTCAGCCTCAAATATTTACTGTTTTGTCATTGAGCCGTGAAAAACCTACTTCAATTAATTCTTATCTTCTATATTTTAATCTATTCATATTGAGCAACTGAGTTCTGTAATCTGCAGGGAACATTAGAAATCAAACTCCAAGTTCAAGTGTAATTTGAATGTCTGGGTTCTTGGGGGAAGCCACTTAACCTCTGGGTCTGTAAAAAGAAAGGCAGTCTGACCTCCCTCCTAGGGCTAGAGAGAAGATTAACTAATTAATAATTGTTGAGTACTCTGAAAGTATAAGGTGCTATGCAAATGCTCAGTAGTGTTATTATTAATGCTTTCCTTTAAATCAGAGCTTGCTGGGATAATAATTTCTGATGTAAGAATATAGTGAATATTCCAGAGTGAATTCTTTATTTGAATATCATTTAAATCATAGAGGGAAATATGCAACTGGATATTTTGATGCTATTGTGAAATAGATATAATAACAACTTGCCATTTTATTTAAGGGAGGACAAGCTAACATACACTTCCAGAAAAGAAGATAATATGTTTTAAGGGCTTTTCAAGCCCAGAAAGCCTTGGGGACTATTCACTTCTAAACCATATAATTTTATTTGGGTTGGTCAAACTCTAGGCAAAAAAAAGAAAAAAAAAAAAAACTTTTAATGTAAGCTCTGACCCTAAAACTCCTAGAAGAAAACCTAAAGAACGTGTACAGTGGTCTTAGCAATGATGTGTTGGCTGTAACACCAAAAACACAAGGGACACAAGAAAAAAGCAACAAGTGGGACTACCCTAAACTAAAAAAAATCTACACAGCAAAGCAAACAATCAACAAAAGGAAAAGGCAACCTATAACATGGGAGGAAATACTCACAAGTCATGTATCTGATAAAGGGTTAATGTCCAAAATAAATAAGGAACTTGTACAACTCAACAATAACAAAGAAACCACCATCATCATCTAATTAAAAATAAGCAAAAAACCTGAATAGACACTTTTCCAAAGACATACACATGGCCATCAAGTACATGAAAAGTGCTCAACATCGCTCATCAGATAAATGCAAATCAATACCACAACGACATGTCACTGGCTATTATCAAAAAGACAAGAAATGATAGGCTCTGGTGAGAGTTCTCTTGTGGTGCAGTGGGTTAAGAATCTGGCATTCTCATGCAGGGGGCCTGGGTTGCTGCTGTGGTGCAGGTTCCATCCCTGGCCAAAAACCCAAAAAACTCTTATTGGTGAGGCTGTGAATTAAACAGAATCCTTGCACACTGCTGGTGGGAATGTAAAATGATGCAGCTTCTATAGAAAGCAGTATGAAGTTTCTCAAAAAATTAAACATAGAGCTACCATACGATCCAGCAAGTCCATTTTGGGGTATTTATCCTAAGGAAAAGGAACCACTATGCCAAAGAGATGTCTGCACCCCTGTGGCCACTGCAGCATTATTAACAACAGCCAAGACACAGAAGTAAGCTAAGTGTCCATCGATGGATGAATGGTAAAGAAAATGTTATATATATAACAATTATAAGAAAATTATAAGGAAAAGCATCTGACAAAGTCCAACATCCATTCATGATAAAAACTCTTACCAAAATGAGTATAGAGGGAACATACCTTAACATTAAAAAAAAAAGAGCCATTTATGACAAACCCACAGCAAATATAATACTCAATGGAGAAAAGCTGAAAGCCTTTCCACTAAAATCTGGAACAAGACAGGAATGCCCACTCTCACCACTGTTATTCAACATAGTACTGAAAGTCCTAGCCACAGCAATCAGACAAACAAAAGAAAGAGAAGATATCCAAATAGGAAGAGAAGAGGTAAAACTGTCACTGTATGCAGATGACATGATACTATATATAGAAAACCCTAAGGACTCAAACCCAAAAACTACTTGAATTGATCAACAAATTCAGAAAGTAGCAGGATATAAGATCAACATTCAGAAATCAGTTGCATTGATTTATTATGAAATATTGGAAAAGGAATACAAAAATGCAATACCTTTTAAAATCGCACCCCAAGAAAACAAATACTGGGGAATAAACCTGACCAAGGAGGTGAAAGACTTATATGCTGAGAAGTATAAAACATTAATCAAGGAAATTAAAGAAGATTCAAAGAAATGGAAAGATATTCCATGCTCCTGGGTTGGAAGAATTAATATCGTAAAAATGGCCATACTACCCAAAGCAGTCTACAGAATCAATGCAATCCCTATCAAATTACCCATGACATTTTTCACAGAACTAGAACAAACGATCCAAAAATGTATATGGTACCATAAAAGACCCAGAATTGCCAAAACAATCCTGAGGAACAGAAACCAAAGCAGGAGGCATAACTCTCCCAGACTTTTAGGCAAAATTACAAAGCCACAGTAATCAAGATGGTGTGGCACTGGTACCAAGACAGACATACAGACCAATGGAACAGAACAGAAATAAACCCAGACACCTACAGTCAATTAATCTTCAACAAAGGAAGCAAGAATATAAAATAGGAAAAATACAGTCTTTTCAGCAAGTGGTGCTGGGAAAATTGGACAGCTGCATGTAAATCAGTGAAACTGGAACATACCCTCACACAATGCATAAAAATAAACTCAAAATGGCTTAAAGACTTAAACCTAAGACAAGACACCATTAAACTCCTGGAAGAGAACATAGGCAAAACTTTCTCTGACATCAACCTTACAAATGTTTGCTCAGGTCAGTCTCCCAAAGCAGCAGAAATAAAAGCCAAAATAAACCAATGGGACCTAATCAAACTGACAAACTTTTGCACAGCAAAGAAAACCAAAAAGACAACTTGCAGAATGGGAGAAAATAGTTTCAAATGATGCAACAGACAAGGGCTTGATCTCTAAAATATACAAACAACTTATACAACTCAACAGCAAAAAACCAATAACCCAATGGAAAAATGGGCAAAAGACCTGAATAGACATTTCTCCAAAGAAGATACACAGGTGGCCAAGAAGCACATGAAAAAATGCTCAACATCACACTGATTATTAGAGAAATGCAAATCAAGACTACCACGAGATACCACCTCATAGCAGTCAGAATGGCCATCATGAATAAGTCTACAAATAACAAATGCTGGAGAGGATGTGGAGAAAAGGGAACCCTCCTGCACTATTGGTGGGAATGTAAATTGGTACAACCACTATGGAAAACAGTATAGAGGTTAGAAAACCTATACATAGAACTACCATATGACCCAGCAGTCCCACTCTTGGGCATATATCCGGACAAAACTTTCCTTGAAAAAGACACACCACCTGCATGTTCATTGCAGCACTATTCACAATTAGCCAAGACACAGGAACAACCTAAATGTCCATCGAACAAAATGATGTAATTTGCAGCAACATGGATGTAACTAGAAACTCTCATGCTAAGTGATGTAAGTCAGAAAGAGAAAGACAAATACCCTATGATATCACTTATATCTGGAATCTAATATATGGCACAGATGAATCTTTCTGCAGAAAAGAAAATCATGGACATGGAGAACAGACTTGTGGTTGTCAAGGGGGAGAGGGAGGGAATGGGATGGATTGGGAATTTGGGGTTAATAGATGCAAACTATTGCTTTTGGAATGGTTAAGCAATGAGATCCTGCTGTATAGCACTGGGAACTATGTCTAGTCACTTAT
Organism: Sus scrofa; assembly: GCF_054392235.1. Classification (NCBI taxonomy): domain Eukaryota; kingdom Metazoa; phylum Chordata; class Mammalia; order Artiodactyla; family Suidae; genus Sus; species Sus scrofa. Next base: position 159,170,160 of record NC_139383.1, on the reverse strand, counting down.
GATGGAGCATGATATTGTGAGAAAAAAGAATGTATACATGTATATGTGACAGGGTCACCTTGCTGTACAGTAGAAAATGGACAGAAGACTGTAAATCAACTATAATGGAAAAAAATAAAAATCATTATAAACGAAAAAAAAAAGGAACAAACCTTAGAACCTTGGGAAAGTGTTGTGAGAACTCTTGGTGACCTTCATTTTAGGAAATGTGTAATTCTGAAAATGTCTATACAGATCATAATAGATAATAAAGACATAGTAAGACTTATTTGAAGGAGAAAAAAAGAAAGAACGAAGGAAATCTTGCAACAATATAGAAGGACCTTGAGGGCATTATGCGGAGTGAAAAGAGTCAGAGCAAGACAAATACTTTATGATCTCACTTATATGTCGAATCTAAAAGAGCTGAACTCATAGAAACAGAAAGTAGAATGGAGGTTGCCAGGGGGTCAGAGAAACGGGGAAATTTGGTCCAAGGGTACAAACTTTGAATGGAAAGGGTACAAGATGAATAAGGTATAAGATGAATAAGTTCCAGCAATCTAAGGTACACCGTGGTGACACAGTTAACAATCTTGTATTGTACCCATGAAAGGAGCTATGAAATTAGGTCCTAAGTGTTCTCACCATAAAAACAACTGGATGGTAATTATGTGAAGTAAAAAATGAGTTAACTAACTTTGCGATGGTAACCATTTCATAACATATGTAGCAAGTCATCCCGATGTGCAATTTAAACTTATAAAATGCCTTATGTCAATTATCCCTCAATAAAGCTGGAAAAAACACAAATGGAAGATGAAAAGAAGCTTCCTATGTGGTAACTGGTGCTTTTATTGCCTCCTGAGTAGTCTAAAAATATTCTGTGAATATTATCTATATATTATCTTCTATGAATGTATTATTCTTGAATAATATTCTATTATGCTATATATCGTTCACTTATAAATTGTACTGCACTTCAAAAATATTTGTCAGAGCTTATACTGTTAAAACCCATAAAAATAATATTCAAAATGTGAAATACAAACATAGGAAAAGATAAACTTAACAACAGAAGGTTCTATTTTTACTGTAGCAACTAACACTTGTAGCAGCATTTGTATATCGATTTCTATCTTACACAGCAATCAAAAAAAATCTCATTTAATTACGCATTATATTCATCCGTGAGCCTCTTAGCAACCAGGGTGAAAAAAAATAGTTTATATTCTCTTACCAAAAAGGGGGAAGCTTATGAATTTTTTTGGACTATTTCCTGAAAGAATACATTACTTGGACGTTACGTTAATGACTTTGGGAAACATCTACTTTTCATCTTTAATAATATTTTGTTGGAGTTCCCGTCGTGGCTCAGGGGTTAATGAATCCGAATAGGAACCATGAGGTTGCAGGTTCCATCCCTGGCCTTGCTCAGTGGGTTAAGGATCTGGTATTGCCGTGAACTGTAGTATAGGTTGCAGATGTGGCTCGGATCCGGCGTTGCTGTGGCTGTGGTGTAGGCAGGTGGCTACAGCTCCGATTAGACCTCTAGTCTGGGAACCTCCATATGCCGTGGGTGCAGCCCTAAAAAGACAATAATGATAATAATAATATTTTGTAAAATAACAGAAATTGTCTTCCTATGAATTTTTGCTGATTCAGTTCTCTGCGGAGCTTCTGTCTTGAAATCCTAATTCAGGGCTGACAAGTCTTCAAGGGTCCAGTTAAAATAAAGAACACACCCCAAACTTTCTTCTCGTGTTGAATGCTATGCTGTAAATAAAATAGAACACGACTGACTGTGTTTCCAATCAAGTAAATGGGGGGACTTTATAATGAGAAACATTAAAATTCAGCTATTACAAACATTTAAAAACCCTAGGAAAACATAAGTGTGGTTTTTATTCATCTTTATGTACAATGTGAAATACAGGAGAAAGGAAATTAATGTTTGTGAGATGGAACAGTGTACCAGGTTCTTGACATATATTCTCACTGATCTTCTCAACAATAGTCTGATGAAAAGATTGTACCCTTTTATGAAAGAGGAAACCAGGCTTGGGAAGTTTAAACAGCCCAGGGTCTGAACGTGAACCCTTCACTGTGTTGCCAGTCACAGTCCATGTGGATGCTCGCTCACAAGAGTTCTTTTTAGTTTTTTAATTTTTAAATTTTTTATTTATTTTTTACTTTTTGCTTTTTTAGGACCATACTTGCAGCATATGGAAGTTCCCAGGCTAGGGGTTGAATCACAGCTGGCCTACAACCCAGCCACAGCAATGGGGGAGCCGAGCCACATCTGTGATCTACACCACAGCTGACAACAATGCTGGATCCTTAACCCACTGAGCGAGGCCAGGGATCGAACTTGAATCGTCATGGGTACTGGTCAGATTCATAACCACAAGGGAAGCCCCTAGTTTCTTTTAAATTAAAATCTCAGTCACCAAAACTAAAGAACAATATTATCTCAAGTGTGGATCTCAGTCTATGACGTTAATTTTTTCAAACAAAACTCTTGGTTCCACTTCTGAGGTATCCTTCCATTTTTGGTACCTGTTCCTTTTTGCTAACAGGAAAAACAAAAAAACAAAAAAACAAAACCTTAATACTCTCTTATGGCTTCTAACATTGCCGTCATAGACAGGCAAATAGTCTTAACTTCAATTACATTTACTACATCGGAAAACAGAATATGCTTGATTCTGTCCTTTAGATATAACCTAATGACAGACCAATATTGAAAGTAAGCAATTGCCTGAAGTCCATTTCAATTCACAGCATCCAATACGTCTAGTATAAAATAATAAAGTGTTCCTAGAAATATTAGAAGAAACACCATTATTTAATTACTATAAGGCCTTCCGGGACAGAAATAAAACATGATTTACGTGGATGAGCAAGGGGGTGGGGTGGGGTAAGGACTGTAGAGATATTATACAGATGAAACATGAAATGCTAGCAGAAAAGAAAGCAAATTGTGGGCCAGCCAGCAAAATGATAGATGAAATGCTAAAATAAAATAAAATAATAAAAAGGGAGAAATATATTCTACAATGATATTTTGTATTATTAAGGCTGAAACAAATAGTTGAAGTATAAAGGGGAAACAACACTTCAGAGATTAAATAACATTCTTCAAGTCCAATGGGAAAAGTCATGGAACAAACTTTTAAATTTTTATTTCTCATAAGATGGTATATTCGTTGTAGAGAATCAGATTAGTCAAGCAACTAGTTTGGTTGTGAAAACCACCAGGTTTATAAATGATGACCCAATGGTTTGAAACAGAATAATAGGTGTATAACCAAAATGCATTCAATGAGATATTGATTAACAACAAAAAAAAATCTAAATAAGAAATACACATAATATCTTTAGTAGTCAAGTAATCAAAATTACAAGGAAAACTAACTTATAAAATGTAACGGGGAGTTTCCTAGCATACTAGTGGCTTAAGGATCCAGCGTTGCTGCTGCTATGGTACAGACTTGATCCCTGGCCCAGAACTTCTACGTGCCACGGTTGTGGCCAAAAACATAAGATGTTTTCCCATATAGTTTTGAGATTTACACCCAGTAATGAAGATGCAGGATCAACTGCAAAAGTTTGGATAGATTTCAATGGAAGATACAATTCAGCATACAAATTCACTTTGTAAAGTGTTTCAAAACACCGTGAAATAGTTTACACTGTGGTTTAGATCACTTCCTCTCTCTGTGAAAATATGAGTTTCTTTCTTTGTGATAATCTGACTATCAGCACTGTACTGTTTTAAGTGATTCTTAAATGCATTACAAAGCAAAGATTTTGAACAAGCTAGTATTTTATTTTCCTTGGTCAAAAAAAAAAGATAATAATGAGGTTAATTTCATTCAGATTAATCTAAACAATTAAATAAATATAAAATAACATAGAATATACATTTAATTATATATAATTATAATGTAAACATATAGAGAGGCTCTCATAATTGTTGAATCATAATCTTCAAAAACTAAATCAAGTGAAACGGCTACCTATTGACCAGAGGATGCTAAGTTATCTTGAGAACTTAGAAGGACTGGGTTTATTTCTCCATCCTGTTACTTGTTCCTCAGGGGCCAGCTGGGCGCTTTGCTCTGTCTCACTCTGGGGCTAGGATGATCACAACACCTGTTGGGACACTGTGTGGATGCAGTGGCAGAGCAAAGAGACCACATGCCAGAATTTGAATTGTCTGCCTGTAAAAGCCACAGGCCAACCACAGGTGTCAGAGATTGTGGTCAAACCAGGAGCCTGGGTAGCAGGGACCACAAGCACAGCTGTGGGTCCCATAGCGTAGAGACTAGTGAGCAACTCAGTGCCAGCAGATAGTGGGTCTGTTTCACAGCTTCTTATTAAATGAGATGAAGTCAGCAACTCCTTCACCACCTGGCAAGCCCATCAGTCTGAAGCCAGCATGGTCTTCCAAAGGTCAAAGAATGTTCTGCAACATGACCTTGGCAGCTTGCAACAGGTATGGAGAAAAGTGCTGCAGTTTAGAATTTTTCAAGTCTTCCCACATGGTGAGATATTCCCAGAGACATTTTGGTGAGTGGGAATATCCCTACAAAGTAGGAGGTATCAGAAAGATACATAAGGAGGAGTGTGACATGAGCTTCCACTGAGACACAGCTTAAATGGAACATCTCACTTCTGGTTAAAAGGATGGAGAATGTTTGGTGATGGCCAAGAAGGGAAAGTAAGGACTTTACATAAAGACATACTACCTCTGACATGTTGGCCTATTCTCCAAATGTAAATGCCTCTGTGTGAAAACATTCATATTATCTATGGTGATAACCAAGGGCACATCCCTTAGCTGGGCAGCCATGCCCTTCAGATGCTCCGGACTAGCTTTCCCACACCTAGTGTAACCAAAGTCCCCGTATTCAGTTGTGGCCACCTTAGATCCCCTTCAAGATGTCAGCTCTCTCACCTAGGGACATTTATTTATATGCCTTTTTTTTTTAATTAAGCTGAGAGCCTTTTTTAATAGTCTCAAAGTCTCACTCCTTAAAAGTTATTGACTGAAATGAAACTGAAAAAAAATTAGTCAGATCAACAAAAAGAACAGATAACCCTGGAGCCAGAAATAAGACTTGGTTTGTATGAGAAATTTATATTCGACAAAAATGGCAATGCAAAACAATGATTTAAAAAAGGATGGTTTGACAAAATGATCAGCTAATTGAGGGAAAAGTACAGAAAGATCTTGCCCTCACAATACACACCAGGATAAATTCTGAGTAGATCAAATTATTAAGTAAAATAATGTTAACAATAACAATAATAATAGAAGAATATACTACAAAAATATCTACATGCTTTGTGATTAAAAAATAAATGTCCAGGAGTTCCGATTGTGTCTCAGCAGAAAGGAATCTAACTAGTATCCATGAGGACGCAGGTTTGATCCCTGGCCTCGCTCAGTGGATTAAGGATGGGGCATTGTCATAAGCTGTGGTGTAGGTTGCAGATGCAGCTTGGATCTGGTGTTGCTGTGGCTGTGGTGTAGGCTGGCAGCTGTAGCTCTGTTTAGACCCCTAGCCTGGGAACTTCCATATGCAATGAGTGTGGTCCTAAAAAGCAAAAAAAAAAAAAAAAAAAAAACAAAGTCTATACATATTAAATTAATAAAAGAAATCACAAAGAAAAGTGTTAATAAATTTGATTATACAAAATATAATTCTTCTATATATTCATAAATATCATAAACGAAGTTATGTCGCCTTCTCTGGCAAATATTAGGTGAGGAAAATATTTTCAACAAACTGATGCACAATAACATATAAAGAGTTCAAAGAACCAGATTGAAGAAAGAGATTCCAAAGGATAAATATTCAAGTAACAAAATTGTTGCTGTGTAGAAGATGACATATATTTAGTAATTATGTCAAAAGTGCTGAATCTTACTCAAGATCAAAATTTGCAAATCGAAAAGCAAAACTGGGGATACATTCTTTCCAATCTACCACATTAGTCATTTGAAAATAGAAATGAAGTTATATAACTCACAGCCTTTGACCCCAGCAATTCCATCCTAGAAATACTCCTCAGGAAATAAAAAGAGATGCTGTTAAACACCTGTTTTCAAGGCTATTTGTTACAAGATCCTTTTTTAAAACTGTGGAAAGTTGGAAGCATTCTCCTGCTCAAGTAGGACATGACTAATTGCAGGTTCAACGACGCCACAGCGGCCATTGGATGGCATGGGTACGAACTATTTAATGATGTGGGGAGATGCCCACGTGTGATGGTTAATGAATGCAAGCAGCATAAAAATTCATATGAAAGCAAGTTTCCAGAGAAGAGGGCAGGAAGGTGATACAGCAAATTTGTTCACAGCATTTATCCTTGGGTGGGGTGACAGCAACAATTCCTATTTTTTTTCCTTTAGAGTCATTGGTATTTTCCAAATTTCCTGTGATGAGGATGTGTTAATTTTAGCATTAGAATAGAATGATGAATAACTTACAATTATAATAGTTAATGTTAGTGTGGGTGCAGTGAGCCATGAAAGCTTGCACTCTGTGGGTGGGAAAAGGAATTGGTAAAACCACTCCAAACCACAAAATATTGCAACAGTCTTTAAAAGCATTCATGCCCATCGAATCAGTGATTCTATCTTTAGAAAGATAGCCAGAGCGTATAATAAAAGTGCTGTTGATTAAAAAATTAATTTTTATACCCCAAATTAAAGAAAATATGACCAAACCTGATTACGCAAAAATATGAATCTTCTCTAGAGCCATAAATTTATAAGTAAAATTTCACGCTTTCTTACGTAGGCAAATAACAGGTAAGAATATTCTTTAAAAATTTTTGCTTTTTATAGCTACATGTCCATATATTTACATTTCATAAACAATTGTTTACATATTAATATGAATGTATATTATAGGCACATGATATGTATATCTTTGCAGTTACCATGACAAAAGTTCAAAAATAACCTGTATGTCCATAAATAGGCATTGGTTACATAAGATTTGAGCATCAATGCAATGGTTTAAGCTTATGATACATTAGCTGAGACACAGATTTTTCTAGAGAAGACAACCTCCATTAAGTAAAAATTTTGAAATGGAGAGAAGATTCAAGAAAATATAGGAATATGTTAGGTGCATATTCAAGGGGCTTTGTTTATATCTTTATATTGGGAGGTATTTCCAGTTTTTCCTTAAAGAGAACTTTTATTAATAAGAAAATCTAACTTGTGAAAGTCAGAAGAAATATTGGTTGGAGTTGAAAGAAAATTATCAAATAATTTTAACATTGAATTGTAAGATCTCAATAGATTCCAATTATCACCACTGTCTTTTTGACCATTAACTTTTGCAAGAGGAATATTTTAACATGTTTTCCTTTCTCATTCCTGAATTGGTATGATATTAAGGCACCAATCTGAAAGATCCAACTCAAAGCAAACCAGGGCAGACTGTTTCACTACACATTTGTGATGAGAGGAGAAATTTGCCTTGACAAGCTTGCAAAATTTCTGTGGAATAAGGACGTCATTCAGGGTGACTCATCTCCAAAATTGTACCTGTTTGTTGTGAATAATCCCTCTAAAAAAGTTATTTGAATGAAACAACTGCTTATGATATTGAGCCACTAAACAACACTCTTGCCTATAAATTGGTAGACAGGAGATAAAAGTCCAGTGGGGGAGAGGTTTGGAATGAGAAGCAATGCTGGGAAATCAAATCCTCCAAGGAAATGCACTGTGATTGAAATGAATGATAGCCACATGCTCACCAAATTCAGCCACAGCTGAAATTATCCACATGTTCTGTAAGACCTCAGCAAGGTAAGGAATCTCAGCCCCAGTCATTGTCAAAATCAACTAAAACGTCCACAAATAACATCCTCTTCCAGCCATGGTTCTGAAATTGGGGCAAAATTACTGTAGAATAACCGAAGTTAATGAAAAGACTGGGTTGATTAAAAATAAGGCAGCAGCTAAATCTGTAAAAATGGATAATTCCATTTGAATTGAATTATGAGGTATGTCGGAAAAAAGCAACTGTGGAGTCTGATGACCTGATATGTAGCTCTAACTCTGTAATGGACCAAAAGATTCTGAATAGGCCATCCAATCTCTTTCTTTTCCTCATCTCTAAAATGGGCAGAAAAATAAACACCTCAGAATAGAGATTTTGAAGCTCCAACTCAGAAAGAAAAATACCTAAGCCCTGTGGAAATAGAAGAAAGCCCTGTCAACTGTAAAGTGTTTTCCAAAGAAAGTAACATTATACTAAACTCATCAAACATGGAGCTTTGTAACCCACCAAAGGTTGTGTGTTGGAGATGCAAAATGATGGTTTCAAAATCCCAGCCATGCCTCTAAGTCATCTTGAAATTGCAGTCAATAGATGGATGGTATTGTCTGGAGCAGGCCAACATCAACAGGCTCTCCTGCATCAGCTTGTCATCCAGAAAGACCATGGCCACCTGCAGGACTGGCCCTGACCCCCTGCTCTCGCAAGAGCCAGTGGACTCTGGAATATCTGTCACCTGCACATCCTAATGATCTTGCAGCCATCACAGTCCTGACCCAGAGAATCTCATCTGAAATTAGTAAGCATCTAATAGCTTTTTAATTTAAAGCAATTAGAAAGAAGGGTGCCATGAAACGCCATTTGTGAAGAAAGGAGCATGGTGAGAACAACTGAAGAAATACAGGTTGGGCATCTGCAAATTCCCCATGTCTTTCTGGGCATAACTAGCCCTAAAATGCCTGCAAATCCATGAGTTGAAAAGAAAAAGTGATTATATCTGCCCACAGTACTGCATGGCCATCATTGCAACTGTTTCATTTTAACATATGAGTCCTCTGAGTTTTCTTTTTAGTAATTTAGCTTGCAACATCATCACAACCCTAAGAGTTGCACTGAAACTCAGAAGACAGAGCCACTCCTCCGCTGGGCCTTGAAATCAGGAGGGGAAGCTATATCTCTGATCAGCAAGTAAAGAAAATAAAGAAGACCTGAAATGATGCCCTAGTTCTCCTCCCTTCCTCTATCCCTCCCATCTCCCATCCCTTCCCTTCCTCCCTTCCTTTTTCCTCCCTTCCTTTTCCTTCTTTTATTTCTTCCTTTCTTCTTGCATTCAATAAATACTTATGACTTACATGTCATGCTTATGGGAACATAAAAATGAAAGAGAACTACCATATTTCTAACTATAACACAAAACCATGAAAAAGGAGAGGCACCAAATTTATTATGTGTTTTTCAGAAGCTTTCAGAAATTCTTTCTATGTTATATATCAAGGAAAATATATAAGAGGGCAGGGAATAGTGGAATTTGGGGCTTTTCCTAAACTGGCAAAGTGAGTGACTTCATTCAAGGCCAGTGTATATTTAAATTCTACAATTTGAAAAACATCTGTTCTCTAGATAATAGCAAACAAGATGAGAGCATGATGGCCAGGTTCAGGGCTTGGTGTATGGGATATGAGAGTAAATAGGCTTAGAAGAATACAAGATCACAGGCTACCTGTACATTTTAGTGTGGCAACTATTTGAAATGTCCATACAGCCATAGGACTGGGTTTGAATTGGCTTTCTTTTACCATAAATGAAAAGCTTTCTTCCAGTAAGTCAAACACTATGCTAGACCCACTGGAAGCTAAAGGATGTGTAAGAAATGGTCCCTGACTTTCAGTGGCTTGTAGTCCAGTGAGGGAGAGAGAGAAAGAGAAGTTATCTTTTGACGTTTTTTAGTGGCAGACAGGAGACACAGAAGCTGTACAAGCAAAGGGGACCCAGAGTAAAAAAATACAACGCAGGGAAAAGGTGAAAAGTGCCTACTGGCTTCTGGGATGAATGTAGGAAGACGAATTGGGATTTTAAAAGGGTGAGGAAGGGAGGCAAGAAAACCAGGAGGGTAAGGAAGGACCTACACAAAGAGAGTGGGTCTGCCACACGTGTGCAGTTGAGAGGGAGATGGTGACAGAGAAGGGAGAAGCCAGTTTGGAATTGGAGGCTCCCCAGGTATGGGGTGGGGAAGGCTGAGTGGAGATGAGCCCTCCCTCACTGAAAGGGTCAAGGTCAAGGCCGAGGCTGCCAGCCACCATTGGTCCCTTTCTATTGCTGGCTCATCATGGTTGTCCTCTGTTCCACACAACTGCAAATGTCAGTGTCCTTAGGGACTCTTCTCCCCTGGGATCCCTAGAGTGGGCCGTCCTTAGCTTTGTGTGTGGTGTCTGTGGTTGCTCCTGGAAGGTCATGTGGACAGGGGCGAGGTGGCAAGGTCACATTGCGAAGGGCATCCCTGTACCATGAGGTCCCTCACTTGGGAGAGGAGTAGCGTGTTTCTCCCCTTAAAACACATGCAGTCCTCAGCATGGGTTTGCCTCGCCCCTGACACCCCTGCTAGGACAGGAATCAGTGCTATTTACAGCTGCCAGGCATCCAGTCATTGAGAACAAAACAGTGCCCAAGCCTCACTGAATTTGAACTTGGCCAGGATCCTCTTCTCCAGGATGGCAAAGCTGTGCCCCACAACCAGCTTGTCTCCTTCAGCTTGGGCACCCCTCAGTCACAGCCCATTTGCCATGTGGTCCCTATCTTCTGGAAACGTGCATGCTGCACGTTCATTTTAATAGCGAACAAAGAAGAAATTACAATTGTTTCCATTCACCCATAGTTTAATAAGAATCGCGTGATAATAGCAGCTGTTGCATGAAAATCTAAAACTTTTCAGTTACAGGAAAGGCTCCTGCATATGGGTAATTATGTCCCGATTCAGAGGCTTTCCAGAAGAATAAAACAATATACACATAGTTTTATTTTGTTTTGGTTTTTTTTTTTTTTTCCTCTCACATTATAAAAAAGGGGGGAATCATATCCTGGCTAGGTACGAAAAACTAACTGATTGTGATGCTAATAGATGATTACATCATGCATTACCATAGCAACTACACTTATAAAATAACAATTATGTTAGTAGAAGTTATTTGAAATCGCTTTCTTGATAGTTGATATACAACCCCAGTGAAAAGAGGAGACAGATAAATAGAAAAATTTGTTCTTTCAATTGAGGTTTGATTCACTATTTGTCTCTGTTCTTGATTCTTCCCCATTCTATTCTGAACTTCTTTAGAGGAAAGAAATACCCTTTTGTCTCTTTGATGGAATAAAAGCAATGCTGAAACCTTTCTCTCTACCTTTTTCAGTTTTGGAAGCTCTCTACCATTATTTACTTTATTCAAAAGAGAGCAAAGCACACATACAGCAGGTACAACATATGTAACAATAAGAAAAATACCGTGGGGAAGTATTTCCACAGAACACAAAACAAAATGAAAATAAAGCGTCAATGAAACCAGCTACAAAGTTCACTTTCATTTTGACGGTGCAAAATGGAAGGGGTTTGAATGTGTTCCTTGTGGAAGTTAGATTTCGTTTCTCTTTAAATGCACGATATGAAAGAAATATAATAGACTAGATTTATCTTGGAGAATTGCAATATTTTTACTCAAATCTACCTTGTAACTACCTTGCTACAAACTCCTTTTAATGTTTAAAAAGCCATTTGATGGCGTACAGAATTAGAATACTTCTAATAATTTAGAAACTTAATAGACTTACTTTACAGCCATTATTTTCTTTCTTTTCGCTCTCTTTTTTTCCCCTTTCTTTCTTTCCTCCTCTCTTTTTTCTCTCTCTTTTTTCATGTCAAGAAATGTGGAACACATTAACTAAAATTGTGTTGGTCTGTACAATTTTATTCTGTTAAAGACAGGTTTTATGATACATTTAGCCCTTTAAATGACACTAATAGTCTCTGGGGACACATGGGTTTTCCTCTAGTGCAACAATTAAGTCCATTTCAATGCTATTTGGGAAAGTTGAAACAATTCAGTTACTGTATGTCTGCTCCTAGGTCTGTACTGTAAGCCCAGAGAAAAACACCAAAAGTTACCTAAATAATAAAGTTTAGCCAACTTCAGACATGTACCAAAATATTCACCTTTCCCATATTTCAAGTCCCTTATTTTTCTCTCCTTCCTCACAGAAAGGGAATAATGAGACCTTCTGAGGTGTGTGCTGGACAGAGGAGGAACTTGGCAATGCATGTCGTTAATCATAAGGGGTGCTTTTCTGCCCTCCCTGGAGTTTGAAATGTGCTTCCCACCAGAACCAAGGGAGGTTTATTGGACTTTCAATTTTATTTCTTAATCAAGGAGGTTAGACTGAATATGTGTGTGAATTAGACACATGCATCCTGCTTTGCAGGTGACAGCACACTTGGCTAAGCAGAAATCAGTTCAGAATGTATGCCTGTATGTTGGCCAATGAGGAAGCTCAATTATAACTAAATCATCGCGGACTGAGAAATAAGGAAGTCAAAGGAAGTCATTTAGTGAATTCCAGATCTACACATTTTGGCCCGGTTCATACTTTTAAGTCTAATCTTTGGGAGAAAAGTAGAAGTCCAGGAATTCATCCACTTCCGCAAGAGACCCCACTCCTCAGACATCTCATCTGTTGAAATTACCTTATTAGAAAAATTGCTGGCAAAAGTGGGGTGTGTGTGTGTGTGTGTGTGTTAACAGAGCCACATGTTCATTTGTCATTCTTTGCAAAAAGTAACGGAGATTCTTAATAAAGCTGGAAAAAAATGCTTTCAAGATTTTGGAGACTTGAAGGCCTTATCGATGCACTTCCATCCTCTGGGCTTCTGATCTCTAAATCCAGGAGAAGCAGCAAAAGAAAAGGGCCACCTAAGCAAACTAATCAACTCGGCAGACCCACCACAGAAGCTTGGTTTTAACTGCTAATCAAATAGAGATCACGGTAAACATATTTTCACAGGTGCTGCTTTTTAAATATTTCCTCTTAAATTCACTAATACAATAATACTCAGGAAATAAAGAATTTTGTCATTGGTCCTTGTGAGATATCTAGGGTGATTTGGAAATGTGGATTTTCTTCATTGTTTGTCGCCAGGCAACAGCATGCCAAGGTGAAGTGAACTCTCTCCAGCCCACAGCAATCCGAGTTCTTCCAGGAGCCATAGTTCATGGAGCAAAAGACCAGCACGTGACTTCAGACCTTCCCTCATGGGGTTAGGCAACTCTACACTGAGCTTTTGTCTTGAGCATCTCTAAGCCCTGTCTCCCTGGGAAGGTGGTAACACAGGAAAGTGGCAGAGCCAAGGCTTGGCTTTCTTGATGCCAATGGACCTATTGTGGTCTTTAAAAATGTTGTGAGCTGCAGTTCTCCTCCTGGCTCAGCAGTTAACAAACCCAATTAGCATCCATGAGGATGCAGATTCGATCCCTGGCCTTGCTCAGTGAGTTAAGGATCCGGTGTTGCTGTGGCTGTGGTGTAGGCAGGCGGCTACTGATCTGATTGGACCCCTATCCTGGGAACCTCCATATGCTGCAAGTGCAGCCCTAAAACGATTTTAAAAAGAGAGAGAAAAGAAGGTGAGCTACAGTCAGGCTCTCTCAGGATTTGTGGAATAATTGTCACATTAAAGCTACCCTATGCCACTGAAGCATATTCATGAAAAACAGAGAGAGAAAGAAAGGACCAGGGAAACCAAGGTAGTAAGTCCCTCACTATGGAAGCATGAAAAAGGACATTATCTTTGCCAATATGAAAGAGAAATGGAGTAAATATGGATTTACTATATATGTGTGTATATATATATATATAGAGAGAGAGAATTCTAGTAGTGAATGAGGTTTTTCTTCAGTATTTGGATTAAACAAGTTAAAGATATATATGTATATTAATAAAAATTAAGAAATTTACCTAATGTTGTATAAACAGTTATTTCTTCAGGAAGTCTTCTGGTTAAAAACTGCATAATCCACCCCTTCATTATTTGAAACAAGAGAGTAGTAAAGATAAATTAAAATGTCTTAAAGGAACTTTAAAGCAGTCAGAGGAGGCAATAGATTTTTAAGTGCGATGCATTTTTAAGTAATTAATTTTCGTAAAATGCTTTCAAATTGTCCACAGGAATGCAATTTCTATGGTAAATGTAAAGTGGTATGTTTGAAGCTTATACTAGAACTTCAATATTGAAAGGCTAAATGTACATTTCTCTTTCTTTCTCTGTGTAATTGGACAAAAAGAAAGTTAGTTTAGTGCCCAGACTAGTATATTATAAGAGGAGATTGGGATCGATACAATTTTCAAACTAAATAAGCTCTCACTGTTTTTTTTTTATTTCTCTTGTCATTTATGAAACAAAATGCTGCCAGTGTTTCTGTCCACATTTTTAATACAGCAAAAAAATCTCTAAGCCAGATAATGTTGTTTATATAATGATAATGGTTTACCTAAATTTCTCCTTGGAATTAGAACATTAAAACACCATTTTGCATTGTTAATTTTCCATCATAACCAGGTGTCCCACTCCACTAATCTTAAAATTAACATAATTGTTATTAAATTTATCCCAAATTTGAATACATATATATATATATATATATCACGCATACATATATATACGTGTATATGTGTGTGTGTGTATATATATATATATATATATATATATATATATATATATATATATCAGGAACCATGTAAAATGCTTAGAATTAAAAATAAATAAAGCAAGGTTTCTAAGATTTAGGAGCCATAGAATTTGGTTAACATTGAGTTCAATTTACCTAGGATTCCTAACAAAGAACACATTGACCCAATTTGAAAACTTTATAATTCCAGAAAAAAAGGTTTTATTGTCTGTAATTTTATTTTCTTATGTATTATTTATGTCAAATGTTAAGTTTAACCATAAAGCAGGGTTAAAGCTAATTCAAAATTCAGAGGAATGTTGTCATACTACACTCCTTCACAACGGATACTGCAGAAATACAAAAAAACCATACAAGAATAATGTATACAATTATGTGCCAACAAATTTGACAACCTAGAAGAAATGGACAACTTTCTAGAGACTTATAGCCTGCTAAAATTGAATCAAGAAGAAATAGATCAACTGAACAGAACAATCACTAGAAATGAAATTGAATATGTCATAAAAACACTCCCTACTAATAAAAGTCCAGAACCAGATGGCTTCACAGGTGAATTCTACCAAACATTCAAAGGGGAACTTATACCCATCCTCCTTAAACTTTTTCAAAAGGTTGAAGAAGAAGGAACACTCCCAAAGACATTCTATGACGCCACCATCACCCTAATTCCAAAATCAGACAAAGATACCACCAAAAAAGAAAACTATCAACCAATATCTTTAATGAATACAGACGCAAAAATTCTCAATAAAATCTTAGCTAACCGAAGGCAACAACATATCAAAAAGATCACACACCACGACCAGGTGGGATTCATCCCAGGTTCACAAGGATGGTTCAACATACGCAAATTAATCAACGTCATACACCACATTAAAAGAAAAGTCAAAAACCACATGATCATCTCAATAGATGCAGAAAAAGCATTGGACAAAGTCCAACATCCATTCATGATAAAAACTCTTACCAAAATGGGTATAGAGGGAGCATTCCTTAACATACTTAAAGCCATTGATGAAAAACCCACAGCAAATAGAATACTCAATGGAGAAAAGCTGAAAGCCTTTCCACTAAAATCTGGAACAAGACAGGAATGCCCACTCTCACCACTGTTATTTAACATAGTATTGGAAGTCCTAGCCACAGCAATCAGACAAACAAAAGAAATTAAAGGCATCCAAACAGGAAGAGAAGAGGTAAAATTGTCACTGTATGCAGATGACATGATACTATATATAGAAAACCCCAAGGACTCAATCCAAAAACTACTTGAACTGATCAACAAATTCAGCAAAGTAGCAGGATATAGGACTAACATTCAGAAATCAGTCACATTTCTGTATACTAACAATGAAATAGTAGAAAAGGAATACAAAAATGTAATGCCTTTTATAATCACACCCCAAAAAATCAAATACCTGGGAATACACTTGACCAAGGAGGTAAAGGACCTATATGCCGAGAACTATAAAACATTAATCAAGGAAATTAAAGAAGATTCAAAGAAATGGAAAGATATTCCATGCTCCTGGGTTGGAAAAATTAATATCATAAAAATGGCCATACTACCCAAAGCAGTCTACAGATTCAATGCAATCCCTATCAAATTACCCATGAGATTTTTCGCAGAACTAGAACAAGCAATCCAAAAATTTATATGGAACCACAAAAGACCTAATATTGCCAAAGCAATTCTGTGAAACAAAAACCAGGCAGGAGGCATAACTCTCCCAGACTTCAGGCAAAATTACAAAGCCACAATCATCAAAACAGTGTGGTACTGGTACCAAAACAGACAGACAGACCAATGGAACAGAATAGAGAACCCAGAAATAAACCCTGACACCTATGGTCAATTGATTTTTGACAAAGGAGGCAAGAATATAAAACGGGAAAAAGACAGTCTTTTCAGCAAGTATTGCTGGGAAACCTGGACAGCTGCATGCAAAGCAATGAAACTAGAACACACCCTCACACCATGTATGAAAATAAGCTCGAAATGACTTAAATATAAGACAAGACACCATCAAACTCCTAGAAGAGAACACAGACAAAACTTTCTCTAACATCAACCTTACGAATATTTTTTCAGGTCAGTCTCCCAAAGCAACAGAAATAAAAGCCAAAATAAACCAATGGGACTTAATCAAACTGACAAGCTTTTGCACAGCAAAGGAAACCAAAAAGAAAACAAAAAGACAGCTTACAGGATGGGAGAAAGTAGTTTCAAATGATGCAACCGACAAGGGCTTAATCTCTAGAATATACAAACAACTTATACAATAGCAAAAAAGCCAACAACCCAATGGAAAAATGAGCAAAAGACCTGAATAGACATTTTTCCAAGGAAGATGTACAGATGGCCAAGAAGCACATGAAAAAAATGCTCAACATCACACTGATTATTAAAGAAATGCAAATCAACGTCATACACCACATTAACAAAAGAAAAGTCAAAAACCACATGATCATCTTAATAGATGCAAACTCTTGCCTTTGGAGTGGATTAGCAATGAGATCCTGCTGTGTAGCACTGGGAACTACGTCTAATCACTTATGATGGAGCATGATAATGTGAGAAAATAGAATGTGTACATGTATGTGTAACTGGGTCACCACGCTGCACAGTAGAAAAAAAAATGTATTGGGGAAATAATCTTAAAAAATAAAATAAATTAAATTTTTTAAAAAGTCCTTCAAACAGCAGAGATAAATGAGTTGTGTCAAGAATAACCTGGGTTATTTTTTCCAATTCTTGCCAATTGAAGATAGTATTTTCTCATTCTAGGCAGACAAACATAAACTTTGGAAAGAACACAAACTGAGTTCAGATCCTGACTCTGTTTCAGTGACTGCAGGTAAATTACTCTACCTGCCCGAAGAATCATTTTCTCGATGCCATAATGGCAGTCACAGTACCTCCTTCCTAGGTTTTCTGAATGACCAGTGAATGCAGTGCTTATAGAGCCTGGGACGAATGAGCAACCAATTTCTTGGCAACCCAAGTTCATTAACCAGAGGTAAAGTAGCCTACCTTTGAAATTACAAAAATGTGATCATTATCAATAAAAAATATGGATGTGTATGGATATTTAACTACATTTATAGTAATTGCAGGATGAACCTAAACTTTATGCTTCTGGAAGAACAGGCTGGGAAAAGGTGAGATCACCTAAGCATTTATTTGCGTATTAAAACAATAAGAAGTTCATGGATTTCTCTTTATGGATTCTATTTATTTCAAATAAATAGGCCAAGTTTGTTTTTCAGTAGGTCAGGGAAGGAAGTACCTATAAACAATGACAACAGGAGACTAGTTGGGCAGATTTCAAGACTTTGGAATCTGACATTTTAGACAAGCTCAAACCCCTCATGTCCAACCTTTATTACTTTGGATAACTAAATCTGAGCCTCAGCATACTCCCTTCAAAATGGGGCATCAATCGGATTATTATTATACTTTAATAAGATAATGCTTGCAAAGTGCTTAGCACAGTACCTGTCACAGATAAGTGGTCCACAAATGGCAGCTGTTATAATATTGATGCCACTGCTTGTAATATTGATAATGATGGTTGTGATGATGTTGCAAAGTGGACTTTCCAGGGACAGAACATAAACATCTTACCTCTTTTAAATTATGGAAGCACTGCTCTTAAAGAATTTGGCTGGACCACAACTTGAGTATTTCAAGAGGTCCGGTTTCCGCTCTATGTGGTGTTGAAATGGATGCACCATGGAGGAAGCCCAGGACTAGAAACATTTATTTTCACATCCTGTGACATTCCACAGTGGTAACCTGGAATTCCAGGATGGTGAGCTGTGGCCTGCTAGCTATTCCAGCTTTAATATTCAGAATAGGCTACACTTGTGGGGAGAAAAACAGACAAAAAAAGAACATGTTTAGTGCTTGGTTCTTAAATGATGAAGACGTGAGGTTCTAGACATCAATCTGGGTCAAAATAAGCCAAACTACTCTTCTAATTGAGAGGATAAAAGAATAATTTCACCTAAGTATTCCCAAATCATCTTTCATTGATGTTTAAAAGTTCAACGTGGATAGCTGCAGGAAAGCATTCTCAGATTACCCATCTCTGTCCTTCATGGCCGGGATCAGTTCTGATACTTAGCGGAACTACTTAAAAAACACAGCTATGCAGAACCAGGGAGCCAAGGTCTCATCACCTCCCCTGACACAGAAGTGCATGGAATAAATCACGTGCTAGATCTGTTCCCTGACGCAAATATACAGGAGCCATGGGATCAAGGTCCCCAGAACGCAAGCCCAATCTCATACCTGACATGAATGTCATCACCATCACCTTCCACAATTTGACTGTGCCTGATATTGGGTGAAAGTGCTGCCCTGAACTCAGAGTAATGCAGTTTTCCTTCAGATTTCCAGAAAACTAGCACAGGAAGTTGTCAGGGAACCCGCCTCCCCACTCCCAAACAAGGCCACTCGACTGGGGCCAAATCACAATCTTCTGTCTCCAGAACCATCAAGCCTCACAGCTCTCCCACCCCCTTCCAGAGAAGCCAAAGGACTCAGGAGTCTGGAGAAAGAACAGTGAACAGCAGAGGAGCTCAGCAAAGGAGCATCAGTAAAAGATGGAGATGCCCATTAGACCTTACATGTGAAAAGGCCCTGTTACCCTTGATTGAGACATGTTAGCAAAGAGAGAGAGAGAAAAAAAATGACATTTTCAATCATGCCATTGAGTTTGAGGGATTTGTATTTAATTACTTCCTAGATGTCAACCACTGAGCTAGTATAGGAGATGTGGAGTCATGTGACAGGCAGAGGGCCTGCCCTCACAGACATTAAGTTATATAGAGAGAGGCAGGGTGTTGGGATGAAGAATGCCCCCAACATAAAGGACATCCACACCCCAATTCCTGGAACCTGTGAATATTGCTTATAAGGCAAAAAGGACCTTGCAGGTGTGATTAAGTTAAGGATCCTACTAGGAGAGCATCATGGAGTATCCGTAATTATCTAGGTGGCCCTAAGTGCAGCCCCATATCCTTATAAGAGAGGCAGAGGCAGAAGAATGCTAAGTTCTGGAGGGGAGGTATTCTGCGACCACAGGGACAGCAATGGCATGATGCCCCCCCAGCCCAGGAATGCCAGGAGCCATCAGGGACCCAGGAGACATGAACAACTTCTCTCTTGGATTTCAGGCTTTGCTCCAGGACTTCCGGTCTCCGGAGCTGAGAGAGAACAAATTTCTATAGTTTTAAGCCATGAAGTTTGAGGTCATTTGACACAGCAGCCATGGGAAAATAATACAGACTTTGAAAAAGTAAGAAATAGGTAAAGTAAGCAATTACAGATTGCTTCAGGAGCTGCTGAGGAGGAACCAAGCAAGGCATGTGAAGAGGATAATGGGGGAGGCAGCTCACAGCCCCCAGGAAGAATTTTGGGCCCACTGCTGGGCGGGGGGAGACCTTCACTCCCACCCGTGCCATCTCCACAGGCCATCTTCAGCTCTGAGACTTCCCTTTTCCAGCTGACCTGTCTCAGTACTGGGGGGCCTGAGAGGGATGGTGACTCTGCTTTCTCCCTTCATCCCCACTGGGCACTGTGTTCTCTCACCTCTCACCCATCTCCTGACTCTACCCCTTCCCTTCATCTTCTCGGACATAACCCTGCTCATAACTCACCTGAATCACATTGTCTCCCATTTGGCATCTCAGCCTGCTGCCTTACCGGCCATCAGCCAGGCAGCCACCCCTCCCTGCAAACCCTAATGAGCTGTGCTGCTCTGACCACCCTTCATAACCTCACACTGTGGGGAAGACCCAGCCCTGCTGTTGGGACAAGTCTACGAGCCCCTCCTCCTCTCCTTCCCAGGCTCTCGAACCTGACACCGAACTCCTGGGCCCTTCTCCCCCACACTGGGCACCTGTGCCCTTGGGCCTCTGCATGTTTTGTTTTTTCTGCTGAAAGCACTCCTCCCCTTTGCCAAGTTACCCTTCAAGACTCCACTGATGTCTTACGTCTCACATTGGGCTCTCACAGCCCCTCTGCTCTCCCTCTCATTGCCCTCATCAATATGTTCATTCTTTGATTTAATGACTATTTCTCACTGAAACCTCCAAGAGGACAGGGAACCTCCATGAGGACAGGGAACAAGTGTTTCTAACTCATGATGCTTCCTTGAGTAGGCTTAGAAAAGGAAGAGGATCCACCCCATGACCCAAATCTTCTTCTTCGGGAGTATGGTGGGGTGTGAACATTTTTCATCAATATAGCATCATGGTGAACACAAACAGACCCAAAACAGCTTGTTTAGTAGCACCAGGAAAGAGGCAAATAACAGAGAGACATGTCCAAATACGTCATGTGGCAGATGACATGCCCCCCAGGGGCCCTTGCTGAAGCCAGCACCCAAAAAGCAGCCCTGTGGTGATCAAGATCAAATGTGACACTCCAGGTAAGGGGGTTGTCAGGAGAAATTTCACCACAGTAAAGCCACGGAGTTTGCAGTTGACTCTTCAAAAGCATAATAAGCCAGGGAAGGTTTAAAGTTATCTTTCGAGTAAGAGGGCTCTCATCCCCCCGCATTCTGATGGGCGTAATTGAGAGTGATGGGGAAGTTAGAGGAACAGATTTCAGCCTCATCGCTGTACACTCAGCCTGTGATCAGCACTGTTATTGACACATCATTGATATTCCTGGCAATTACAAATACTGTAGTGCTTCACTTTCAGGCAAACTCAGGTCCTAGGGGAACAGACTGGATTCTCACACATCATAAACATCATCCTTCATGTGTGTTCCTAGAAAAAAAAAATGTCAGAATCACTACTCTGGATCAGAGCTAGGGAAACATTTTCTAGAAGGGCTCTTCAGTAAACATTTTAGGCTTTGTGAGCCCTCTGTTCTCCATGGCCATGACTAAACTCCACCACCATAGAGCTTAAGCAGCCTTGGACAAGACAAAGATGAGTAGGAACCACTGTGTGCTAAGAAAACTTTATTTGTGGATACTGAATCACAACATATGATTCATCTTCTGACTTTTTAAAAATGAGGTGAAAATCTGAAACCATTTTTAGCTTGGGACCATACATGATCAGGGGGCAACTGGATTTGGCCCATAGGGTAGAAAATCTTTGCTCTGGATCATTAAGGAAAAAAAAATAGTGAGCTGGTTCATGATAGATTAGAAGTTGTAACAAGCACCAAAATGATTAAGCGTACACAAATATCCAAATACTTTTTTCAAATATAAGGATAAAAAAGCTGTAATAGAAAACATGTTTTAGAACACAGGATATAAACAGGTTAATGAAGCCAGAAATGCAGCAGAAAGCTAAAAAGTAATAATAAATTCCTTATAGTTCATAAAGTGAGAAAATTTCTACCACTTAAAAATCTTAATAAGATGACCGCAATATTTATTTTTAAAGTTTTAGCTAACTACTAGTAAAACTTAAAACATGGCATTTACTTTCCAAACCACAAGAGAATAAAAAAGAAAGGGAAAAGTGAAAAAAATGAAGTCTATATTGCAAAAATCAGGAAACAAATAATCAAGAAAATAATTCTTTACAATTGCAATATTAGAAGAGAGGATTGAGACCCCACATTCTCATGTATTTATTAAATAAGAGATGACCTTTGGAGTCACAACTACAATTCATTCAGAAAACATAATAAAACGGGACACGAATAATAAGAATGTAAGGGAAAAATTCTTCTTATACACCCTTAAAAACACTCTTGCAAATTACTACGTGGTCAAAGAGGAAATTAAGAGTGCAATAATAGAAAAAATAAAACATGAATTTTACAGATTCAAATCTTTGTACTAAAGCTGTACCCACAAGTACACTTATTCCCTTGTCTGCATGCTACATGGAAAGAAAACAAATGAAGTGTGCAAATCACATATTTATAAAATTACTTCAAGCCTTCCTAATTTAAAGAAAGCAGAGGAAAAAACATAATAAAGAAAAAAGCGGAGGGGGTCCCGCTGTGGCACAGTGGGTTAAGGATCCAACTACAGTAGCTCAGGAAGCGACGGTTCCATCCCTGGCCCCACACATTGGGTTAAGGATCCTCCAGTTGCCACAGCTGGGCTTTAAGTCACAGCTGCTGCTGGGATTCCATTCCTGGTCTGGGAACTTCGATGTGCTGCTGGGAGGGCCACAATAACAAAACAAAAAAGAAAGAAAGGAAGGAAGGAGGGAAGGAGGGAAGGAAGGAAAGAAAGAAGGAAGGGAAGGAGGGAAAAAGAAAAGAAAAGAAAGAAAAGGAAAAAGAAAGAAAGCAGAAAACAGTAAGTCAGAAGAGCAAACTAGAGTGTATGAATGAATCAACATACCAGAGCTCTGGAGGGCGCTGGATGGAGCTCGGTGATCATCAGTAGTCAGGAGCCTGAAGTCAGGCTGTTCCACTCAGGAGCCCAGTGGGCAGCCCCAGTGGACCAGGAAGAGGAGTGGGTGCCATGTCCTACCCCCTGCTTGTCTGGTTCCTCTGGGCCCTGTGCTCTCCAGTGGTCATACGGCAAGATGCAAAGCTGCACACAGTGCTTACACATGCCCTTCCCCGACCTCCTTGTCTTTAATCCTCCAGCTCTGCTCCTTCCAGCTAAGCTCTTGGCCACTGCCCTGGTTTATTGTGCACCTCTTACCTCTGCCAGTACATTCAGAATTTGCTTTAAAGTGGACTCTGGCCAGGGCTCTGCATTGTAAGAGCTCCCTATGCCTTCATTTGAATGACAAAGAAGGCGTGTTAGTCTCTGGGATCGCTGGTGTCAGTGTTGCTCAAGCTCTATACCCAGTATCCTTCCCACGCATGTTCAGTTAATAGCCGTAAGTCCCACTGGAGAAAGAGAGTGAAACCAGTCACTGCAAGTAATTAGCATAACCTGGAAAGATCCTTCTCCCGGAGACCTGTCTTCTGTTCTATTGATGGACTTTCACCAGGAACTGGGCAAGGGATCCAGATTTTTGCCCCCAAAGACTAAGAGCTTTTTCTGGATGATTCCTTGAGATCATTTTGGTGACATAAGTCAGGCAATTATTTTCATCGGCCCTCTAACACTTTCACCCTTAGAACCACAATGGGCTAGTTTCCAGGGCCACTGATTCTGCAGGGCCAGGCTCCCCTGACACTGGGGACTTGCTGCTATTTATAGTGATTACCTTCATTTTACCTCTAACTCTAGGTGCCTGGCCTCTGACACTCTAGCAAGTTTCCATCCAGAAGGACGCCAGGGAGACTGGTTCCAGACTAGCCTTGCTTAAATCAGCCCTATGTGACTGGAGACAGCCCGCAGCTGGGCTTCTCGCTGCTGTCACCCCTCTCTGGAGTATTCGTCATTGTGCTAATGACAGGATTGCCCTTGGAATCCTCCAGGGAAGACAGTCAGCTAATGTACTCCCAACACTCAAATAATAACTGCATGTTATAATAACTAAAGACAGCCTATGGGTGAGATATGCAGTAGGACACTGCATGGGGACATGGAGTGCCAAGGCCATGACATGGGCATGGATGGATTCTTCTACAGAAGAAATGGAGACTCTCCCACTGTGGTCCCCAGTTAACAATGTGTTTCCTAACTATGGCCAAGAGCTGTAGGTTAATCTTTCTCCCTTGCTTTGTCAACCTCATTTGGACTTCCTTTTAGGATATAACCTCTTTACCATGTATGCCATGTGGTGGGTCTCACTACCAGAGTTCCTGCTCGCCCCTTGCCCGAGAGTGAGCTCGAGATCCAAGTATGGCCAGCTGGACCCTCTGTCCTGGAGTCTTGAATCTTGAACAGAACGTGCAAGGATGAAACAGTTTGTTGGATCTCATTAATCTCCTTAGTGTTTCCCTGATGTGACCCCTGGTTAGTTCTTGCTACCCAGATCCCAGGCAACATCCTGAGTCCTACTTTTTATGGGAGTATTTCTCCAGTGTTCTTCTTTCTCTCACCTACATAATATCCCTTCAGTAACACCATTTTATGCTTACATTGGTTAAAATAAATTCTTATCACTTAGAATCAAGGCGCCCTAACTGATATGCATGGATATTAGTGCTCCAACCTTACAGAGGAGAAAACCAGGTTTCAGAGTATGGCGGAAATTGCATAAAGTAACCGAATTAGTAAGTAGCAGAACCAACACTCAAGACCTTTGATTCCAAATGGAGTGCTCTTTTTAGGATGACACTATGCCTCCCTCCTATTTTTTTTTTAATTCCTGAAATGAGCCCTAAAAATTTATTTCAGCTGCAGACAATAGTTATAAACATTTGATGTAGATCAGATCTGAATTGCTTCAAGAGATCAAAAGAAGCATGAGCCTTGTTTTCTCATTCAAAAGCTATTTAAAAGCATGAGCTTTGTTTTCTCATTCTTTGTATCCCCTTCCCTAATCCTCAAGCATGCTGTCCTATAAATAGTGTCTTGTATATATCAGATATATTTGCTGATTAATTATCCAAAGGAGAAGTAAACATCCAAGAATTGTTGCACTAATCATCTCTTCAAATGTATCTTTCACCAATTCTCAGATTTTTCCAGTGTGTGTCTGAATCAGTTTTTGCCCTCAGGGGCGCCTGCTCGTCCACAGTCCTCTAGACAGTCCTTCTGAGATATGCTAGATCCTTGTTCCCTGGTCTTCCTCACAGTATTTTGCTCTTCTGATCGTAGTTCTGTGCGTAGATCTGGGAACTTTGGGAGTGGAGGCTTCACGGAAGAATCTTTGGTTCACTGGGTCAGCCTTCCTGCCACTCTGAGGAGCCACCTGTCCTAATCTCCTGCCATTCCAGGTCCTCCTTTCTGCTTCCATGCCCAGGAGGGAATTCAAACAGTGAAGGAGATTTTTTTTTTTCTTTTTCTTTCTTTTTTTTTTTTTTTAATCCATACTCACGGCATGTGGAAGTTCCCAGGCCAGGGACCAAACTCTCGCCAGTGCATCAACCAAACCACTGCAGTGACAACACAGGATCCTGCACCCACTGTGCCACAAAAGAGTTCCAGAAGATTTTTTTTAAACTTCCTCATATAAAGGATATGACTTTCTATTGTGAAAATAAACCATTAACATTTTTTCCAGATAGCGATACTATTGTTTTGTCCACTTTCTTTACAAGTTTATCCCACTAATCTCTCTTTTTCAAATACGGATTTTTTGTTTATTCTTGTGAGGCATATTTCTATATTCTTAGTCTGTATTTTTAGCCTTTTAAGTATCCTCTACTATACACATTTTTTTTCCCAAAGCATTGTACTGTTAAATTAAATCACAAACTCCTTGGAGATAAAGGCTTTATTCACATTTGGGTTCCTGGAGTTCAGAGACTCGCCTATTACCTGGGGTACACATTAAGCATATGCTGGTTGAATGAATGAATGAATGAATGAATGAATATATCCACAATAATTAGGACTGTGTGTATACTGCAGTTCTATGTAAATGTATCCCTTAGTCTCCATAAAATATTCATGTCAACAGTTATCCCCACTCCATTTCAAGCCAAGTATGGCCTTTTGTTGAAATTCTATTAATGTGATGGTGAACATTGAGTCTGATGAGATACTGGCAATTTCAATTAAAGTAATTGCAGCTCCCAGTTCAGCCCAGAGTACAGGGTTTCCCACAGAAGTGGTGGAGAGCAGGGTGGGGGAGGCTGCATGTTGAAATCTGTGGTCTCGGCGTGCGGGTGGGCAGGCGGATCTGGGTTGTAATGTGACTCCTTCCATTCCGATCATCTCCTCTCCTTAGGCCAGTTGTCATCTGCTGGCCACAAAGTGAATTCTAAATTTCCCATTCCTTGTGTTGGCACATGACATACTGTATTGAATTCCCATTAAAGAACATCTCTATCTAGGTTGAAATGAAGGAAAAGGTTGAATTCAAAGGTCGCATGTTTTCCTTTGTAAAGATCACTAAATAGTAGGATGTGAGCACGCTGTATGTTTGAAGTACAATACAGAGGGGATAGAAAGATGAATTTATTTCCTTTTCAAGCTCCGTTTCTATTTGATTTAAGTGAAATAATTGTCATTGAACATCTTCCCACAGGTCAGCTCCATTCTCTTGGAAATGGACAACCATGGGGAGAAAACTTAACACAGCATTCAGGCTGAATTCAGGGGAGGCCAAATCAAAACGTGCAAGGAACATTGATCTCTTAGTTTGAAGCGGCTTTGTCCTGTTTTTCCTCCCTCAAACCCACTCTACATTAATTTATTGTTATTAGCCTCTTCCGCTGAAACTCGTCTGTCACACAGTGGATGTAATAATATGCTATTTAGCATTCTCTGCAGAAGGTAACACAGGCCTTGAATGACAATGCTGGTCATTTCTTTGTACGAAAAGCCCTATAATAATGTTGGGTATCATGAATATTTAACTGGAGATATCTGTTTGTGAATGTGTACGTATCTGCGTACGCATGTGTTTGCCAGACTATGATCCACAGTGAAATGATCCCTAACCAAGAGTGTGCGAATAAACAACTAATGTAAATTCCAGACACCGCAGGACATCCAGTATCAGTGCTACGGGATGTGATTAGCTTCTGAGTCGTGGGACCCTGAGAAACCAAGACAGATCTCGGTGAAACTTAACATACAATGGGAGAAAACCAGAGAGGGAAAAACAGAGTCAGAATGAAACCAGAGACAAATAAATATGAGCTGAAAATCATTAGTGTCAATTACCCTGGTGCAGCTCATATGTGACCAAGTACAAAAATGGTTTGGGGATTAAGTTGCTGAAAAATGCAACAGATAGAATTTGGGGCACATTGATACTTTCTGGAAAGCCTAATTTGGGGTTCAGGGGGACTACAGTCGTATGTTTTGTATTTTTAGTCCTTCTGGTGAGTGGGACTTTCTAGTGAGGGCATGAAACTGACAACAAATGGATTCTGTGAGTGAGAGCACAGTAAAGGGACGTGATGCTCTAAAATGCATTCTTTCTATTGAAAAGCAGAATAAAAACTGCCCTCAAAATATCAGGTTGAAAGGACAGTGTTAATACTTGGTAAACAAGAAAAATGAGTTGTTTTCATTAGGGCTGCCAAAGGAGGGCTGTCCACTGTTTATGACATGGGCTGTATTCTGGCAGGTTACAGGGAGAGGCTGGAAAGGGTCACGTGAGCTCCAGCCCTGCACCCAGTGTATCCATCTCCCCAGCATCATGCCTCCCCCAACACCCACACACAAAGACAAGAATAAAGACCAAGAAATTCGGGTCCATGCAACAAATCATTAAAATCTTCCAGTATCTGACGAGGTCACACAAGAGTACAGACCAGGGAGTTTTTAAAGGCTAGGGTAGGAAATACTCACTTCTCTTAAATTGTTGAGGTTTGCGTAATGGTACAGGATACAGTCTGCCTTTGTACACATTCAGTTGGAGCTTTAAAAAGGATGTGCATGCTGTTCTCGTATATGCTGGTGTGTGCTGTAAATGTTGCTTCCAAACTGTGGGTAATGATGAAGTTGGGTTCTCCTACATTCCTGCTGATTTTCTCTCTAGTCAGTCCATCGGTCACTGAGAAAAGGGGGTGAGTCTGTCCTCTTGAGGTGACCTTTTTGTCATTATGTATTGCTTCCCTTCCATCTCTGGTAATTTACTTTACTCGAAAATCCACTTAAGTACTAAGAGAGGCACTCTTGGTTCTTTTGATTAATGTTTGTATGGTATATTTTTCCATCCTTTTACTTTCAATTTACCTATATCATTGCATTGGAAGTGAGACCAAATAGAGTTTGGTCATGGTTTTGTAATTCATTTCGTCAATCTCTATCTTTTATTCTCTATTTTTAGATCACGTGCATTTAATGTAATTTTCAGTATGTTAGGACTTAAATCTGCCATTTTATTTTTTATTACATTTCATGCTCTGGTTTTTGTTTCTCTGCTTTATTTTTTCTGATTTCCTGTAGGTTGCTTGGACATTTTTTTAAAGTTTCATATTGATTTATCCAAAATGTTTTTTAATGTATCTCTGGCTTTTTAGTGGTTGCTCTAGGGATCATATTATACATACACACTTCTTTCTTTCTTTCTTTTTGCTTTTTGCTTTTTTAGGGCCACACCCATGGCACATGGGAGATCAAATTGGAGCTACGGCTGCTGACCTATGCCACAGCAATGTGGGATCCAAGCCGCTTCTTTGACCTACACCACAGTTCACACAACGCCAGATCCTTAACCCACTGAGTGAGGCCAGGGATCAAACCCACATCCTTATGGATACTAGTTAGATTAATTTCTGTTGAGCCAGTATGGGAACTCCCACACTTCTTTCTGACAACCGTGTTTTTTCTGAGAAATCCATTATCAGTTGAATTCTTTTTCCCATAAAATTAAGATGAGGTTTCTTTCTTCCTTATTTCAGAATCTTTTTTCTTTGAGTTTCAAGTTTGACAAGTATCTCTCCTGGTACAGATTTCTTTGGATTTATATTGTTGGGCTTTTCTCAGTTTCTTCACTCTTTACGTTTATATAGTTCATCAAATGGGACAGTTTTTTAGCCCTTCCCTCTTTCTTCTCTCTTTCTGGAGATGTGATGATGCAAATGTTATATCTTTTACTTTAATATCATATGTCCTTTAGATCCTAGTCACCTTTTTTTTTCTAGCCTATTTTCTCTTTGTTGTTCAGACTGGGTAATTTCTATTGTTCTGTTAGGTCTACTGATTCTTTCTTCTGTTCTATTCATTCTGCTATTGAGCCTATTCATTGAGTTTTTATTTTAGCTAATTATTTTCCATTCTAAGGTTTCAATGTGTTCTTTATATCTCCTTTTTTGTTGTTGAGACACTGTATTTATTTTCTGAGACTTTCTACTCTTTATCTGTTATAAGCATATTTGTAGTTATTCTTTGAAGAGATTTTATGAGAGCTGCTTTAAAATTCTGTCAGATAATTCTAATATTTCCGAATCTCAGTGTTGTCATCTGTTGATTGCCTTTTCTTATTCAAATTGAGATTTCCATGGTTGTTGGCATAAGAAATGATTTTTCCCTATTGAAATTTAGGGTATCATATCATGAAATCCTGGATCTTATTTAAACCCTCTGATTTACCTGGCTATTCCTGCCACTGCTCTGACTCAGCTGATACCACCCTGGGTGGGAGAGACAGGAGCATCTTCTTCTCTCCCCACGTGGCCCCTACTGACACATGATGGAATGGTCTCAGTACTCTGGGAATTGGAGAAATTCCTGACTCTCCACTAAGCCTCCTCATCACTGCCTCACTGCATCTTTGCTTCCAAAGGAGAGTGGGAGTAGGCAAAGTCCAGGCTTGCCAGGTGGTCTCCATTGACACCAATGGCACTGGGGAAAACTTACATCACATGCCACAGGAACAGCAGAAAAAAAAAAAAGTTAAAACTTAGAATAATAAAAACTTTATGACAGGAGTTCCCGTCATGGAGCAGTGGTTAACGAATCCAACTAGGAACCATGAGGTTGCGGGTTCAGTCCCTGCCCTTGCTCAGTGGGTTAACGATCCGGCGTTACCTTGAGCTGTGGTGTAGATTGCAGACGCAGCTCGGATCCCGCGTTGCTGTGGCTCTGGCGTAGGCCGGAGACTACAGCTCCGATTAGACCCCTAGCCTGGGAACCTCCATATGCTGCGGGAGCGGCCCAGGAAATAGCAAAAAGACAAAAAAAAAAACAAAAACAAAACTTTATGACAAGTTGTCAAAGGCATATTCAAAAAATTATAGATATAGTACATTAATTTTTTAAAAGAAAAAGTGAAAATAAATCACTTAAATGTTAATTCAGTAGGTTTTAAAGGGAAAATAAGACAGCCAATAGGAAGGAAATAAAGAAAAAGTAAAGATGAATGAATCAGGAACTAAGAAAAAAAAAAGCTAGTATTTTTTAAGTTACATTCAAGAATTGACTTCTCAGAATAACAATGCATAGACAAATTTTTGACAGATATAATCAGGATACTAAAAGACTAAACCCCCAAATTATAGAAAATTAATATTAAGAAGGGAGTCCTGACAATAGACAGATAAATATTTTGAATTATTGAGAATAACTTTTAAATTTTAAAGAAATAAAAGGGAAGTTTTTATCAAAATGAATTGCTCTCCAGAAAATAGTTACCAAAGTTGACTTACAAATAAGAAGATAATCTTGAAATTGTAAAGAAATAACTTCAGAACCATGATTTTTTTTTCCTAGTTGCAAGACAAGGAAATTGTCATGCCTTTTGAAATGTCTCATAGCATATTGAAGCAGATGGAATTTCT
The DNA here is from genome assembly GCF_054392235.1 of Sus scrofa. NCBI lineage: Eukaryota > Metazoa > Chordata > Mammalia > Artiodactyla > Suidae > Sus > Sus scrofa. The sequence goes on along the minus strand of NC_139383.1, from coordinate 159,139,405 downwards.
AGTTTCCTAATCATTCACTAGATGGAGGGGATTCGAGAGAGCTCTTAGTGAGCTCTTGGAGGAGCTCACATTCTAGCTCACGGGGGTGGGGAGGGGATAAGCACATTAGCCAGGACACCAACTGATCAGAGATAATACAACTGCATGATAAAAGGCATCTTTGCTTCCACAAGTCTTTTGTTAAATCAAGACCGAAAGGATATTTCCTTAGTCTTACAAATATAAACACCTCAAACAAGTAGTCTAATTGCTTGGTGGGAGAACACTGGACACAATCCATTTAAAATCAGATCATGAATGAGAATGATTATTTAACAGTGTTGTGGAATTTTGTTTATGGTTTAATACAATAAAAATGAGACAACTAGAGGATTTGATAAAATAAAATTATTAAGAGAGTTAATATAAATGTCTATTTATTGAAATATTTAATAATAATCAATTTTAAAAATTCAAAATATTGGCATTCCAGCTGTGGCTCTGGAGGTTAAGAATCTGACTAGCATCCATGAGGATGAAGGTTTGACCTCTGGCCTTGCTCAGTGGGTTAAAAGTTCCAACATCACTGCAAGCTTCAGGTTAGGTCACAGACACAGCTTGGATCTGGTGTTGCTAATGGCTTATGGCATAGGCTGGCAGCTGCAGTTCTGATTCAAGCTCTAGCCTGAGAACTTCTATAAGCTTCAAGTGTGGTCCTAAAAAAAAAAAAATATCTAATATATCAACCATAAACAGAAAGGAAAAGAAGTTAATTGTTAATGAATGGGTTCATTAAAATGGAAAGTTACAAATATATACTATACATAGAAAACCCTAAGGACTCCATCCCAAAACGACTTGAACTGATTAATAAATTCAGCAAAGTAGCAGGATATAAGATTAACATTCAGAAGTCAGTGGCATTTCTGTATACCAGCAATGAAACATTAGAAAAGGAATACAAAAATAGGATACCTTTTAAAATTGCACCTCACAAAATCAAATACCTCGGAATACACCTGACCAAGGAGGTAAAGGACCTATATGCCGAGAACTATCAAACTTTAATCAAAAGAAATCAAAGAATATGTAAAGAAATGGAAAGATATTCCACGCTCCTGGATTGGAAAAATCAATATTGTAAAAATGGCCATACTACCCAAAGCAATCTATAGATTCAATGCAATCCCTATCAAATTACCCATGACATTTTTCACAGAACTAGAACAAACAATCCAAACATTTATATGGAACAACAAAAGACCCAGAATCGCCAAAGCAATCCTGAGAAACAAAAACCAAGCAGGAGGCATAACTCTCCCAGACTTCAAGAAATACTACAAAGCCACAGTCATCAAAACAGTGTGGTACTGGTATCAAAACAGACAGACAGACCAATGGAACAGAATAGAGAACCCAGACATAAACCCTGACACCTATGGTCAATTAACCTTTGAAAAGGGAGGCAAGAACATAAAATGGGAAAAAGAAAGTCTATTCAACAAGCATTGCTGGGAAACCTGGACAGCTGCAGGCAAAGCAATGAAATTAGAACACACCCTCACACCATGCACAAAAATAAACTCAAAATGGCTTAAAGACTTAAATATACGACAGGACACCATCAAACTCCTAGAAGAAAACATAGGCAAAACACTCTCTGACATCAACATCATGAATATTTTCTCAGATCAGTCTCCCAAAGCAATAGAAATTAGAGCAAAAATAAACCCATGGGACCTCATCAAACTGAAAAGCTTTTGCACAGCAAAGGAAACCAAAAAGAAAACTAAAAGACACCTTACAGAATGGGAGAAAACAGTTTCAAATGATGCAACTGACAAGGGCTTAATCTCTAGAATATATAAACAACTTATACAACCCAACAGCAAAAAAACCAATCAATCAATGGAAAAATGGGCAAAAGACCTGAATAGACATTTCTCCAAAGAAGATATACAGATGGCCAACAAACACATGAAAAAATGCTCAACATCGCTGATTATAAGAGAAATGCAAATCAAAACTACCATGAGATATCACCTCACACCAGTCAGAATGGCCATCATTAATAAATCCACAAATAACAAGTGCTGGAGGGGCTGTGGAGAAAAGGGAACCCTCCTGCACTGTTGGTGGGAATGTAAACTGGTACAGCCACTATGGAGAACAGTTTGGAGATACCTTAGAAATCTATACATAGAACTTCCATATGACCCCACAATCCCACTCTTGGGCATCTATCTGGACAAAACTCTACTTAAAAGAGACACATGCACCCACATGTTCATTGCAGCACTATTCACAATAGCCAGGACATGGAAACTACCCAAATGTCCATCGACAGATGATTGGATTCGGAAGATATATACACAATGGAATACTACTCAGCCATAAAAAAGAATGACATAATGCCATTTGCAGCAACATGAATGGAACTAGAGACTCTCATACTGAGTGAAAAGAGCCAGAAAGACAAAGACAAATACCATATGATATCACTTATAACTGGAATCTAATATCCAGCACAAATGAACATCTCCTCAGAAAAGAAAATCATGGACTTGGAGAAAAAGACTTGTGGCTGCCTGATGGGAGAGGGAGGGAGTGGGAGGGATCGGGAGCTTGGGCTTATCAGACACAACTTAGAATAGATTTACAAGGAGATCCTGCTGAATAGCATTGAGAACTTTGTCTAGATACTCATGTTGCAACAGAACAAAGGGTGGGGAAAAAAATGTAATTGTAATGTATACATGTAAGGATAACTTGATCCCCTTGCTGTACAGTGGGAAAATAAAAAAATAAAAATAATAATAATAAAAAAAATCATAGACTATGTAATGGAAAAAAGATGTCTGCCACAATTTCAACTAAAACATATTATACCACAGAATAAAACATAATTCTTTTAAAAATTTAATGTATAGGAGTTCCCGTCATGGCTCAGTGGTTAATGAATCCAACTGGGAACCATGAGGTTTTGGGTTCGATTCCTTGCCTTGCTCAGTGGGTTAAGGATCTGGTGTTGCAGTGAGCTGTGGTGTAGGTCACAGACGTAGCTCAGATCCTGCATTTCTGTGGCTCTGGCATAGGCCGGTGGCTACAGCTCCACCTGGACCTCTAGCCTGGGAACCTCCATATGCCAAGGGTGCAGCCCTAGAAAAGACAAAAAAACAGACAAAAAAAAATTTTAATGTATAAAAAAACCTGAAATAGATAAAATCTTGAATAAATGAAAACATATCGATCATATTTCTTTATGGCATGACTGAATATTTTTAGAATATGTCATTTCTCCACAAATTAAAACAATTGCAATCAAAATTCTAAGTTACCTAAGGAATAATAAAAATACAAGGAATATTTTGAAAAACGAGAGTGAGAAAGGAATCCAACTAACTTTGCCAAATATTAATTAATAGACTTAAGGGTAGCCATGTATACTAATGGAACAGAATGGGAAGCCACAAACAGAACTATTTGTATATGTTTTAGCATTAAGTAAGGCATGCATTACTCATCATTGGAAAGATTATTAGTTAATTACTGAGAGAATAAAAATTGTTTGGCACCTCCCCCAGTCATATCATAATAAACAAAAGGAAGACTGAAGAGCTCATTGTAAAAAAAGAAAAGAAAAATATAAAAACTTAAAACAGCCAGAATATTTTAGTAGATAAATGCTTTCTTTGCATGAGAGCAAAGAAAGAAGTAATAAAGGAATACAAACTCTATTGCAAGGTTTTTAATTGTTTCCACTTCCTAAAAGAAAATCCATCAAAAACAAAAATAAAATATAAATGGAATTCAAAAATAAATTAGTATACTTTTTGACCCCCTTAATCCACTTTTGGGGTCAAAACGCCTACATTTTCACGAGTGGCTCAGTGGAAACAAATCTGACTAGTTCGGATCCTTGCCCTCACTCAATGAGTTAAGGATCCAGCATTGCTGTGAGTTGTGTTGTAGGTCTCCGATGTGGCTTGGATCTGGCGTTGCTGTGGCTGTGGCATAGGCCCACAGCTACAGCTCCAATTTGACTCCTAACCTGGGAACTTCCATATGCCTTGGGTGCAGTCCTTAAAAAAAAAAAAAGGCAGGGAGTTCCCGTCGTGGCGCAGTGGTTAATGAATCCGACTAGGAAACTTGAGGTTGCGGGTTCAGTCCCTGCCCTTGCTCAGTGGGTTAACGATCCGGCCTTGCGTTGCCGTGAGCTGTGGTGTAGGTTGCAGACATGGCTCGGATCCCGCGTTGCTGTGGCTCTGGCGTAGGCCAGCGGCTACAGCTCCGATTCGACCCCTAGCCTGGGAACCTCCATATGCCGCAGGAGCGGCACAAAGAAATAGCAAAAAGACAAAAAAAAAAAAAAAAGGCATATATTTCCAGTTATAATATAAGTAAGTCATAGGTATATAATGTACAGCATGGTGACTATAGTTTGTAATATTATATTGTACAGTTGAAAATTCCAAAGGGTAAGTAGATCCTAAAAGTTCTTCTCACAAGGGAAAAAAAAAACTTGTAAATATATGTGGTGACAGATGTTAACTAGAGACTAATTGTGGTGATCATTTTGTCACATACACAAATATTAAATCATTATATTGTACACCTGAAATGAATATAATGTTATGTCACTTGTACTTTAAAAATTCATGTAATGCATCAATCAACATACTAAAATAGAAAAATCATGTAATCATACCAATAGTCGTATAAAAAGCATTTGATAAAATCCAATACTTATTTATATTTTTAAAAACTTTTAGTAAACTAGGAATAGAGGGGAAATTTTTCAACTTAATAAAGACTGTCTACAAAAAAATCTACAGCTAGTATCATACTTAATAGTGGGAAACTCAAAGTGTCCCACTAAGATCAGGTACAAGGAGAGATACGCCCTCTCAGCACTCCTTTTCGACATTGTACTGCAAGTTCTAGCTAATGCTATAAGATAAGAAAAAGAAACAAAATGTATACAAATAAAGGAGGAAATAAAACTATCTTTGCTTATGATAAGATTGTCTATGTGGAAAATCAACAAAAAGAAACTTTTGGAATTAATATAACAAGATTTTAGGATACAAAGTTAGTATACAAAAGTGAATTGCTTTCCTATATACTAACAATGAACAAGTGGAATTTGAAATTAAAAACACAACATCATTTACATTAGCACCCCCCAAAACAAAATACTTAGGTATAAATCTGAGAAAATATATCAAAGATCTACATGTGAAAAACTGAAAAACTCTAATGTAAGTTATCAAAGAAGAACTAAATAAGTGGAGAGATATTCTGTGTTCATGGATAGAAAGCCTCAATTTTGTCAAGATGTCAATGCTTCTCAACTTGATCTATAGATTCGAGAGCAATGCCAATCAAAATCCAAGCAAGTTTTTTTTATGGATAGTGTGAAATTTATTCTACAATTTATGTGGAATGGCAAAAAAAAAAAAAAAAAAGAAGAGCCAACATAACATTGAAGGAGAAGAACAGGTGGAGAAGAAGCAATACCTAAATTCAAGACTTATGGAGCTCCCACTGTAGTATCATGGGTTAAGGATCTAGCACTGCCACAGCCATGGTGTAGGTCATGACTACAGCTTGGATTCAGTCTCTTCCCTGGGAACTTTCATATGCTATGGGTAGGGAAAAAAAAAAAAAACTTACTATGAAGCTATGTTAATTAAGACACGTGGAACTAGTAGAAAAGGAGGAAAGTATGCCAATGGAACAGAAAAGAGACCCCAGAAACAGACCCACAAAGGAGCAAAGACAATATAATTCTACAAAAAGAGTCTCTTCAACCAATGGTGCTGGAATATCCACATGTAAAACAAGGAATCTAGATACAGATCTTACACCTTCACAGAATTAAACCAGAACTGATCATATACCTAAACGTAAGACGAAGATTAAAAATAAAAGTAAAACTCCTAGAAGATGACATGACCCTGGGGATAACTATGACTTTTTAGATAAAATGCAAAAGGCCTGATCCATGAAAGAAATCACTGATAAGCTGGACTTCATTAAAATGAAAACTTCTGTTCTCAGAAAGGAAAGGTCAAGAGAATGAGAAGGTAAGCCACAGATTGGGAGGAAATATTTGCCAAAGACACATCTGATAAAGGAATGTTATCCAAACATACAATGAACCGTTTAAACTCAACAGGAAGCAAAAACACCCTGATTAAAAACTGGGTCAGGAGTTCCCATCTTGGTTCAGCCGTTAATGAACCCAATTAGTATCCACGAGGATGTGGGTTCGGTCCTTGGCCTCACTCAGTGGGTCAGGGATCCCGTGTTGCTGTGGCTGTGGTGTAGACCAGCAGCTGTAGCTCCAATTCGACCCCTAGCCTGGGAACTTCCATATGTCTTGGGTGTGGCTCTTAAAAGACAAAAGACCACTAAAAAAAAAAAAAAAAAAAAAAACATGGATCAATGGTGTTAACAGACACTTCACCAAAGATATACAGATGGCAAATAAGCATATGAAAAGATGTTCCACATCATATGTCATCAGGGCCGCACCCAAGGAATATGGAGGTTCCCAGACTAGGGGTCTAATCGGCGCTGTGGCTGCTGGCCTGTGCCACAGCCACAGCAACGTGGGATCCAAGCCACATCTGTAACCTACACCACAGCTCACAGCAACACTGGATCTTTAACCCACTGAACAAGGTCAGGTATCAAATCCACAACCTCATGATTCCTAGTCGGATTCATTAACCCCTGAGCCATGACGGGAACTCCGAGCAATTGCCTTTCTTAGTAGTTACCCAAAGGGGTTTAAAACTTATGATCACAAAAAAAGCCTGCATGAGGATGTTTATAGTAGCTTTATTCATAACTGTGAAAATTTGGAAGCAACCAGGATGTTCTTCAGTAGGTGATCAATAAGTAGTAGATCAATAAGCTGTGATGCATGCACACAACAGAATATTACTTGGCCCTAAAAAGAAAGGAGCAATCAAACCATGAAAAAAAGTGGAGGAAACTTGAATACATATTACTGAGTGAAAGAAGTCCATCTGAGAGGGCCACATACAGTATGAATCCAAATACATGACATTCTGGAAAAGGCAAAACTATGGCAATAATAATGATCAGTTGTTGCCAGGGGTGGGGAAGAGAAAAGGATGAATAAGAGAAATACAAAGGATTTTTAAGCCAGTGAAAATACTCTGCAAGATACTGTAAGGATGGATGCATATCATTACACATTTGTCCAAAACCATAAAATAGACACTACCAAGAATCAACCCTAATTTAACCTGTGGGCTTTGTATGATGTATTAATATAGGTTCATCAGTTATAACAAATGTACTTCCCTAGTGGGGGCTGCTGATAGTGGGGGTGGGGGGAGGCTGTGATGTGGGGGGTAGGGAGTACATGGGGAATCTCTTACTTTCCCTCAATTTTTTGAACTTAAAACCGCTCTAAAAAAAAGTCTCCATCTTAAAAATTTAATATAAATAGCAAACACAAAAATGCTACAAAATTTTGACAAACTAATTATCTTTTTTATATAAAATTCTGACAAATCAAAGGGAAATTAAAATACAAAAACTGAAAAAAGAATGGTTTCCAAATCGAGTATTTTCTCAAATTGGCATTTTTACAACAAATCCAGTGCTGAAAATTCTCAAAATATAATTTCAACTCAAAATTAGCTAAATGTGTACCAATATTCTGTAATAAACTATATGGGAAAAGAATCTGAAAAAGAAGGAATGTGTGTATATCTATGAATGAATCACTTTGTTGTACAGCAGAAGGTATCACAACACTGTAAGTCAACTATACTTCAATAAAATTTTAAATATGAAAAAAAAGCAAAAAAAAAAAAATAAAGCATTATCTGGGGAGTTCCCTAATGTCTAGTAGTTAGGACTCAGTGCTTTCACCACCACCTGGGTTCAGTCCTTGGTCTGGGAACTGAGATTCCACATCAAGCCTCTGTAAGCCATGTCAAAAAATAAAAGTTAAAAAAAAATAAAAAGTAATTATAAAAAATTAACTAAATGTGTATAGGCATATATACATATGCACACATGCTATACAAAGTTTTCATCTTAAACATAACAGGGCAACAGCATTTCACCAGTTGAACAAGGTACGAGTTACTGTAATCAACAAAGACAAGTCCACAAGCGATGCGCTTCAAAGAGCAAACGTCCTGAATGTGCCCTGAGTGTTGCTGTCACCGTCACGACGGCTGTGAGTCACAGGCACTGGACTTCTCCCACTGACTCCCATGCTGGTAGAGACTCTGGTCTTCCGGGCACCCACCTGAGAGACAGGCCGGAAGCAGGACCTAGAGAGAGTGACCGGGGAGTGGTAGGTCACCGTGTCCTGGCAGTGGCAACCAGAAGTCACAAAGACCACTGGAGAGTGAAATGCTCACTGTCCCCACCCAAGGTCAGTGGCAAGTCCAAGCACTTGTCCTTGAGATGCGGCAGTTCTCACACCTGCATCACCCCTTCCCCACAGGCCCCCAAGATCACTACTGTTCCCTGTGTCCCAGGCTCCCCATCCTCCCCATGGTCCCTGAAACTTAAACATAATCTCTGTCAAGAGTGCAAACTTCCTCTCCCATTATTTTGATCGATTTTATTAATAAAATTGCTGTGTGTTTTCAAACATTTTCATCCCATAAATACAGGCCGAATAATAGCTCGCTGCCTTTAAGCATCCCGTATCTATTGCCGGTTTTTATTAAAAATAGGAAATAGAGACAGAGAAACAGCAATTAATTCTCCTGTAGAGACCAGTGTCTCCCATGTTTGAGTTTAAAATTGTGAGAACAAAACTAACAAAATTTGCTGACCCCAGTAATTGTTATCGTGCAGACAATCGTTGCTGAGTGCCAGGTCCTTACTTCCTAGGGTCTCTTCTCTATGCCTGTCTTTTCCTTCCTCTTCCTTTCTTTCACCTCTGAGCCCTTTAGAAATGACATGGGATACATTTGGCAGACCTGCTTCTTTCCTGGCATCTGAAAGGCCACATAAACAAGAGAGCCCAAGAGATGGGGAGAGTCTTTGTCAGGTGGTATCAGACTTCCCATCCTAATCTAATCCAGATTTGGGGAATAACTCTTGGTGGGCCCTGCTGTCCACAACGCTGCACTGCTGCCTGGTGCTCCTGGAGGCTCAGCTCTCAGAAAAGGCCTCGCTCCTCACAGCCCTGAGAGTTACAGGTGCGCTGCACTGGCATCCCCAAAGCAGGCTCGGGGCTTCTGGACATGTCAAGAGAGGACGTTACATCCACCGAGATCTGCAGGCCCAGGGTTTTGACACGTGACACACAGTTACAGCCTGACCGGTCACAGTCATAAAACGCTTCATTTTCCCCAGCTCTTCCCTCTCCCCTTTCGCTGCCTGCCAGGCTGCCCCACAGCTGACACCACATGTGTGAGTGGGACAAAATTCAGCTGTCAGCTCAGTGGTGCAGAAACACACTCGCCAACAAGAAAGAAGAAGAAGAAAAAAAAGGAACTGTAAACTTTTGGCAGGATATGAAATGCTAGTGTCGTGGGGGAAAATTGGCAACCAAGACACAGAGAAGAATTTATTTTTTGCAAAAAAAAGCATCTATGAAATCTGTTCCTCCCTGCACCATCCCCCTTCCCAGGTAGAGAAGGCACTAGCTTTTGCTTAAGGATACACCTCTGAGCCGTTCATAGGAGATGAGGAGCATTTGCAGATATGTAATCAATCCGCTCTGGTACCAAACTCCATCAGGGCCTCTCACCTGCTCACTCCACCAGCTGAGCATCTGGGAAGTTAACCAAGGGAACCCCATTCCTAAAATAGTCCCCTCCTTGAACCACTGAGCCAGGTTTACCCCCTCAATCCGACCCCCTTGTACATGGCAGGGCTTCCCAGGTAAAAGGGTATGGGAAACAGGGAGCACCACTGGAAGGCTTCGAGTTTTCCGAGTGAGACTGGAGATGCGGGGAGGGAGCAACAGTGGGGAGAAAAAAAAAGAGAGAGAGGAAGAATTACTGAAACCTAGCAGAGACAAGTACAAATCAATTACCCTAAAAAGCAGATGTGAAATGAAACCACATAAATATACAAGGCACTTACATTGTATTAAAGTAATGCTGAAATTACAGAGCCATCAGCCGCAGGCCTGAGGAGGGGCTGCACCCTGGGCCCCGAGGTTTAGGGCCTCCCTGGGAGGGAATGACAGCCCCACCAAAAAATAAAAAATTAAACCCACCACTGGACTATGGAGCATGAGAAGGTAGTGTTGGCATTGGGCTATGTCTTTATGGGCATAGAAGGATTACTTTGAAAATGACAAGAGATTTCCTTTCGAGACAATAGCAACCAAATAGGGCTTGAGGCTATAAGGCAAAGATGCTAAGTCCCCTTCTTAACTATCCAAAGCAGGAGTAAAGATTTTAGACTGCTCGGAGATGACTTAGCTACAGTTTTATTTTCCAAATTTCACTCTTCTTAACCTTTTAAAACAACACTAGTAGATCTTTTTCTTCTTTGGGGGCGCGGGGGTGGGGGGGCTGTACCTGCAACATGTAGAAGTTCCCCAGGCCAGGGACCGAACCCATGCCACAGCAGCAACCCCAGCCATAGAAGTGACAGGATCCTTAACCACTAGGCCATCAGGGAGCTCCTAGTAGATCATTTTGTAAGCAAAACACTTTATATATTTTTTCACTACTGCAAAAGAAAACATAACCCTTGGATTCTTCCAATATGAAATTTTCAGTTTAAAAAAAAAAAACTAATAATTGAGATGAGAGAAAATGATACTTCTCTCATTAAGGAATTGCCTCATGCCGTCCTCAGGGCACCCAGGCAATCCCTGGGTTCCACCGCAGGGAATGATTCAATAATTCCACAGCCCAGGAAAGCTCTGTCTCCCCAGGCCGACAGCCCGGCTTTGTGCTGTTCTGAGTGTCTCCTGACGGGCTGCAGCATTATTGTTCAATTGAGAGCTGGTTTACAGATAAAGGTGGCCCTGTCAGAAGTTCTGAATAGCTCCAAGCTAATTGGTGACCCTAACAGGCCCAATTAGCTGTTACAGGCTCAGCGAGGCAGCCCCTGGGACCCATCCTCTCCTGCTCACATACTGTGTGACTCTCCCTGCGCTGCTGCCTTGGCTCCGGGCTTTGTAGTCACCATTCAGCAGATCAAAGGTTTATTAGGAAGAATGCCTGCCACATCGGCCTCTGCAGGCCCAGACACAGGCGTCCCATAGGGCTGCACACACTGCAGAAAAACCGGAAGCACCCGTGAGGATGAGCAGGAACCCAGCGGTATTTTTAGTGCAGGTCCCAAATGTGCTTTGATGGCTGCAATTTGATGAAACAATCCCAAGCATTTAGTTCCAATAAACTCCCCAGTCATCAACACTGGCTATAGCACGGCCCCCCCACCCCCCACCCTCAGCTGGATCCCTGAAAGCGGGGGTGCCCACCAGCCTTTACAGCAGGCATGTTCCTCCCACCCGCAGACCTGCCTGACCTCAGGGGCACCCACCCCTCCACCAACACGCACATGCACACACATGCACACGCATACACATGCAGACACAGCAGGGCGTTCACTCTCTTTTACCTAAAATTTAACCATGCTCTTGTTCTAGAATCACTCGTGGTCATGGTGTATAAAATAAAGAAAATAGCCAAGAAACAGAGAGAAAAGGAAGAGGACCCACACCATCCTCACACAACATTTAGACTTCAGTTTACTGGAATTTATCATCATTTAAGATACCTCATAATGTCATGAGTAGCAACAACATAATATTCTATCCTGTGCTGTAGTTTGTTCCCCACTCTCTAATACTTCTGTCACATAAATAAGTGTTTCATATTTTTGTTAATATAAGCATTCTACATAAACCTTTTTCTATATTTGGAGGTGATTATTTTAGGATTTATTCCAAAGTAAAATTAGTCAAAGGATATTGATCCATGTCGCCAAATTGTCACCCAAAAGAACTGAAATGTCCTTTTCTCTGCCCAAAATGTGTGACAATGGTTTACCAGATATTTATCAGTGTTGTGTTATTATTTGGGGAAATATTTATCAAATTTTTTGTTAGATTACCATTATAATTGAACTTTGTGCCATCTGTTTGAAATTTGTGGAAAATTTTGTTGTGTCTTTTATCCATTTATCTAGTAGGTCTTTAACAATTTTTCTAATTGATTACATGACTTCTTTATATAGCATAGATATTTATCCTTCATTGTTAAGTATTCCAAGTTGTTTCTTTCAATGTTGGCTACTTTAAGTACAGACATATGTTTTCTATATCCTTATCTAGTCAGATCTATCAGTATCCTATTAATTCTATTGCTTTAGGTTTAGAAAACTTTTCCAAGAAATCAAATACATATTAAATTAAACAACACATTCCTGAACAACCAATGGTTAAAAGAAAAAAAAAAAAGTCCAAAAACTCTTTGAAACAAATGGAAATGGAAAACCAACATACGAAAACTCATAGGGTGTATCAAAAGCAGATGTAAGAGGAAATTTTATAGTGAAAAACACCCCCATTAAGAAAAGAAAAAGATCTCAAACAACCTAACTGTACACCTGAAGAAACTAGAAAAAGAAGAACAAACTCAATTCCAAGTTCACAGGAGGAAAGAAATAACAAATATCAAAGCAGAAATAAATTAAATAGAGACCATAAAAACAAGAGGGAAGGTTAATGAAACTAAGAGGTAGATTTTTGAAAAGACAAAATTGACAAACCTGTAGCTAGACTAAGGAAAAAAGAGAGAAGACTCAAATCAGAAATTAAAAAGGGTACCACAGAATCACAAAAGATCATGTAAGACTACTCTGAGCAATTATACACCAACAAACTGGGTAACCAAGAAGAAGTAGATACATTCCTAGCAAAAACAATGTACTAAGACTAAATCATCAAGAAATAGAAAACAGAACAGATCAATGATGACTAGGGAGACTGAATCAGTAATCAAAAATCTCTCAACAAACCAAATTCAGGGACCAGATGGCTTCCCCATTGAGTCCTACTAAATATTTTAAAATATTTAATACCAATCCTTCTCAAAGCCATCTATATTTGTTATCACCATCAAAACTCCAATAAGCATTTTTTATAGAAATAGAAAAAAAAAACACTTCTAAAATTTATATTGAACCACAGAAGATCCTGAACAGGCAAGGAAATCCTGAGAAAGAACAAAGCTAGAGGTATCATACTCCCTGAATTTGAACTATACTACAAATCTGTAATAATCAAAACAGTATGGTACTGGTATAAATATAGACACATAGATCAATGAAACAGAATTGAAAAATAAACCTGGCATATACAGTCAACCAACATTTGAGAAGGAAGTCAAGAACATACAGTGAGGAAAGGACAGCCTCCTCAATAAATGGTGTAGGACCTATATGTGGAATCTAAAAAAAAAAAAAAAAAAAAAAAAGGATACAGTGAACTTATTTGCAGAACAGAAACAGACTTTGAAAATCTTATGGTTACCAAATGGGACAGGTTGGGCGGGGGAAGGGTGGACTGAGGGTTTGGAATTGGTATATGCAAACTGAGATATACGGAATGACTGGCCAACAAGGGACTTGCTATATAGCACAAAGAACTTGACCTGATATTCTGTGATAATCTATGTGGGAAAAGAATCTGAAAGAGAATAGATGTGTGTACATGTATAACTGAATCACTTTGTTGTACAGCAGAAATTATCATAACTTGTAAATCAACCATACTTCAATAAAACTTTAAAATAAATAAAGTAAAGTGAAATAAAAAAATTTTTTAAAACCTGTGTTGAGAAAACTGGGTCATCACAATCAGAATGAAACTGGACCCTTATCTTACCTCACTTACAAAATTTAACTGGAAATGGAATAAAGATTTAAACATAAGGCCTGAAATAATGCAACTCCAAAAAAATTAGGGAAAAATCTCCCTGACATTAATCTTGGCAATTATTTTTTGAACCAGATAACAAAATCACAAATACCAAAAGCAAAAATAAATAATAGGACTACTTCAAACTAAAAAGCTTCTGCACAGCAAAAGAAATAATCAACAAAATGCAAAGGCAGCCTATACAATGAGAGAAAATATCTGATAAAGGGTTAACACCCAAAATATGTTAAGGAACACATACAACCCAATAACAAAAAACAAATTCCTGATTAAGAAATAAGCATAGGAACTGAATACACATATATTTTCAAGAAAGATACACAAATGGTGAGCAAGTACACGAAAAGGTGCTCAAAATAACAATGTTATATCATCTTATACCAGTTAGAAAGGCCATTATTGAAACAATAAGCCTCACCAAGTGCTGGTGAGGATAAGGAGAAAAGGGAATCTTTTTTTTTGTCTTTTCTAGGGCCACTCCTGCGACATATGGAGGTTCCCAGGGTAGGGGTCGAATTGGAGCCGTGGCCACCGGCCTACACCAGAGCCACAGCAATGAGGGATCCGAGCCACATCTGTGACCTACACCACAGCTCACGGCAACGCCGGATCCTTAACACACTGAGCAAGGGCAGGGACCGAACCCGCAACCTCATGGTTCCTAGTCGGATTCCTTAACCACTGCGCCACGAAGGGAACTCCAAGAAAAGGGAATCTTTGTGCACTGTTGGTGGGAACACAAATTCGGGCAGCCGTTATGGAAAACTGTATGGAGTTTCCTCCAAAAATTAAAAATAGAATTACTGTATTATCCAACAATATCACTTAAGATACATATTCAAATAAAATAAAATTGCTGTTAGAGACATATCTTCATCCCTATATTTATTGCACCATTTCTCATGATAGCCAGGACATGGAAGCAATCTATATGTTCAATACGAGGCGAATGGATAAAGATCCAGATTGTAAAGAAATATTTTTCAGCATGGAGAAAGAAAGAAATCCCTCCATTTTCAATAAATATATGGAATTTGAGGACATTAGACTAAGTGAAATGAGTTAGGCAGAGAAATGTAAATATTGCAAAATCTCAATTATACACTAAACTAATATTTAGCTAATTATAGCAATCAATAAGATAAGCATGCCTGATTAAAGCAGTATTTGTATTCATTTTAGTAAAATGAATTAAACATTTTTATTTTTCCCCTCCTCCTTTATCAATTTTAGCTGATTTTTAAATCTTATCTCTTCCCTTTTTAGAAAACAATATAGGTAATAACTTTCAATTTAAAAAAGAGTGGCATGGAGTTCCCGTCGTGGCGCAGTGGTTAACGAATCCGACTAGGAACCATGAGGTTGCGGGTTCGGTCCCTGCCCTTGCTCAGTGGGTTAACGATCCGGCGTTGCCGTGAGCTGTGGTGTAGGTTGCAGACGCGGCTCGGATCCTGCGTTGCTGTGGCTCTGGTGTAGGCCGGTGGCCACGGCTCCGATTCGACCCCTAGCCTGGGAACCTCCATATGCCGCAGGAGCGGCCCAAGAAATAGCAAAAAGACAAAAAAAAAAAAAAAAAAAAAAAAAAAAGAGTGGCAAATATAATCAGTTTTAAGTATATTGAATTATTTTGACATTTTAAATTTTTAAATTTACATTAGAGCTCATTATAAGCCTCCTCCATAGGGTTTTCTTTTCTTTCTTTCTTTCTTTTTTTTTTTTTTAATAGCCACACCTGTGGCATATGGAAGTTCCCAGGCTAGGAGTCTAATCCAAGCTATAGCTGCCAGCCTACACCATAGCCACAGCAACACCAAATCCAAGCCACAACTGTGTAACCTATGCCACAGCTTGCAGCAATGCTGTGCATCCTTAACTCACTGAGCAAGGCCAGGGACCCCACCTATATTCTCACAGACACTATGTCTGGTTCTTAACCCACTGAGCCACAATGGAAACTCCTCCAAACTGTTTTAATATTTTTAGTTATTGCAGTTTTTCTGAAGTGTTTCACTGAATAATTCCATATAGTAAGAGCAGGGCTAACTATAAAATTGTATAAATTTCTCCAATTTTTTGTACCTTTGTAGAAGTTGCTCTATTGTTTCTTGTGTTTCTGCTGTCATTTTTCCTGCAAAAGAGAAGGCTTATTATTCATAGAAAAATTGGCTTTTCCTCTCCAGACCCTTACATGATATTTTATTATGAAGATTAAAAATTCCATAAAGGTTATATCCATCTGTGGCTTTCATTTTATCAGATTCCCACTGAAAACAATAAGTGCTTTCAATTTTTATTTCAGGTCTACTTTTTTTAATAGGAAAGGTATTTTTCCTTATGGTTTAAATGATTGCTTCTATTCTTTCTTTTATATCATCACCCACATGTATATCATAAGACATATCTACTATTGCCATCTTTTTATCCTTTTTTTTTTTTTTTTGTCCTTTTTAAGGCCACACCCATGGCATATGGAGGTTCCCAGGCTAGAGGGCAAATTGGAGCTATAGCCACTGGCCTACACCACAGCTCACTGCAATGCTGGATTCTTAACACACTGAGCAAGGCCAGGGTTTGAACCTGTGTCCTCATGGATGCTAGTCAGATTCATTTCTGCTGAGCCACAATGGGAACTCCTATCCTATTTTCAATGTCTTCATAAAATGTTTATACTTTTCTTCTTCTTTTTTTTTTTTTTTTTTTTTTTTTTTTTTTTGTCTTTTCTAGGGCCACACCATGGCATATGGAGGTTCTCAGGCTCGGGGTCAAATCAGAGCTACAGCTGCTGCCGCAATGCAGGATTTGAGCTGCATCTGTGACTTACACCACAGCTCACAGCAACACCAGATCCTTAACCCACTGAGCGAGGCCAGGGATGGAACCCAAAACCTCATGGTTCCTAGTCGGATTCGTTTCCGCTGCGCTACAATGGAAACTCCTATACTTTTCTTCTTATTTCACTATTTTGATGTTCTAATGCTGCCAATTTGTTTGTTGAGACATCCGTTGTGACTTCTATATGGCAAAAATCTTTTCTGTTTCCATTATACCTGTGTTTAACTTGGTTAATCCTTTTTTAATAGACATTTTAAGATATAGATTCACTTGCAATTTTAAGAAATAATACAAAGAGATCCTTTGTATACTCTGCCCATTTTCCCCCAGGATAACATTTTGCAAAACCATAGCACAGTATCATAACCAGGACATTGACCTTGATATATTCCACTGCTTTTTCAAATTTCCCAATTTTACTTGTGCCCACTTGTGTGTGTGAATGCAGCTCTGTATTTCATGTATCTGCCAGCCCAGTCAAGACACTAGACAGTTCCAACATCACAGGTTCCTTCTTGCTCATTCATAACCACGTCCAGCTAACTTCTTCCCACCCCTACCTTCCTATCCCTAAATCTTGGCAATCTGTCCTCCATTTCTAAAACTTTGTTATAACAAAAATATTCTGTAAACAGAATCATGCAGTATCTAACCTTCAGAGTTGACTTTTTTTCTCCCTGAAGTTTCATCCAAGTATCTGCCTGTATTAACAGTTGGTTCCTCTCAGTGAGAGCAACCCCACACTACTGTGTACAATGGTTTGTTTAACCACTACCTGCTGAAGAACGCCAGGGCTGCTGCTTCCAGTTTTTGGCTAGTATGAACAAAGCTACTACGAACACACCTTATGTGAACATAAGTTTTCACTTCTGCGGGATCAGCGCTAAAGAGCATGACAGCTGGATCATATGATGGTTCATGGTCAGTTTTACAAGAAACTGCCAAACTATACTCAAGAGTGGCTGTACTATTTAACATCCCTGCCAGCAATTTATAAGGGATTCTGCTTTCTGTATCTTCGAGCATCCCTTGGTGTTATCATTATTTTTTACATTAGTCATTTTGATATGTATGTTTTGATATCTGTATGAACTGTGGTTTTAACCTGTGTTTCCCTGCTGCTAATGAAGTAGAATGTCTTTTGTATGTACTTATTTGAATCTGTACATGCTATTCCTTGAAAATTCTCTTCATGACTTTGCTTATTTCCAAATGGGTTGTTTTCATTTTTAGTTTAATATCCAGTGGTCTTTGATGATTTACAGAAATGCAGTTGATTGTTGTATATTGGCCTTTTTCTTTTGCAGCCTTGCTAAACTCATGTACTGCTTTTATTAGTGTTTTGGAAGATTCGCTAGGTCTTTCTACAAACAGAACCACTTTATTCTTCCCTTTTGGATTTTAGCTCTCACGAACTAATAGGCTGATGTCCTCCAGTCATCTTAAAATTCCTCTGACTTCTATGCCTGTAAGCAGTCATGCTTAGGCACCCAGAATTTTTCTCTACTCCATGGCTGGGCAGATCCAGCAGAGAAGGTGGCACACTGAAAACAAAGCTCATTGTGATGCCTTCAAGGTCTGGTCCTGTCATTTCCAACAGCCTTAGAGCCCTCCAATGACTTCAGACAGATATTCTTCATGTTTGGTTTTGTTCGTGTTTTCTTCTGGAGTTTCCAGTTGTTTTCAGTGGGATCGATCTGCCATAAGTTAGAGCTCAAAGTATGAACACAATTTTTGTGGAAGGGGGTGTTGGCTCAAAAGTTCTACTTCAAGATTTTACCTTATTAAGTAATGTGCTCTTTGATGAAGTCCATTTACTTTAAATGATACAATATACATACAAGCACTTCCTACAATTAAAATATTTTACAGATGTTAGTAGTTATTATTTCAAAATCAAATGGTGTAGTTTTGGTATGTAACTAGTAACCAGACAAGGATTTTCTGTGGTCACTGTCTATGTTATACAATAAATTGAGCAGTAGTCAGAGACCACCCAGGTTACATTCATTGATAATGTTTTCCATGGAGGTCAATCAACAAATGTTTATTGACTCCTTAGTGCATGACATTATTTCCAGGACTCCTTATAACCCAACCATGAAATCAGAACCATCCATTTAGTTAATGTTACAACACAAACACGTGCGAACAGATTCCTTCCTCCTGTGAGCCACAGCTCCTCCTCTTCCCTAAACATCTACCTTTGACCACCCTGGATGAGATACAGAAACTGTATTTCCACAGTATTATTGATTCTGCAACCAAAGAAGCATGTTCAATAAGGTAACTCACATAAACCAAAAGCAGCTTTAAAGACTTTTCACCTTTTTATGTTACCGAGTTTTCATTTTTAGGATTCAGAAAGTAGAGAGCAACAAAGTTGCAATTTCTCTTTCTGTCCCTAATTTTCATTTGCTCAGATTTCTCAAGGTTGGATAATATGTACCTAATTGATGTGGCACTTTTCCTTGACACCTTTTGTGTCTGGGTATCTGAGAGAAAGCAAAGGCCATGGTGCAGGGGAGCAATTATTACACGATGAGGGAAAAAAATCTCTACAGCAATGGAGCTCAAGTTCTCCTCCCCAAAAGATACCCCTTCTCTAAAGGAAAAAGTTTAGATGAACGAGGAAAACATATCAGATTCAAATGTCAGTTCTGACACTTGGGAAATAAGCGACTTTGGGCAAATGAACTTCAGCTGCATCTTTGCCCATCTGTACAATGGGAACAGCAACAGCTACATCACAGCAACCTTGTTAGCATCTTCATTATCACCATCTTTTACTGGGGGAGTGAAAATAATCACCAAGATCAACTTCAGCTGAATTTTTTAAATAATAAAAAAAGTCAACATTCTGTTAGACTTACTTTCAACTGCTTTGGAGAGCTGGCAGATTTAATAGTGATTACATAAAAGAAGAAATGCCATACAAATCTTTGTGCAGACCATATCTTTTTTTCCCAAATATAAGAAATGTCTCTGTTGTGAGTCAACTTTCTTTCAGGGAAAGATTACATCTATTCAATGGCCAACCATCACGACTGCCCTGGCTGTATTCCAGGGTTTCCCACTTCTAGATGCTAGGCTCAAGACAAAGTCTCAGTAATTTAAAATATTTGTTGCTTGCTTGGAGTTCCCATTGTGGCTCTGTGGAAACGAATCTAACTAGTATCCATGAGGACGTAGGTTCCATCCCTGGCCTTGCTCAGTGGGTTAAGGATCCAGTGTTGCCATGAGCTGTGGTGTAGGTCACAGATGCAGCTCAGACTTGGCATTGCTGTGGCTGTGGTGTAGGTCAGCAGCTCCCATTCGACCTCTAGCCTTGGAACCTCCATATGCTGCCAGTGCAGCTCTAAAAAGACCAAAAAAAAAAAAATTGTTGCCTTTAAAATAAAGTCTCTTTTTACTGATTACAAGTGTATGCAAAGAAATAATCAATAATAGAGATAATTTCTCTAAACAGCCATCAGCAGAGAGAAAGCATTCTTTAAGATTGTGGTTAAACAGATAAGATTACTATTCCTCAAAAGACTGACAGTTAAATAACACATTTCCACCTGAAAACATATATAAGCAATATTCTTCTCTCTGTAATCTGAATAGTTCTATCTAAACTCTATGGATGAGTCATTGTTTCACTAAGACATGAGAGGCCAAACCAGTTGCTTTCTGTTTGGAAACGTGTTTCAAATTGAATTTAAAGTTTAAAAATATAATTGAATCACTTATTTTCTGAATCAAAATAAGGGTCCTACGGCAATCTCTCAGCCACAAACTTGGGGCTCACCTTGAACTATGGAACTACAGACAGACTTCATTTTATCATGCTTGCTTTACTGCACTTCAAAGACACTGCATTTTTCACAAGTTGAAGGTTTTCGTCAATCCTGCAAAGAGCAAGTCTATTGGCATCGTTTTTCCAGCGGCATTTCCTCAGTTTCTGCCTGTGTCACATTTTAGTAATTCTCACGACATTTCAAACTTTTTCATGATTATATTGGTTGAAGTGACCTATGATGTTACTATTGCAAAAAGATTACAACTTGCTGAAGGTTCCAATGATGGCTAGTACTTTGCAGCAATATAGTTGTTTAGATTAAGGTATGCACAATGGGTTTTTTTTGACATAATGCTATTTCACACTTAGTAGGCTACCGTATATTGTAAACAGAGCTTTTATAAGCATTGGGAGACCAAAAAATGTCACGTGACTATTGCAATATTCACTTTATTGTTGGGGTCTGGAACTGGAAATATCTCTGAGGTCTGCCTGTATATCTTGCACTCTTAAAATCATACAAATTTGAGGGGTTTTTTATTTTCAAATTTTATTCTTAAAAATCTTTACAAACAAGAATTTCACTTGGTGGTCTCAACATAAGAATGTTCTAATCCATGAGCCCCCTCCTAGGTGAGCAAATGTTTTCCTCCCCAATCTCTAACAATTCCTTAAGATGATTTTGCTCCTCAGGAGGGGTGTGTCCTTCTTCTAGCTCTATTTCTGTAAGAACACCTTGAAATCTAACTTTTAATTCACACTCTCCTGAACCTAGTCCCTAGATTCCTTAACCTCTCAAATTTCATATCTTTTTCTTAGAGTTCATGCTCCTTGACCTCTAAGGTGAATTAAAGATTCCCTGTTTCATGGAGAGGAAGAGTCCACTTCTCTCACTTGAATCTGGGTTCCCACACTGATGCATTGACAAATAGTGGAAGTCAGAATTGACACTCGTTCTGGATCTGCCCTTAGAACTGGCATCTTCTGCCCAGGTGATGGAGGGCCTGAGCAGCTGGGGAAGAAATAGGACCCGCTGACTGCAGAGACCAGGTGGAGAGGCCCCAGAGCCCAGCCTTCTGTCATCCTCACTCAAGTGCCTGCCCTGGAATGAAGCTGCCTCGTAGCCTCTGGGCCACCCCAGCCGCTGGCTCAATGCCTCGGAGAAGCCCTAGTCAGAAGCTATAGCAATATGGTGCTTGTTTTAAGCCACTAAGTTTGGGAGTAGTTTCTGAAGCAGCAAAAAACACCTGAAACAATTCTATGCAGTGTCTGACCCTCTGGGGCCAACATTAGCTTCAAGTTCCCTTGACTTTTGCCTGATCAGGGTGCTAAGTTTAAGCCCCACTTTCTCCTCCAGCTCCTTCCTGCTCTGGATGATGAGACAGGAATTTAAACTTGCCTGTCCCAGCCCCTGGTGGCACCCAGGAAGCTGCCTGCTGATTCCTCAGCTGAAGGATGGGAGGTGCCTACCTGTGAGGACTTCCAGCCCATGTTTTGGGTTTTTCTTTTTCTTTTTCTGGCCACACCTGAGGTATATGAAGGTTCCCAGGCTAAGGGTCAAATAGAGCTGCATCTGCCAGCCTACACCCCAGCTGTAGCAACGCTGGATCTGAGTTGCATCTGTGACCAACCTACACCATAGCTTGTGGCAATGCTGCATCCTTAACCCACTGAGCAAGGCCAGGGAATGAGCCCATATCCTCCGTGTTGGGTTCTCAACATGCTAAGCCACAACAGGAACTCCGAGTCCATGTTTTGAGTATTCCATGTACACACCTCTTCTGCAATGTAAAGCTCAGCACAGAATGAAAAACATCTCATTGATTGTTCGAGATAGGATTCTTCTATCAGTGAAGACCAAATGCTGTTTCCCCCTCTGCTCCCCGATAGCCGCATTTTGCTTGGGATTTGTACTGAGGATTTATGTTGTTGCTGTGGAGATGTCTGTTGTCAAAAAATATTCCCTCTTTGCTTCGGAGGTACCTTATTAGCATCAACAAGCAGGAGTTTATGTTACTGTTAAAGTGAATACATTTAATTACACTTACTTCTCCAAATTGTTAAAACTATTTCGGTATTCTAATTCTGTTATCCATCATGGTTTGCTTTAATGATGTAACTTCTAAATCAAGCCATTAAAAAAGCTGTGAACAAGGTAAGGCCTTCTGGTCTCCTACCAGATCGCTCTCCCAAGGTAAATATCAATATATTTTGCAAACGTATTTATTTGATACATTTGTCTTTGCTTTTTTTATAAGCCTGGTTTCTGACAGTTCCTGAAGGCACATGATCTAGCAAGCATGAAAGCTAAGCTCTTTTAGCAGTGTGACTTTTCTCTCTTTAGATGGAGAGTTCAGAGACGAAGGAGGTGACCCGGTGGCTGGGCCAGCCCTGCTCAGGGATCATCCAGAGCCCAACCACTCACCTATGTGTGGAAGATGGTTAGAGGAGGTTCATGAAAACACTCTTCTTTCCAAGGACGTTGCACTGGGTATGATTACAGTATCTCCATTTGCATCCCATGGACCACCACTCTGTGACACGGCCTCCACCCTGGAGGGAGGCTGGACCACACCTTCTCCAGATGCGTGAAGCAAAGTAGATGGTGATCAGTTAAAATAAGAGGAGGAAACCAGGAACAGGGGACCCTCACTTGTCACTGTCACAAACTGTCCTTCAACAAGCCACAGGTGTAGCAAATTTCCCCCGGGGACACAGAAATGGCTCTCTCCACATTGACCCCCAGATGTCACGAAGACTTCATAAACTGTTTCCTAGCAAGGATTCCACGGGCTCTGCTGAATCCCTGGGTCCTTCCGTTGAATAATCCCTTTAACAAAGGAATTGAATTTAATCCAACATCATTTGTTCTTCATGAACTTCCTGTGGCTCCTCGCAATGAAAGCTTCCGTGTATTTACAGACCCTTCAAAAATGCACTTGGGATTGAAATCAAGTTCACCGCTCAGTGCAATACATTCTGCCCACCTCATTACTCTCTTCAAAACCAGAGCATTTGCCTACCCCCTGCTCTCCAGCCCCCTTGGCGTTCCCAGCCCCTCCAGGGTAGGACCAGATACAGTGCATCTCTTCTCGTTAAGTCCTCCTGACATCCAGCCGTATACAAACCAGAAGTCAAAACTCCGCAGAGTCGCCAGGTGCTCTGTATCAATCCTTTCACCAGGCTTGATTCCTGCTACCTTGAAGCAACATTTATTTTTACCCTTTTCAGTTTGAGAATTATTCTCCTTGACAGAGAAGACAGGGGCAAAATAGATACAGAGACGTTCTGCTTTTTCTATGTCACTGGCTTCAAGCTACAGACCTATTTGTAACTGAATCTCTTTTCCCTGAACATAGCAAAAGTGTCTTTGATATTTCCTGGCATTATTCATACAGTTCCATATCAGTCTTGTCTAATTTTCCTTTGTCCAAGTGTCCATTAGCTTACTTTTTTATGTCTCTCCTATTTGTTCTTATTATCAATTCATTTTCCATTGAAAATTGAAAAGGGTAATCCTGGGAAAACGCAGGCATTATTCCACCAGGCTCAGATTTAAATCCTCCTAACAGTTTCCCATTTTTTCCGTTTTTTAAAGTTTTATTAAAGTATAGTCGATTTACAGTGTTGTGCCATTTTCTGCTGCCTAGCCAAGTGACCCAGTCATACATATATATATACATTCCCTTTCTTATATTATCTTCCATCAGGGTCTATCCCAAGAGCCTGGATATATAGTTCCCTGTGCTGTAGAGTATTCCTATTGCGTTTGGAGTTAAGGCGTTATTTCCCTAGGATCACCCACAGACCCTCTCCCACATTCATCACAGACTTTGTTTTCAAGCTTTCAGCTTGCTGCCTGGAGTGGCCTTCACTCAGCTGTCCTCTTCTCCAGGCTTCTGTCTGTCAAAGGGTCTTTGCCCATCCTGCTCTTCCCAGGTGAGTAGCACCCCCTCTCCCCTCCCCAGCTCACGCCCCCTCTGGAGGAGCTCCTTTAGGCTCTGGCTCTACTTCATCCTGATCTCATCACAGTTGCTATGTCACCTGTGTTTGTGTCATTATTGGATGATTTCTGTCTCTCTAGCTACACCAAAAACTTCACCAGGACCTTCACTACAGCAACAGCACATTGTAAAAACTAAATAAACATTTTCTTAATAAGTAAATAATCAGAAACACACTTCTGAGAGCTTTCTGGTTATTCTGTCATCTAGAACTTCAAAGAACCTTCAACAAAGTAACACGCATTGAGAAACTCTAAGAGGCCACAGAATGCAAGGGGTCTCAGTAAATTTGATCATTGAGTCACTTATTTTATGTGTGAATTACTCCAGATAAACACTATTTGAAGGGAAGTATATTGGAAAATGCAACCTTCAGGAGTTCCCTGGTGGCCCAGCAGGTTAGGGTGCCAGTGTTGTCACTGCTGTGGCCCTAGTTGCTGCGGAAGTGTGGGTTCGATCCCTGGCCCAGGATCTTCTACATGCTGTGGGCACAGTTAGAGGGAAAAAAAAATGCAACTTTCTACTTTATGAAAGCAGAGATCTAGGAAAACAGTGCCATCCAAAGAGACGAACTTGGTTCTCTGGGATATTTTAGAGGAACAATTATATTATCAAAAAATAAGCGTCCTTTTCCTCCACTTTCTTATCCTTCTTATAATGGTAGACAGAAGTTTCAAGAAAATATTAACTAGTAGTAACAACAAAAATTCTAAGTTTTCTTGGGTATTCTCCTAATAGTTGGCTTTTTATTCAAGTTCATCACACATGAAGTATATTGATTTTTGTTGTTTGAAATAGATATCCTGGAGTTCCCATTGTGATGCAGCAGAAACGAATCCAACTAGTATTCATGAGGATGTGGGTTCGATCCCTGGCCTCACTCAATAGGCCAGGGATCCGGCTTTGCCATGAGCTGTGGTGTAGGTCGCAGATGTGGCTTGGATCCCATGTTGCTGCGGCTGTGGGGTAGGCCAGCAGCTGCAGCTCCAATTTGACCCCTAGCCTGGGAACTTCCATGTATTATCTATGTTGTGGCCCTAAAAAAAGAAAGAAAGAGAGAGATAGCCTTCTCCTGGCATCTCTCTAGTCTTAGGTTAAGATAGAGGATTTTTATTTTAATTTTCAAAATTATTACATTTTATTAAATATCATTTGGACATTTGTCCAAAGCAATTATATTTCTCCCCCTTCATCATCATAATTATAGCCAAGGTTAAGTGCTAAATGCTTTATGTGTATCTCATTTAATTTCTGAACAGTAATAAGAGTTAAATATGGTTTTTCAAGTTCCTTTTCCAAATGAGGAAACTTGTTTAAATAAATTCAGTATCTGGTGGATGATGGAGCTTGAGTACAACGTTATGACTGAGCCCAGGACAAGTTTCCATAGGAATGCAATCAGTTATAATACTTACTGTATAGGAGTTCCCGTTGTGGCGCAGTGGTTAGCGAATCCGACTAGGAACCATGAGGTTGCGGGTTCGGTCCCTGCCCTTGCTCAGTGGGTTAACGATCCGGCGTTGCCGTGAGCTGTGGTGTAGGTTGCAGACGCGGCTCGGATCCCGCGTTGCTGGGGCTCTGGCGTAGGCCGGTGGCTACAGCTCCGATTCGACCCCTAGCCTGGGAACCTCCATATGCCGTGGGAGCGGCCCAAGAAATAGCAACAACAACAACAACAACAAAAAGACAAAAGACAAAAAAAAAAAAAAAAAAAAAAAAACCTTACTGTATAATATTAACTCTATATCTATTCTTTGTGTGTTTAATGTTAGTGTTTCATTTAGGATTTCCATATTTATAGTCTTAGAATCTTTTCCTATTGTTTTGTCTTTTCTTATTCTTGCTGTCATTAACAGGTTTAGTATCAGATTATAAAATCTTTATAAAATGCATTGGAAACATTCTTATCACTGAGATGCTTCTTGACAGTTTATAAGGGATTTTTGCACTTCTTCGGGGTGAAACAAACAAAAAAAGGCAGACGGTGACTCCTTCACAGATTTTGTCAAGGTCTTTCATAGTTATTTACCAGCTTATGCTTTCTTCCTTTTCCTGAGCTAACTTTATAATTTGTATTTTCCTAGTAACTGTTACTATTCCACTAGAATGTTTGTTCTTTGGCAAAGTTTTTATGTTGCATTCTGTTTTTCAACTTTTATAAAGAAGTTAAAAGAATAGTAAACTAAACACATATATACTCATTGACTCAATTCACAAATGCACATTTTGCATTTTTCTTAACCCAATGTACATGTATTTTTAAATAATTTACAGTCATCTTGTGGCTTCACCAAGAAATACTTTAGCATGTATCTCCTGAAAAGTGAGGATATATTCCAATATAGGAATTATTCATATATAGTAAACAACAATAATCCTTAATATCATAGAATACATAGTTTATATCCAAATTCTCTCTTATGAACCAATGATGCATAACACGCTTTTTAAAAAGTTGAATTATGTTCCAACCAATGTTTTGCATGTAATATGTTCTTTTTCTCTTTCAATCTAGACAGGTCCCCTCAACTGCCTCTTTATTTTCCTTCATGACATGTTTTTTAAAGAAATAAGTCAGAGAATATTCCACATTCTGGATTTCTATAAAAATGTTCTTTAACTTGTTTTTCTATTTCCTATATTTTTTGTACACTGCAAATTAGATCTAAAAGTTTGTTTAGATTCAGGTTCAACATTTGGGCCAGAAATACTTTTTAAGTGATGAGTGCATTTCTTATTGCAACACCCAAGGAGACCCAGGCTGTCAGGTTGTTCCCTATTAGTGACACAAAGTTTAGTCATTGTCAAGGTGTATTTTTAATTTTGCAGTTATGGTGTATGGGGTTCCATAATCTGTGGTGTTAGCAGCTAATTACAATCCTTACCTGCATCAATTGTTTCAGTAGAATGGTCTTCAATATGTATAGTAGCTCTTTTCACGTCTCCTTCATTAGTTCATGAGCACTTCCTTGTTTTATGGTACAAAAGATGCCCGGGCTCATTTTCTGCTGTCCTTGCCCCAGACAGGGGGTGAACTATTTCTTTCAATAGTATTAGTAACCATAATTTGAGTACCAGAGACACTTATTGCTACTGAAGTGTCAGTACCCACAGGTCTAATCAGTGGGAAGGTACAGGGAAGTGACAGATAGATTGATACACAGTAGGTGATACATAGATAAATGGATAGACATAGATATCTTTAGCACATCTATATTACTCATTAATATATTGCCTTTATTATTTAATATATGTAAGATAGTTTAAAATTTACCACCCCAACATCATTACTAATATTACAGTTATGAAGTCAAGGTTACGACTGCTTGGCATAAAAGGAAGAATATTTTCCAATAAGATTGTGCAGTAGAGTTGTCTGTTCAAAAGTCACTTGAAATCTAAATATGTCTACTAAATATATAGATGAGTTTGTCAGCATTCTTTGTTTAATTTTGCTTTGTTTCCTTTTTTAATTTATATTCTAAACATTTACATAATTTATAGAATAAAAGCTTTCCTTTACATCCCCACCTTATTTTCTCCCCTTTCTTGTGAAAAATACACCAGAATGTGCATGGTCACTTTCCCGGGCCTTTTCTCTACACGTCTGCATCCAGATGTGAGGACAAACTCCTCCTTCACTCCTTCTCAGGGAATCCTCTATCCTCCAGTATGGGATAAATAGCCTTTTATTGATTCAACCCCCTATTTCTGGACACTGTGGTGTCCAGATATTTTGTATTTACAAAATTGTAAATTCCTACTTGTGGAGGTATATCTCCCAATTAGATTCTTAGAGCTGATTTTACTGGGCCAAAGCTACAGGTATATTTAATTTCATTTGATGGTGACAAATTATCTCTATAAATTCCCCATTTATGAAAATTCCCAGGTCAGGGATTGCACCCGAGCTGTGGCAGTGACAAGGCCAATCCCTAACAGCTAGGCCACTAGGGAACTCCTCATGTTTGTAATATTTTAACTTTGATATTTGTAAATATCTAATTTTGATGACTCTGATATCCCATCAGCCATTTTTCCCTATACGGATCCTAATTGTTGAAATTTTAGTATAAAATATTTAAGTAGATTTTCCCAACTAATCAAAGCATCATAACCTAATGCAAATGTACATATATGCATACACACACACATGTATATGAATAATATACCAAATTTTTTTGTTTCCTAGCTGCCACACAAATGCTGTACCTTCCATCAACAATAAAATGAGATTATCCTGATAGATACCACAAGCTCAACAGAGACCACCAAAAAAAGTACGGGGGTTGGGGTGGGGATTAGAAACTGAAATTTCCCCCCTGAACATATCCATAGTTACAAATTTTGGAACTCTCTTACTATAACAAATAGTACACTTTCTTTGTTGCCTATCTTCCAACTCCTCCTAGCCATCCAATAGCCTGTTTTACTAAGCTGTTGAAATGAATTCTACCTTGTTCTAATACCCAAAGTCCTTGAGGTGCTAAAGAAAATACTGCATATAAAATGCCTGGACAGGCAGAATAGGTTTACATAATGTTAATGTAGACAAATGGCATGTACCAAATTATATCTAGCTGCAATTTAATTAGATTAATTAGATCAATATAATTAGTAGTGCTATATTACCCTAGTTAGACTTGGGTGCTCACCGCCCCCTCCCTCCCTCACCAGCTTAAAATGGTTTACAACCTGTAAACATTATAATAGCACATGAGTACGTGTGCCGTAACACATCAATTTCCCCATGAACACACCATTAAGAGTAGGAGTTTGTAGGACACTCCAGAGGCACATAAAATGCTACCCTACTAGGGAAAAATTTTGATAATATAGGCTGAAAAATATCCCTACTGTCAAAAAAAATGTTTACTTCCCATTAATCCCAAGTTTAAGTCTGGTCATGATTACACAAAAATGAACTTAACAAAGAGGTTCTGGAGTTGACCTAACGAAGAAAACAGACTTATTGTGGCTTTCGTTAAAAACTCTGCAGAAGTTAAGCTTCAGACACCCACTAAATCACAGATGTGACTGAACATTGGGCCAGCCACTGACTGTATCACAGATGGCAAGGCCCACAAGCATCCCTTAACCTCTAGGAACTATGGGTGACTTAGATTCTCAACCAACAAGAAGAATAACCAGGCTCATTGGTGTTCTGGGTAGGGGGAAAGACTGCTTGGCCCAGTCTCTATGATTTGTTCTTTTCAAATGATACTGTCAAGGCTCCTTAATTATGACAAACGAAGACTTTTCTTCATGGTTACATCCAGGTGAAACTGATGGAGATGTTCTTTGACTAGAATATCAAGGTCCACCATGCTCATAACCGCTAATTTGCTAGTCCTCTACCCTATGGTCAAATAATTACATTAACAGTTCTGCTGGCTGCCTTTCAGTTGAGTAATTTTGTGCAAATTATGGTGGTTAAAAAATGCCAAAATTGTAGTACTGAAATCGACAGAAACTGTGGAAAAAATAACCCAATGTTCATTAAGTTAAAGATTTGCCTTATTATAGAATTGTAATCAAAATGTACAGGACTGGAAAAGAAGAAAACAAGGAAAGGAAAGAGAGGGAGAGATTGCAATTGATTTGTATGGGCTTGTAGGATTTAACTTAAATCGAGCCTGCACACAGCCCTTGCCATAAGCCACAGGGGAAAGCCTGTCCCCACTTTCTGCACTCACCCCCTCCTGTCCTCGGATTCCCACTGCCCAGAAGGCACTTGCTCTTCATCTTTATGGCCCAATTTGTACTTTGACAAATATTGATATCTATTTCAAAGAGAACGCAAATAAATCTGATGTTCGTCTGATTTTTGTTTTCATCTTCCCATTCTCAAGCATAAATTAAAATATTCTGCTAAATGTTAGCTTCTGTAGCCTAATTACACTGAATGTACTGTGGTTGATAGTGTTTACACACTGCAAACTACTTAACATCTTATATATAGTAGGAAAGATGTGTTTAAATATGTTTGCATGGCTTGTGCTTGCATATCTCTAAAATAGACTTGAGTAATTATCAAGCCTTGCCATCATCGTGCTTTTTTGAGTTATAATTAAAATGTATCTTTTTTATTATACTTTCAATTTTTGCTCTAGAAAATGTTGAATTGTAACTGCACATTCAAGATTAAATTAATGTGCTCCTTCAAAAAGCAATCTGAGCCATCTATTACCTATAAATATCATAATTTGGTGGTGGTGTGTGGGGAAGAGAATTTGTATAAATATTTAAATAAGTGCATGGAAAATGTTAAACACTTCTTCTAAATTTAAGATTCAAATAGTACATATTCCTTCAGAACTAGTGACAAACATCAGTGTACATTTACCCAGAGCTGGTCGTCCTAAATTTCAACAGCCAGATTCTGTTTCTAAACCCTTTCTATGCTCAGAAGTGAAGGTTCATCCTTGTGAAATTACATCCCTGTTGATCTCTTTGCTTCTTAGATGGACCCACGGGATTCTGCTGCTGCAGAACTATATCTAGAAAGTGTTCAGAGGGAGACAGGACTAGAATATAGTTTCTAGTTACCAGATGGAAAGAGCATACTAAATATAGGATTATTGATCAATTTAATCTCAGGAACCAAATAAATTGATATCAGATAGAACTGGATTCCTAGGGAATAAAATTCAGACAAAATATCCTCTGAATATCCAAAACCAGTGCTTTAGACCCAGTGTAGACCACTTGGACAAGAAATATAAGCCATTGGAAGGGAATGAAGGGGGCAGGCAGGAACATAAGCTTGTGTTGAGCCCAAGCTCCAGTCAAATTGGTGACTCTGGAAACTCCATAATCCACCCCCAACCACCTCTTCACCTCTATATGGAGACTACGATGGTCTCTAAAAATCAGCAAGGGGGCCAAATGGGTCATTGAAGAAATTAAATTATATTATGTGTATAATACAGTCACAGCTTGGTGTCCAGTTCAATAAATATTAGCTGTAATGACTAACTCAGTTTGCTCTTGTCTTCAAAATGACCCTCAGTGAATGCAACCAGAGGAGATAAAAGGAGGGTACTGTTGCTGATCCCTGAAGAAGAAAAGCACAGTTCAGTCCTCGTTTCTCCCAGAGCAAGGTTGACAAAAGGCCAGCTGGCATCACTGAGGAAATGTAGCTGTGGGAAGAAAAAGGGCATTGAGGTAAGATCAGGAGAATCCCAGCTCTGGGATTTCCCGTCAGATACTCTGAGATTGAGACCCGCGGGCTGGTGTGGCTCAGCGCCCGTACACACACTGGTCAAGGGACAACCCCTTTGTTATTGAGTGCCGCCCACGTGCCTGGCCCCAGGAGTCAGCCGTCAATGAACAGAGCAAAAGCCTGCTCTCATTGCACTTACAGTCTGACTGAGGAACCTCTC